>NC_069705.1:6391223-7010877 GCF_023699985.2 Odocoileus virginianus | reverse complement strand
CTTTTTTTGTTAGCCTGATTAGAAACTTATGATTTTTTTTATTTTTTCAAAGAACCAGCTTCTGGCTTCATTGATTTTCTCTATTGATTTCCTTTTTTTAATTTAATTGATTTCTGCTCTAATTTTTGTTATTTCTTTTCTTCAGCTAACTTTGGATTTAACTTGCCTTTCTTCTTATGGTTTCCTAAAACAGAAGCTTAGAAAATGGATTTTAAATCTTCTTCTTTTCTAATATATGCATTCAATGCTATAAAGTTTCTTCTAAGCATGGCTTTTGCTGGATTCCACAAAATTTGATAAGTTGTATTTTCATTTTCGTTTAGTTCAAAATACTTTGAAATTTCTCTTGAGATCACTTCTTTGACTTACATGTCGTTTAGAAGTGTGTTGTTTAATCTCTAAATATTTGGGAGTTTTCCAGCTATTTTTCTGTTACTGATCTCTAATTTAATTCCACTGTGGCCTGAGAGCAAACATTATATGTCTTCCATTCTTCTACAGTTTGTCAAGGTGTGTTTTCAGTGCAAAACGTGGTGGATATTGGTGTATGTTCCAAGTGAGCTTTAGAAAAAAATGTGTATTCTGCGGTCGTTGGATGAAGTAGTCTAGAGATGTGAGTGTGTGTGTGCACATGCGCAGTCACTCAGTCATGTCCAACTCAAGACCCCATGGCCTGTAGCCCACCAGGCTCCTCTGTCCATGGGATTTTACCATTAAGAATACTGGAGTGGGTTGCCATTTCCTCCTCTGGGGGATCTTCCCAACCCAGGGGTCAAACTCATGTTTCCTGCATTGGCAGGCAAATTCTTTACCACGGAGCCCCTGGGAAGCCCGTAGGTGTCAACGTATCCAGTTAATTAATGGTGCTGTTGAGTTCACATATTTTACTTTTTACAAAGAGAATATATTCATGTATTTCATACCTTATTCCTGTAAAGTACCAGTGCAAGCAAACAAGAACAACAAATGACATTTTTGAAAGGCATTAATGAGCCGGGCAGAATGTGTTTGTTGGGAGTGACTTTGTGATCCCGGGCACACAGTCTGCCAGTCCTGCCAGTCCAAATGGGGGTATGGCAGCGGTGACGACCCAGCGCCACACGGGTCCCGGTCCTCAGACTGGAGCTGGGGGAGAAAGTGCCCAGGGGTGGGCTCGGGCTCGGTCTAAGAACCGCTCCTGAATACGAGCTGCTGGGATGGATGGCCAAAGTCCAGCCAAGCCTATTCATCTGTGATAATAACAAAAGTCACGACATTTATGCTCACACTCTAGGCTTGTTTATAGGATTAAGCAATTGAAGGCGTACATCACATTTGCCTTGTACTTTGGATCGGACGCTAAGCATGCCAGCTCACAGAACTGAAGGGACCTACCTGAGAGAAGGCAGACATCACAGACAATCACATTTACAGCCTTCTCTTAGGCAACTGTCATTGAACATGCAACCTTTCTTTGAGGTATTTAACTTGTTATTACTCCTCCTTTCCTAATGGACATGAACTGCAAGAAATCTCAAGTTCAACAGGAAACCATATCAACCAAAAACTGTCCAGTATATAAATATGGAGAGCTGAACGTACATAACCTAACACTGATGCAAGAGGTCCTACCCAATGCTCTGTCAAAGTTCGTTCCTCTGTCCATTTCTTTACGTGCCTCTGAGGGCTCAGAAGGTAAAGAATCTGCCTTGCAGTGGGGGAGACCCTAGTTCAACCCCTGGATTGAAAAGATCCCCTGGAGAAGGGCATGGCAACCCACTGCAGTGTTCTTGCCTAGAGAATTAATTCCATGGACAGAGGAACCTGGTGGGCTACAGTCTGTGGGGTTGCAAAGGGTGGGACATGACTGAGCGACTAACACACATCCTTCAAATGGAAGAAGTCCACTTAGAAGGAAGGTCCCGGTGACCCACAAAAGTAGATCATCAGGAGCAGCACAAGTCAGAGGCGCTGCTTTCCCGGTGTTGACACCTTCATCTGACTGTATCATTGTTCATCCGATTTTATCAAAATTAGTTCCCAGATACCAACCACAGAGAAACTTGACTTTTATCAATGCAGCAAGCATGAGAAGTTAACTTTAGAATAAACAAGCGCTGCAGAGGAAAAAGGTGTAGGCATATATGTTTCCACAGATCTCTCAAGAATCGTGATGAAATTTCCATGGTCTTACTCAGAGGTGGTTAGAAGTACAGTGAGTTAGGTAAGACTTCTTTCTCTTTTTCTTAAGTCTTTATTGAATTTGTTACAATATTGCTCCTGTTTTATGTTTTGGTTTTTGGCCACAAGGCATGTAGGATCTCAGCTTCCAACCAGCTGTCTGACCCTCACAGTCTGCATTGGAAGGCAAAGTCTTAACTACTGGACCACCAGGGAAGTCCCCAGACCAGATTTCTTGATCATTAATTTTTTAAGTTATAATCATCTAAAATTCTCTTAAACCATTTCATCCCTACATGAGACTGATTGTGAGAGAAAGAGTAAGTGATTGCTGCAGTGAGTATATGTGACTTTTTGGAAAATATGTTAGTTTACTGTGGAGACAATGATGTCATGGGTTAAAACAAAGCTATCAAAAAATTCAATTTACATACTTTTTTTGTAATATACTCATGGTTCATAGGGAACAAAAATGTTTGGTAAATCAACCCATGTGTTGTATACAAATTACAGTATTTGGAGGAATAATGACTTTTATTATAGTTATATGACACTTCTCAGCAAATAAATTTCTCTAATCGCTCCTAAATCAAAGAACTTTCAACTTCTGTATTCAAAAGCAATTTCCTTATTTCCTTACTAATTCTGCCAACCATTCAACTGTTTGAACTTATATATAATTGTGCTAGAGATGACCAGCATTTTTAGAAGTGTTTCATATAAGATATAGTTGTTTTGTGAACCTACATATAAGTTAAAAAATATAATTTTCCTTTGAAATTGCTTTCCAAAGCCTAGAGAAAATTAATGTGCACAATGACACCTTCCAATGAGCCATAAATTTACAGTCTTTCCAAACACATTTGCCTGGATCTTAAACATAACTACTTAGGGGTATGGGGCTAAATTAGGAGTTTGAGATTAACATATACACAATACGATACATAAAGTAGATGATTAACAAGGACCTACCGTATACCACGGGAACTATATTCAATACTTTGTAACAACCTGGAAGGGAAATAATATGAAAAAATATATATATATATTGTTGTTGTTGTTCAGTCTCTCAGTGGTGTCCAACTCTCTGCGAATGCATGGGCTGCAGCTCGCCAGGCCTCCCTGTCCATCACCATCTCCCGGAGTTTGCTCAAACTCATGTCCATTGAGTCGGTGATGCCATCCAACCATCCTGTCCTCTGTTGCCCCTTTCTCATGCCCTCAACCTTTCCCAACATTCTTTTCCACTGAGTCAACTCTTCAAATTAGGTGGCCGAAGTATTGGAGCTTCAGCTTCAGTATCAGTCCTTCCAATTAATAATCAGGACTGATTTCCTTTAGGATTGATGGTTTGATCTCCTTGCCACCCAAGAAATACATATATGTATACGTACACATATGTATGTATATAAAACTGACTCATTTGCTGTACATCTGAAATTAATAATATTGTAAATCAACTCTACTCCAATAAAAAAATTAAAAAGAAAAAAAAAAAAAAAAAGAATGAAGTCAGCCAAAAAACAAAAACCTGTAACCAGTTAGCTTTTATTTCTCCTCTCATTCCTGTGGCCTTGTGCTTCCTTGGGGCTGCAGAAGATCAGAGGATGCACTTGATGCATCCTTAAATCAACCCTGAATATTCATTGGAAGGACTGATGCTGAAGCTGAAGCGCCAACACTTTGGCCACATGATGCAAAGAGCCAACTCATTAGAAAAGACCCTGATGCTGGGAAAGATTGAAGGCAGGAGGAGAAGGGGACGACAGAGGATGAGATGGTTGGATGGCATCACCGACTCAGTGGACGTGAGTTTGAGTAAACTCTGGGAGTTGATGATGGACAGGGAAGCCTGGCATGGTGCCGTCCATGGGGTGGCAAAGAAGCAGACTCAACTGAGCGACTGAATGACGAAAGTCCCTACATATATCCAGATCTACACAGGAAAGTTACGGGATTCCAAATGTTACTTCCGGTGGTGCCACAGCGCTTCTTTGGGGAGAAGCGTTGCTTTTCCTGGTGTCCTCCTACAAGCGCAAATATGCCTGAGAGCAGGTCCTCCCAGCCCGCTGGCCTCAATGAATTCTAGGATGAAGAGTGGACAGGCCAAGGCTGCTCCATGGATGACTATCAGTGAAAGAAGGGGAAAAGGGAAACCTTGTCTCATGGATCCATGAGGATTAGATTTAGCTGCATGAAACAGAAAAATAAAAGAATGGCTTAGACATGCTAGCAGCCTATTTCTTCCTTCCATAAGGACAGTCATCTGAGGCTGATGGGATGTGGACTCCACATGCATTCTGGAACTGCAACCCTGCATCTGGCTTCCATCCTCAGGGTTGCCTCAAGGTCCTAGACAGGCTGCCAGAAGAAGAGAAGTAAATGCAAAAGGAGACTCCGCCCTGCAGAGTCAGTTCCCTTTAGACCGCCTTCTGGGAAGTCCCACAGAATGCATCACATTGCCAGAGGCAAGTCACAAGGACACAGCTGACAAATCGGTACTTCACTCTCGGTCACAATGTGCCCAGTTAAAAATAGGGGCAAACAAAGAGGAAGTGAGGAGTGAGCAGAGCAGGAATGCTGGGGGCGGCAGTCAGCCTGTCTCTGCATTTGGCAAGACGTGAAGGTCACGACTGGCCCTGCAATATCTGGGCCGCCGTTGTTCTAGGCTCTCTTAAGAATGCTTGCTTAGTTTAGGCTTCCCCTGGGTGGGGGACCATGCTAGGGACTGGAAGAGCCCAGTCCTGGCAAGTGTGGTTATTTGTCCAGAAGAGTCAGAGTTCAAGTCCCACCATATCCTTCCCCCTGGTGGTTCAGATGGGAAAGAATCTGCCTGCTGTTTCAGGAGACTGGGGTTTGATTCCTGGGTCAGGAGGATCCCCTGGAGAAAAGAATAGCTACCCACTCCAATATTCTCACCTGGAGACTCCCATGGACAGAGGAGCCTGGTGGGCTACAGTCTATGAGGCTGCAAAGAGTCGAACACAACTGAGCAACAAAGCACACGTCCGGCTGAAAAGCAAGACGAATGTGCAGAGATTCACTGAGCGTGTTGCACGTGGCCCACACGGATGCGGTAATAATCCCGGTGGGGTTCAGGAGGTGGGACGCCCTTCCCCAAGTGGCTGTGCGCTGGGAAGGCAGCTCGGGACACTGATGCAGACGTGGCTTTCTTCCAGCCCCTAGCACACTAGCATGGCTCCTGTCGTGACAACCACAGGCGTTCACACCCAGCCGAGTGTCCTCCTTGCTGTCCAGGACCAGTCCTCTCGGCACACACACCTGCGGGTTGCAGTAACCGCTCTCCGTAAACGCGTTCCGTGTGTCTGTTCGAGGGGGGGTGGGGATCGTCCTGCCGATTCGAGCAAGTCCATCTAGACAGGCTGCTTAGACCTTGGTAGGTTTTAATTTTCTTTTGAAACAATGTTTCGGGGCCTTCCCTGGGGGTCCAGTGGTTAAGAGTCCCACTGCCAGCTCAGGGGACACAGGCTCAGGGCCCGGCCTGGAAGACCCCACACGCTGCAGGGTGACGGAGCCCCAGCGCCACAGCGAGGGAGGCCGCGCTGCAGTTCCCGAAGCCTGCGTGCCCCAGAGCCGGCGCTAAGCACCAGGAGAGGCCAGCGCACTGAAAAGCCTGCCCATCGCAACCAGGAGTGGCCCCCGCTCACCACAGGTAGAGACAGCCTGCACGCAGCAGCAAAGACCCAGTGTGGCCAAAAAGAAAGAAAATGAAATTTTTAAAAAATAAAATGATGTTTGCGATGAATGGATAAAGAAGGTACGGTATATAAATATATATATATGTATCAGTAGAGTACTGATTGCATGCTCAGTTGCTTAGTTGTGTCCGACTCGTTTTGACCCCACAGACTGTAGCCCGCCAGGCTCCTCTGTCCATAGAATTCTCCAGGCAAGAACACTGGAGTGGGTTGCCACTTCCTTCTCCAGGAGATCCTCCCAACCCAGGGATTGAACCTGGGTCTCCTGGATTGCAGGTGGATTCTTTACCATCTGAGGCACCAGGGAAGCCCATACAGTGGAGTACCAGTGTGCCTTAAGAAAAGAACCAAACTTTGCCCCTTGAAGCAACCTGAATGGACTCGGAGGACATCATGCTAAGTGAAGTCAGTCAGACAGAAAGAGGCAGGTACTGTGTGATCTCACTTGTATGTGGAACCTAAAATATACAACAAAACAGTGAAAGTAAGGAAAGAAAGAAGCAGACGGATAGCCACCAAGAGCAAACTAGTGGCTTCCAGCGAGGAGAGGGAAGGCGCGCGCTGCCTAAGCTTAGAGGAGGCACTCACCTTGCTCAGCGGCAGTGAGATGCTCTCTGCATCACTGCCACCTGCCCGGTCCCACATCCGACACGGGCTTCACCGTTTCTGTCTTTGGGTCCGAAGGGAACCCCCATCCAGCTCACCGCACGGTCTTCCTGGCCTTTCCTCGGCTTAGCCGAGCATTACTTTTAAACCCTCATTCTGATCTTTGTTTCATGTTTACAGAAGTGGATTCCTTTTATTCCTTCCCCCAGACAGGCCTAATCCCTTTGGAATTCTAGCTTTTAAAGAGCAGCTCCTTGGTTATGGAAAGGCAGCCCGCCACCCTGCTGCAGAGGGGGGTCCACGGCTGGCCCTGGGTGTGGGGGACACACACGCCCCCCCACTCCAGGGCAAAGGCGCCCTGGCTTCCCCTTCCCCCAGCTTCCCTCCCATTTCTTGACGGGTTGGCACCAAGGGCAGCCTGGAAAAAGAGGAGGGAGGGGTAGGGGGTGCAGGGAGACGAGAGGCGAAAGCAGGTGGCCCACCCTGGACCCTGAGGCCTGAAGGGCCTGCTGGAGGATCACCGAGGGAGGGGACGCAGCACCGCCACCCCAGTCACCTGGCTGCCAGGAAGGGGGCAGGCAGCTGGGCGTGGCTGTCATGACAGGGAGCCACTGCTGCCCGGGGCCCTGCCAGGGCGGCCCCATGCAGGGACCGAGGGCGGCGGAGGGGACCCGAGGATGCCTCTCACTTCCTCCTGCAGCTGCGGGTCCCCAGGGTGCTCCCTGATAAACACTGCTCACAAACCCTCTGCGTTCACTTCCCAGGGAGATGGAGCTGGGAAGCAGAGAGTGTTGGCACAACAGGGGGACGCCCTAGCATCCGAGAAGACAGCGCTCTGTGGTTGTCCTTTTAGGGGGACGATGACGATGTCAGTGTCACATGCGGCGTTGGTGCACACGGCATCAGTGAGCTCCCTCAGGCCTGCGTGCACGGCTCCGTGTCCATCATGCAGAGATTAAAAGTCCTGAGAGGGAGTTACTCTGTCCCCATTTTACAGAGAGGCGACCAAGGACCAGGGGGGACACAATCCTCGCCCAAGGTGCCGCGACTCGTGGCCGCGCCGGGGCTGACCCCGGAGGCTCGCTGCAGAGTCCGTGCTCCCACACCAGGCGCCTCCTCCTCCCTGCCAATGGGCTAGTCCTCCTCCTCCCTGCCAGCAGGCTAGGTCCTCCTCCTCCCCTGCCAACGGGCTAGTCCTCCTCCTCCCTGCCAGCGGGCTAGTCCTCCTCCTCCCTGCCAGCGGGCTAGTCCTCCTCCTCCCTGCCAACGGGCTAGTCCTCCTCCTCCCTGCCAACGGGCTAGTCCTCCTCCTCCCTGCCAGCGGGTTAGTCCTCCTCCTCCCTGCCAATGGGCTAGGTCCTTCTCTGGGGCTAGTCCTCCTCCTCCTCCCTGCCAGCGGGCTAGTCCTCCTCTGGGGCTAGTCCTCCTCCTCCCTGCCAGCGGGCTAGTCCTTCTCTGGGGCTAGTCCTCCTCCTCCTCCCTGCCAGCGGGCTAGTCCTCCTCTGGGGCTAGTCCTCCTCCTCCCTGCCAGCGGGCTAGTCCTCCTCTGGGGCTAGTCCTCCTCCTCCCTGCCAATGGGCTAGTCCTCCTCCCTGCCAGCGGGCTAGTCCTCCTCCTCTCTGCCAATGGGCTAGGTCCTCCTCCTCCCTGCCAATGGGCTAGGTCCTTCTCTGGGGCTAGTCCTCCTCCTCCCTGCCAGTGGGCTAGTCCTCCTCCTCCCTGCCAATGGGCTAGGTCCTTCTCTGGGGCTAGTCCTCCTCCTCCCTGCCAGTGGGCTAGTCCTCCTCCTCCCTGCCAATGGGCTAGGTCCTTCTCTGGGGCTAGTCCTCCTCCTCCCTGCCAGCGGGCTAGTCCTCCTCCTCCCTGCCAACGGGCTAGTCCTCCTCCTCCCCTGCCAACGGGCTAGTCCTCCTCCTCCCTGCCAACGGGCTAGTCCTCCTCCTCCCTGCCAACGGGCTAGTCCTCCTCCTCCCTGCCAACGGGCTAGTCCTCCTCCTCCCTGCCAACGGGCTAGTCCTCCTCCTCCCTGCCAACGGGCTAGTCCTCCTCCTCCCTGCCAACGGGCTAGTCCTCCTCCTCTCTGCCAGCGGGCTAGTCCTCCTCCTCTCTGCCAGCGGGCTAGTCCTCCTCCTCTCTGCCAGCGGGCTAGTCCTCCTCCTCCCTGCCAATGGGCTAGTCCTCCTCCTCCCTGCCAACGGGCTAGTCCTCCTCCTCTCTGCCAGCGGGCTAGTCCTCCTCCTCTCTGCCAGCGGGCTAGTCCTCCTCCTCCCTGCCAATGGGCTAGTCCTCCTCCTCTCTGCCAACGGGCTAGTCCTCCTCCTCTCTGCCAACGGGCTAGTCCTCCTCCTCCCTGCCAACGGGCTAGTCCTCCTCCTCTCTGCCAACGGGCTAGTCCTCCTCCTCTCTGCCAATGGGCTAGTCCTCCTCCTCCCTGCCAACGGGCTAGTCCTCCTCCTCTCTGCCAGCGGGCTAGTCCTCCTCCTCTCTGCCAGCGGGCTAGTCCTCCTCCTCCCTGCCAACGGGCTAGTCCTCCTCCTCTCTGCCAACGGGCTAGTCCTCCTCCTCTCTGCCAATGGGCTAGTCCTCCTCCTCCCTGCCAACGGGCTAGTCCTCCTCCTCCCTGCCAACGGGCTAGTCCTCCTCCTCTCTGCCAACGGGCTAGTCCTCCTCCTCCCTGCCAACGGGCTAGGTCCTCCTCTGGGGCTAGTCCTCCTCCTCCCTGCCAACGGGCTAGTCCTCCTCCTCTCTGCCAACGGGCTAGTCCTCCTCCTCTCTGCCAACGGGCTAGTCCTCCTCCTCTCTGCCAACGGGCTAGTCCTCCTCCTCTCTGCCAACGGGCTAGTCCTCCTCCTCTCTGCCAACGGGCTAGTCCTCCTCCTCTCTGCCAACGGGCTAGTCCTCCTCCTCTCTGCCAACGGGCTAGTCCTCCTCCTCTCTGCCAACGGGCTAGTCCTCCTCCTCTCTGCCAATGGGCTAGGTCCTTCTCTGGGGCTAGTCCTCCTCCTCCCTGCCAACGGGCTAGTCCTCCTCCTCCCTGCCAGCGGGCTAGTCCTCCTCCTCCCTGCCAATGGGCTAGTCCTCCTCCTCTCTGCCAACGGGCTAGTCCTCCTCCTCCCTGCCAACGGGCTAGTCCTCCTCCTCTCTGCCAACGGGCTAGTCCTCCTCCTCTCTGCCAACGGGCTAGTCCTCCTCCTCCCTGCCAACGGGCTAGTCCTCCTCCTCCCTGCCAACGGGCTAGTCCTCCTCCTCCCTGCCAACGGGCTAGTCCTCCTCCTCCCTGCCAACGGGCTAGGTCTTCCTCCTCCCCTGCAGATGGGCTAGGTCTTCCTCCTCCCCTGCCAATGGGCTAGTCCTCCTCCAGGGCCAGGTCCTCCTCTAGGCGAGGTCCTCCTCTGGGGCAGGCAGCCTGGTCTCGGCCCCCGCCAGGGGCAGGAAGACAACAACTAAGGGTAGGAAGATGAGACGAAGAGCAGAGCTTGAACAGAAATGGCAAATCTCAAAAGACATGTTTTTTTTTAGTTAAAAGCATGTCTCTTGGAGGTCCCTGGTGGCCCAGTGGTTACGAATCCATCTGACAACGCAGGGGACACCCGTTTGATCCCAGGTCTGGGAAGATCCCACACACCCTGCAGCAACTAAGCCTGTGGGCCCAACTACTGAGCCTGTGCCCCAGAGCCCGAGCTCTGCAACGAGAGACGCGGATAGGAAACCTGAGCCCCGCAACCAGAGGGCAGCCCACACTCCAGGTGGCCAGGGAAGGCCAACACGCACGCGCTGCACCGAAGACCCAGCACAACCGAAAACAGGGAAATAACTAATCATTTATTTGAGAAAGCAGGACTCTGGTGGAAATATAAAAAGCATATGCCAGACCTCTGCTGAACTGATTGCATTAGTTTTCTATGGTTAATGTAACAAATTACCACTTAGCAGATGGTTTAAACCAGTACGAAGGTGTTCCCTCCAGTTCTGGGGGCCAGAAGGCCCAGTGAGGTTCTGTGGGGTGGCCCACCTACCCCCACACCCAGCCTCTAAAGGAGAGCCTTCCTCATAGTCTCCTTGCCTGTCTTCCTCAACGCCACTCATCACTGGGTTTCTTTCTTTTTTTCTTTTTCTGCTGCAACAGGCCACATGAGGACTCTCAAGCTCCTTACCCAGGGACTGAAACCGCGCCCCTGCAGCTGAAGCTCGGAGTCTCCGCCTCTGTACGGCCAGGGAAGCCCCCTCATCACTGGATTTAAGGCGCATGTGAGGAACCCAGGGTCGTGGTCTGTGTGTGGGCTGGAAAAGAATTTCCAGACATGAGGCAGAATGAGAGGAGAATCGAGTTTATCAGAGTGGGAGACCCTGTTAGAACAGCGGGCAGCCTCAAGGGAGAGTCAACGCTTTCAGGGGTTGGAACCAATTTCTTTATAGCTGCAAGACAAAGAAAACTCCTGCTGGAAGGATAGCATTAGGTGATGGGCTAGGGGGCTAATACGGTGGGTCACAGGGTGGGTATTTTTACCTAATATGGGGTTGGGGGGCTCATGGCAATGGTTGCTATGGAGCTTGGTCAGTTCTGGAGATGACCTTGGCACAGGGTTGCACCTGTGGCCTTGGGACAGGGCCTTGTGCCTGCCACCATTCAATCCACTAAGCCTGCTAATGACGGAGCCAGCAGGAGGGTGAAGTTCTTTCAAAGGACAATTTGAGAAACAGAGGTTTACCTAGTCAGTTAGCAAACCTGCATGAAAGAACTTCACTAACTTAGAGACGAAGCGACCGGTTCATGTCTCACGGGGCAATAAAACTGGAACCTTGGGGGTTGTCTTTTCCCACAGATGGAAATCTATTTGGACAAGCGTCTTCAAGTTAGCATGTGACTCACAAGTTCAACCGTGAGTGGAAAATCAAGCAAAGTTCATCCCTTAGACCATCATTATCCAACAGAACTTTCTGCAGTGATGGCATATTCCGTATCTGGCTGTCCAGCCCAGTAGCCACATGGGCTACTTGAAATGCTGCTACTATGGCTGAGAAACTGAATTTTGAATTCTAGTGGATTGTAATTAAAGCTTACATAGAAAGCCACTGATGCCAGTGGGGCGGTGCAGCCCTAAAGAATTCAATAACCCCTCTATGGAACTCTAGACAATGGAACATTGAAAGGATACGCTGTGATCTCTTATATACAGAATCTAAAACAATGGTACTAACAGTTTATTTTTCTACTCAATACTCTGTAATTACCTACATGGGAAAAGAATCTTAAAAAGTATATATATATATAAAAACATATATATATGTCTGACTCATTTTGCTGTACCCTTGAAACTTACACAGTATTGTAAATCCACTATATTCCAATGGGCTTCCCAGGTGGCTCAGTGGGTAAAGAATCCACTTGCAATGCAGGAGCCGTAGGTTCAATTTCTGGGCTCAGAAGATCCCCTGGGTGAGGGCATGGCAACCCACTCCAGGATTCTTGCCTGGAGAATCCCATGGACAGAGGAGCCTGGCGGGCTGCAGTCTATAGGGTCACAGAGAGTCGGACACAACTGAAGCGACCGAGCATTAATGCACTATAATACAATAAAAATTAATTTTTTAAAAAAGGATATGCTGTTGGCTTTTTTTCCAAATTGTTATCATCTCTCTTACAACTTTAAATGGCAGAACTCAGACCAGGCTAACCACAGGAGGAGTGGGACCTGGGCGGAATTAGCCGTGGAGTGTCCATGGAGTCAAAAGAGCACTTTGATTTGGTTCTGATCAATCGTTGTCCTGTTGCCAGAACTAAAGAATGTTTGGGGAGAGGCCAGACATGTGGGTATTTACACAAAATCTCTCAGTGTTTCTTGGTATTCAGAGATTAGCCAATAGGTGATCTCTGCCCTAGGAAATCTCTTCTCATAATGTGCTTTATTTTTAGTTGCCTTTGTTAAAATGCCATCCAGCTCTATGCTTCACATGTGTTGGACTCCCTTCCCGTGCACCCCAAGTGGTGCAATTCATTTCAGCTCAACAAACATTTATTGAGCACCTACTGTCTACAAGCACTGGCCAAAAAGTGGGAAGACTGAACTAAAGAATTCCCTGAAACGAGATGAAAAGTGTGCAAGAAAAGTTAGGCACATGGAAGATACTGTCATATGTTTCCCACATCCACCTGAACACGTTTTCAGAAAGAGGACAGACTGGATAAATGGGATAAAATATTTCAAAAGACAATAGAAGGAAAATGTCCAAAGTTAATGAAACACATGAGTCCTCTGAACAAAAGTGCCCAAATGACCAAAATGGGAAAAATGAAAGATGCCACGTGCTTCGTGGTGATATTGTGGTGAGATCTCAGAACACCAAGGACAAAGCCTTGATCTCCCTGAGGAAAAAGCAGATGGGTTTTTTAAATAAAAATAAAAGACTGTACAGCGGGTGGCAGGGGAGGAGTATCACCTTGACCTCACACTTCTCATCAATAACAGCTGACGGGAGAAGACAATGAAGCTGCACCTTCAAAATTCTAATGGAAAAAGCTTATGAACATCGATTTCAAGTGAAAATATTCTCATAGGGAAAAGATGGGCTTCCCAGGTGGCACAGTGGTAAAGAACCCACCAGCCAATGCAGAAGACGCAGGAGACACAGGTTCGATCCCTGGGTTGGGAAGATCCCCTGGAGGAGGGCATGGCAACCCACTCTAGTATTCCTGCCTGGAGACTCCCATTGACAGAGGTGCCTGGCGGGCTACAGTCCCCGGGGTCGCATAGAGACAGAGACACTGAAGCAACTTCGCATGCAGAGGCATGTAAGAAAAGATGGAGGCATTTCAGACAAGCGAGAACTCAGAAAATATACCATTCACAGGACCCGTGTGAAAGGATTGCTGGAGGTTGTACTCCACAAAACAACAAAAATGAATTTAAGAAGAGCGAGACTCTAGAGAAACAATCGGAAACTAAAGAGAAAATAACTGATAAAGTGTCATGTTAAGAAAAACAAGTATTCGTAAGGAGTTCCATCTATTTTTTAAAAAATTTCTTTATGTATTTGGCTACATCCAGTCTTAGTTGGCAGATAGGGTCTCGTTCCCTGACCAGGAATTGAACCTAGGCGCCCTGCACTGGGTGGGCAGAGTCTTAGCCATTGGACCACCAGGGAAGTCCCCAGGAGTCCCATCTATTGAACATGTTTAACTTGAATCACAAATAGGATCTTTGCCCACCATCATGTTCAAAGAGTCAAGCCCGCAAACTTTTCTGTAACATCTCAAGGAACCTCGCTGGAAACCGGTGCATGCAGAGACAGGTCCACCGCAGTCAGGAGGGTGACTGGGTTGATACGAGGTGTGACATCAGGGTCCCGCCGGAGCCCCAGACCGGGGGTTTCGTCCACTTGGCCCAGCAATCTTTGTCCATTGCAAGGCCATCCTGCATAACACAGTCTCACTGGTCCATGGTCTGTCTTCCGAAACCACAGATTTTCTTATTTTCTAAAATAAGAGTGTTTGACTCAGAATGAATTTGTATAATTTGCCCTTCTGGTCTTTCTATTAGAGCGCTTAAATGACTCCACGGAAACCTGCCAAAAGCTTTCAAACCTTTAGCATCGAGTGGGAAGTGAAATTGAATAACAAATAAGCTGGAGTCAGGGGGGAAAGTCTTGTTTGAAAAGAGAGGATGCAGCTGCTTTTGAACCTTTTGCTTCATCCTCCCCCCCCCCCACCCCCACCTCTCCCCCATTTATAACACCTCTTTTAGAAGTTTAAAACTGTTTGCTTTTCTCCATGGATCTGAGCCTAAACCAGGGCCGGCAGGAGGGTGGTCAGCTTTGTGTCGGTGGGTGAAGACAGCGGATTTGTTGTTTCCGTATCTGGATCTTCAGCGTCTCCCTCTCCTGAGAGATTAGAGATTGTTAATTACTTTCTGTGAAAGAGGGAGCCTCAGGCCTGCGGGCTGGCAGGTTGGCTAAAAATAGCAGCTGTAGGTTATTTTTAAAAACCCTCAAGGAGGGATCTGTGACCATGAGTCACGTTTATCTCTGGAGTTTGCCTGCTGAGGGAAAACCACAGTGGCCACGTCTGCAGGACAGACAGTCACCCCAGCTCACCTAGCAGGAAATGGAGAAGAATGTGAACGCGTGGAAATTGAAGACCCACTTTAGTGGAGAATAAAAAATATTCCATTTCCAAAGGATGTGCGCTATTTTCTCAGCGCTGGCTCTTAACTGGGGTTTGTCATGCTTCTGTACAACTCTTTCTACTGTTTTATTTTTTTTCCTTCCCCAGAACTCTTCGTAATCTATTCTCTGAGGAGGAATTCCGTGGCATGTGAGGTATCCGTCTTCTCTGAGACGTCCATTCCACTTGCTTACAGAACATTAAAAAGAAATTTTAAGTGATAAATGCATTAATCTACAGCTACTTATGATTAGGCTGTTCAGGCTAAAGTGGAATACATTATCTGTGAGACATCTTTCATACTCCCAAGGCACTTTAAAATAATGAAAACATATAAAATAATATCTAAGTAATTAAAGTAATGGCAAATAAAAGCGTAGCATTATACGGAATTGGGGTAATCCATCTCTTTTTATAAGCCCTTTGTGACATTGCTATTAATTTTTAAGTAACAAAATGTTGCTCTTGAACCCAAAATGGGCAATTAACTAATTCGTGCACCATTAATTGCTTTGCAAATGCAAAGTGCTACACTCTAGTTTGTAAAAATAAGCCTTGGAGGTTATCTAATAAAATCTGTACACAGGGCCCACTTCTGAATCATCTACGCCTGGTAGGAGACCCCCCCCCCCCCATGGCAAAGCCTTAAAAATAACTTCATCAGACCCTGTGGCTCTTCTCGGAGCTGACCCGTGAGTGTTGGGAATCCTGAGGACGCAGCTACTAATTCGCCTGTCCCCTTTCAGCTCACGGGTTTTAGCTGAGACGAGGACACTTCCTAAAGTGGTGTCACCTTCTTTCTCTGTCCCCAGACCAGCTGCTCTCCACCATCACGCCTTCTCTAGGTGCTCCTGGGTCCCAGGGAGGAGGCCTGACGGCCTGACTTTCCTCTGTTCCCCAGAGTGGGATTGACGCAGCACATCCTGAATTGCCCAGTCCCAGGGGCCTCGTGAGCTCTCCCGGGGCCACGTTCAAGGCCCCTCGGGGCCTCTCACCCCTCAGAGGCAGAGGGGCTGCGGGCCGGGTTCCGGGAGGGTTAGTCAGAGGCCAAGCCCAGCTTCCTGCCCTGACGTACCCGGCCCCCAAGTTACAAGGAGGACCGCTGGAAATAACTAGCCGCTGGCAGCAAGCGCAGCTAGAAAGGATCATCACTTCAAAGCAGGTCCCGGCCCCCTTCTCCTCGGCTCCCCCTACCACCAGTCCCCCGCAAGGAACTGGCCTGTTTCTTGACAACTGGAACTGCTTGAACGGGGCTCCCCAGTCTGCGAAACAAACCATGTGTCACACAGTGAAGGACTTCTTAGCAGCTCTGCTATAAACTCTTTCGAGGGAAAACACGTGCTGGATGCGTAGACAATCACGAAAACTTTGAAATGTCACGGGTTGCCTCTTTTCTTCTTAAGAGATTCTCAATGTAGACGAATATATTAGAGGTTCTGAGAATTCTTGCAAGAGAGAAAAACAGTTGTTTAAATTTGTTTCAAGCACCCTTCAATCACAGAGCCCCTCCTTGAGAGGGGAGGGGGTGGCATCTGTGAATATCTTAGGAAACCGGGGTTCTGAGAAAGCCAGAGGGGGTCTCGGGCTCTGGTTTGATGTGGAAGACGGGGTTGGAAGCCTCAGAAGTAAGGGGTCCCTGCACTCTACTTACCCTGTTCCGGGTCTGTAGAGTGAGTCCTGTGACTCCTCCCTTCTCTCCTTCCCTAGCCACCACCCTCCCTTGGTGGGTGCCCGGGAAAGGGGATCTTGGTCTACTAGCGTGCCAGTCCCAAGCTGGCACTCTCCATCCTGCTGCCGGAGAATAAACTTTGAAGGGGTATTTTAGGAGAACTCAGGGTAGCAGTCTCAGGCCGGAAATGTGCTCTCCTTAAATAGGTCAGAAACACCAAAGGCAAGAATCAAACCGTGGGGTCCCTGAGCAGTGCCAGGCACTCAGCTCGTTCAGAGGCTGAGAACACACACAGACACGAAAAGGCCCATCAGTCCTGCAAACCCCAAACCTCTCAACCGTTTTGATAAGCCTCGGGCGTTTGACTCTGCAGCGGAGTTTACTGACGTCAGTTAATTCCAGCTTCAAGTAAACCTTGGGTGTTGATACTGATTAATTGTCAGTCTAATCTTTATTCAAATACATCAATACATTTAAGGCCAACATAAATAGGCAAATATTTGCCCCTTGTCCGAAAGTTACCAGCTTTTAAATAATAGACTTTGCTGGAATCACTAGCAACCATTCTTTATCCTTTTTCTCTCACGTTCCGAGCAATCTGTCCAAGCAAACTATATTTACCAAGTAATTAATTTGTTTCCCCTTAAAAAAAATAAATAAATCCAAACATGTATCATTTGGCTGTCTTCCCAGATGAAAGCGAAGATACTTGGTATCTGAGTTATATTTAGTCGCTCAGTTTTAATTTGGGGTTGATTCTGTCTCACTGTGGTTTCTATTTAAGTAGATGCAGAGAACTTCTGTGATCCTGCTGACCCAGCTACCTAAGGAATACAAGTGAATGCTGCTGCTGCTCACGGGTCTTGAAGGACTGGAATTGAATCACTTTTTCACTCATTCACTCGCTTGCTTTTCAGTGGACAATTCTGGGACCTCTCCTCTGGAGAGCTGGCGTCTCTCAGGAGTTTCCTATCCTCCACGTAATAAAACTGTCACCAAGCTCACAAAAAATGGTCAGGAGCACTTATTAGATGCAGACTCATGATGCTTCCGATGACCGCTCCCTACGTGGGGCTCCCTCCCCCGCTCCATCCCTTCATCCCCTGACGCCCCTCCGGTCCCCTCAGGCAGCGAGGGTACAGTCGGGCACCCTCTGGGATTCAGGGTTTTCCATATAAGGTACCAGACCCTGGTTTACGACGTCCCGAAATTCACCAAGGATACGTGCAAAGATGCAGACGCAGTCCCAGCTTCCTGGGTGCCCAGCCCTTGCAGCAGAAGGAAATCAGACAAGCGAGTTTTAGCACTTGGGAGCAGGGGAGCCCTTCTGAGGGGTCCTCCTTACCCTCTCCTCCTCCGGGCTTCCCTGCCCCCATCCCACCCCCCAGCACCAGCTCCTGGCCCGCAGCGGGGGGCAGTGCCCCAGAGCAGGAGCGAAGGTCAGTTCCCTGCTTCACCTCCGGGAGCCAGCGAAATGTCTGTAGGAGAGACATGTTCCAGCTGATCCTTGAGGAAAGGAAATTCCTGCAGCTGGAAAGAGCAGAGATCTGGGGGCAGGAGGCTGGAGCGAGAAGCCGCCTGCCCGCCTCCTAGCAGGAGCCCAAAGAGGCCTGTGAGACCCGAGGGGGGTGGGCGCCGGCTTCCCTGGGGCCCACACAGTGGGTAAGACTTGAGGGGTGTCCTCCAGCGTGCCTCTGAGGTTCATGCCCCTGACATGTCACAGACACGGCAGATCGAGCTTCCCCTGCCCAGCACAAGACCAGGGTCGCTGGGGGTACAGCTCTGTGCCCTGGGGGTGACCTGGGGGAGACGGCCCCTGGAAGCCCCCCACTGTAGCTCGCAGGCTGCCTGTGTGTGGCCCTCAGAAAGGCCAAAACTGATTCAGGTTCAGGTTCCAGCACTCCAGGGAGGGTGGAAACGTGAATCAGAGATTAGTGAATCTTCTATAAACTGGGGCTCCCCTGGTGGCTCAGATGGTAAAGACTCTACCTGCGATGCGGGAGACCAGGGTTCCGTCTCTGGATCGGGAAGGGAGGGAGGGGTCCTGGAGGAGCGAATGGCTACCCACTCCAGTGTTCTTGTCTGGAGAATTCCATGGACGGGGAGCCTGGAGGACTCTACGCCATGATGTAGCAAAGAGCCGGACACAACTGAGCGACTGACACTCTTTGACTTTATAAAGTGAGCTATGTTTGTTTTCCACCAGTTACCAGCTGCATCCACAGCTGGAGCTGGAGGCGAGGGGAAGGGGCGTTGCTCGCTGCCCTCGGAGCACACACAGGTCCCATCGGGCCCCAGGTGCAGAGGCCCCTACCCCCTTCTCACCACCCCCTCCTCCTCCTCCCTACCCATCACTCCAGACTGGGGAAAGCCTAGCTAGTCTCCTGAGGACCCCATGCCGCCTTCCCCAGTGCCAGGAGCCACCGTCTCACAGGGCCAGAGTGCACCTAAACCCGGGGCTTCGGACAAAGGCTGGATGGTCTGACGCCAAGGACTTCATGTCAAAAACCATGAGGAGGGCCAGAAGGCAAGGACCACATCTCTGAGCCTGGCCACGCTGTTTGGATGTGCATCGTCATGGTGATAGCTGGAGGGGAAGAAAGGCAGATGGCAGAATCTTGTGGCTTTGCCACTCACCCAGATTCTTGATCTTTCGTTTGTTTTTTCAAGTTTCCAGTGGCAGCAAACTGAGGGTGATGTGGACAAAAGATGTTGCAGCCCTCAAGCCCATAGCCACTGCAGTTGCCAGCCCCCTCTCCCCGACCGTGCACCTGAGGGTATTCATGACGGAGAGAAACAGGATTCTGGCCCTAGATAGCTAAGGTGCATATCTGAGAGTGATTTCAGAGAGCCCAGACTCTTGCATCTTCCCACAGCTAGAAAAGCACTGACTTCATCAACTTGGGTTATCTGGTTTTCTTTAACTGAAATCTTTTGCAATCAGTCCTAAAGGAAATCAACCCTGAATATTCACTGGAAGGACTGATGCTGAAGCTGAAGCTCCAGTACTCTGACCACCTGATGGGAAGAGCGGACTCATTGGAAAAGACCCTGATGCTGGGAAGGACTGAAGACAAAAGGAGAATGGAGAGGCAGAGAATGAGATGGTTAGATAGCACTGTCGACTCAGTGGACGTGAGTTTGAGCAAACTCCGGGAGATGGTGAAGGACAGGGAAGCCTGGTGTGTTGCAGTCCATGTTGTTGCAAAGAGTTGGACACGACTTAGCGACTGAACAACAGCAAAATCTTTTTATATTCTGATTACCTGATTTTTGTTGCAAAAGCTTGTATATGTCCTAGTTCCTCCCTTACCTCTTCAGAGCAGTGATTCAGAGCCATCTGAGAGGCCATGTCCCGGGCTTAAACCCTCACAAAGTTCACGGAATAAAACATAATTCCCAACTTCTAGGTGGTGTATTTTTTTCAGTTGATAGTGAGAAGAAAGGCTTAATTTGTCCCACCTTTGAACACATGACCCACCCTAGCCTACAACATTGATAAGAATTAAGCATACACACACACCCTGATAAAACTGCAGAGTTAAAGAGGTGAAGCTCCACTTTTTACAAAAATGGAAAACTGAATCCTCGATTAATACTGTAGTTTCACTAATCCTGATGGCTCAGTTGGTAAAGAATCTGCCTGCAATGCAGGTGACCCCGGTTTGATTCCTGGTCAGGAAGATCTGCTGGAGAAGGGGAAGGCTGCCCACTCCAGGGTTCTGGCCTGGAGAATTCCAGGGACTGTATAGTTCATGGGGTCGTAAGGAGCGGACACGACTGAGCAACTTTCACTTCACCTCACTTCTTCACTAAAATCCAGTCCTCAACAGATTTCAGTAGACTGCTTTTCTTTGGAGAGAAAAGAATGCTTTAAAACTCAAGAGGTCTTAAATTTAAGCTTTCAGAAACAGAAACACAGGAGAGACCAAACGTGATGGACACCAAGGGGGAAAGGGGGGGTGGGATGAGTTGGGAGATTGGGATAGACGCACACATGCGACTCTGTATAAAGAACCTCCTGCACGGCACAGGGGCCTCTACTCAGCGCTCAGCGGTGACCTAAATGGGAAGGAAATCCAAAAAAAAGGAGAAATATGTATATGTATAGCTGATTCACTTTGTTGTACTGCAGAAAGTAACGCAACAATGTAAAGCCACTAGACTCCAATTAAAAAAAACTTAAGCCCTTGTCTGCCTCATCACTTACCTGTCTGATAGCCGCCAACAGTTAAAAGACCAAAGCCAAGAAATGAAGACAAATGAGGTAAAAATGGTGAGACCTGGTGCAACTCTGCCGTGAATTGTCGAGTTGCCCACCTCCTTGCCTTCCCAAGAGTTTGTCCGGCAGGTCCTAGCTTGGATACCTGTCCTCTCATTTCCTTTTCTTACACCAGCCTTCTCTTATCTGAACCAGGTCCCACTTGCCTCAAGTCATTTAAAGTGGGGAACCTTCCTTCCAACTCTCAATAGCCCCCTGAACGAATAACAAATTGTGTATATTGAAGCCGGAGATAAGCCACATAACTAATTCAGGTTATTAGCCAAACAACTAGTTCATTTTAGCCTTTCCTTCACTGGAAGATTCAAGAACTGCTGAAACACCAAGAAATAAATGACCGACCAGTTTCCCTCCTCACCGCCTGCTGCCCAGGAAAGGCGCCGTGGGGAGCAGGAACCTCGGGGAGCAGAGTGGACACACGGGCCATGGGCAGGGGGGTCGGGGTGGCTTAGACTTCCAGTCAAATCTGGTCTGGCTTTCATCTCTCCAGGCTTCATCAGTCATTAGAAATGACAATTACTGGGACTTCCATGGTGGCTCCGTGGATAAGAATCCGCCTGCCAATGCAGGGGACACGGGTTTGATCCCTGGTCCCGGAAGAACCCAGCGAAGAGTGGCCTCTGCTCACCACAAGGAGAGAAAGCCTGGCCCAGCAGCAAAGACCCACTGCAGCCGAAGAATTTTTCAAAAATGACAGTCTTCCAGAAAATATCTCCCTGCTCCCCTCCCCGCTCCTCTCCCTCTCTTCCTCCCTGCCTGCCTTCCATCCCTCCTTCCCAGCAGCAGGGCTGGACATTTCCAGAATGCCAGTCACCCCAGCAGTTTTACACTGGAATGCCAGGGGCCTGAGAGTGGATGTGGAATTGCCAGTGTTTCTGCCAAGACGAGGAACTCTGGGCCCCCAGTGAATTCCAGAAGGAAAGGACAGCTCAAAGCTGGCATAATTCGTCTCTGTTGGGAACTATTATTACTAAACGTTTTTAAACACCTAGAATATTTGCTCTGTCTGCATTTGAAAGCTGAACTTTGTCTCTTTCAATGTGGTCCCTGAAGAATGAGCAAAGTGAAACTAGTTTTTCAATAAGTAGTTTGTTTAAAAAAAAAAAACAAAACTCCCTACCCATGAGCAAGAACTTCAAATATAAATTTCTTCACAGGACATAAGTTGAAAGTTTTAAAACCTAAAAAGTCAGAAAATGCAGAACAAATAATGCATGTAAGAAGCATTTGGAGATTTTGTTCTAGATATAACAAGTGGAATAATAAGAGATTTGCCTTACTGTAGAATATAGAAAAGCCCATATTTTGCTCAAGAAAAACCCTTATTTTGATTTCCAGGTATCTGTTTTTATTTCTACCCTAGCATTTTATTATCAGCACCTGTAACTTTGAAAATGTGTTAGAATGATCTTTTTTGCTTAAATCAAATAAATACATTTTTTCACTAGAGCATTGATATGAGAAAAAAAAATAAGCAATCCTGTCCAGTTTTTGAAGGTGAAGCAATGTTAGTAACTGATTCATACTCTGCATGCCTTTTACCCAAATAACATTAAAACCATTAACTGTAAGATACTTGCCTGCTGAAATAAAAGGGAAATGTGGGTAGTAGTTGCCAACTAATAGAGTTAGAATGAGGTTCTAGGACACACAGCGCTGGCAACGCCGGGCCACCCCCAGGCAGAACCAGAAATCAAGTCCTCCCATCTCCCACATCCAGCCCATTCCATTCGGTTCTCGGCCTCTCCTCTCAGTCCTTATTTGTTAGGAAATGCTGCATCTGAAAAACACAGAAAACATTTGCAAGCTGGGTAAACATATAAAACTTAGTTAAGGAAGAAAGGAAAGAAAATAATGCCATTTTCAGCAACAGAGAGATGATCGTAAAATGATCACAGAGAGACAGATAAAATCTATCACTTTCAGGTGGATCTAAAAACGGTACTAATGAACTTATTTACAGAACAGAAACAGACATGGAAAACACAGGGGGGAGAGGAGGAGGGGTAAATTAGGAGTTTGGGATGAACAGATACACTCTCCTGTATATAAAATGGATACTCAACAAGGACCGGCAATACAGCACAGGGAGCTCCGCTCAGAATTTGGTAATAATCTACAAGGAAAAAGAATCTGAAAAAGAATATATATATATATTCTGAGTTGCTATGCTGTACGCCTGAAACTAACACGATGTTGTAAGTCAACTATACTCCAATAAAAAAATAAACAAAATTTTTTAAAAAGAAGGAAGTGTCAACCAAAAAGGTGCACAGTGTGAGTTAAGCAGGTTAAGCTTTACTGGGGGCAAAGCAAGGACTGCAGCTTGGGAGTCAGCCCCTCAGAAAGCTCTGGAAGTCTGCTCCAGAGAGCTTGCAGGGGAAGGTCATTATATAAGATTTCGGTGAAGGGGGAGTTCAGTGCAATCAAGAGCTTACTTTACAAAAGGTTTTCTGCTAGTCACGAGGAGCTGATGTCACCATGAAGGGATTTAGTGCTTTTCTAGGTATGGAGAGATGCAAGCATTGGGATCTTGAAATCAGTTCCTGAAAATGGCTAAGCATCTAAAGACCTGTCCCACCAGTTTCCCTGGAGCACAGGGCGCCTCGCTCTCCAGCCTGAGTTCCCCTCAGGGGGCGTCGAAGGTCAGCAGCTGCAGCAGCTCCCGGGTCCCGTCTCAGCAGAGGCAGACGGCAGATGCCCTTGGCAAGCTCCAATTTGTAGTTGACGAAAGGGCGAAAGGACCTAGAGAGCAGAGCAGAAAAAACTCGGCGTCAGAGTCAAGGAACCCCCCACGCCCGCCCCCCGAGGCTCCAGGCCGCCTTTCCGCTGCGTGGCCCTGAACAGGCCCGAACCCTTTGAGCGCCGGCTTCCCGCTGCAGAAAGTGGAGGCAGTGTGACTGACCCTCCTCACTCCAGTAGCCTTGCCTGGAAAACCCCACGAACGGAGGAGCCTGGTGGGCTACAGTCCACGGGGTCGCACAGAGTCGGACACGACTGAGCGACTCCACCTCACTTCACTACTAGGTTCATCGTGAAAAGTCCAATGAGACGATGCACATAAAACACGTAGTTGGTGCTCAGTCCGTGCTTTTTCCTGATTAGCCCACAGACGTTATGGTTTAATTGCTGAATAAACCGCCACTTTTCAAGGGTAATTTTTGCTTTCACGTTCTTATAAGACTCTGTGATGCGTGAACTCGAAAAAGAAAGCTCCATGGGAATTTCCCACCTAGTGTCAGACCGGTTGAGAAAGACACGCTTGAGACGGAGAGTTTAACCAGTTACAAGAAGATACCTTTTCCGGCCTTTTCAAAGAGCTCCACCCTGAGTCCAGGGCTGGGTACCGGAGGAACTCCCGGCTCCTCTGCCTCGGTGGGCGGCATCCTTTGCGCGCCGTCGGGCGGGCGGTGGCCTGGGCCTGGCACTCGGGGATGAGGTGCCCCTGGGGTAAATGCCACGCTCTCCTTCTAACGTCCTCCAGGGGGCGCAGAGGGGACTGGCAGTCCATATCCGCCCCTGACCATGCCCGGCTACGCTAGTCTAGTCCCTGAATCATTACTGATAGAAGCTCCCTTTCCACTTTTAAATTATCCCAAGGAGGAAGATAAATGGTATAGTGACCTTAGTCAGAGTCATGTATACATGAATAGGGACCGTAAGCAACAAAAGGGAAAACGATGACTCACACGAGCTCACAGACTCCAGGACGCTTAGCCCGCGTCAGTGTTAAGATCCACGGCTACGCCATGCACCGTTGAGAAAGAAAAAGCCCACTGTATTCAGCTGCAAGGCCTGCCATCACCAAGAACCACAGGCCGGGTGGCTTAAACAACAGACCTACTGTCTCCCAGTCCTGAGGCTGGAGGTTCAAGATCAAGGTGTCAGCTGGTCTCTTACTTCTGGAGGCCTGTCTCCTTGTTTGCAGACTTCTCCCTGGGTCTTCACAGGCTTGGGCCTTCCTGTATGTCTGTGTTTGAAGCTCCACTTCTTATAAGAAGCACCAGTCATATCAGAGTAGGATCCACCCTGAAGGCTTTATTTTTAACTTTGTCACTTTTTTTTTTTTTTAAGATCTTTTTATTATTTATTTGGTTTTCTGCTCTGATGTGTACAGATGTGACTTTTTAACATATGGTGCAAGCGTTACTCCATCCGTTTATCTGTTTTGTTTTTTGGCCAGACGGCATGTGGAATCCTATTTCCCCAACCAGGGCTCAGACCCATACCCCCGCATTGCAAGCTCAGAATCTTAACCACTGGACCACCGGGGAAGTTCCGACTTCATTATCTCTTTAAAGACCTTACCTACAAATACAGACACATCATTTTTTATTGAAGTCAATTTATCATGTGTTAATTTCTTCTGCACGGTAAGGTGTCTCAGTTATATATACATTCTTTTCCCCTATGGTTTATCACAGGATATTGAGTATAATTCCCTGTGTTATACTGAAGGGCCCTGTTGTTTATCCATTCTACGTAAAATAGTTTGCATTTGCTAACCCCAAACTCCTCCCCCCACACCTTAGGAATACAAATATAGATATATTCCAAGGTGCTGGGGGTTAGGGCTTAAACAGAGGAACTGTGTGGGACATAATTTAGCCCATAACAAACACCAATTAAACTCCAGCATGCCGTGGGTCACTTGATGTATCCGAGCATCAGAGATGTTAAAATGTAAACCACAGTGCATGTCAGAGCTGCATGGGTTGCAAGGGAAGAGCGGCTTCAGTCTGCAAGCCTTGCTGATGGTGAGCATCACCTCCTCCTTTGAAACCGTTGCTTTCCGCAGCAGCGTCCTGAGGGACCCGGGAAAGGAAGGGAAAGCGAAGCCACCCAGATTGCGATCTTGATTGCTTCCCCTCTGCGGAGCCTCACTTCCTGCCAATTCTTCTTGTGTCACTGGGCCTGTGACAGCCCCTTCCTCTCTCCCCACCCACACCCGCATCAGCCCTTCCACGGACCCGGTCTGCTGACACCCACCTCCTTTGGCCGCTTAATCCACCCTGACACAGGCCCCAATCTGCAGCATGGCTTGCAAAACTGCAGGCCTGGTCACACCACGCCCTAGGTAGAAAGCCTTCGCCAGTCTTTCATTCCTGAAGAATGAAAAAAGGATGCATAGATGTATTAATTATGAGGGCTTCCCAGGTGGTGTTAGTGGTAAAGAACATGTGCCAGTGAAGGAGACGTAAGAGACACAGGTTTGGGATCCCCAGGTCGGGAAGATCCCCTGGAGGAGGGCATGGTAACCCACTCCAGTATTCTTGCCTGGAGAATCCCACGGACAGAGGAGCCTGGGGGGGGGATGCAGTCCTTAAGATCGCAAAGAGTCAGACATGACTGAAGCGACTTAGCACGCATGCATGCACACACTAATGTACGTAGGACTGAAGCATGTTGTTGTATACTTGACACTAACACAATGCTGTTAATCAAGTAAACTCCGGGGACTTCCCTGGGGCCCAGTGGCTAAGACTCCATGCTCCCAGTCAGGGGACCTGGGTTCGGTCCCTGGTCAGGAAACTAGATCCCGCGTGTCACAGCTAAGAGTTGCGATGAATATGATCCCACATGCTGCAGCTAAGACCCGGTGCAGCCAAATAAATAAATATTCTTGTTAAAAAACCTGTACTCCAATATAACTTTTTTTTAATTTTTAAATAAATAAATGTAATTATTACACATTATTTATGTCTGACTTTCCAACTAGCCGTCATCCAAACACTCAAGCCTGTAATGTTCTCCATCAGCCGTCCTGGCCAAGAAAGGACTCCTTGTTCCTTGGCTCCTCCAGAAAGAATGAAAGGTGTTTCCCCACCCCCTTCCCCTTCATCCCTCCGGAGAAGGTAACCAGCCTTTGAACCTGGAACTCTGACTTCCCTGAGCCCCAGGGGAAAACCACAGCCTTCTCTGTGTTTTCTGTGGGAAAAGGGGAAGCTGTTTGGTGCAGTGGCCTCCCCCTATGTTTTCTGAGGTTGAGGCCACCACTTGAAATCGGAGGCCCAGGAAATCCTTATTTGGCCTTGAAGAATTTAATACCAATTTTAAACATGCATCACAATGTTCAAACAGTGGGAGATTTCTTAGGAAAATCTAAATTTCTGGGTTTTCTTGGAAAACACAAAGATGGAGCACCTCTGGCCCCCTAGGTTCACACAGCACAAATGGGCAAAATCCAAGTCACGCTGATCCCTTTAGACAGGGCATGTGCTCCCCGGTCTCCCGCAATCCCACCACCGCCAAGGTCTCATGCTGTAGACAGACAGGTTAGGGGGTCCCCGGGGAAAGAGAACCAGGCATGGCGTTCTTGACCTAAGAGAAGCCATTTTGGTCTAAGCCTGGTCACAGTGCCTGTCCTTGAACAGCTCTCTGTAATTAATGATCTCAAAGGAATGAAGGAGCAGAGAAGAGGCAGTGATCACAGTGCCGTGATAAAGCGAGTCCTGCTTCCTCAGAAGGAAGATATTATTATTATTATATCAAACCTAATAGTACCTTTGAGTTCTGCAGGAACTAAGGGCCCCACCCAAGAGGAGGGTGCGTGATGATGTTGACCCTGGTGACTTCGATCAACTAAAACTTGGAGTCTGTCAACCTTTGCCCCAGTTCTATGCTGGATTCTCCTCTGCTCAAGCCCCTTCATGAATATGCATGTACTTATAGTTTAAAACTTCCCCAATTTTATTGTTCCTAAAGACACTGTTTTGGAAAAGATCCCTGATGTTCTCCTTACTCCCTGCAAGTAATAAATCCTTCCTTCTCCTAATGTTTGGCTTGTTTGTGTCCTTTGGCTCAGAACTCACCAAGACACACATCCAGTTTGGGGGTAACAATACCACTTGCATCTTTTATTTAGGTACCGGCCAGTTTGGGTGACGGTCTGCATTTTTGTACCACGCTTAGGCCCACTAAGGGGATTAACCTGAAGTATTTGAGGCAAAGGAGATGGTGGCTGCAAGCTTCAAGATTGGAAGAGGAAAAAAAAAAGAGTGGAAGGGAGCATGGTGGCTCTGCAGGCCTTAGAGCCAGGGCCTGTCCTGACAGCCCTTCCTGAGGGCGGCACGAGGCATACAGATGGCCGGGCGGGTGCTGGGAGGACCGAGCTGTCCCTGACTGCACCTGGGGAGTGTCGGCGAAGAGCTGGACACAACTGAACGACTGAGCATGCACGCAAGAAAGAAACGCGTCAGGAATCGCATCAAACAGAAGCCCGGCATACTTGTGTTGCAGGAAGAAAATGGGGCAGGAGGAAGATCACATCCCAGTCGCAGGAGAGTCCCTGGGACGGGAGGCCAAGTGACGGTCCTTGGCTTCCTGCAGGAAGGAATGCAAGAGCCAGTGAAAGTGGAGTGAAAGCAGATTTATCCCGGGAGACACACCCCCCATAGGCTGACTGCAGGCCATCTCAGAAAGTCAGAGGCCCCACCGGATGGGGTGGTTAGCTTTTATGGACTGGGTAAATTTCATGGGGTACTGAGTGGGAAGATTATTCCAGCCACCACGCCTTTCTGGCCTTTCCTGGCTGGCCTCAGGCTGTGGGTGTGGGTGTGTCACTGAGACGCTGATGTGTTTCAGTGAGTGTGCAATGAGGCTCAAGGTCCACTGGAAGTTGAATCCTTGGCCATCTTGGGCTGGGTCGGTTCTAAGCGGTTTGTTAGGTCCTCAACGGCTACTCATTCTTTTAAAGGTTGTGCCCTGCCCCTCCCCTCGTGTCTCACTTCTGCCTAGCATAAGGCCCACGGTTCTTGTATAACTAACTGGGAGAGGAGGGCATCACTTTACAACTCCAGAAAGGGCCATAGCCTGTGGACTAACTCCCCCTGTGGCTGTGACTGCATATATAGTAGTCCTGGCTGGGTGTCCACGTGCGTGTCCTCTCAAAAATGACCGATTTGGACTCTTCACCAACTTTGATGGTGGGGGCCAGAAAGCGAACTCAGTTTTAAAAATGTAATACATCTTGGTCATCAGGTGTGGTTTAGCAATTGAATTCTATAACAAAAAAAGAAATATTTTTCACAGAAAGCTTGGTTTAGTTCTTCTGTGTTCCTCCACGGTGATTTGCAAAAATAAATGTGCTGACTGACTAAGGGTCTCTGCATTGGGTTTCTCTCCCAGTAAAATGTAAATTTCCCATTTTCGTGGGTGACCAATCCTGGGCAAAACTGGCTTATGCTACCCAAACCCACTTGAGGCTCACATGTTCTACAAGGAAGACTCTAATTAGTTAGTGAGTTTCCACTTACAGGGTCCAGTCTGTGTGTAATCTTTAGAAGAGGGAGTTTGAACAAAGCTCTCTGCCATTAACTCTCTGTCCACAGCCTTAAAACTTTGAGTTGCTTTGATCAGAAATTTCATTTCTAGGAATTTCATTTCTAAGAAAATCATCATGAAATGTGAGCCAAGATCCATGGGCTGTTGTAATATTAATTATAGCAGCAATAAAAGGGAACAGCCTAAATGTTCAACCACTGGGGAGTGATTAAATTCACTGGAGCACATTTATAGGATGGGCTACCAGGCAGCCTCCGAAAATAGTGTGTTCAGGGCACTGAATGAAATGAGGGCATGGTCACCCTATATGCAAGATCTCCGAACACTTCTAAACATGTTAACATTGGAAAATGTGTGGCTATTGTTAAAAATATTCATTTTCCTTCTTTCCCTTGACTGTGGGTTCAGCTGTGAGGGTTCAGCTGTGAGGTGTGTTTTGACCACAGGGATTCAAGTAAATGAGATGCTGGCGGGGCTCCGAAAGCACTGGGAGGGTTTGGGTGGCTGTCTTGAGCCAGTACCTTTGCCTGAGAACAGGTGAGGCCCCTGGCTCTAGAAAAGGATGGCAGACGTGTGCAGCCAAACCAGACCTTCCTTCCAGCTGAACACAGCCTGGTTCAACCCAGCCCCAGCAAACACACAGATCCCTAAGAATAACGTGTGCAAACCTCTGATGGGAGCTTCATCATCCAGCCCTTCTGTGACACTGCTGGCTAATACAGGAAGAAGGTCTGCTCCGATTCTAGAAAGATCTTTTCGCCAAAGATCCAGCATTGGAGGGAATTCCTTAGTGGACCAATGGTTAGGATTCACTGCTTTCACTCACAGGGCCTGAGTGTGATCCCTGGTCAGGGAACTAAGATCCCACAAAATGCATGGCCAAAAAATAAAACGATAAAATGAAAACAAAATTTAAATTCAAAGATACAGCATTTTGGACTTTGCTGGCGGTCCAGTGGATAAGACATCACCTCCAATGCAGGGCGTGCAGGTTGATGCCTGGTCAGGGAGCTCAGATCCCATGCTTAATGGCCAAAAATTCAAAACCTAAAACAGAGACCTGTAACAAATTCAATAAAAATTTTTAAAATGGGGACTTCCTTGGTCTAGTGGTTAAGAATCTGCCCCCCAGTGTAGGGGACACAAATTCACTCCCCGGTTTGGGACAATCCCACGTGCGTCTGATCAGCTCAGCCCGTGCGCCACGACTGTAGAGCCTGCGCTCCAGAACCCGCGCACTGCAAGAGAAGGCGCCGCGATGAGGAGGCCACGCGCCGCAGCTCGAGAGCGGCCCCCGCGCTCTGCCCCTCGGGAGAGGCCGCACGCAGCAGTGAGGACCCCAGCGCAGCCAAACTAAATACATAAATAAATAAGTTTTAAGGTCTTTAAAAATGGCCCACATTAAAAAAAAAAGGATACAGCATTTGAAAACCTGTGCAAATAGTCCTTGACTTTTGCCTTCACATATGAGTTTGAGCCACACCGAGTCCTCCCCGGTTCAAGAAGAGGGACCAAAACTCCATTTCTCAATAGGAAGAACATCCAGGTCACATTGTAAGAAGAATATGTAGGACCGAAGATATTGTATGGCCTTTGGGGAAAATATAACCCACTGTATAAAATTCTCAGAGCATGGCTTTCCAAGCACTGTCGGCATATTAGCTGTTTGCCTTCAGTACGTGCTTACTGAACACCTATGATGCACCAGCTGCTGTGCTAGGAAGGTAGCATTGCAGGGGTGGTCCCCGTGTTGGGGGGCTAACCAAAGGAAAGATGCAGGCTCAGATTCGTTGGAAGAACTCCCCTAGAAACAGACCAGACCAGCTCGAGAGAATCAGGAAATATCCCTGGCTGGCTCTAGAAGTGTTTTGCTGGGGTTGTGTCCGTTGTGATGGAAGCTTTCTTGGCAGCTTCTCCTAGTGCCGAATGCGGAGGCCAGAGCTCTCAAAGGGCTTAGAGTCCAATTGCATTTCACTCAAGCCGTTCCTATAGCTTTAATGCGAAGCAGGTGCCAGGGCTGTTAAAGAGGCGCCGAAGGCACCTGGTTCGGCGGTGTGGCAGCTTGGAGCTCAGAGTGGGCTCTTGGCACAGAGCTTGGTCATGCGTCACCCGCCTCCCCTGGGAGCTTTACAGAAATGCAAGCCCTCAAGCCCCACTGCTAAAGTGCTGAATCAGAATCTGCCTATTTTTAAATGTATTTATTTATTTAAAAATTGTTCCAGCTGCCCTGGGTCTTCATTGCTGCCTGGGTTTCCTCTAGTTGGAGAGTAAGGGCTGCTCTCTAGCATGCCCAGGCTTCTCTGAGGGGCGGCGTCTCTCGTTGCCACGCACAGGCTCTGGGTGCACGGGCTCAGGAGTTGGGGTGCTTGGGCTTAGTTGCCCCGAGCATCCTGTGGGATCTTCCTGGACCACGGATCAAACCCGTGTCCCTTGCACTAGCAGGCGGATTCCTAGCCACTGGACCACCAAGGAAATCCAGAGCCTGCATTTTTTAAAAGAACTTTTCATGTAGTAAAAATACACATCTAAAGTCTTCCCTCTCGGCCATTTCCAAGACCATAGTTGAGACCTCCTTGGTGGTCCAGCGGTGAGGACTCCCCGCTTCCACGTGGCCCGTTGGTGGACAGGAAACCAAGATCCCCGCAGGCCTCGAGGCCAGAAAACAACGACCAGAGGAGAGCAGCTCGGTGAGATGAAGCCCTTGCCCTCTGCTGTGCGGCTGTCTCCACCACCATCTCCAGAGCTCTGTTCACCCTGCAAAACTGACTCTGACCACATTAAACAGTGACTCCCCATCCCCGCCTGCCCAGCCCCTGGCAACCGCCATCCTCCTTCTGTCCTGATGGGTTAGACACCCAGGGACCCCAGAGAGGGAAGCACACACTGTCTGTCCTTTGGTGACATCAGGTCTTCAAGTCTCGTCCACGTTGGAGAAGAACCTGCTGGCTCTCCTACGACTAAGCTGAGACGGGGAGGACAGCGTGTCCAGGGCAGGCCTGCAGAAACTCAGGCCTCTCTGCTCCCCCCGCAGCCCCCTCTGCGGTCACCTCCAGGGCCACACGTACCAAAGCCGTCTTGGATTCTTGTGAGCCACCACACAGGCTCTCCCATCTGCCAGCAACCAAACAGCTAGACGGGCCTCTGGGTGTAAGGTGAACCTCAGTCCCACTGCAGCAGGGGCAGGGACGTGTCTGTGGCTGGACTGCTGCTGGGGTTCACACTTGTTGAACTGCACACACTTACACAGTGCTGCCCACGGTTCCAAGTAGCTATCAAGCGTCAACATCTTTAAGGGGTGGGGGAGGGAAAAAAGCTTCAACAGCCTTAGCTTCCATAGCGATCCTAGGAATAGCAGCTAGTATGATCCCCATTTAACTGATGGGGAAACCGAGGCACAGATGGATTAAAGTCCCACAGTCATAGGCCTGGTAAACTGTCCCCTGCCCTCCCCCATCCTCTCCTCCCCTCCCCTACCCTCTCCCTCCCCTCCCCTCCCCCATCCTCCCCTCCACCACCCTCTCCCTCCCCTCCCCTCCCCCATCCTCTCCTCTCCGTCCCCTCCCCCACCCTCTCCCTCCCCTCCCCTCCCCCATCCTCTCCTCTCCCTCCCCTCCCCCATCCTCCCCTCCCCTCCCCCATCCTCTCCCTCCCCTCCCCCATCCTCTCCTCCCCTCCCCCATCCTCTCCTCCCCTCCCCCATCCTCTCCTCTCCCTCCCCTCCCCCATCCTCTCCTCTCCCTCCCCTCCCCTCATCCTCCCCTCCCCTCCTCCATCCTCTCCCTCCACTCCCCCATCCTCTCCTCCCCTCCCCCATCCTCTCCTCCCCTCCCCCATCCTCTCCTCCCCTCCCCTCCCCCATCCTCTCCTCTCCCTCCCCTCCTCCATCCTCTCCTCCCCTCCCCCATCCTCTCCCCCCCATACTCACCCCCTCCTCCATGTTCTCCCTCTCTCACCCCCTCCTCACTAAACTCAGTTGCTCTCTTGGCTTCCCAGCAGATAAACCCCAAACTCATGTTGCTCCCTGGGATCTTTCTTCCTGTTTCCAGATCATTTCTAATTGCTTCCTGGCACCTCTGTGAAAATGTCATACCAGGATTTCAAATGCAGAAGAGGCAGTTCAATCCCTGGGTTGGGAAGATCCCCTGGAGGGGGAAATGGCAGCCCACTCCAGTATTCTTGCCTGGAGAATCCCATGGACAGAGGAGCCTGGCGAGCTACAGTCCATGGGGCCGCAAAGAGTCAGACACAACTTAGTGACTAAACAACCACACTGCAGAACCTGCAACTTCAGCACACTTTTCTACAGGACATCCTCATGGAGTCCAACCATTTGAAGAATTAGGAAATTAACCTGATACGTTGCTGCCATGTAACTCTTAAGCCCCATTCAAGTCTTAACAACTAGCCCGAAAACATCCTTTTCCCTACTGCTGCTAAGTCACTTCAGTCGTGTCCGACTCTGTGCGACCCCACAGGCGGCAGCCCACCAGGCTCCCCCGTCCCTGGGATTCTCCAGGCAAGAACACTGGAGTGGGTTGCCATTTCCTTCTCCAATGCATGAAAGTGAAAAAGGAAAGTGAAGTCGCTCAGGTCGTGTCCAACTCCTAGCGACCCCATGGACTGCAGCCTACCAGGCTCCTCTGTCCATGGGATTTTCTAGGCAAGAGTACTGGAGTGGGTTGCCATTGCCTTCTCCACCTTTTCCCAGCAGAGGGATCCAATTCAGAGTCACCCATGTGCAGGGCGTCCTGCCTCTCCTGGCCACTTCATTCTGGAGCAGCTCATCTTTTCCCTTGTTTTTTATGCCTTTGACACTTTTGAAGATGACGGTCCAGACTTGTATAGAATGTCCCTCAGTTTGGGTTTGATTCGAGGTTTCCCGGGGTTAGATTTAGGAAGGAAGCGTGCCTCTTTGGCGGGAATGTTGCAGAAGCGAGGCTGCGTTCTCCGCGTCCGCCGTGCGGGGTGTGATCTCGGTTTGCCCAGTGCTGGTGATGTCCTTCTGGTCTGCGCGCTTGTTTCACTGGAGCATCACCGCTTCACAACGTTCTGTCAGCCTCTGCTGCACGGCACCACCAATCAGCGGGACGTATACATCTACCCCCTCTCTCTTGGGCCTCCCTCCCACCTCCTGCATCTAGGTCGTCACTGAGCCCAGTGCCCTGCCGTATACAGCAGCTTCCCACTAGCTATCAATTTCACACAAGCCAAGTGCCAGTCTTCCGGTTCTTTGATGGTGTTTACCTGGCTCCTCAAGAGTGATTCTCTCCTCTTTCATCAGTATCCTGTGGACACCGTTGAAACCATGTAAATACTTCACTTCTCATCAAACTTTCAATTGAGTCATTTATTTATTTATATCAGAAAGGACTGGTAAGTTTCCTATTTTATTCACTGTTACGTGTAATGTTACTATTGTGGCTTTTCTGCCCTCTCTCATCCCACACTAATCACCTATACAAAGAAGTTTTTAGCCACATCTCTGTCCGTGGAGCCCCGTGTTTATCAAAACCATGTGCCTCATGCCTACACAGGATACGGTTGTTATTTGAGAATTTGTTGCCTAAGTGCCTACAGTTATGACTTGCTTATGAAGCAACAGTTGTCGTAAGGTGAAACTCTGTGCTAATGGACCATAGCACAGTCTCTCCCTGTTTCACACCAGCGGCCACCCCCACCCATCACATTGACACTTGTGTGGTTTGTAGCAACATCCAAAATTACAATTCAAATTCAATGCAAATCAGTTCATCAGGTGAAATTGCAAAGCTTGCAGAGTCTCGGGGTTTCCTGAAGTCCCTGAAAGTCACTTAGCAGGACTGTGAACGACCACCGACCACCGTGACTGAGGCCGGTTAACAATCACCAAAGAGAAAACCCAGAAATAAGACAAGATAGCAGAATAGCAAGGATTCAGGAAAGGCCTTAAAAATTGACCAGGCCTTCAAATATTTTTGTGGGGAGTAGGGGGGGAAGTACTCCTCTTTATGAATGTGATATGCTAGTCAAAAATGAAGTAAAGAAGACTATACAATTTTATCAGAGAAAAAGGTTCAGATTTATTTTGTTGTTCTCAGAATGAGCACACGGCTGAGACTATACTCTCAATTTTGTTAGAGGGTAAAGTCGTTTTCATACTTTTGTGTTTTGTTGCTGTTGCTGTTGTGGGTTTGTTTTTATTTTTTGGTTCTACCACTTGGCTTACAGGATCTCGGTTTCCCGATAAGGGATCCATGAGTGAAAGCTTGGAGTCCTAACCACTGGACCACAAGGGAACTGCCTCTTCTCTCTGGCAAGATAAAATGCCAATCAAGTCTTTTGCTCTCTCTTCACTGTAAAGTCTCGGTCCCTTGCCTGAGTGGCCCCCTAACGCCCTGTCCCAGTCCTCTGGGCCGCGGCCCCTCCTGCACACTCCGCAGGGCGCTCAGACTCACCCAGCGCGCGAGTCTCTGCCCCACGATGCTGCTGGCGTGTGTCACCCGGGCAAGTGAACTGACAGGTGCTCAGTCGTGTCCAGCTCTTTATGACGCCACGGACGGTAGCCCACCGGTCTCCTCTGTTCATGGGCTTCTCCAGGCAAGAATACTAGAGTGGGTTGCCGTGTCCTCCTCCAGGGGATCTTCCCGACCCAGGAATGAAACCGGGTCTCCTGCATTGCAGGCAGTTTCTTTACCACATGAGCCACCAGGGAAGCCCTCCCGGCCCCAAGTCCCCTCTTTCTCGCTCCATGACCTCCCCAGCCCCGAGGCCTGTGTTTTCACTTTCTGGGCTCACTTTCCTCCTTCAGCCGAGGAAGAAATACCTTCAAAAGAAGAAAATTACTTCAAAGGGGTTATTACAGTCAAATGAGTTCACAGATCCTAACAGCCATCGCCAGCTTGTATTGAAACTTTATTCCATGTCTGATCATGAACTAAGACCTTCTCATGCATGTGTGTGCATGCTCAGTCACTAAATTGTGTCCGACCCCTTTTTTTCAACCCCATGGACTGTATTCCGCCAGGCTCCTCTGTCCATGGGATTCTCCAAGCAAGAATGCTGGAGAGGGTTGCCATTTCCTTCTATAAGGGAATCTTCCTGACCCGGGGTAGAACCTGTGTCTAATGCGTTGGCAGGTGGGTTTTTTCCCGCTGAGTCACCTGGTGAAGCCTTCAAGAGTCTCACATGGATTACTGCAATGAACTTTCTCTGAAACTGTGAGGTCAGAGGCCATATCCTCTTGGAGGTTATAGATAAGCAAATGGAGGCTCCAGGAGGGTAATTTATTGAGGTTTCCTCACTGGAGAAGTGAAGATCTGAGTCCAGTAGCTCAAGCTCTGAACTGCAAGGCTTTACCCTCTGTATAAAAGGGTTCTAGACTGAGGTTGCCAAGGGGTGGTGGTGGGAAGAGGAAGGGCTGGGAGTCTGGAATTAGCAGATGCGTACTATCGAATATTACGTCAAGAGTGAATAAACAACAAGGTCCTACTGGATAGCACTGGGAACTGTATTCAAACTCCTGGAGTAAAGTGCAACAGAAAATCATATGAAGAAGAAGATCTGTGTGTGTAACTGAGTCACTTTGCTGAACAGTAGAAATTAACACAGCAGTTGAAAGTCAACTACACTTCAATAAAATAAATAATTAAAAATTTTTTTAATGTCCTGGGGGTTCAGTGGTTAGGACTCCGTGCTCTCACTTCCGAGGGCCTGGGTTCAACCCCTGGTCAGGGAACTAGGATCCTGCAAACCTCACAGCACAGCCAAAAAGAAGGAGGGAGGCTGTGAGAACTGAATGAGGCTCCCTGAGTATAGGCATCACGGTCATCATGGTTATTACACTTCCCTGTGTATGATCTGGTCCTCAAAGACGTCGAATGATAGATATCATGCTTCCTTGTGTGTGTGACGGGTTGTTTAAGCCCCCAACATACTCCCCTAGTGGCACCCAGTGGCACCCCTAGGCATTGCTTAACCCCACCCAGACCCACGACCCTAATCCACCGGGCTTGGAAGATCCGTTTGGCTGTGAGTAGTAGAGCAGAAGCAGGCCAGCTCACCCCGAAGGACACGGCACACAGCCCCCAGTCCCGCCCAGAGCGGCTCCTCGGGGTCTCATCTTGGCCCTGTGCCCTGGCTTTCCCAGGTCTCAGATGGGCGGGACCAGGCAGAGGGACCCAAAAGGAAGTTTGGCTCCTGTCAGATAACAGAGTCATCGAGATCCTCGTGGAGCTCTGTCCTGCTGGAATTTGCTATCGTCACATGCAAACGGGCGTGCTAAATGCCCACCTATGAGATCTGTATGGATGCATCTGCCCCCTCAGGGGCCCCCCGGGGCCAGCAGGGGAAGTGGGGTATCAGCGCCGTGTCCCTTCCTCCCCTACAGACACCCCTGTTTCGTGGTCCTCCCTCCAGCCAGCGAGTGCCCGACCCCACCGGACAGACGTCCTGCTGCTCTGCTTTGCATCTGCCCTCTTTCGGACGCAGCTTTGCAGGCCCCGGTGGTGAGTGGGTGCTGATTTGCCTAACAGGCAGAAAGGTGGGGTTGTGTGGCATCAGTGCAGAGGCGGAGGGAAGTGACGACCTGAGGACGCCCTGGAGCCGCGGGATCTGACTAAGGCAGTAAAACCACGCGGTTCACACGTCTGAGGCACGGGGGCCGGCGGGCAGAAGAAAGACTTGCTTCTATTGATACTGGCTCTGGAAGGCTGGGAGGAAAGCAGAGACCCCCAAATCCCCAGACGTCTTCCCAATCGGGGCTTTGGGTGGGAGGGGGGAGTGTCGGGGAGGGTCCTCCTGTCCCACAGGGGCCACCCTGGTGCCTCAGACAGTAAAGAATCCACCTGCAATGCAGGAGACCCGGGTCTGATCCACGGGTCGGGAAGATCCCCTGGAGGAGGGAAAGGCTACCCACTCCAGTATTTTGGCCTGGGAAATCTTATGGACAGAGGAGCCTGGTGGGCTACAGTCCCTGGGGTTGCACAGAGTCAGACACAATTGAGCTACTGACACTTTCACTTTCCTTTTCTCGTCCCCGTGAGGAGAAAAGCATCAGGACGGGAACAGGAAGGCCTAGATGCTTAAGGACAGAGGCAGCAACCAAACCAGGTCTGGCCCCGTCTCCAGCACGCCCCTGCCACAGGTTAACCTCACACACTCAAGGCTGAACAAGCATAAAGCTGTAAAATGATTACTGCGTATAGCCTCGTGCAGAAGCCATAGCTTAAGCCTGTCAGACAAGAGCTCTCAGGGTGAAGGATCTCTTCTAATATGGCTTGGCTGGTTAGCAGGACATCTGCCTACCCAACAGGGCCGCCAAATACAGTTGTTCAGGTGTTGCACTCAGCAAGAGTGTCCTGCTGAGGAGGCAAGTGGGCTGATACCCAGCTTTATCGCCTCTCACTCAGCCTTGTGTCCTGGGCCTGGAGTGGCTTTCTGCCCAAAGGAAGTTGGGTGCCATCAGCCCCCTAAGTGGGGGGCACACCAAGCTGCATTAGCCTGGAGGGGGTGCCCAGCTGTGGTTCACAAGGGCTCCCAGGTGGGGTAGCTACAGCACTCTGCAACCATTCCCCCTTCTTCTGAAAGGTTTTTTCTCTGCATAAACCCCGACCTAAATTCAGTCCTCTGGTTTCGTGGAGCAGACTTCATTCTCACCTCCAGGAATGGACCAACAACTCAAAGCTGTGTTCGGTTTAAGGTTGGGCGCCTCACTCAACAAGAATTCGCTCCAGAATCATTGCTGGAAGTCTTGGTAGGGCTTTCCCAACAGCTTAGGAGGTAAGAATCTGCCTGTCAATGCAGGGAACATGGGTTAGATCCCTGATCCAGGAAAATCCCACATAACAAGGAGCAACTAAGCCTGGGCACCACAGTTACTGAAGTCCGTGCTCGGGAGCCCCAAGTACTGAGCCCACACACCACAGCTACTGAGGTCCGTGATCCAGAGCCCGGAGCCCCAAGTACTGAGCTCACACACCACAGCTGCTGAGGTCCCTGCTCCAGAGCCCGGAGCCCCAAGTACTGAGCTCACACACCACAGCTGCTGAGGTCCATGCTCCAGAGCCCGGAGCCCCAAGTACTGAGCCCACACACCACAGCTACTGAGGTCCGTGATCCAGAGCCCGGAGCCCCAAGTACTGAGCTCACACACCACAGCTGCTGAGGTCCCTGCTCCAGAGCCCGGAGCCCCAAGTACTGAGCTCACACACCACAGCTACTGAGGTCCCTGCTCCAGAGCCCGGAGCCCCAAGTACTGAGCCCACACACCACAGCTACTGAGGTCCATGCTCCAGAGCCCGGAGACCCAAGTACTGAGCTCACACACCACAGCTACTGAGGTCCCTGCTCCAGAGCCCGGAGCCCCAAGTACTGAGCTCACACACCACAGCTACTGAGGTCCCTGCTCCAGAGCCCGGAGCCCCAAGTACTGAGCTCACACACCACAGCTACTGAGGTCCCTGCTCCAGAGCCCGGAGCCCCAAGTACTGAGCCCACACACCACAGCTGCTGAGGTCCATGTTCCAGAGCCCGGAGCCCCAAGTACTGAGCCCACACACCACCGCTGCTGAGGTCCAAGTGCACTGGCGCCCGTGCTCCCCAACAAGAGAAGCTGCCGCCAAGAGGGCCCTGTGTACCCATCCAGAGACCGGCCCCCACTCACCCCAACTAGAGTAAATCCCTCGCACCAACGAAGACCCAGCGCAGGCCATAAATAAACAAATAAAGCTATAAAAATAAATAAATAAAATTTTAAAATTAAAAAAATATTTTTAAAAAAGAAAGTATCCCAGGCAACCCTTTCGTTGGAGTCGTTCCTCTTGGCAGAGTCAGGGGAAGAGAGAAAGAGAACGGCATTGCTTGAAGCTTCAGAATGAATTGTGTCTGGCTGGATTCGCTCTCTTAAACGTCCCAGGTCTAGGAACCATCTTTTCTGCTTAGGCTGGGTTGTCCTGCGTTCTGTCTCTGGCTGAGTCCCAGCCGCTGGAGCAACCGGCGAAGTTTCACCTTCCAGGGAGGCTCCTGTCGCCTCCTCCACCGGGTCGGTCAAGCCCGAGCCAGCGATCAGAAGGCACCCGCCCGCCAGGTGGGCTCGCGTCAGCTCACACCTGTCACTCTGCCCTTCCGCTCCCGGTTCTGGGAGAGGCGGCTGACCTCTCACGTCACTAACAGGACTGTCAAGCAAAGCCTTGCATTTGAAATTCCACTGAAGCTCTTTCTGCAGAGCTGGGTAACCAAATGAGACAGCCGTGGAAAATATATGACTTTCATTTGACGTGGAAAGCAGAGCTGTCTAATTGCTTTTGTCCACTGGTGTATAAAGATTGAGACCAGATGTGTTAAAAAATAAAATAAAATAAAAGGGTGGAGGTGAGCAGGGGAGCGAAAGAAAGAGAAGTTTCTGCTGGCTGTTGCTTTCAACAGCGCAGCCCGACTTCCTCTGTCTCTCTCTCTCTCTCTGTCTCCCTCTCTCTCTCTGTCTCCCTCTTTCTCTCGGTCTCCCTCTTTCTCTCCGTTTCCGTCTGTTGTCTCTTTCTGGGTGTCTGTCTCTCCCTTTTCCTCTCCAAGGCGAGGGCCACACCGAAGGCTTCTAACCGCTTGTTAAGTTTTCAGAGCCTCCTTGATTTTGCTTCTCACAGAAGATAAAATTGTGACATTGGCCTCAAAAACTTTATTTTCACTTTCCTCAATTCAAAGGGACGCCTGTGGAAGGACAGGGCTGCGCCGAGGTCGGCCCCTGTCCCTCTCGGGGGCGGCCCCGCTGAGCGCGGGGGAGGAGCGGTCCCTGCCCGGCCCGGCTCAACGCCAGGAATACAGGCTTCACGTGTAGCTCCACGGGAACGGTGAGATGGTGATCGCCTTTAAATAGAACCACCCAGGGCTCAGCTTCTGGGTTTCATTTTGCAGAAGAGCCCTTAAATCTGCTTCCACATTTTTTTTTTTAACCTCTCCGGTTATTTTTAGCATCCGCAGCCACAGAGCCTCGCAGGCCCGCTGAGGCCCTAATGACGTCCTGAGTTGGACGGGTGGAGTTCATATCCTTCGCCAAAGATGCATTTGAAGCATTAAAAAAAAAAGTGCAGACTCCAGAGAGAGGTGATGGAGACGCCAGGGTACACAGCCCTGCTGCCTCTGTGTCCGGTGAGGGCGGCCCACTAGAAATACAGCTCATTTAATTATGACCTTGTTATTTCCAAAATTAATTATTTTCCTGAAAATGAAGAGTGCGTGGGGGGTATTGGGAAAAGGGAAGTCTTCCCAAGTGTCATTTCCTGAAGGTCACCGTGCACCTCGCCTGGGAGGAAGCAGAGGCAGACTCCACCATAAAACCTCAGGGGGCTCCCCCAGCCCCTTCCCAGGCGGTCAACCTGTCACTTGCCTGGCCGAGGTGCCCATTCCCATTTCTGCGTCCGACGCTGTGTGGTTTCGTCTCCAAACATAAACAGGGATCTCAGAGCTCCTGGGGGTCCTTTCTGAGCTCTGCTAGAGTCCCCCACCGTTAATCCCTGGCTGGGGGATGATAAATAACTTTGATTAATTTCCTTCACATAATTTACATGCATCCAGCCCTCAGTGATCATACCGGAAGAGAAAGAAAAGATGGAGGGGAAGAGGCTGAGGTTCCCAAGGCTTGTGCTGGGGCGGGCGGCGCCCCCACTTCCAGGAGGGCACATCCTCCACCCCCGCTCCCCTCCACGCACCTGTGATCGTGCCAGATCGGAGTGCAGCAGAATTCAGGCGTCTTTTCTAACACTCCACCCTTGTGCGTGCGTGCTACGTCACTTCAGCCGTGTCCGACTCTGCAGTCTGGCGGACTGTAGGCCCTCAGGCTCGTCTGTCCATGGGACTCTCTGGTCTGGAACACTGGAGTGGGTTTCCATGCCCTCCTCCAGGGGATCTTCCCGACTCAGTGATCGAACCCACGTCTCCTGCGTCTCCTGCATTGGCAGGCGGGTTCTTTACCGCTAGCACCACCTGGGAAGGCCATGGCACCCTTGGCATTAAATTGAAGGCCAACCTGATTTCCAAAGGGAGTGACTGATGTGTGGCGCTAACGAAAGCAGCCATTACTGAGAAGGGGATGGGATGCTGAGAAGGCGGCGGGCTTGTCCGGCGCTGTGCTTGGCAGCCAGGTGACCTTGGGCAAGTCATCTGGCGGCTCTAGGCCTCGGTGTCCTTGATGGCTCCATGGGGTGGGGCAGGGCTGGGGACTCCTGTGCAGTTTTGTTGCAAAACTTCAATGAGAAATGAGAGTGATAATGAATCAGTGGGAGTGCCGTTCTGATTGCATCATTACCAGAGCCTCCCTTATAAGAAGACCCCAGGACTCAGGCTGATGTCTCCCCCAGAACGTGCCTCCCTGTAAAAAGGAGTTTGGCACTTCAGTGAATGGAGCTTAGCCCCAGGTACAGTGTGGAACCCAGGGTTCCACCATGTTCTCCTCCAAGGGCTGGTGCAAGAGCTGTCACCCAGATACCCACACCCTCCTCAGGAAATGCTCAAGGAGCAGGCCCGGGGGACCCTTTCAGAGTCACATGGCTCTGCCATCCCCGCCCACCCCCCAGGTGACCAGTCCAAAGAAAAGCACCTGAGCCAAGGTCAGCCTGTCCCGGCCTGGCCAGTGCCTGTCTGGGAATCTGAATGGGGAAACCAAAAGGCCCTGGGTAAGCCAGGGGATCCAAAGCTGAGGGTCATGAAGCTGGGGGGGGGGGGTGTGAGGGGGAGGGGAGCACGGTAGGAACCGGGAACATCCGGAGGAAGAAGACAGAGCAAGTGGTCCTCGGGTCCCTGTCCTGCCCGCTGATCCACGACCACGGAGCGCCCTTCTCCCGGGGCGGAGACGGGAAGGCGCACACCACGCCTGGGGCAGTGGCTGCCCTGGGCTCCGGGGAAGACAGGGCCACCTCTTAACGCCTGGAAACTGTGAACGCTACCTTATTTGTGATGGATTAATAATTAAGGAACTTGCTATGACATCTCCTGGGATCATCTGGGTGAGCCCTAAATCCAGTGACAAGTGTCTTTCCTGGAGACAGAAAAGAATATATACAAAGAGACACGCAGGGGAAGGCAAGGCCTGAAATTCTGCCCCCAGGAGACAGGGCCACCTGGAGCACCCCCCCCCCCCGCCCCAGGCTGGGGGGCAGGCGGGGAAGATGCCCCCCTTGAGCCCTTGGAGGTGGGCAGGGCTGCCCACACGCCCATTTCTGACTTCTAGCCTCTCAAACTGAGAGAATACATTTCTGTTTCCTTTTCTTATCATTGAGTTTTATTTTTTAATTTAATTTTTATTTCAGGTCGGACTAGAGTTGATATAAGTGAATCAGATATATATATATATATATATATATATATATGTATATAACTAAATCACTTAGCTGTACACCTGAAACTAACACATTGTAAATCAACTATACTCCAACATAAAATTAAAATTAAATTAAAAAATAAAACTCAATGATAAAAAAAGAAAAGAAACAGAAATGTGTTTTCTCAGTTCTAGAGGCTAGCAAGCTCCGGGAGCTGGTGATGGACAGGGAGGCCTGGCGTGCTGCAATCCACGGGGTCACAATGAGTCGGACATGACTGAGCAACTGAACAACAAAATCCCTTTTTTTTTTTCCAGTTCTTTTCCCATACAGATCATTAGAGAATACTGAGAGTTCCCTATGCTATCTACAGGTCCTTGTTGATCACCTACTTTATGTATAGTAGTGTGTGTGTGTTAATCCCAAAGTCCTTATTGGTCCTCCCCAACCCCATCTCATTTCCCCTTTGGAAACACATGTCTGTTGTTTTAAGTCACCACGTTTGCGGTGATCTGTACCAGAAGTCACAGGAAACTAATACATCTTATGAACCAAAACCATCTGACTACAACTGATGTGTCAGAACTCAGGGAAAGTTTCTCCTTGAGGAGCCATGCCCTGAACACCTCCTTAGTTTTCATCCCTAAATTTTATGTCCTGCTGCAGCTACAAGAAAATAACAGAAATGGCTCCCATTCACTGAGCGCGTACTAGGTACCAGGAAACGTAATGTGTTTTATCCTTAACCCTCACCGAAAGCCTTCTTCTTTAACCCTGCCCTCATGCCATTCCCCTTTCATAGGTAAGGAGATGGAGGTTTGGAGCAGAGAGGGAACCAGGGCTGGAAGCCAGAGGAAGCCCTCCAGCCCCAAGGCTGGGCGTGTTCTCTGCTCCCACCCCTGGAGCAGAGGAGGAGAGGGAAGGAGGCAGAGGTCCCGGCAGGCTTGCGCTGACTCATCAGGTCGGGTACACACGCCGGTGCCCCAGCAGCTGGAAAGAAGTTGGTCTGAATCGGGTCCCACTTCTTCCTGGCTGAGGGACCTCAGGCACCACCCACCCTCTCGGAGCCTCCGTCCACTCCTGAACCTGAGCGATGGGATTAGAAAGAGCCTCCTTTGGCGTTAGGATGAAAGCGGAACTCTGTTCAGCAGGGTGCAAAGGTCCAGCGAGGCTTGTGTGAGCAGGCAGAAAGCCTTAAGGCCCAGGCCGGTCTGAGAGGTGTTCACAGATTCTCTCTGGGATTTCCCCCTTTGCCTTTAAAACTATGCGTTTCAACTATTACTTAACAGAGTTCTCTGAGCCGAAAACTCACAGGGAGGCTTGGTACAAATGCCCATTCCAGGGCCTCGCCCTGGGTGCGCTGGATTAACCTCTACTCCCAGGTAGCCTGGGAATCTGAATTCTTTCATAAGCGATCCCAGATGGTTGTTCAAATCAAAAAAGTTAGGAATCTCGGCACTAAGGCAGCACTATTTTTTTTTACTTTTTAATTTTATAATGGCATATAGTTGATTCAACCCTGGAGAAGGAAATCCCATGGGCACGGGGCCTGGTGGGCTACAGCCCACGGGGTGGCGAAAGAATCAGACACAAGTTAGCGGCTAAACAAATAGTTGACTCACAGTGGTGTGTTAGTTTCAGAGTACAGCCAAGTGATTCAGTTATACAGATACACATACATATTCTTTCTCAGAATCTTCTCCCACATGGGTCATTACGGAGGATTGGGTAGAGGGCCCTGTGCTATGCAAGAGAGCCTTGTTGATTATCTCTCTTACATATTTGTTTCTGTTCAGTTGCTAAGTTCACGTTTGATATAGTGGGTGCAAAAGTAGTGCTTCTAAAGTTCTTAGTGAAAGTGTTAGTTGCTCAGTCGTGTCTGACTCTTTGTGACCCCATGGACTGTAGCCCACCAGGCTCCTCGGTCGTGGAATACTCCAGGCAAGCATACTGCAGTGGGTTCCCATGCCCTCCTCCACGGCATCTCCCTGACCCAGGGATTGAACCCAGGTTTCCTCCACTGCAGACCAACTCTTTACCGTCTGCCCAGGGAAGGCCCTTAATCTCCAGTGAGCTTGCCAAATACCTGCGGATCTGGTTGAAATGCAGATTCTGGTTCCTCCAACTCAGGGGTGCTTGAGAGTCTGCATTTCTCACAAGCTCCCGGGGGATCCCCACGGGGCTGAGCTGCTGAGAGGAATGACCGAGCAGGATGTGGATGGAATTGACAGGCTTTAGTCATAATCCTCAAGGCCTGTCAGTGCCTTCCGGGCCTTGCAGGACCCACACTGTCTGCTTTGAGTATCGGAGCAGTCATGGGGGGATCTTTACCCTTTTTCTACCCACAGGGGTCCCAGCAGCCAGACACCCCAGCAGCTTTCTGCAGGGGAAACGGCAGTGCCCACGGATGCGCATGAGTGAAAGTCCAGGATCGCTGCGAGCTCACTCAGCCTGCGTGCGCCCGCAGGGTGGGAGTGAACCTCCCCCGGACAGTGGGGCGCACCACGCACCCTCTGCCTTCCCTAGGCTGGGTTTCTGGTCCTGGAAGTGCTGCACTTTCAGACTGTGTCACCCCTGACAGAAGTTTCCACTCCGGAATCTCCCCTCGAGCTGCCCCACCTGACACTCTCACCCTCCCAGTCTCCACGCCAGTCTGCTCGGCCCTTCCTGCTTTCCTGAACTGAGGTTTCCTTTCCCTTCCACCTGGGTGCACACACTAATTTTTTTTTTTTTTACTTTTTACTTTGAAATAATCTCAAGCTCTGAGAAGAGTTGTAAGCGCAGTACACATAGTAAAATGACGCGGCCCCTTTGAAAACAGGCTTTGGCAGCTCCTTTTAGAAGTTAAGCCTCCGTTTACCATCGGACCTGGCAGTTCTACTCCTTGGTGTATTCCGCAAGTGAAAACAGGGACTTGAACACGTAGCAGCATTATTCACAGTAGCCAAAGGGGGAAAATAACACAAGCACCCATTAATGGACAAGTGGATAAACAAAACGTGGTCTCTATGTACAACGGATATTAGTCAGCCAAGACAAGGACTGACGTTCTGATAAATGCTGCAATGGGAATGAACCTCGAATACACTATAGTAAGTTAAAAAAAAAAAAGCGACCAGACACATAAATCCACATATTGTATTATTCCATTTGCAGGAACTCCAGAATAGGTAGATTCATAAATGTAGAAAATATATACCAGAGACTCAGGGAAGATGGAAAGGGACACAGACTGCTTCATGGCTAGCAGGGTGTTTTGGTTGTTGTTGCTGTTTTTTTTTTTATTTTTGCCCACACCACCTGCCATGTGGAAACTTAGTTCCCTGATCAGGGGCCAAACCCAAGACCCCAGCAGTGGAGTCTCGGAGTCTCAACCACTGGATGACAGAGAAGTCCTTGAGGTTTTCTTTTGAGATGATGAAAGCGACTTGCAACTAGAGAGAGGTGGTGGGTGCACAGACCTGTGACTCTACTAAATGTCCTTGAACTGTACACTTGTACATGGGCAACTTTATGTTTTGGGAATTTCAGCTCGATTTTTAAAAAATTTTGCTAAAATTTATGGGAATCGGTTTTTCTCTTTCTCTAAACCATTTATGCCGACTAAATAGTTCAGCATGTATCCCCTAAGAACAAAGACAGCTTACATAACTCCAGTAAAATTATCAAATTCAGAAAATTTAATATTATGCCATAGTAATACCTAAGCTACAGTCCACAATCAAATTTTGCCAATTTCCCAATGATGTCATTTACGGCAATTTTTCTCCCAGTGCTGGATCCAGGATTACATAATGCATGAGTTATCGAGTCTTTTTGCTCTCCTTTAATCTGGAACACTCTCTCAACCCTCAAGTCTTTTTAAAAAATTATTTCTTTTTATTGAAGTATAAATTTACTTTGTATTGAAGTATAAATTTACAATTTTGTGTTAGCTTCAGGTGTGTAGCAAAGAGATTCAGTAATAACATATATATATATACTTTCTCAGATTCTTTTCCATTATAGGTTATTATCAGGTTAGTGCAAAAGTAATTAGGGTTTTGCATTCTTAAACTTTACTGTTTGATATTGGATTACATTCTGAAACAAATGTGGTTATGTTATACATCATTTTAATGTGCATTTCTCAATTCATGCTTTTTTGCTAATGACTTATTACTAACTATTTATTTTATATTTATTTTAGACTAGGGAAATGATGCTGGACAAAAAGCAAATTGAGAGACTTTCTTACTCAAGTTCAAAATGGGTCTTAAAGCAGTGGAGACAACTTGCAACATCAACACACTTGGCCCAGGAACTGCTAACAATGTACAGTGCAGTTGTGGTTCAAGAAGTTTTGCAAAGGAGACGAGAGCCTTGAAGACTAGTAGGGCAGTGACCGCCACGGGAAGCTGACAGTGACCAACTGAGAGGATCATCGAAGCTGATATTCTTACAACTACAGGAGAAATTGCCGAAGAACTCAGTGTTGACCTTTCTACATTCAGCACTTGAAGCAAACTGGAAAGGTGAAAAGGCTCTGTAAGTGGGTGCCTCCTCAGCTGATCACAAGTCAAAACACCGTCCTTTTGAAGTGTCACCTTCTCTTATTCTACAAAACAACTACAATCCATTTTTCGATCGAATTGTGATGTGTGACAAAAAGTGGATTTTACACAACAACTGGCGATGACCAGCTCAGTGACTGGATTGAGAAGAAGCTGCAAAGCACTTCCAAAGCCAAACCTGCACCAAAATAAGGTCCTGCCCACTGTTCGGTGGTCTCCTGCCGGTCTGACCCACTACAGCTTTCTGAATTCTGGTGAAACCATTCCATCTGAGAAGTATGCTCAGCAAATCGGTGAGATGCACCGAAAACTGCAATGCCTGCGGCCAGCATTGGTCCTCAGAGAGGGCCCGATTCCCTCCACGACAAAATTCATCGCACGTCGCACAACCAACACTTCAAAAGTTGAACAAATTGGCCCACAATCTTGCCTCATCCGCCATATTCACCTAAACTCTTGCCAACCAACTACCACTTCTTCAAACATCTCCACAACTTTTTGCAGGGAACTCTTTCACAACTATCAGGAGGCAGAAAATGCATTCCAAGAGTTCACAGAATCCCAAAGCACAGATTTTTACGCTATGGGAATAAACAAAGTTATTTTTTGTTGGCAAAAATGTGTTGATTGTTCAGTTCAGTTCAGCTTAGTCACTCAAGCATGTCCTACTATTTGCGACCCCGTGAATCGCAGCACGCCAGGCCTCCCTGTCCATCACCAACTCCCGGAGTCTACCCAAACCCATGTCCATCGAGTCGGTGATGCCATCCAGCCATTTCATCCTCTGTCAACCCCTTCTCCTCCTGCCCCAAATCCTTCCCAGCATTAGGGTCTTTTCCAATGAGTCAACTCTTCGTATCAGGTGGCCAAAGTACTGGAGTTTCAGCTTCAACATCAGTCCTTCCAATGAACACCCAGGACTTATCTCCTTTAGGATGGACTGGTTGGATCTTCTTGCAGTCCAAGGACTCTTAAGAGTCTTCTCCAACACCACCTTCAAAAGCATCAATTCTTCGGCGCTCAACCTTCTTCACCAACCAACTCTCACATCCATACATGACTACTGGAAAAACCATAGCCTTGACTAGACGGACCTTTGTTGGCAAAGTGATGTCTCTGCTTTTAAATATGCTATCCAGGTTGGTCATAACTTTCCTTCCAAGGAATAAGTGTCTTTTAATTTCATGGCTGCAGTCACCATCTTCAGTGATTTTGGAGCCCAAAAAATAAAGTCTGACACTGTTTCCACTGTTTCCCCATCTATTTTCCCATGACGTGATGGGACCAGATGCCATGATCTCAGTTTTCTGAATGTTGAGCTTTAAGCCAACTTTTTCACTCTCCTCTTTCACTTTCATCAAGAGGTTTTTCAGTTCCTCTTCACTTTCTGCCATAAGGGTAGTGTCATCTGCATATCTGAGGTTATTGATATCTCTCCCAGCAATCGTGATTCTAGCTTGTGCTTCTTCCAGTCCAGCATTTCTCATGATGTACTCTGCATATAAGTTAAATAAGCAGGGTGACGATATACAGCCTTGATGTACTCCTTTTCCTATTTGGAACCAGTCTGCTGTTCCATGTCCAGTTCTAACCGTTGCTTCCTGACCTGCATACAGGTTTCTCAAGAGACAGGTCAGATGGTCTGGTATTCCCATCTCTTTCAGAATTTTCCACAGTTTATTGTGATCCACACAGTCAAAGGCTTTGGCATAGTCAATAAAGCAGAAATCGATGTTTTTCTGGAACTCTCTTGCTTTTTCTATGATCTAGCAGATGTTGGCAATTTGATCTCTGGTTCCTCTGCCTTTTCTAAAACCAGCTTGAACATCTGAAAGCTCACAGTTCACGTATTGCTGAAGCCTGGCTTGGAGAATTTTGAGCATTACTTTACTAGCATGTGAGATGAGTGAAATTGTGCAGTAGTTTGAGTATTCTTTGGCATTGCCTTTCTTAGGGATTGGAATGAAAACTGACCTTTTCCATCCTGTGGCCACTGCAGAGGTTTCCAAATTTGCTGGCATATTGAGTGCAGCACTTTCACAGCATCATCTTTCAGGATTTGAGATAGCTCAACTGGAATTCCATCACCTCCACTAGCTTTGTTCATAGTGATGCTTTCTAAGGCCCACTTGACTTCACATTCCAGGATGTCTGGCTCTAGGTGAGTGGTCACACCATCGTCCTGGTTCCTATTTTGATTAATAAAGATGTGTTCGAGCCTAGTTATAATGATTTAGAATTCACGGTCCAAAACCACAGTTACATTGGCACCAACCTAATAGCAAGGTATTGAATACAGTTCCCTGTGCCGTACAATAGGTCCTTGTTGGTTACCTATTTTATATATAGGAGTGTCTATCTGTTCATCCTAAACTTTTAATTTATCCCTCCCCACCTCTCCCGCCTGGTAACCATAGTTTGTTGTTTGCAGTCTGTGAGTCTGTTTCTGAATTGTAAATAAGTTCGTTTGTACCATGTTAGGTTCCACACGTCAGTGATACTAGATTGTCTCTGACTTCCTTCACTTAGGGTGATAACCGTCTCTAGGGCCTTTTTTCCTTTGTGTGTGGTCTTTGCCGACATCATCATTTCAGAAGAGCCTAGACCTGCCGTTTTTTTTTTTTTTTGTAGATTTTTTCTTGATGTGAGTCTGTCTCAAATTGCCTTGTGACTTGATTGAGGTTGTGTACCTTTGGCAGGAACACCCTGGGGGTGATGCTGTCCTTCTCAAGGCACCGTGTCAATTTGTTCCCTTACAACATCTACTTTTTGTCATATTTATTTGCTCTGGATCTTCACTTAGGCGTGTGGGAGCTAGCTCCCTGACCAGGGATCGAACCCGGATCCCCTGTGTTGGGAGCAGAGTCTCAGCCACTGGGCTACCTGGGAAGTCCCTGGTGTCCACTTTAATCACGTTTCAGGCACTGTCTGCCAGCTCTCTCCAGTCTAAAGCTACCATTTTTCTCTTTGCATTCAATAATAGTGTATGGTGTTTTTAAGGCCTAGAAAATCTAGTAATTCACAAAATCATTTTTTGGTGCCAGGTGCTATTTTTGCCATCCATTCATTCAGTCTCTATTTAGTCTGCATGTGTGCAAGCTTAGTTGCTCAGTCGTGTCTGACCCCATGGACTGTAGCCCACCAGTCTCCTCTGTCCACGGGATTCTCCAGGCAAGAATACTGGAGTAGGTTGCCATGCCCTCCTCCAGGGGATCCCCCCAACCCAAGCATCAAACTCGTGTCTCCTGCGGCTCCTGCTTTGGTAGGCGGACCCTTCACCACTGAGCCACCTGGGAAGCCCCCTGTTTAGTCTAGGGAGAATATAAAGCCGTGTATATATATATACTGACTTAAGGTAGTTCGTGCCTTCAAAGAGCTCATTATTTCGTTGGGGTGACAAGTCTCAAAGTCTCCAAATTCTGGAGGACTGATTCTGTCCATTATATTAACTACTTCTTTTATCAATTTTATAGCTGAAAGCATAAAACACCCTGATACTGGGAAAGATTGAAGGCAGGAGGAGAAGGGGACCAAAGAGGATGAGAATGGTTGGATGGCATCACCAACTCAATGGACATGAGTTTGAGCAAGCTCCGGAAGATGGTGAAGGACAGGGAAGCCTGGCGTGCTGAAGTCCATAGGGTCACAGAGTCATACACGACTGAACGACTGAACAAGCTGAAAGCAAGAGAGACCTGTGTGAAAACCAAGGACGGATATAAAGTCATGGTGACCATGAAAACCAAGCACTTGTTAAACCTCTTGCAAACAGTAGGACTGTTTGGTTTAGAATATTCCACTAGATTGAGCAAAGAACTGAAATAATCATAAACGGGCTAATGCACAGAGTTTTGTTGTAAAAACCGTTTCAGTACTGTGTGCTTTTAAAATGATCAATACTTTAAGTTTAATATTTTTAGTGGACTGATTCTTTGAACTGCTGGAATAAAACTTAAAAGGAACTGAGAGTATAGTGAGTCCCACCTAGAGGTGGGTTAAAGGGCTGCCGTGTGCCTGTAAACAGGCTTGTTTTGTTCTGTTCACTTTCCCTTAAGTGACTAATCTTTATTGTCTTCCATGTGAATTGTCTAAAGGAGGGGAAAAGAGCATACTGACAAAAACATGTTTCTTGTGCAGCTTGCAAGTATTTCTCAAACTGTGTCACTTTGTTCATTTTGAGTGCTAGAAAAATGATAACATATTGTAGAGTTAAAGAACAATATATATATATGGGTCATATATTTGAGAGTTCCCACTCTATTATTTGCTTGATTTTCATAATTTCAGATTGATTTTACTATAAAATTACCTATTTTACTGCATTATATATATGTGTGTATGCATATATAGATAAATTAAATCACTGAACAGAATGGAGGCTGTTTCTAACAATTGGACAGCAGCTTGGAATAAATGCACTGGTCAGTCATGTTTTCCATGACTTTTTCTAGAAAAACCGTGCACAACAACTGCCAGGTACCTGACAGAAGAGAAGCGTAAACAGCCCCAGGAAGGGAGGGGTCAATGGGCGTTTTAAGTCACCACCTTTCAAATGTAAAAAATGCTTATTTGCTCTCTACCTGCCTTCGCAAAGGTCTGGTTACATTTCTAAATCTGTCAGCTTTGATGTTGTTTTAAAAACAGCTCTTATTTTGTGCTATTTAAGTCCTATATACTCACCATAGAAAAGGCAGAATACAGCACAGTAAAAGAAAGAAATCACTCGCGATTCCTATTCAGAAATCATCTCGTAGGGACTCCATGGGGTCCAGTGGTTAGGACCCCAGAATCCCTGCTTGGGGAACTAAGATCCCACAGGCCACACGGTGCGGGGATCGGGGGCCGGAGGGCCAGAAATAATCCCATAGAAATGATTGCAGGTGTGAAACTTTTAAGGCACGTTGTGTTCTCTTTCTATGTGAAATACACGTGTGTGTGTGCAAAACCCATGTGAAATGAAAGCTCATCTCGCCACCCTTCCATCCTTCTCCCGCCAGAACTCGTGCAGGTCCTCTGCGGCCCAGTCAGGGAGCAAGGGCAGCTTTCCCTACCCTCGATTCCCAGTATATAAACAGGGACTCTTCCCACTCGCCTCCCCAGCTCCACTTCTGACCTAGGATGGTCTAAGCCTCTGCGCTCCCGGTGCAGGGGTCCCGGGTTCGACCCCTGGTCAGGGAACTGGATCCCACATGCCGCAAGTAGAGAGACCACATGCTGCAACTAAGACTTGGCAAAGACAAAGAAATAAACATTTGAAAGAAAAAAAACGCAGTCACCGCCTTCAAGGCTCTGCCAGCAAAGGAGACATTCCTGGTTAGCCCCGATCACACACCTGGCAGGCCACACGTGGTCCCTTTGTCTGTCAAACGAAGCTGCCTGTCCAGGCCTTTCCAACCTCGCGGTGCCTGACCCCGGGAGCCAGGCAGCCAGAGGGCGTGGAGGCCTGAAGTCACACCCAGGCCCGGGCCCGCTGCAGCGGCAGCAGCAAGGCTGTCTCTGTTCCCAGACAGCCTTCCGGTGGCCTTGGGCTGGCAGAGGCTGGGGCTTTGCCCTCCGTACGGAAGATGGGCAGAAAGTCTGGGCAGTCTGTGTGCCTGGCACACAGCCCCAAAGGACACACAGATGTCTTTGTGGTGGGTGCCAGGGCCAAACCATGCCATGGAGAGCCATGTGATGGCTTTTAGGGGAAAAAAAAACGAGGCATCTTTCCTTTCAAAGGAAAATCCATGTTTCAGAACCCCTAGGGAGTAAGCAGCCAGCAACACAAAATCGTTACCCTCTGTCCCTCTGGGACTGGGGTGAGCTTGCAAAGTTCCCAAGGAACACATGTGACTTTTTTCTCTAAGGCATGATTCATTCCAGAAAAGTCCGCTTTGCTCTCCGAGTGACAGTTAGAGTCAGTACCTTAGACGTATACCAGAGGAGTGGCCCCTCTTATCACGTAACAGAAGGCACCTAACTTTGCAAGACTCTTTGAAGAAGGAAGGGATGGGGGTCCAGGTTTTCCAAACATTATTACTATCTCAGATGGTGGGGAGATCCATTTTAGGTACACATCTCTATTTTACATTAAAATCTGCTTTCGCATGGGGCCTGCCTTGAAGTCTGTCGCGGCAACCCTGACCGGAGCCCCCAGGGGCTCGCCTGGATTTGCAGGAACGACCCAGGTCCGCGTGGAGCAGCAGGCAGCCCTCCACAAAGAACCCGCCTGCCAGTGCAGGGGACGCAAGAGACTAGGGTTCGATCCCTGGGGCGGGAAGATCTCCTGGAGTGGGAAACGGCAACCCACTCCAGTGTTCTTGCCTGGAGAATCCCACGGACGGAGGAGCCTCGTGGGCTACAGTCCATGGGGTTTCAGAGAGTCAGACACGACTGAGCACACACGCACGCAATCCCTAGGTGGGCAGTAGGCAGCCCTCTCAGAGGCCAGCAGTGCCACCGACCCTTTCGGGCTAACCTTCTGCGGCCGGCGGCCAGGCCTCGCTCCCGGCAGAGACCACGCCGCAGACGGTCCGGCAGCCAGGCCCCTTCCCGCCCCTCCCAGCGCGCATGCGCTCTCCCACTCTCGGAAGCAGCATCTCCAGCCTAACGCAGTCCTCCAGCCGCCCTCTGCTTGTGGCCCTTCAGAAAAGCCCACGGGCCCTTTTCACAGCCTGCTCGCATCACAGACTGCAGGCAGGTACACGAAGAGAAAGAAGACCCACAGACCCGGGAAAGAATTTTTTTTTTTTAAACCATCATCAAATTACAGAATGGCTCTTGTGAGGATACAGCGAGGTTATACAGGAAAAGTATCCAATCCGAGGAGATAAGAGAAATGGTAGAATCGCAAGGTTGTGATACGGGCTGGGCCAAGCTGAGCTCTCGGCTACCCGTTAATGGTCCCACACGAGGAATTAACTCAGAGCTGTCGACAGGAAACATAATACAAACCATGTCTATGATAAATTGTCTAGCAGCCACATTTTAAAAAGTAAAAGGGAACAGGTAAAATCAACCTTAATGTCATATTCTTAGCCCAATATTAGAATTTCAACTTGGAATCTATAAAAAGTTATTGAGACCATTTACCATCTTTTCTTCACTAAGTTTTATGGTCATTTTTATGCAGTCATACACAACGAGACCAGATATATTCAGGTTCCATGGGCTTAACGGTCATGGTCATCTTATTTTCACGGAGACTCTGAAGTCTGCTATGGATTTTACACTGAGGGCGTGTCCCGGTTCAGACCAGCCGCGTGTGGATAGTGGCTGTCATACCACAGAGCTTTGGTCTAATGAGTCATTTTATTTCTCCTCTCCGTGGGCCGAGAACCAGCACCACCCACTCCCATTGTAAAGGAGGGGACTGAGGCTCAGGGCTCATAGTGACCCGTCGCCGGGATCAGCAGGAACAGTGGTTTGGTCACTGAACAGGGTCCTGTTTGAGCCCTGATTTTGCCACTTCCGATTTCCGTGACCTCTGGCAGGCTCTTTCAAGTCTCCTAGGCTCAGGTTCCCCATGACTGAAGTAAAAGAGAAAAAATAACACCTACTCTTAGAGTACAAGGATTAGAGAGCGTGTTTGCAAAGGACTCTCAAATGGCTGGCACACAGAAAAGGCTTACTAAATGATTCTGATAGAATGGCCCAGGCAGAGCCTCTCCACTGGGGGACGTGACTCACGGCCTCCCTGACTCTGTGAGCCTCAATGAGCCCATCTCCCTTCGTCAGCCTGCCCTCGGCTCCTTGGGCACCTGTTTGCCCGCCGCAGACCCAGGCCGCCCTGCCCACTGATACCTGCGTCCCTGGCAGCTCCCCGTCCCTCCCCTGGGGCCCAGGAATCCCTCCCCACCGCCACATTTTTCCCCCGTGAGACCTGCTTTCTCCCGAGTGACTGTGAGGCCCATGGAATCTCAATATATCTGGTCTCGTTGTGTAAGACTACTGCACAAAAACGACTATGAAACAGTGGCTTAGAATACCTTTTATTGTGCTCACAAATCTGCAAATGTGGGCATAAATCCAGCTGCCAAATTTGAGAGGTGTTTGTGTTGCCTGTTCGGTGCCAGGCACCCTGCAGATTCTGTGGACGTGGAAACACGAGACCTCCCCCCAACGTGCGTGCCTCCTCCGCTCCCGACAGCCATTCTACAAAACTCCTCAGGGAGGTCAGGCCTCAGAAATTCTGGGTCCGCTTGCGGGGTGGGGTCTTTGATCCAGGTAGCCCCATCAGCACTTTCAGGGCTCAGGAAGCCCAGGGTGAGGCTGAGAGGACCGCTGCGTGGGGAGGGTTTGGGTAGGACCTCTGTGTCAGAAATGGACCAACAGGAATTCCCACTAAGTAATTTCATTTGAATCCTGAAGCTGGATTTTTTTTTTCTCAGTGGTTTTTAAAGTTTTTTTAATTGAAATATAGCTGGTTTACAATGTTGTGCTGGCTTCAGATGTATAGCAAAACGATTCATCTATACATAAATGAAAAAGTGAAGGCGTTAGTCACTCAGTCATGTCCTACTCTTTGCAATCCCATGGACTGTAGCCCACAGGCTCTTAAGTTCCTGGGATTCTCCAGGCAAGAATCCTAGAGTGGGTGAAGTGAAGTGAAATGAAAGTCGCTCAGTCGTGTCTGACTCTTTGCGACAGTCCATGGAATTCTCTAGTCCAGAATACTGGAGTGGGTAGCCTTTTCCTTCTCCAGGGGATCTTCCTGACCCAGGGATCAAACCTGGGTCTCCTGAATTGCAGGCAGATTCTTTACCAACTGAGCCACCAAGGAAGCCCTTATACATATATCCATAGCCACATATATTCATTTTTACAGTATCTTCCATTATAGTTTATTATAAGACATTGAGCAGAGTTCCCTGTGTTAGACAGGAGGTCCTTGTTGTTTACCTACTTTATATATAGCAGTGTGTGTATGTTAATCCCAAAGTCCTAATTTATCCTCCCCCTCTCCCCTTTGATAACCGTAAGCTGGTTTTTTATGTCTGTGAGTCTATTTCTGTTTTATAAAGAAGTTCATTTGCATCGTTGGGATTTTTTTAACTTAAGAAAACTTCACTGTGTTGTTGAGAAAGAAAACCCTAAGAGTTCTCATCCTACATAAAACAATACACAGCAAGAGAACTACAGACTGTGATGAGCTCTGTGAAAGAGACAAGAGGGTGTTATTAAAGAGAGAATGAGGAAGGGAAGGCTTCCCGGGAGAGGGGACATCTTTAGGAGACACTGAACCAGAGAATAATCCAGCAAAGTGAGGAGCTGTAAAAAGACCCACTTAGGTTGAAGAAAAGTAAGAGCAAACACCTGGAAAAGGAAAAGGGCTTGTATGTCCAAGCCAGAGAAAGAAGTAACTGAGCAAAAGGCAGCTGGGGAGAGCAGGAGGGAGGTGTTGGTCCAAGAGCAGAGTGTCTGTGGTTGGTGTTGGTACTGTGACTGGTGCTGCCAAGACAAAGCTGAGATGGGAGATGGGAGATGGATGCTGGGGATGGGGAACCAGTTATGACAGGTCAGGGAACTAAGAGACCCTGATGTGTGTTGACATGACCCAGTACGGGGACGAGAGTCAAGTGGAGAGGAAGAGGGTAAGCTGAGAGCGTAGACCCTCAGTGACTCGAGCGCAGCAGCAAGGCAGCAGGTTGATGGCTGGTGGGGAGATGCCACGGGGCGGAGTGACGCTGTCCCGACCTTGCAAAACCATTCAGGTCTTAGAGAGACGGAGGAGGCAGGTTGGTTCAGCCAAAGCCCTGGGGAGCAAAGTGAAAGTGAAAGTCGCTCAGTCGCGTCTGACTCTTTTCAACCCCATGAACTATATAGTCCATGAAGAGATCCCCCTTCTTCAGGGGATCTTCCCAACCCAGGTCTCCCACATTGCAGGTGGATTCTTTACCAGCTGAGCCACAAGGGAAGCCCTCTGGGGAGTCAAGTGAACATCTATTCCTTTCCCTGGCCTAAAGGACATTTTTTTTAACTCTTCAAAAACGGTCTGGAATGACATGGCCCAACCTAGAAGCGTGGGGCTCTGTGTGTGGATCTAGACTAGGGGAGGAGTTGTGGGGATTTTCTGTTTTAACTTAGAGCTTGTGTTTTGTTTGCTTTGAACAAGGACTGTCTCTGCATGATATGTGCATTTTTAAAGTAATGAAAACAGAAGACAGGATTCATGGGGAGAAAGCCAACATAAAGTCTATACCACCCCCATCCGGTGGTATAGAATCTGCCTGCAATGCAGGAGACCCAGGTTCGATCCCTGGGTCAGGAAGATCCCCTGGAGGAGGGCACGGCAACCCACTCCAGTATTCTTGCCTGGAGAATCCTATGGACACAGGAGCCTGGCGGGCTACAATCTATGGGGAAGCAAAGAGTTGGACACGACTGAGGGACTAATACGTTCCCTTTCTTTCACTCCCATCGCAACTGTTAACTGAAGAATTTTCACAGGCTATGGTAGCTCTCAGGGTGTACGGTTTGCAGGCTGTTTCCCCAGAGCTCCTGAAATCAGCCCCTGGATGTCTCTGATGGAGGAGCTCGGCTCAGCTCTGGGTCGCTGTTCTAGCATCAGAAACGAGCAGTAAGAAACCAGAACGGGTCCAGAGGGGCCACTATAACTGATGCAGTAAGTTCAAGACAGTCTCAAGTGTTAAAAGGAGGTGTCCTTATCAACCTATCATCTGAAAGCTTGTCTTGACAGGATTAACAAGAATTATCTTTTGATAATTGCCAAAGAGAGTTTGCAAAATGTTGGAGGCTTCCGAGTCAGTCTCTATTAAAGTGCTGTATCTTGGGGTGTTTGTTTCTCCTCAGCCCCTGGTCTGCCCTCCTTTCTGGGGAGATCCCTCAGTTGGTTCCCAGGAGAACATTCCAGAAGAGCTGTCTCAGCCTCAGAACCTATAAGGAGGCCCTGGGTGGAGTCCGTGACGTCAGGTAGCACATTCCTCGCCTCGAGCGGGTCCGGGCTCTCTGGGAGCTCCACTTCACCCCATTCCCCAGTTTTACCAGCCCCCTCTCGACCTCCCCAACCCTCCCCCAAGTATAAGGGATCTGGATCTCGCTGCATGAGGCCCAGGAATCCACACACATTGAACAGGATTCCTTAGGTGATTTCTTCCGCCTCATAAAGTTTGGGAAATATCGACCTAGGGGCTTGACTGAGGTTGTGAAGGGTCATTTCAGAGACATAACATCCGCTCGTGAAATAAACACGCTCCCTTTTTCTTGGGCTGGTAGCTTGACAGATGTCATTCATGAAATTAAAAGGTAGATTTAATACATATAAAGGGGGGAAGGAAATTGTCAGGCCAGTGCATTGTTGTATTGTCAGTAAACTTAGACATTTTTTTTTAATGCATTTATTTTTACTTACTTATCTGGCTGCACTGGGTCTTCGTTGCAACATGTGGGATCTTGTTCTCTGACCAGGGATTGAACCCCAGCTCCCTGCATTGGGAGCTCAGAGTCTCAGCCACTGGGCCACCAGGGAAGTTCTAGACAAGGTTGCCCAGGTGACGTGAGTGGTAAAGAACCCGCCTGCCAATGCAGAAGACATAGAGCCACAGGTTTAATCCCTGGGGTGGGAAGATTCCCTGGGGAAGGGCCTGGCAACCCACTCCAGGATCCATGCCTGGAGAATCCCATGGACAGAGGACTCGGGTGGGCTACCGTCCACAGGGTCTCAAAGAGTCAGACACAACTGAAGTGACTTAGCACGCACGAAAACCAAACACAACCTATCTGTTATACTGAGTTTTGCATGAATTTGTGAATTTTTTAAAAGTTTTTTCTTTAAATCAAGTTGAGAACAGTCATCTCTCAACCGCCTGAATGTTATGAACCTTTGCATTTAAACTTTAGTCCTCATACCTGCCCCTACAGTCCTGCAGCTAAACATGTGAAACAATTCCAAATGCCCTCCTGTTCACCAACTCGGGCTTTCTGGTCTTCCTTAAATAACCCAGGAAACCCAGGCGCATGGGGCAGAGTCAGATGGCCACTGTTCCCGAGCCTTGTTTGTGGAGCAAATGGAAAAGCTCATTTCATGTTTAATGGCATTTCAGAATTGATTTACAACTGCCTACTCCTTCTGAGTCTGGATTTTCCTTTGAAATAAAAAACACTGTAATAAAAAATAATAGAGAGGAACACTGAATTGGAAAAATGGTAATGGTACAAAAATGGTATAAAAATAAAATAAAATCATACCATTGTTGTTCTTTAAGATTCATTCAATATTCACTTTAAAAAAAAATTAGTATGTAGGCAAGGTTCTAGGCACTGGACCACAGCAGCAAACTGAACAAGCATCCTTGTTCTCAGGGAGCTTCTATTCTAGCTAGGAAAAAGATAAAGAAACAAATATATTGAGTGTTGTGTGGTGAGAGATGCGACGAAGAGCAATAAAGCAGGTTTGGGGGTAGAGAGGGCTTCCCAGGTGGCACTCGTGGTAAAGAACCCACCTGCCAATGCAAGAGATGTAAGAGAGGAGCTTCGATCCCTGGGTTGGGAAGATGCCCTGGAGAAGGGCATGGCACCCCACCCCAGTATGCTTGCCTGGAGAATCCCATGGACAGAGGAGCCTGGTGGGCTACAGTCCATGGGGTCGCAAAGAGTCAGGCACGACTGAATCGACTTAGGACGCATGCATGCATGGGGATAGAGAGTGGGGCAGGGTGTGGGGCAAGGTTCCTGCTTTTGGGTGGACCAGGTTAAGACGGCTGGGCAGAGACCAGAGAGCAGTGAGGGAGTGAGGCGGGGTGGAGCCTGGGGTGGGAACAGAGCGGCAGGGGGATAGAGACCAGGTGGGGGTTGGGAGGGTGGGGCAAAGAAGCAGGAGATGGGTCAGAAGGCTGGCAGAGAAAGCCCCGTCACACAGGACCGTGTGAATGTTGGTTCAGGTTCTGCCCAGAGCCAAAAAGCCACTGCAGGGCTTGGGGCAGATCCGCCACCTGGTCTGACTCGGAATCCATAGGTGCAGACGGGCGGAGGCTACGGGTGGAAGCAGACAGGTTCATGATGGGGATGCGCTGATGACCTCTGGCTGCAGGGGTGCCGGGGAAGCGGCGTGGGTTGCACCCCTGTCTTGCTTCCTCTTGGTTGTCAACTGAAGAGCCAGCTGAGAGCTTTAAGATTCTCCCACAAAGACATGACTGGCGCCAAGTCCAAATTCAAGAGCCACCCCCCTCAGTCCCGGCGTGTCTTCGCTCAGTTCCGCCAGCCACTAGCCCTTCCCAGAGCAAAAGTCTCCAGGTTAGCTATATGCCAACGGAAATTCATTTAAACTTTTAAAATAAATAAGCTCCATTTCCAGGCACGTGCGCGCGCACACACACACACACACACACACACAGTCTCCAGGTTGTAGGGGCCACATGGCCCTAACCAGATGATTCCATCCTTGCCAGGGAACGAAATGTCACACCCTACGACCTTCCAGTGCAAATTTTCTATGATCTCTCTGCTTCAGACATTCCTCGAGCTTTCTAAGGCGAAGTCTCCTTGCTCCTGGAGACAATACCCTTAAAGGGCGACAATTTACGAATATTCAAAGGAACAGAGAACTCAGCTTAGGAAGCTGGTTTACCTACAGTGTTATTGACTATGGCAAATGGGAGGAAAGCCTTTTCCTAAAACCCCACATCAACATATTTGCAAAGGCTAATAAATGTAACGGGAGCCCTCCTAGGGATGCTTGGTTGTGAAAGCAGGCTCTTGAAGACTGCTGCAAGGAAGTAATCTCGTGGTGGAGCTTGAGGCCCAGACAGGCCAAACTGGTGTGAGCATGCTCAGTCGTGTCTGACTCTTTAGTGACCACATGGATGGAATCCCACCATGGGATTCTCCAGGCAAGAATACCCGAGTGGGTGGCCATGCCCTCCTCCAGGGGATCTTCCCTATCCAGGGATGGAACTCGGGTCTCCTGCACTGCGGGCAGATTCCTTACCACTGAACCAGCTGGAAAGCCCCAAGGCAGAGCAAGGGAGAGCAGAAGAGATGCCTCATGTATACCCTCAGGCAGCTGCCCACCTTCTCCACTTCCTTCCTTCATTCATTCACCAGCTCATGTACTGACCCATCCATTCATCCGTCAGATTTATTGCATCCCTACCATGTGCCAGGAACATGCTGAGTACTGGGGCATAGAGACTTAAAAGCAAAAACCAGACAATTCCTATTGGAAGGAATTTGTGCAATTGGAACCCCAGATTTCATTTCTCACCCCACAGACGGAGGGGCTGCAATGCTCAGAAAAAAGGTGGGCTCCTGCAGGGTCCTACAGTCTCCTGACCTGCCCCCAGCCCCCCACCCCCTCTTCATGAGCTTTTCCCTCTGAACCTGTGGGTTTATCTCTGAAATACTCAAGCACAGGGCAGTTTCAATTTTAATTCTTAAATTAATGGATTTTTTTTTTCAGTACTCAGAATTTTATTAAAAAATTTTTTTTCAGGTGATGAGGGTTCAGCCCATTTGACTTGTGAGGAGCACTAGAGTAAATCATTTGCTTTTGTTTTCCCCTGACATTTTCTTACAAAAGTTTTCTTATAAAACATCCAAGAATGTTAAAAGCCTAGAATATTTTATCTTGATTTACCAGTTGTTAATATTTTGCCATACTTTGTGTACACCTAACAAGAATTAAGAGTAATCTATAACATGGAGAAGGAAAGGGCAACCCACTCTAGTATTCTTGCCTAGAGAATCCTGTGGACGGCGGAGCCTGATGGGCTGCTGTCCATAGGGTTGCACAGAGTCGGACAGGACTGAAGCGACTTAGCACGCATGCATAGCATGCAATCTATAATAAGACACAATATCCTGTGCATATGAAAAAGTATATAATTCTGTACAGTGAAAATTAACACAACATTGTAAATCAACTACACTTCAATAAAATTTACAAAAACAAAAAAACTAGGTGGAAAGAACTTTCTGACCCAGACTCTGGGCCCTGGAAGGCAGTTTTTGTATTCACGAGCTTAAAGTAATTTTTAAGTGCTCATCATGTACATGTGAAGAGAAAAAAATTCAGGATATGAATGTATACATATAGAATGATCCCCATTTGGTAAAAATAATGAATTTGATCACAAACATACATGGAAAGGAAATACTGGGAAGAAAGTCAACTAAATGTTTCTGTGGTTATCTCAGGATAGTGGATTTACGGGAGAATTTTATGTTTTCTCTATTTTCCAAATCTCCTATACTGAGTGTGTATTACTTCTATTGTCATTCAAAGGTAGCTTTTTGAAAATCAGGTTTTAATTATTGCTTCCATTTGCATAGTGCTGTTTACTCAAACTTCAAAAATGCCGCACCGAAACCTTTAGAAAGCAGCTGCTAAGTCCCACTGAATTCTCCACGACAATCGTGAGCCCATTTTCATGTTAGGGATGAGCAACTGAGCTTCCTGAGGACCCAGGAGGGTCAGAATAAGAACTGGGCTCAGCGCCAGAGGGGAAGGTGTAGGCGGATCACCCTGGGGGGCTTGTGGAAACACAGACTGCAAATACTGCTGACGCAGGACCACACAGGAGAAGCAGGGCCTGGGGGCAGAGGCCCACATCAGGACCCCTGCTCTAAGGCTGTGTCTCGGTTTCCTCACCTGTAGATCAGGAAGATTCTTTTCTGCCTCGTGGGATGATCATGAAGGTCAAACAGGAAGCTCATGTCTATGGGTTTCCCAGACTGCAGTGGTAAACAACCCGCCTGCCAATGCAGGAGGCGCAAGAGATGCAGAATCGATCCCTGAATCGAGAAGATCCCCTGGAGCAGGAAATGGCAGCCCACTCCAGTATTCTTGCCTGGAGAATCCCAAGGACAGAGGAGCTTGGCAGGCTGCAGCCCACGGGGTCGCAAAGAGCCAGACGCGTGTGAACGACCGCGCACACGCACTCATGCAGGGCTCTTGGCACAGGGCGTATCCACGTGCACACTCCACAATTGTGAGATCCTTCTCACGACTCAGGGCTCGCTCCCCGGGCTACACCATCACGCCTCAATACCCGCCAGCCTTACTGGAAGCTCTCAAAGCCTCTCTTATTCAAAGCGCCCGGAGCACAGTCTCCACTCACCCACACGTAGATGTAAATATTGTCTAAGGGGCCTCTGTTTGCAAGAAAGCTTGGGAAAATACTAGGTCTTTCTTTGCTGGAGAAACTTACTTTGCACTTTAAAAAAAAAAAAAGGTAAGGGGATCTTTGGTTGAAATGTTTGCTTGGGGGCTGGGAATTAAAACTTATGTTTCTGAACCCACCAACATCATTTTCTGTGACAATTTCAGCCTTGAAAACGAGTGCCGAGAACCTTGGAGGAAGAAGACAGCCTTGTGGGTTTTTTGTTTGTTTCGCAGATGCTTCAAGGGGTTTCCTCTGACACAGGTGGAAGCAGAGGGTGGTGACGGGGGGCACGGGGCGGGGACTGGGGTGCAGGGAGGGGTGGAGAAGCCCCGAGGGAGAGGCACCGCGTATTCGCAAGCTCCCTGCTCCCTGGGCTGTCCTCTCTCCTTTCTCTAAGGTCTAAGGTCTGCCAGCCAGAGCCGAGGCTGGGGGTCACGCGTGCCCGGGTAAGCCCAGCAAGGAGGAAAACATCTTAGGATGGGAGCCATCTGAGTCTTGTTTCCCCTTTTTCCTCTATAAGGATGGAGTCACCCTAGGTGAAATAGATGACCAGTGCAAGTTCGATGCATGAAGCAGGGCCCCCAAAGCCGATGCTCTGGACAACTCGGAGGGATGGGGTGGGGAGCGAGGTGGGACGGGATTCAGGACGGGTGGGACACATGTATACCGGTGGCTGATTCATGTCGGTGTATGGCAAAAACCATCACAGTATTATAATTATCCTCCAATTAAACTAAGTTAATTAAATACATTAAAAAAAAAAGGATGGATGGGGAGGGGAAGGTGGGGCGCTGCCTCCTCGTGGCTGCTGGACCACCCACCTGGGCAGGTGCTGGGCTGGACCCCAGCGTTTCTCTCAGCCCTTGCTGTCTCCAGGGTGACCGCACGGCTTAATTACACAGTCAGGTTGTTGGCTCTGTCTAGACAGCGAGGGTGGCGAAGGCTGAGATGGAGACGAGGAAGGGCAAGGGGACTCCGGAGGCCTCTGAGGCTTCCAGGCGCCGTTTTCTGGGCCCCCTCTAGGTGGGAGCGGGTGGCTGGCCTCCTCTGCTCCTGGACGCACACGCAGGGCCTGGCTTCAGGGACGTCCTTCTCTGGCCCCAGTTAGTTTTGTTTCTGAGTGGCATCAGGGGGCCCTGAATTCTCTCTGAGGCAACGCCCCCCGGGCAGACAGGTCGCCCACCCCCACTGAACGCACAGAGGCTGCCGAGAGCCGGGACCAGAAACCAGGACAGGCAGCATCGGAGCCGGCCCACACGCCCTTACGGGACCTCCGGGGCAGTCTGCGGAGGATAGCTTTTATCTATCATACATGCTTATTTGCTTTTTTATATTATTATGGAAATATTGGAGATACAGATAAAAAGTAAATAAGTCACAGTTAAAGACAATAGCATCATTATCTTGGTGTTTATGATTCCAGATATTTTTAATATGACAATGTACATTTTTTTAAAGCAGGTTTCTTTTTTCTTTTTTAATTTTTGGGAAGGATAACTGAATAGCGTCATTTTGGGGGACCTCCCTGGCAGTCCAGTGGTTAAGACTCAGCTTCCAATGCAAGGGGTGAGAGTTCGATCCCTGGTCAGGGAACTAAGATCCCACAAGTCATGTGGCCCAGCCAAGAAAAGATTTTAAAAAACAATCATCATAACATCATTTTATAACTGGGAAACCAAGGAGGAGAGATTAAGTGTCTGGACCCAATCACACAGAAAGTAAAGTACAGAAAAAGAGATGTGAGTTTGATCCCTGGGTCAGGAAGCTCCCCGGGAGGAGGGTAGGGCAACCCATTCCAGCATTCTTGCCTGGGGAATCCTCGTGTAGAGAGGGGCCTGGTGGGCTACAGTCCATAGGGTCCCAAAGACTCGGACACAACAGAGCAATTAAGCACGTACTCTGGTCAGACGGGCTATTTTAGACCAACAGCTTGCTGTGTACGAACCTCTGCGAGCTTTTCCACTTGTGGCTGGTTTGACAGCTGTTTGTCCATTCACTCACTCATTCATTCATTCACTCAAGAAATACTTGTTGATGGGCTGCTGGGGGAAACCCGAGACGGTGGGAGAAGAAGACACACAGCCCGCAGAGCTTTGAGGGGGAGGCAGAGAGGGGAGGGGCGCTGCAGACACCCTGGTAGCTCTGAGTCCTCGGGGAGAAAGCCTACAGGGGCTGCGGAGGTCGGAAGGCAGAGCCCCCCCCTCCACACCCACACCCCAACTGTGCTGAGAAAAGTCCTTACAGGGAGTGTGAATCCAAGTCCAGCTTCTAAAGCTTTGCTTCGCAACTCAGCTCCTTGTGCAGAGTTCTTCTGGGTTCAGTACCAGGTACTCTGTTAGGACTTCACACATTCCTAGAGGTTGAAATTTAGCTGGCAAAAACTGTGGTCACTATTGTCATCCACGGGGAGCCAGGGACACTGAGTTCTGGAGTCAGTCCTGAGTCTGACTTCTGGCTCTGCCCCCGAAGCGCTGTGTGACCCTCTGCGAGTGCCTTAGTCTCCCCGAGCCTCAGGGGTCTCATCTGTAAATGGGGGATAATAGAGGAAGCTGCCTTAAAGGGCTGTTGTAAAGATTAAGTCATAAAGTGCTTAGCACATAGTCAGCCATCAATACACCCTGGCTGGTATGAATAACACTATGCGTGCGTGCATTCTAAGTCACCACTTCAATTGTGTCTGACTCTGTGCAACCCTGTGGACTGTAGCCCACCAGGCTCCTCTGTCCATGGGATTCTCCAGGCCAGAATACTGCAGTGGGGTGGCACGCCCTCCTCCAGGGGATCTTCCCAACTCAGGGATTAAACCCAGGTCTCTTGCATCTCCTGCGTCTCCTGCATCCGCAGGGGGGTTCTTTACCACTAGAGCCCTGGGAAGCCCTGATAACACCATACAACCCCCCCCATATGATCATTTTTTTAAACTTTATCTATTTATACAGTGCTGTGCTGGGTCTTCGTCGCTGTGCGCGGGCTTTCTCTAGAGGGCTACCCTCGTGGAGCACGAGCTCTAAGGCGGGCAGGCTCAGCACTTGTGGCTCACAGGCTTAGTTGCCCTGAGGCATGTAGAGTCTTCCCACACCAGGGATCGAACCTGTGTCCACTGCATCGGCAGGCGGATTCTTAACCACTGGACCACTAGGGAAGTCCCCAAATAGTTCAGGAAACTTTTTTTTTCTTTTTAGAAACATTCAGGCATGATAAAAGATGCTCTTTCAATTTTGTGACATACTTAGCTTAACCACAGCTTGCTGAGACATTGTCATTTCTCTCCCATATTAGGCTGATGTATACACATTTTAAATCTATTCCAAATATCTTGCATGTGTGCATGCTAAGTCGCTCAGTCGTGTCTGACTCTTTGAGACCCCATGAACGCCCACCAGGCTTCTCTATCCATGGGATTCCCCAGGCAGGAATACTGGAGTGGGTTGGCATGCCCTCCTCCAGGGGCTCTTCCTGGCTCAGGGACCGAACCCTCGTCTCATACGTCTCCTGAATTGGCAGGCAGGTTCTTTATCACTAGCACCACCTGGAAGCCCTCATATATCTTATTGGCTTTTATATAAGTGACAGTAAATATTTCCAGGATTGGGATTATTATAGTTATCAACGTAAACATACTGTTATTTCTGATATTTGTAGCAGAATGAAAAGGGCAGGAAAAAAATGTATTACTGATTTCAGTGGCAGAAATCTGGTGAAGACTGAACAGTTTCCACAGCTATCTTTATTGTGTGTGGACGAAAATCGTGATGGCTCTGACTGAGGGTTCTGGGGGTTGAGATGCCTTTTGCCAAGTATGATTTCACATCTTGGAGAGGACAGATGCTCATCTGAGAGGTTTAACCCAGAGGACCTACTGACGGCCGTGCCTTTTAAAACTGGCTCAATCACAGCCTTTAAAAGAGAAATTGCATGGTCATGGTGTTTGAGTATAATTGACCAATGAATCCTCTTGATTCAAAAATCCTGGGGAAGAAAAACCTAAACATCTTTTATAGAAACAGCAGAACAGATCCTTCCAAAAACCCACATGGTGTGTCAATATTGTTTTAGGACCACGTGAAGCTATTTGGAAATCAATATTTAAACGTTTTTATGAAGTGAGCCATATGTCAAATGAGAGAGGACAAAAGGAACAGAATTGGGAAGCAGAAAATACCGAGTGTCTGTTTATGGCATCACTTAATACGTCTGTTTTCCTCTAGGCAAAGTTTCTTTATTATTGTTGATGTGATTCTTTTTATTCCATTCTCTGTACCATGAGCAGAGTGCAGGTAAGTAAGAAATGATTCTGACTGTAATTTTATATCCATGCTGTATGTCTTCCACTGTAAATACCTATTCATACTGTGGTTATACAAGTAATAGGATAACATCAGTGAAAGTCTGAAAAAAAGAAAGAAAAAAGCAGAAACAGAAAAACATCTTCTCCATCTGCTAATGCAACACCTAATGGTATTTCTGGTCATTGCTTCGCTGATATATGGTACTTTCATGTGGTGACTTCCCACCCGGGCCTTGCAGTCAGGCTGGCTGAGTTTGCACTCATCTCCCCTTCTCACCAGCAGTCTGACCACAGCTAAACTGAGTTTGAGCAAGCTCCGGGAGATGGTGATGGACAGGGAAGCCTGGAGTGCTGCAGTCCATGGGGTCGCAGAGTCAGACATGACTGAATGACTGGCCTGAAATTCCTTAAACTTTTTGTGCCTCAGTTTCTCAGATATACAACGGAGATGATAAGAATAGTACCTCTTGGGTTTTGAATCAGGGGATTCAACCAAGTGCATAGCAGAAACATTGGGGGAAAAAATTCCAAAAAAGCAAAAGCTGATGGACGGACAACAAGGAAGTGGGGGAGGGGTGGGAGGATGAACTGGAAGACTGGGATTGACTTATATACACACACGATTGATATTATGTATAAAATAGATCGCTAATGAGAACCTACTGCATAGCACAGGGAGCTCTACTTGATGCTCAGTGGTGGCCTGAATCAGAAGGAAATTCAGACAAGAGGGGATATGTGTACATGCATTGCCAATTCACTTTGCTGTGCATCTGAGACTACCACAACATTGTAAAGCAACTACACTCCAATAAAAGATAATTTTTAAAAAAGCCTCAATACTAGGTGAAAATTTTAAACATTTTAAAAAAATGTTTTTAAAAACTTGAATTTGCTGTATCCTGGCAGTTATTTACATAGCATTTACATTGCATTTACAATGATATAGCATTTATAGCATTTACATTGCATTAGGTATTATAAGTAATCTAGAGATGATTTCAAGTGTATGAGAAGATGTGTAGGTTAGACGTATATCCTACGCCATTTTACATAAAGAGACTTGAGCATCCTTGGATTTTGGCCTCAGTGGGGGTTCTGGAACCAATCCTCCAGCCATACCGAGTACCACTGAGTGCCAAATGTATTGGTTTTGTCTCTTGCAAGAAAACTGAAGATCAGAGAGGCTAAATGAACTTCACAGCTCTGGATTCAGGTCCAGAGGTGTTTTTTAAGACACATGAGATGTGGTACGTGTTTCAGCTGCTCCAGAGATGCTTTTGAAGGAAGAAATCTTTGCCTCCCGATGTCACACAGCAGGAAGGATCCAGTGTCACCCAGGTCTGGACTGTCTCGCTCCCCATGTTTAACTAGAATGAATCACACCTTTCTAGGGAAACTCAGGTTTACAAGATACAGAAGAGATAAAGGGGTCATGTAAACAGTACCACGAGAAAAACAATCAAGCAAATCTAACACACGGGACATTTAGCAAAACAAATTGGCCGAGTCTTTTCAACAAGCCATGCTGCCACTGAGGAAAGGCAGGAGAGGTGGAACAGCTGGGCATGGTTCTGAGTTCAAAGAGACAAAACAAACCCAGAACGCGTGGTCTTGAATAGGACTCTGATTTGGTCCTAAAGGGAAATCAGAGAATTGAATATATACAGAATATTTAGACAAACCTAGGGAATTATTGCTAGTTAATAGTGAAAGTGAAAGTGGCTCAGTCGAGTTAAATTCTTTCTGACCCCATGAACTATACAGTCCATGGAATTCTCCAGGCCAGAATACCAGAGTGGATAGCCTTTCCCTTTTCCAGGGAATCTTCCCAACCCAGGGATACGAACCCAGGTCTCCCGCACTGCAGGCAGATTCTTGACCAGCTGAGCCACCAGGCAAGCCCAAGAATACTGGAGTGGGTAGCCTATCCCTTCTCCAGCGGATCTTCACGACCTAGGAATCAAACCGGGGTCTCCTGCATCGCAGGCGGATTCCTTACCAACTGAGCTACCAGGTTAATAATGTATACCTGTAACTGTAAGTGTAATGATGGTATGTGTTTTTTGTTTTGTTTTTTGAAGAAGAAGCAGGTTGAAGAATTTAGGGTAAATCGTCTTTACATCAGTTTACTTTAAACTGTTTTAGTAAATTAGAAGACAAATATGACAAATATTCTCAATTCTTTAATGTAGGTATTGAGGTGAGTATAGGGGGATCCTTGTACTATGCTTTCTACTTTTATGAATGTTTCAAATTTTTCATAGTAAAAAGGAAACAAATGAAACAGACAAAAAAGGACTTTTCTAGAAAGCAGAAGCTGCGTGTTAAAGATCTGCAGAGGTGGCCTCGCGCCACACACGACCAGATGTGCACCATGCGGTGACGGCGACACACGCACCGCTCTGCCTTCCACATCCTCCACACCACGCACACGTCGTGAGTGCTGCTCGCTCAGTCCTGTCCGACTCTGTGCGACCCCACGGACTGTAGCCCGCCAGGCTCCTCTGCCCGTGGGACCCTCCAGGCAAGAATACTGGAGTGGGCTGCCCTTCCCTTCTCCAGGGGATCTTCCCGACCCAGGGAAGGTTTCATAAGGAGAGGACACAGAAGTCCCATTTAAAAAACTAAACTAAAACACCCTATACTCCTAAGGAAAACCTCTCCAGCCATTCCTATAAAAGGCCAAACCTAAATTATCTGGGTAGCATTTATGTGCAATAAATAAACAATGGGATGGTATTAATAATATGTGTTTATAATGCAAATATATTGGAGTACCAATAATTACTTTTTTAAATAAGAGGATGACGGACGATTTTGGTAACGATGGATCCATAAATGGGGACAGAGCTAAGAAAATATCTATAGAATTTGAGCTGCCGATTCTGGGCTCTGCTCTAAGCCATTCCTTTACAAGTGAGAAAGTCTGACCAGAGTAAATGTATTCACCCCCAACTTCATAAAATCTTGATCTTACTCTCAAGCCAAGTTCAAGGAAAATCATAAGTTTTCATTTCATTCTCTAGCAGCTTCCAAAAATAACATCGTAAGTATATACCTCTTTAGACCAACCACCATCCCAAGGATTTATTTTAAGCTAAGACACAACTGGAACTAAATAAACTCTAAATATCGGAACATAAATCTCAGGCTTAGAAAGGATCCTTCTCATTTTCCCGCCTGTCACTGAAGGACGGAGCAGTGCTGAGGGGTGACCCAGAGTTGTGAGTAATGAGCTTTGCCACTGTTGAAGGGTTTCCAAATACAAATTTCTATACAATTATGTGAAAAAAAATTCTGTTTTCAAAAAATGTTATGTTCTCAGCTCCGTAATATGGTAAAAATTTAGAACTCTAAGAGGACAAATATTCACCCCCAGTTACCCAGTTCTAAATCTCGGTCTTAGAACAGATGGAACCTTAACAGCTCATAGACAGTGCAAAAAATGACCTTTACAAACCCAAACTGCTGCTGCTGATGGTGTAATTGCTTCTGGAATCCAGTGTGCGAATCTGAGAGCAGAGAAACATGTAAGCAGTGACACGATTTCACCACCATTTCCACGCTCGTCCACACTGTGATCCACAGACTGCCCAGAGACACTTCCTCGCGTTTCAAGCTTCTCTGAAAACTCCAGCTTGCCCCCCACCAGTTTCCTTTCAGACCTCTTGATTTAACACTTTGAAGAGGCCGGACTAACCTGCCATCTACAGAGAAAGAGAATGAATTCCGCGTAAGAGACACAAATCCTCTGGAATGATCCTTTACCTGACAGCTCTCCAAACAACTGAAGCGCAAGCATCACGTACCGGGCCATCCTGACTCGCTCACTGAGAGGGGAGCGCTCTGGGCCAGCTCGGGTGATTCTGACTCACCTGTTTGTTCAGCCTCTCAGGCTCTGGTCCGATGGCCCCCACGCAGCAGGTGGCCTCGCAGCTCCCTGGATGCGGCCTTGGGCTCGAGCTAGAATGGGGCAGAGGTCCCCCACAGCAGTGTCTCCCGGTGACAGGAAGCAACCGAAACAGCGTCCAAGAATAGGGTTGGCTGTGGGCGCTTCTAATTTATTAACTCTGAAACAGCCAAAGGAAGTCTGAGGTTGCTGGATTAAGTCCTGAAAAATACTAATTAGACCAAAATAATGTGTTGAATTCAACGATGGTAGCTCTGGTCACGCCGGGCCCTGGACTAAGCAGTTTACAGACGTTTCTCATTTAACCTTTAAAAAAAAATCTCATGTGGATAAGCAACAAGGCCCTACTGTATAGCACAGGGAGCCGTATTCAAGATCCTATGATAAACCATCATGAAAAAGAATATGAAAAAGAATGTGTGTAACGGAATCATCTTGTTGTACAGCAGAAAGCAACCCGTTATAAATCATCTATGGTATGGTTCAGTTGCTCAGTTGTGTCCGACTCTTTGGGACCCCATGGACTACAGCTCGCCAGGCTTCCCTGTCTTTCACCATCTCCTGGAGCTTGCTCAAATGCATGTCCATTGAGTCGGTGATGCCATCCAACCACCTCATCCTCTGTCGTCCCCTTCTCTTCCTGCCCTCAATCTTTCCCAGCATCAGGGTCTTTTCTAACCATCAACTATACTTCCATAAGAAATGAAAAAAAAAAAGAAATCAGTTTTATTATCCCAGTTTTACTATCCCAGTTTTACATAGGCAGCAGCAAAAGTTGGGCGGGTTGAAGAACTTTCCAGACTTCACTGTCCGTCAGAGGGAGTGTGGGTCTGGAAACAGGCCTGCTTGTTCCCTAACTGTGTTCCTCCCTGGGATGGAGACTGGGGAAGGCCGGGGCCGTGGGAAAACCTGGCATGGCTGATTTACCATGCTGTGTTTATTATGCTGTACAGAACAGTGATTCAGGTATTCATACACACATTCCCTTTTTAAGAAATGCATTCTTTTCTATGATGGTTTATCATAGGACTTCCCTGGTGGCTCAGATGGTAGAGTCTGCCTGCAACGCAGGAGACCCGGGTTCGATCCCTGGGTCAGGAAGATCCCCTGAAGGAGGCATGGCAACCCACTCCAGTGTTCTTGCCTGGAGAATCCCACGGACAGAGAAGCCTGGCGGGCGACAATCTATGGGGTCACCACGAGTCAGACATGACTGAGCGACTAACACACGCATAGGACTTTGAAGATTCTCCATGCTGTCCAGCGGATCTTGTCGTCCATCCACCCTACACATTAAAACTTAATCTGCTGACCCCAACTTCCCACTCCATCACTCTGGGCAACCGCAAGTCTGTTCCTAAAGAGACTTTTCAAGGAGACTGAAGTCAGGGATGAGGAGGGGCATGCCGGGATGTTTGCTTCTAGCCTCACAGTCACGCAGGGCCAACACCCGTCCCCACTCCACCGTGAGATTACAGACTGTCTTCCATTCCGTAAGTGGGATTCAGGAAGCAAGCGCTGTGTGTGGGCATGCACCCGCCCTGGAGTCTGGGCCTGACCTCATGTCCGCGGCAGAGGGTCTGTGAAGAGGATGACTCGGCCCAGTCCACGGAGAGCGGTGCCGGCCAGCTAGGACGAGGGCGCACTCGCCCCTTGGAGGCTCCCTCTGGCTGCAGGTGTCCCCACGGGCACCCCACATTTGAGGCGCGGCGATGTGGACGCCAGCAGACCCCATGGTCCACTTGGATTCCTTCAAGGGAAAGTTCTGTGGCTAACCAGTTGCCTGACCTTAGAAAACTCCTCCAGCATTTCCGGACCTCAGCTTCTTTGTGGGCTAACAGAACATTCAGGGATGCTCTCAAGGCCTCTTCCAGTGGGAATTCTCTAACACTGAGCTCAAGACTTGAGATTCCTTTCCATGAAGGGGGTGGAGGGGCGGCTAGGAGTCTTTCAGGCCTCACTTTGGGGCCACGCGTGCTTTCCTAGGAATGGCAACACAGACCTCACATGTCCCTTATTGAGAGCTTGATGGTGTCATCCCACAGCTGTGAACCAGGGGCCACTGGAGGAGGTGGGAGAGGTGAAAAAGGACACTATCGATGCCAAGGGTGATGTCCATCCCCTGCCTTCTGTGACTGCGTCGGTTCCTTTCAGTCGCTCAGTCATGTCCGACTCTGTGCGACTCCATGAACTGCAGCATGCCAGGCCTCCCTGTCTGTCACCAACTCCCGGAGCTTGCTCAAACTCATGTCCATCAAGCTGATGATGCCATCCAACCCTCTCATCCTCTGTCGTCCCCTTCTTCTATGGCTGTGTACTGCTCACCTACTAAGTGCCAAGCACTGTTCTAGAATACTTCTAAGCAGACGTGTTCTCGCCTATCGCGGGCTTTAAATTCCCAGAGCTTCAGCATTAAACGTGATTAATTAAAATGAGCGCAGAGAATTAGGACTCAAGAGCAGCTTCCCTAAGCCCAGACTCCCCCAGTGGCTTCCTCCTGGTTTGCGGACTTCTTCCTCTTCTTCCTGGCTTTTCTATCAAACTAATCTTCTTAAGACACCCCTTAGGCTAAAATGCCTCTAGTGTCTTTCTCTTGTACTTTTATCCTGTAATGAAGTCCGGGCTTCTCAGCTCAGCCCTCTGCAAATGACAGGCAACTTCTTTTCACCCTTCCAGCCACCACTAGCTTCTTTTGAACAAATCTGTCTACTCGTGGTCTCTCCAGTAACTTCTGGAGTTTTTCTGCCTCCATATATTGTTTTGTTATTTAAAGATAGAGTGGTTTGATTTTTTAAAGGTACTGAAAGAAGGCACAGGCTTCTCAGGTGGCTTACTGGTAAATACTCCGTCTGCCAAGCAGGAGACTGGGGTTTGATCCCTGGGTCGGGAAGATCCCCTAGAGGAGGAAATGGCAACCCACTCCAGTGTTCTTGCCTGGAGAAAGAATTCCCAGGAACAGAAGAGCCTGGCGAGCTACAGTCCAAGGGATCCCAAAGAGGCATCACAACCAAAGCACACAGAGAATACTTCTCAGACTTTATTTCTGCCACGACACCTGGCACTGTGCTTAGCACACATAGGGCAGTTAATACGTATTTGTTGTTTAATTGATTTGGGGCTGAGACTTGAGTCCTGTCTGCTGCAAAGACAGAACTCATCAAGTAGGCTTAGCAAGTCCACATTGGTATCTTTGCTGCCAACTGCTTCTGGGCCTTGCAGTTACTGAGGTAACTTTTGGATTCAACACTGGATCCTTGACTCGAGATTCGCCACACCAGGGAACGGAGGGAAAGTTGATCTTTTTTAAAGAAGCTTCTCAATAGCTACTTAGCGTGAAAAAAAAGTAATTTTCCATACTCTTTCATCCCTCCAAATTTCAGGGAACTGAAAATGTGTTCCGTTTAAGAAAAGGTTTCAGAAACTAATGGACCAAACTGCTCAAGCTGCAATCCAGTATGTTCGAATACACTGTGACCTTATGTTATCAACGTATAGGAGGCTGAAGGCTAGTGTGTTTAGAGAATAGGTCTCTCAGAGGAGACGCTAAATTATAAACTGGGAAGAATGCTTCCATACTAAGTACCAGTCACATCAAACCCACCTTTTTGCTGTTGCCTGAGAAACCTTTTGACTCTTATCAAGTCTTGGTAAATTCTGAAAATCACATGGTTGTTCAATGCCTCCATGTGGTAGAAAAAATAATTTAGCTCTGTCCTAGCTTTGTGATAGCAACCTTCAGAACCAATAGAGTCGGGCAATGCTTAGAGTCCTTCAAAGGGATCAGTGTTTTTTTGGGGGGAAAAAAAAAAGCCTGTGGAAAAAACAACCCAAATTGAATATAAAAACCCCAGATCTCATTAGGCTTCATGTAATTGATCCTTCTTTGTAAATCTTCTTTATCCTTCTATCCTTTTGTATAAGGAATGACTTTTTCAAGCAAAGGAGCAACATAAAATAAAACAAGTTGAATGAAATCTGCAGTGAGTCCATCTTTTCGGAAAAGCTTTATAGAAATTCTTTTTACATTCCCAACATAAGAGCTTTTTCCTTTTGACCAAAAAAAAAAAAAAGGAAGTCTTTCTATCAAGTCATAAGGTAGCTTTAAAAAGTCATAGTAACAAATGTTAATTTGCTTGACAATTCTTTGAATGTGACATTGGCCAAAGAGAACGATCAGCTTCATGAAATATTTGAAGTTCCGTGCAAGCAACAAACCAAAAATAAGAGTGCTCGAAAGTTAGATGGGGTCTCTTTCTTTTCAATCAACTATGTCATTTCACCTCCTAGGGATCAGTCAATACATTGAACTTCAAGCGCTTCTATTTAAACATACTTAATACTCTAAAGATGGCTTGAGGAAGAGAACTGGATCATTTTGAGAATCAGAAAGAGGCATTACTAAACTGGAGCCCAATTTTTCAAAGCCCAGGGATGGCAGAGCACTGCACCACGTGGGTCTTTTGGCTGAATGCATCTTTTAAATGTAGATTGAGCCTTCTTATCAAAGCAGCCACTATATATATGCGCATTTGCCTGCCCTTGACTTTCAGAGTTGGGGGGAGGGGTGGAGGGAGATTTTCCTGGCACACCCTTTGTTTTCTTCAGGACAATATAGCATGAGAATGTAGTACCTACTTAAAATATGCCTGTCAATATGAAATAAAGAAATAATTAGGATTATTCTCAGAGTAGGGAGCAGGGAACTTCAATAGTGATCATTAATTGGTTCAAGTACAATACATGTTATAAGTTCAGCGATTCCCTTCAGTAGCTTCCATTTTTTCCACTTTCCCAACTATGCTGATTGTTAATGTTCTTTAAAATATTATCAGAGTTCTTTATATAGTAAATATATTTAATATATTGTTCTTTAACATAATTGAGACTCTCCCTTCTTCCCCCTACCAAACACTGCCAGAAGAAACAAAATCATCTCCAGACACCATGGACCACAGCTGTAATTCTGCCACCGACTTTCTGCTTGACCTTGGATAAGACACCGGGTTTCTTGGCCTGAATTTCTTCATCTGCAACATGAGGAGTTTGAACTCAAAGATATTATATCTTAGGCCCCATTTGGTAAATACAATCCTCTAATTCCTCCACTCTTATCTTTCTCCTGAGGAGGTTTCTTAAACTGTCATCAATTCTGAATCATAAAGACCCCATGTCCTAACAAAATTCCTGAGAAGTAGGATCAGGGTGGGATTATGAACACTTTACTTTGAGCAACAGTTAATAAACCATCTAATTATAGACACACATTTGTTCTTTCTTACAGCTCACTAGCCACTATGGCACAGGTATGGCCCTTCATAGATGAGGAAAGGGAGGCTTAGAGAGGTCCATTTGGCTCCTTAGGCCTTGCAGCTAATAAGCAGAAGAGCTAGAAGGTTACAATGAAGCATTATTATTATTTTTGTGACAGAGACAACTGTCGTTTTAAAATAACCTGACATAAAGAATAGTCTTCCGAGAGCAGCAGATTTTTTTCTTAACATTTCGAGGTTTTTATTCCCCCCTCCGCAGGCAAGTCATTCCTGAACCATAAAGCACTAACCAGGGTTAGAGATAAGAAGACTAGGACACAAAAAAGAGCGAGTGTCCCTCCAGACTGGTGGTTGGGAAGGCACTCCCCTATAGAGGAGGGGCCCTTCCATTTCATGATTTGTCTCCCCAGGGACCAGTCTAATCCAAGCATCGATGAAACACAAAATACCACGTTCGGTTTTTCAAAAAAAATATTATTATAGTTAGTATCCAAACATATGATTTACACAAACCAAAATTAAAGAAAAAATTCAGCCACCATCCCAGTCATATGAGCAAATCAAACCTTTTCTTTTCCTGCGTTCTTCACTAGTTGTACTCACACTGTTCAGTTCAGTTCAGTCGCCCAGTCCTGTCTGACTCTGCGACCCCGTGGACTTCAGAACACCAGGCTTCCACGTCCATTACCAAAACCCTTGGAACTTGCTCAAACACACGTCTATCGAGTCAGTGACACTGACAGTGTAGACATGTATTTTAAAGAATCAGAAACCCAAATTTTCGTAAGAGGAAGTCTCAATTTTAATAACTGTCTTCAGATTTTTTTTTTATCCCTACTGAGTTCATGTTTGTTTATTGATTTCCCTTAAATTTATATCTTTTACATCCAAAGATATAAACAGCCTGGTTTTAAGCAGATTCTTTTGGGTTGTTTTCATATAACATACAGCAGAGAATGGTATTATTTTTATACGCTCTACTAGGACTCCTGAAATCAAACACACATCTGGGATCTTTTCAAAATTTCTAAGCATCTGACCGACTGAGGGATTGCTCTGTCTGGAGATAGGAGGCTGAAATGATGACCTATATATATTTTCTTTATCAGCTTTTAGATCCCTTGATTCCATGACAGTCCTTGGTAGGTACATGTTTCCCTGTAAGGGTTGAGCAAGAAGTCTGCACAATTACTTTATGAGTCTTAATAAAGTTGGAGTTTCACGTTGAGGGCTAGGAGGGGTTTAGGTGGTAAGAATGCTTGTTTTCCTGGTTAGAGGATATGCCACGGGCTTTATAAATTGTGTTGTACTGTGGTAACTGAAGCCACTGTTGCCATGGAAAAGGATGGCAATTTGAATGAGATAATTTAGAGTGGCACATGGAAATGTGACTGGACAGTCGCTTAATGTACTACACCTAGTACGTGTAACATCAGACGTATTTCTTCAATTTCCTTCGATTGAAATGAGGAATAAGTGAGAAACATAACTGTAATTTGATGGCTTAAAAAAATTAATCTTGGTAAGAACACTAAATGAACAATTCAGAATTAGAGGGACTTTTATAAAAATAGTATGATTATTTGAATGGCATTAGTATTGTAGCTGAAGAAGGTACAGCGGTCCCCCAAACTTTTAATCCAAATTCGACACCAAAAATCCTAAATCCAGTCTAACGCAGTAGTACAGAGTTTATTCCCATTGATTTCTCACATTCGTGAGACTATCGCACGTTGGTTGGTTTTACCTGTCACGAAAGCACTTTTAGAAAACATCACCTCTGTCTATAAAAATGACTGGAAATATCTAAAATTGTAAAATGGCACGTGTCTGGCAGAGAAGTCCCGTTTCTCAGAGGCGAGCCTGCCCCGACCTCTGCTCCTAGCAGGTAAACCGTCAGAGGGAGAAGCCAGGTCAGCCCACAGGAAAGCCTGTCGTGGGATTTCTCATTTCCCCTTAGGCTGATCACTTTTTAGGAGCAGTTTCCGGGGGCATTCTCTCGTCCGAAGTCCTGGCTACCACAGCACCTTTTTTTTAAAAAAAAAAAAAAAACCAGTCGGCCACCCTCGGGTACCCCTGGCAGAAGCCCTTTGCCAGAGGACTTCCTCAGGTCATCTCCCCACCCCGGGCAGTTCTCGGCGCCCCTACCCCTCCCAGCGAGGGCGGGGGCGGGGTCCCCAGGCCACGCGAGACCTCGGCCCCCGGCCCCGCGCCCGAGGTGCTGAGGTGCGCGCTGGGGGGGAGGGCGCGCGTGCGGGGGGAGGGGCGCGGGGCGGGGCCTTCGCGGGGGCGGGGCCTTCGCGGGGCGGGGCGGGGCGCGGGCGAGCGTGTGTGGCGGGGGAAGCCATTGCCTGTTTAATAGTTGCTGCTGCTGCACTTCCGCTTCTCTCCCGGCGAGAGAGAGACACGAGTGGCCAGGCCCAGCCGCAGCCGCAGCAGCAGCCGCGGCGGCGGCACGGAGCAGCCAGACACAAAGAGAGGTACGGGGATCCCCCCCGCCGTCCGCCGGCCCCCGGCCGCGCCGCCGGGCCTCGGGGCCGCCCCCCGCCGCCCGGGCGGCCGCCGGGCGCGGGGCCGGGGCGGCGGGGGGCCGGGCCCGCCCGCGGGGGGATGGGCGGGGACCCCGGGCCGCGTGGGGCGCGGGGGCCGCCCACGGCGGAGGCGGGGGGGGGGGCCGCCGGGGCTCGAACTGTCAGCGCGGCCCCGGGAACCCCCGCGGCCGCCGAGGCCCGCGGAGGGGGAGGGGAGGGGCTCCCCGTGCCCCCGGGGCAGGGGCTCGCGGGGCTAACCCCCCGGGGTGGCCGCGTTCATTGTTATTCCTCCGCCGGGGAGGCCCCGCACCCCCACCCCGGCGGCGCTCGCGCGAGTGCTGGGACCCCCGCCCGCCCGCGCCCCCGGGGGCCGGCCCGGGGCGGGGGGGGGGGCCCGGCCTCGGCGCCCCCGCCCGGCGCCCGCTCCCCGCCCCCACCGGCGCCCGCTCCCCGCCCCCGTCCCCCCTTTCGGCTTCCTCCCTCGCCCCTCCCCGGCCTCCCCGCCCCGCCGCCTCGCCGAACTCCGCTCCCGGCCCCCGCGACCCCCGGGGGCCGCCGCACTCCGCCCCAAGCGGGCCGGCCCGGCCCCCGCCCGGAGGGGAGCCTCGGGGGCGGCGGAGGGGGCGGCGCGCCGCCCTCTCGGCCGGTCCCCACCGCGGCCCCCACTCGGGGCCGGGAATACAGACAAACAGCCCGCGTCCGACTCGCAGAGGCCGTGATGGGCCTGGAGACTCGGGAAAGCGCGTGGAGGGCGGGGGGCGGCCGGGGCCGGAGCCCTCCTGACAGCGCCCGAGTTCCGTGTCTACACCGGCCTTTCTGTTTTGTCTCTCTCCCCCTGCAGGGGCTGTTAGCGGGGTGGGGCGGGGGGTTCGCTATGTCGGATGACGATTCGAGGGCCAGCACCAGCTCCTCCTCGTCTTCGTCTTCCAACCAGCAAACCGAGAAAGAAGCAAACACCCCCAAGAAGAAGGAGAGCAAAGTCAGCATGAGCAAAAACTCCAAACTCCTCTCCACCAGCGCCAAGAGGTACCGAACCCCACCCCGCCCCCAGAGCTGGCTTCCTATTGCCCGCACGGCCTCTGGCTGCACTGGGTCCGCCTCCAGTGAGGGTAGCCTACACGCTCCTCAAAGCTTCTGTGTTCATAAAAAGGGAAAAAAGGACCTTGAAAGCCCGAATTATTTCTCTGTTGCTTCTGTTTTTTCTTCTGATCGTTGTCTACACGCAGCTGTTGTGGCTTGCCTCCCCCGTGTCTTGATGCAATTTGTGAGAATCCGCATGAGTGGTAACCAGTGACCCCCAGATCTGATTGCAAATTATTTGTCCTGTTAATCACTGCTCTGTGACCCTCCCCAAGACTGTCATCCCACTGAATTACTAATACCTGCCCGGACAGCTCTGTTAGGACGATTTCTATCACCGTCTTACTTCCTTCTCACCTGTTGCACATGGTATCTGTCTTTGAATAGTGCTTTCTCGACAAATTGCGGAAGGAATAACTAACTTACATTAGCAGAGTAAAAAATTTAATAGGTGGAGATGGATGTTTCAGATGGGATTTAAAGAGATTTTTCTGATTTAGAGAGTTGAGACAAATTAATGAATCAAATTATGTCAGTTAGTTATTCTAGGCTGTTTTGGGGGTTCTTTGTTCTTTTTGAGAACTTCCACTTGAGTTTCAGGGAAGCTCAAATTTTTTTTCATGCTGTTTTCTTTTATGTTGTAAACAAAACAAAAATACTTCTGTCAACACAAGTTGAATTCAAGCAGTAGCTCTTTTTCTTTTTTCTCTCTCTCTTATGTCTCTGGTAGAAGCTACTTTTAACCTCCATCATCCTTCAGTAGCTTCCTCGGACCTCCACGAGCCTTAGTTTACAGCAGATTCCTTGGAGCCCCTATTCCTTTTCATAAATCCTGCTGTCCAGTGGACAGTCATTAAACTTTAAAGTGGCAGACCAGAAAGATAGTAAGGATTCGAAATGGTAGTTTAGATAGAGATGTCTGTCTTAAAAGAACGTTTAAAAAAATGGAACAGGAGGCTTCAGGTCTCTCCACTGAGTAGTGAACCAAAACTCTTAGCTAGAAAGTCTGTCCTGTCATTCTCCCTGACTTGAAATTTGAAAAGTTGATAAAATGCTTTGGTGACCTAAGCACAGGAGATGAAGGAGAGGCTCTGGCTTACTGTGAACAGTGTAGAGGTGGAGTTAAGTGGCAAGGTGCCTTGGCAAGATCCTCATTTTCAGAGGGGTCGTTTGATTGCATCTCGGCTTCCCAGGAGTCCTGAGCGGCCCTCTTTGGTCAGCCCTGTGCTGGCTCTCTGCGAGCCTGGTGTCTATCCTGCCTGCTTTGGATGGAGCCTTCTCTTCATTCCCGCTCCCATTCTCCGGGCGCTCTGATCCAAGCTAAGGGCAGCTTTTGGCCTGACCTAAGGCAAAATATTTGTGTTAGTTCATTACCATTTTTATATTTTGCTGGATTCCCCTAGTGTACAGGAATATATTTGGGGATAAAGGCATAGGTGTCAAATATAGAATTGTCTGCTTTATGTAAGCAAATTAGAGACAAGTTTTTTTTTTTCTTCATTAGACACAATTTGTCCATTTACGCTAAGGAAGTTAAAAACTCATTTGAAAATGCCTGGGAAAGAGATGGTAGGTGTTAAATAAATGAAAGGTGGGAAGCTTCCAACAGTAATTTTATCTATCAAGTTAACATCAGCTTTAGCTCCCTGGGAATCTTGCTGAAAGAGTGGCTGTTACCATAAAGCAGAGCTGTGGTTAATAGTAAAGGGGAAAAAACAGAGGGGGGACTCTTATCTACGAAAGAACAAGGGGAAATGTGAGGTCGCTGAGACCCTGTAGATGTTGCTTTGAGAAACTGATTTGGAAGGTAGGAATAGAATTGGGAATGGCACATATACTAGGAGATAGAATGAAAGAGAAGCCTGAGTTGGCCGACAGAAGGTTATTTACTGCATGTTAGAAGGAAACTGCTTGTTGGTTTTTAGTCCACAGCTGAAGGTGGACTGGATAAGAAATACTCTGTGGAACATGTGTGGATTACTCTTAGAAATCTTTTCCCAGTACTCTAGAAGTAGTATGAATGTTTGCTGTAGAAATGAAGTGGATAAAGCTGTCTGGTATTATCTTTTTTGGGTATTAAAGAGAGAGCTCCCGTTTCAGTGACTATTTTATCAGAGAGATTGGACTGACAAGGAGAATTTATACCAGTTGTGCTAAGGGGGAGGTGATTTTTCCCCCTGTACATAGGCCTTAACATACACAGCCATTCTAGTAGATGCAGGTCAAGAATCAGGAAGCCCGAGATCCAAACTTTGCCTAACATATAATAATGAGTCAAACACCGGGGATGCCAAGGTCCCAGAGCTGATATGATCGATAGCGAAAAGAATTGAGCAGGACACAGATAAGTAGATAGCAGAGATAGCAAAGCCCTTTCTACAGTTAACCAGATTTGTAGGGGACAAGAAATATCCTCCAATCGGAAAGTTTAAGGAACTTCCCTAATCACCACCCCAATTCGAGGTAAATTTCTCTTGACTTTTAACTGAAAAAAAAAACTGCCTTCATAAAACGTTTTGCAGTCGCAGCTAGCTAGCCCTGCCCTACCCTCAGAAACCTTCGGGAAGAGCAGAGCACCCGTCGGGTTGATCGCTTTTAGACTGTGCCTGTTCTCCTCCTGTACTGCGCAGGTGGGATTTTAGGTTGTAACATAGCCCTTTAGGGCTTGACACGATGGGGGCAGCAAAGGTGGTAAAGACAGCAGGCTGGTCTGGAAGGTGGCGGAGGCTTCAGGGCTGCAAACTTTGGTCTGAACTGATGCTCTGGGCGCCTAGGTAGGCCGAAGACAAAGGCCGGGCCCGGCGTGAAGGCCGGGCGGCGTCGGCTCGGGGCGGGGGATGGGCTCCGTGCAGTGGCGGGGCGCTGCGGGGACGGGAGCCCGGGGGAAGGGGGGTGGTCCCGGGTTCAGAGCCGGTGCGGGGTGCGGGCCGGGGCTGCCAGGGAGTGGGGGGGCCGTCGGGGTGTGCGGGCGAGCGGGGCCGGGCGGCCGGTGCACCTTGCGGGCCGCGGGCAGGGTGTCCGGGAGGGGGGCGGAGGCGGGCCGCGGGGGTCCCAGGCCGGGCCTGCGGCTTCGTCCGCCGCGGGCGGGGTCCGTCCCGGGGGCACCGCGCGGCCTGCGCCGCCCCCGCCCGACGGTCAGGCGGCAGGGCGATCAGCGCCCGCGGGGCCGCGCGGGGAGCGGCCATGTTGGCTGCGTCCCGGGGACGCGGGCGGCCTGAGGGGGGCGCCGTGCGGGGCGGGGGAGACACGGAGCGGGCGGGCTGCGCCCGCGCGGCTTGCTGCGGCTCTGGAGACCAGCCGCGAGCGAGGCGCTCCGGAAGGGTCGCGGCGGCGCGCCGCCGAGCGGGAGCCGTGCGGCGTGCGCGAGGCGGGCCTCAAACCCTGGCGGGGGGGGGGCGGGGGGGCGTCAGCCCTGCGCGCGCCCCCCTGACCGCTGTCTTTCTCTCCCCTCGCCTCCCGATCCAGGATTCAGAAGGAGCTGGCGGACATCACTCTAGACCCTCCGCCCAACTGCAGGTGAGCGCCTCTCCCTTGCTTTCCTTTCTGAACTGTAGGTTTCTTCTCGTTGTTGCAAACTTTTGCTTTTGTTCTTTGGCCAGCGGTGGTCGGGGCGCTGACCCCGAGCTCACTCTGGGATCAGGCCTGGGCGAACGCTCTGACGAGGCTCCGGCCGCCGTGCGGCGGGTGGTCTGAGGCGGACGCCTGGCCGCCTGCTCGTCTGGGACGCCCCTTCATGGCTCCTGAGGGTGCTGGGAGGCCTTCTAGAGGCTTAGGGACATTTTACTTCAGGAAGCTGCTCTTTGTTCTCAAGCTAATAGAGCGGTAACACTGCATCTTCACAAGTTGCGTTATGTACATTTTTGTGTTGGGCTTGGGCCTGACCGATTCAGGATATACCTTGTGGCTTTGATAAAGAGGTTTTTACTTTAAATTATTTCATGGATTTAAACTCTTCCGTAGAGGCGTTTTTCCTCAAAATTGCTTTACTCGAACTGTGTGTATATAATGCGTGTTTCAGTTTCAAAACAAGTTGATACACGCTTTTGAAGGATTTGGTGATGACTTGATTTTCTTTAAAATAGCCATTTGGCTTTTGTTGAGTCAAGGTGGAAGACGATGATTTTACTAAATCAGAGTGAAGTGAGGAAGGACTTACGTACTACAATAGCGCCATTTGAGAGAGATTAATTATTCCCTTCTATTACTCCCACAGTCTGAAAATTAACTGTAATGGTTAAGCTAATTTTTAGTTCTCAGGATTGATAATTGGAATAGGATGTGGTGTTTTAGAAGTGTAAATTTATATGGCATAGGAAGTTGTTACTAGCAAGTAACAGTGGTGATAAACACAATTTAAAATGCGCCTGTGGAAATACTCAGGTTGAAAAACTAAAGGGAGTATTTTGCTTATGAGCACTGAACTTTCTAAGCTATGGTTAATGGATTAATTGGGGAAGCTTTAATACTGCCGTTTTTGTAACATGTTCTTACTGTCGGCCAGGTGTGGAGTGTTCCTTTGTAAAATCTTATCCTGTTTTCTGAGTTTGAAATGCCCTTAACCTGTAGTTTGTAGCCAGTTAATCGTTCTGGAGGACTTCTCTCTTGGCCATTACGGATCTTTTCAGACTGTCCTTCTGAACAGTTGAGAAATGGGCCAGGCTTAGGGCTGGGATAGCTTCCTTTTTCATCTTGGTGGCATCCTCGTTCCACTGGAGGCCTGTGGCTCCCCTTGGTTGGTTGTAGTGAACCCAAGGGCATTCCCCGAGGTACCTCTACTCCCTGTCCTTACCACCCACATATTGGATATCACGTCTCTTCCATGCGTGTCTTGTGGATTCAGACAGCTTTAGCTGATCTAGGTACCAAGTTTTTAAAGCATGGTTTCAAAACTAATAATGCTTATCAAGGCATAAACTGCTTTCTTAAATTTACAGTTTAAAATTGTAAACAATATGAAGGTTTTCATGGGATTAATCATTTTCTTCAAAAAATCAGTTCTCAGTACACTTTAGTTTCCTACCATTTTAGCTGAGTTCCCTTGTGAGAGATTTGTATTGCTCAACATGTAGAACTTCTTATCCTTGGAAAACCCTCCTGAAGACCCTTCAAGGTGAAACCTCTGACCATCCATCACCTGGGTGCCAGGGGAAGCACCAGACTGGATGTGTGTTGGGTTGTGGGTGGTGGGGAGATAAGCTTTAACATACTTAAACGTTTTGAAAAAATTTCAGTTTCAGAGAAAACATAAGACGTTTTTATTTTGGGAGGGAAATGTGTATTATGTTGACTTTAAAAGTGAAGACTGCCTTATTTTTCTGAAGACATTTTTCAGTAGGGCTGTTTAAGGATTGTGAACTGTGATTTCTACTTTTGGTTGGTTTACTGGTATTATTGACAGAATGTGATACAATACCCCAATAGTGAGCTAACTTAAAAATGAGTTTGGTTTTATGTTTTCTGTTGGTACCTTATAGGATTGAACCATTTACTATTTTAATGTACATTGTTATTTGAGATGGAAATGGATAATTTGAAACTACTTTTTTGAAGTTCGTGTTCAACTCTTTGGAATCCCATGGACTGTAACTCCAGGCTCCTCTGTCCATGGGATTCTCCAGGCAAGAATACTGGAGTGGGTAGCCTTTCCCTTCTCCAGGGGATCTTCCCCACCCAGGGATCCAGCCCAGGTCTCCCACATTGCAGGCAGATTCTTTACCTTCTGAGCCACCAGGGAAGCTAGCTTCCAATTTAAATGTGTGAATTAAGTGATACATTGAGTGTATGCATATTTATTTCTTTATAATTTTCTTAATGTTACTCAGCATGAAAGCTTGATAGCTTGGTTCTTAAATATTTTTAATTTCAACAGTTGTAAACTGTATTTTGAGTGAGTTGAATAATTAACTTTCAATTAATGTATATTAAGCTTTTGTAGAGCTGCCTTTCTTCAGTCACTATTGAGTGTGTGGCTTTAAATTTAGCTACATTACTTTATTAAAGTATAGTAGTTGGAACACGGTAGCCTCGGTAAACCATTGATTATTGCAAATCATTGGGAGAATTGCTTCTCCTGAAGGTGCACTGGATGTGTTGAGTAATTTTAGCACTTGACAAATATATGTGAACTTACTGAACTTCCAGACTTGTGTGAAATGCAATTTGTCACATAGTTATGTTTGAGCACATCAGGTTAAATCCTTAGTGTTTTGAGTAGTTTTTTTGAAGAACAAAATGAGGAATATATTCGACTGTTGCTGTTCAGTTGTCTGCTACTCTGCGGCCCCGTGGACTGCGGCACACCCTGCTTCCCTGTCCTTCACTGTCTCCCTGATTTGTTCAAACTCATGTCCATTGAGTCAGTGATACCATCCAACCGTCCCATCCTCTGTCACCTCCTTCTCCTGCCCTCAGTCTTTGCCACCATCAGGGTCTTTTCCAGTGAGTCAGCTTGTCGTATTTGGTGGCCAAAGTATTGGAACTTCAGCGTCAGTCTTTCCAGTGAATATTCAGGGTTGATTTCATTTAGGATTGACTGGTTGGATCTCTGCTGTCCACGGGACTCTCAGGAGTCGTCTTTTACATCACAGTTCAAAGGTGTCAGTTCTTTGGCGCTCAGCCTTTGTGGTTTAGCTCTGACATCTGTACATGACTACTGGGAGAACCATAGATAGCTTTGACTAGATGGACCTTTGTCTCTGTTTTTTAAAATGCTGTCTAGATGTGTTAACAGTTTTTCTTCCAAGGAGCAAGCGTTTTCTAATTTCATGGCCACAGTAACTGTCTGCAGGGATTTTGGAGCCCGAGAAAATAAGTCACTGTTGCCACCTTTTCGCCATCTATTTGCCATGAAGCAATGGGATGGGATGCCACGATCTTAGTTTTTTGAATGTTGAGTTTTAAGCCAGTTTTTTCATTGTCTTATTTCATACATTCAGTGACCTCAAAAGTATTTTAAACTGTATTTTAAACATTCCTGTGTATTGCCATTAAAGTCAAATTCTTTAGTACCTCTGAACTGTCACATCTGCACATATAAATATAACCGTGACCAGTTTCCCAGTCCATGGACTGTGCGTTTGCTTAGGCTTTTCCCTCTCACTCATTTAGGAGAGGAATTCTGTCTTAACTACTGTAGTGACTGCTAAAGCATTGGATTGTAAAATTATGCCTTTAGATAGCTGGTGAACTCTGGGCCGCTAGAGTCAGTTTTGTAGCTGTTATTTACAGCCTGGGGCTCAGGCTTTGCTAAATTGACTAGTTATAGCTATATAACTAACCTGTAGCCATAAATGTCTGTAGCCTGTATGTCTGCACATAATAAATGACACATTTTGCACAAGTCCTTTAAACTTCAGATTTCTCTTATTATATATATCAGAATTTTGAGTTAAATACTCATTTAGTGCCTCAAAACCTAAAAATTAATATTTGAGGCAGGGTGCTATTTAGGACAAAGTGTCTTAGAGAAGTCATTAAACATTTCAGGCATGGGTGAGGATAATAAAAATAAAACTTCCTTTTATATGAGATGACTTTATTACATTTTGAGCATTATTTTTCTGTTTTCTAAATATATAAACCCAACTAAGTCAGTGCTTTTTATTTTGGGGGCAGACCTAGAATGTAGTCAGATACAGTGGTTTTAAAGTTTTACAGCTAAACTCACCCTTTTTTTTTTTAATGTGATACAAAGGCTAATGTCAGGAGCATTAAAAAAAATGTAAAGCAGTCTTCTCAACCTTCTTTTCCTCATTTACTCAAAGGGCTGAACACTGGGCTGACCTGTCTCATGATGTTGTAAAGTTCACATGAGATAAAGAGTGTTGTGATTGTGTTAGATGGTGATTCTATTAGAACTGCCCATTTAGCTCCCTTTAACGGCTCATCTTTTCTCCTAACATTGCGTTTTGTTGCTTGTATTTTAGTACAATTTTAGGCTGTTAAACGATTATGAGAATGGATGTTCTGAGAGACTGAGATGCAGAGGTTGTGGAGTGCAGTGAAAGACCCTCCTGCAGGTCTCTTCCGACCTTGCCCTTACGGAGGTGCTCTGGGTCAGCACCGACCATGTCTGTGACTTTACATTGCTGTATTCTGTGGTTTTATAAAATCTCCTGGCATTGGTGGTAATAATAATGCGATGTCAGTTTAGAAATCCCAGGCTGCCCACCTTGGGCTGAAAAGAGATGATCCTCCTCTCACAGTAGTAAAGACTGCATTTCGTCCAAGCATGTTTTGTATGCTTGCTTGGGTTTAAGAAACAGGTTCAACAGAAGTCTTCCTGTACAAAAACCCTGTCTCACCTTACCTGCTGAAAAATAGCCTTCCTTGTATATATCTTTCATTTATCTATTACCTGGCCAAAAGTGAACTGTTTCCTAAATGAGTAGGAAGTCTTGTGGGTGTTGTGCTTCCCAACATGTGTGAATTGTCAAACTATACTGCTATTGTTTCCCATAAAGCGAAAAAGAATTCCTGTGTGACCCAGCAATTCTACTCCTAAGTGTTGTCCCAAAAGGACTGAAAGCAGGGACTCGGCATTGAGTCAGTGTTCATAGCTGCTCATAGTAGTCAAAAAGTGCAAATAACCAAGTGTCCATCAGCACATGAGCAGATACACAAAATGTGGTCTATCCGTATAATGGAATATTTTTCGGCCCCAAAAAGCCGTCCCCACCTGCCACTGCACTGCCCAGCACGTGGGATCTCAGTTCCCCCCGGGGGAGTGAGGGGTGATCGAACCCTCACCCGCAGCAGTGGAAGCGAGAGTCAGCCACTGGACTGCCAAGAAAGTCCCGTGGAATGAAGTTCTGATTCATGCTATATACCATGAATGAACTTGAAAATAAGCTAGGCAAAAGGACAAATATTATTCCATGATTCCATTTACATGATGACATAATTAGAACAGGTAGATTGGAGGGTTCCCAGGGGTAGGAGGAAGGGAGAATTGGTAGTTATTTCTTAACAGGAGCAGTTTCTGTTTGGGGTGTTGAAAATTTTGCCAACAGATAGTGGTGATAGTTGCACAATGTTGTCTTTATAATTAATGGTACTGAATTTTACACTTTGAAGTGGTTTAAAATGGCAAATTTTGTATTACATATTTTACCACACTAAAAGAAGGAAAAGAAAAAGACTATACTGCTGTTAAAATGTTGGCATCTTAAGGGAAAATTGTTTATAGTTTAGGAGGCAATGCTACAGTTTTTTTGGATTTGTGTAACGGAATGTTAGGTTCCTGTCATAAACCTTGAGTGCCTGTCACACGTGAAAAGTCATTGCCTTCAGGGTCTTCATTGTTTAGGAATCTTGGTAAGAAATGCACATACAGATTTTGGATTGTACTTGGAAGTGTCAATAGTACTTGCAAAGTAGTGAGTGCATGTGACATTATTTTAAAGGTTGAGAGGAGCACGATATTACTGTGACCTGGTGTGAGGGTTTGTGTCTGGGGCCTCGCAGGAGAGCAGAAGTGAGTGGGGAGAGGGAGAGACCCTATTGGGGGAGAAGGAGCGCCCGTGCAGGCCCCGGGGTCACAGAGGAAAGCAGCCAGGGCGCTGCTGGGCGCCAGGGAGCCGGTGTGCGGCCGGGGCCTTCCCAGGTGGCTCAGTGATGAAGAACCTTTCCGACCAGCAGGAGCTGTGGGTTCCACCCCTGGGTGGGGAAGATCCCCTGGAGAAAGAAATGGCAAGCCACTCCAGAATTCTTGCCTGGGAGAGCCCATGGACAAAGGAGCCTGGGCCTATGGTCCATGGGGTCACGAAGAGTCGGCCCCAACTGGACAGCTACACAACAAGAAGCGAGGCAGTGAGAGGGAGCTGGAGAAGCCACGGTGACACGTGTGCTCCTCGGGGTTGCCGGGAGGCTGTGGATGTGACTTCCTGGTGCTGCAGGGTTGCCAGAGACCCTTCGAACCGGAGGTATGACCCAGTTAGAGCTGAGCATCTGGACAGAGAAGCAAGGACTGCGTGGGACTCCTGCCGCAGAGTCCAGATGGGAGGGCCGGTGGGCCTGGGATGGGGACAGGCGGTGGCCTCAGTGGAGGGGGAGCGGTGGAGAGTACTGGAACCAGAGGACTTGGCCACAGATTGAGTTGTGGGGCCTGGAGAGGGCTCGGGCCCAGGGAAGATGGTGGTGCCGTGAGCACAAGCGGGGGCTGGAAGCCTGGCTCCTGCTCCCGGTCCGAGTGCTTTGTGGACCCCCGTACACACAGCGCTGAGCGCCGTGCTGCTCCTTGGTAGGCCGTCAGTCAGGACTTGCATTTTGATGGTACATTTAGGCTTCTTATCATCCGTCATCGAGCTCTCAGATCTCCCTCACCTATTGTAGATTAGACAGGTTAGACTTACAGACTGCCCAAAGGACAACAACCATGATTCCTGTCTTTATTCTGATCCTACATATTCTTTTCCCCCAACTTTTTAAATCTGAAAACTTTCAAACTACAGAAGAGTTGAAAGAGTATTACAGGGAGCTCCAGCCTTCACCCCCATACATCAACTGTTAAAACTTCATCTGTGCTTTGCTTCCATTTCATCTCTATATATTTATTTTGCAGAACCATTTGGCAGTGATCTGTGGGTGTTGGGACGCCTGTATGTGGGTTTCTGTGCATTGAGTCTGAGGTGGGCTGGTGGGACGCTGGGGCTGGGGCTGGCCCTGGGCGTCTCTAGTAGATGCAGAGGTGGGTGATGAGGTCCGCCCAATGGCCCCGGGAGGAGGAGGACTGAGATCTGCACTGCGGGAGGGGGGAGCAGCGCGGCCCTGGCCAACACAGATGCCAAGTAGGGGAGAGCTGTGAGCCGTGGGGGAGGCAAGGAAGTTTTCCCTGTGGACTTAAAGTATAACAGCCTGCTCTGTAGACCGAGAGGAAAAAAAGTGAGAAGGCAGGAGCGGGAGAGGTAGTGTTCTTTGAGCACAATTTGTAGGGAAGACAATAGGATACAGAACTGAGATGGGTGAGTGAGAGCTAAGTCACTGCAGTCGTGCCCAACTCTTTTCGACCCCGTGGACTGTAGCCCGCCAGGCCCTCCTGTCCATGGGCTTCTCCAGGCAGCCACACTGGAGTGGGTGGCCATGCCCTCCTCCAGGGGATCTTTCCGGCCCAGGGCTCAGACCCCTGTCTCTTCTGTCTCCTGCGTTGGCAGGTGGGTTCTTACCACTAGCACCACCTGGGAGGCGGTAAGTGGGAAAGCGCGTGTTTTGGAAGGCTGCGGGCCTGAGCCTGATGGAGGGATTGTGTCTAGAGGACCGAAGCCTTTGTGGCTCTCGAGGAACACTCCGGCTGCTGGAAAAGCAGCCCCTGTTGCCAGTGTTCTTCCGTTTGTTCTTTCCTGGGAGACTTGACGTTCCTTGAGAGCAGGGATTACGTCTTTGCATCCCTACATTGTCCGAGAGAGTAGATAAACAACAATACATGTTTGTTAAACTAAAATACAAACACAGAAACCCAGTCTGAGTCTGATAGTTTAATGGGACGTTCTCATTACCCTCTTCAGAAAGTACTGGAGAGAGCTGGAGAAATGGGGCCGTATTTTACAGGTGTCCATTGCTGGCAGTCTTCCGAGGAGCCTGCCAGTCTGTCTGGGCAATTTTCACCTTGTTGGCATCACAGAGGAACTCTGTGGTACAGAAGACGGTGCTGTGGCTAGTTTGGGAAGATGTGTGCAGAAAATACCAGTACCTTTGTTCATGCTTTTTGACTTCAAAAGAGTACTGTTTGCCAAGAAGCGAGCATGGGTTTAGAGGTGCTGAGTAAATTGGGCTTCCCGGAGCCTTGTCCAGAGCCTTTCCAGGGTGGGTTACGTGGAGGTGCTGGCACCCGCTGGAGGCATCTGACAGATTCCCCACCATCAGCGAGTGAGGCAGGGCTGCGTGATGAGCCCGTGCGTGTTCACCTGTCCCGTGCAGCTGTGCTCTGAAGTGAAACAGCCGGCCCGGTGACTGCTATCGGACTGTGCGCCTCGCCCCAGGAACCCGCCTCCTCCAGGGGCTGAGGCACTCCCAGGGCTCCTTGCTGGAGAGCTGCAGCCGGGGGCCGCCGTGTGCGGACAGCTCCTCGCTTGAAGCGCATGCAGAGGCCCTGCCACACTTTGTCCTCTTTATCCGTGGAGTCATGTCCTGCTGCTTGTGACCCCATGGACGGTAGCCTGCCAGGCTTCCCAGTCCGTGGGATTCTCCAGGCAGGCACGCTGGAGTGGGCTGCCGTTTCCTCCTCCAGGGATCTTCCCGACCAGGGAATCGAATCCTCGTCTCCTGCATTCTGGGTGGACTCTTCACCACTAAGCCGCCAGGGAAGCCCTGTGCCACGCTACATAGCTTATGATAAAGTTGGAGGAGGCCAAGGTGATGTCTCCAGTCAGGAAGGGCCCGTTGGCTTTGCATAACTGAAGTTATCACTGGGTTTTGTTACGTGGGCAGCATACGGTTCATTAATACTGAAGTTATAGGTGTGCAGAACTCTCCTGGGCCAGGCCTAAGCCCTTTTTGTAATTCGGCACATCAGTCACCCTCCCTGGCGGCTCAGACATTAAAGCATCTGCTTGCAATGTGGGAGAACTAGGTTTGATTCCTGGGAAGGTTCCCCTGGAGAAGGAAATGGCAACCCACTCCAGTACCCCTGCCTGGAAAATCCCATGGATGGAGGGGTCGCAAAGAGTCCGACACGACTGAGCGACTTCCCCGACTTCCCTTTCCTTTTTCAGAGGAGTATCATGGACTCGAGACCCAGAGACTTGAGAGGTGTCAGACCCTTGGGAGAAGTCAGCTCGTAGAGGCTCTTGGATGTCTCCAGCTCACCTGGAGAGGAAGGTGTGAGAAGAGGGCTCAGGATGAAGACTTGGACGTCTTTTAGACGGAGGTGGTGGAGGCTCAAGGAGAAGCCAGGAAAGGAGACAGAAGGAGAAGGCAGAGATGGGGGTGAGGAAGCAGCGAGTGGGAGGAGTTCTGAGTGGGGTGGTCATCAGCTCTGAAGCAGTGCTGCTGAGGTGGGCGGAGCGGAGACTAGCAGGCATCTGTTGGCTTTTACACCTTCTCGTGGTTGGTGACCTTCACGAGACAGATCCAGTAGCGGCGCTGACTGTCGAGAAGGAAAAGGTGTTTGTGTTACTCTTCCCAGCTAGCAGCTTTCACTGTGTTTATCCAGGGAAGTGATTCAGTGTTGCCAGATTTTTACACTAGTTTAATTGTTCTTAACATTGTGTATGTTATTTCTTTTGGGAGGGGGGTCTATCATTTTCAGTGAATTCTCAAAAGGATGGGGGGGGTTCCTTTTCTCTCCTTCCACTAGAAAAGTTCCTGCTTTCCTAGATTCAAGGCCTTTGTAATCGTTACGGCTAACACTGTGGTGTGGATACCATATGTAAACAGTGCGGAGGTTCATATATTATATTTTGATAAATCCCTTTTGCTGGATTTGGTTTGAAAATACTAGGCAGTGGATAAATTGGAAAATCAGTAAATTGCTGCTGCCATCCTTAAACTTTTTAACCTCCTTTGATTTGCAGTGTTCTGTGCTCTTCACACTTGTGAGTGCACTAGAATAAGTGGGTTTATGTGTTTACTTTTAACACAGCAGAAGTTATTCATCATAGTCGATTTTTTTTTCATCCTTTTAAGGTTGACTTACGTTGTTTTATGTTGAATGTACCTGGAACTCTTAAAGATCGTACAAGCATCACCTTTCCAATCATCTTCCAGTCCCATTTTATTAATTTGTTTCAGATTATCCCAGGCACTCTTGGGGCTGGTTAACTTGATAACTGAAATTGACCCTTTTTCTGAGGTTGATCCTCAAGACACATACTTGTAAATTATACACCCTAAGCCGGGGACAGTGAGACACCTAGAGTTACTGCTGCGCATGGATAACAGTTCTCTGTGAGACAATGTAAACGCTGATCTTCCCTAGTTCCTCCCATCAGAGCCACATGTTTAAATAGCAGTTATGCAGAGAAACCAGATGCCAGGTTCCCATTCCGATTTGGAGCAGGGTTAGGGGGATTGCACAGCTGTCCTAAGGGATCTAGTTGGTGTCTGTTTATTCACCTCACAAAAGTTGTCAGTCAAAGCACTACATTTTTAGTCTCCAAAATACACTGTATTTCATTGACATTAGCTTTATTCAAAAGCGGGGTTTTGGATTATGATTGATTTTTTTCACTTTTTAAAAGAGAGGTCATTATAGTAAATGAGTGCTTGGAGGAGAAGTTATTTATGATCTCTCTTATTCAAATAATTTTCTCAAATCTGTAAGTTAAAATTGATGACACAGAGAAACCATCGTTGCTTGTATGGTGGGAAACTTGAGACCTGAGTCCTGGTGCTGGCTCACGTGGTGAGATGGAGGCGTCCGGTAGATGGGGTCGTTTGGGTAAGTTAGTGGCTTAGACCTCCTGGAAGAGTGAGAGCAAAGCTGTGGGAGTTGATGACAGAATAAAGAGATTTTCTGGGTTGGGAGACATTCCGCTAGTTCAGAATATTTGTTAGAATCACAGAAGCATTAGGTACTGGCAGAGGAAGACAGATGGTAACTGTGGAACCACAAGGGTTTTGGTTACATGGCACTTTGCTCCCCAAATAACTTAAATTTCTCCTGCCACCACTCATAACCATTCCTCATTTATGGAAATGTATGTCAGTGTTAGGAAAGTTACTGGAATTGGCTTTGTAAAATTTTATTTCTTAGTTGACTCTGCTAAAACACATTTATCCTAAAGAAGATCGTTAAAGTGGTGTCCATCAAAGATTCTGAAAGAAAACATTTGTTTTATAACAAGCACCCAGGAGGATTTTTTTATATATATACATGAGAGAGAGCTTTCCCTCTAACCTAAGTAAACAGTTCAGCAGATGTACCTTAAGTGGCGATAGTTATGTGTGAGCAGAGACTGGCAGTCAAGACAGCAGTGCCTTGTATTATTGACAGTGTATGATTCTGCTTTGGCCTTGGTCCTTTTCCTGAGTAACCCTTCTAAGGAAAGTTCTCAGATTGCACACTTTATTCTTCAGCCTGATTGGCAGGCCCCCAGAAAGTGCTGCTGCTTTGTAGCTCAGGCTGCTGAGATGTTTTCACGTCCAGAATGTATTTGTCACATAGTAAACATTGCCAAGGGCTTCACAGGCGGCTCCGTGGTAGAGAACTCACCTGCCACTGCCGGAGATAATGGGTTCGACCCCTGCCTAGGGACGATTTCTCTGGAGAAGGGATGAGAACCCGCTCCCCGATTCTTCCCTGGAGAATCACATGGGCAGAGGAGCCTGGCCTATAGTCCGTTAGTGAAATCGCTCAGTCATGTCTGACTCTGTGTGACCCCGTGGGCGTAGCCTACCAAACTCCTCCGTCCAGGGGATTCTCCAGGCCGAAATACTGGAGTGGGTTGCCGTTTCCTTCTCTAGGGGATCTTCCCAATCCAGGAATCCAACCTCGGCCTCCTGCCTTGCAGGCAGACGCTTTACCGTCTGAAGCACCAGGGAAGCATGGGGTCGTGGAGTCAGGTAAAACGGAGCAACTGAACAGCAGACTGGCAGAAGATGCGGGCCAGTCTTAAAATAAACCGGCCGCCAAGGACACAGTTCTTCTCAGAGCCAGAATTTGAAATTGGTTTTTGTTCTTCCTGGCCATGGCTGTTGCATACTGTGTAGATGTAAGAATTTCTTTTACTGCCGTGTACTGTAACTGTTTGCATTTAGACATACTGGGGGGAAATACTGTCTCATAGTGCCTGCAAGTTAAAATACATGGTTATGAAAGAAACCCTAAAAAGTTATTAAGGTCTTGGAGCCCAATCAATTGTTAGGATGGAAATTCTGTAGCTTGGAGGATTGGATGTTCCCTTCTTTCTGTTTCTGTGTCCTGTTTACTATGAGATGAGTGAATTTTCATTCACAGGTGACAAGTGAATGTCACAGGGCTCGTCTTGAAACCTTTCTACAGTTAGAGGTTATAGTCCAACTCTGCTTTCCAAAGGTTAAACTTTGTAACCTGGTAGGAAGCCCCTCCAGTTATGAAGTCTGTCTGAGGTCGAACAATTCCATGCAGTGCAGTGGTAACACTTTGACCTGGAGGTGCAGGAAGAGAAATGCTGTCTTGTTTAAAGGGCTAAGTCAAATCTTGAGACTTAATGACATAATGCAGGCTTAGTCTGCCACTTCCTTTCGGGCTGAAATCTTTGTCGCTTTGTTTTCTAGTCCCCCCCCCCCCCCCAATCCCTTCAGAACAAAAAAGTTAGCCAGTTGGGTGAAGTTTTCTGTTTGTTCTGAACACATTAACGTGAACCAGAAAGGTTTGTGACACTGGACTTGTTGAGGAATAGATGTGATTGTGTGTCTCCAGACTCTATGAATTGCTGTTGGCCTGAACTTTGAAAGTATGGTTCGTTCCCCCAACAGATGTTCTCCAGGCCCAGTAGATTAGTAAATTACGTTCTTTGAATGACTTTTAAAAAGAATTGTCTGTGATAATGACAGATTTTTGTTTGTTCCAGTTTAATCTTATTACTAGTTTTGCAAGTGTATTGAGGCCTGGTGGTTATCAGTGACTGGCTGGAGTGGGCGGGGTTCCCCCCACCTGCCTGTTTCCCTGGAGCCTGTGGATCCCTCTGCAAGTCTCTGCTCGGAGTCTGCCCTGGCATACTGCAGCTGGCGGCCTTTTGACTTCAGACACAGCTGTGTTCCGCTGGTCTACACCACACTCAGCTGCTCATCCTGACGTTATTGGGCAGTTCCTGTTGTGCCAGGCACACGAGATAGAGGCTTCACTGGAAAAGTGCTCGTGGAGCTTACATGCATATGGAGGGAGGAACAATGTTAAAAATGTATAAAACAGTTCTTATCACAAGAAAAAATATGTTTTCTGTTTCTTTAATTTTGTATCTGGTATGAGATGATGGATATTCACTTTGGGTGGTCATCACTTCATGATGTATTCAGAAGTCAAAACGTTACGCTGTACACCTTAACCTTCAGCAGTGCGGTAGGCGGATCACTCTTCAGTAAAGCCGGGAGGAAAGTGCACAAACAGTAATCCCAGGCAGCAGCTCTGAGAAATCAGTGCAGGGTCATGGCGCAGTGAGTGACGGGGCCAGTGGGAGCGTGGGTTGATGCCAGCTGGGAGAGCTGGCCCTGAGGGGTGACAAGGAGCCAGCCACCAGAGGACATTTTTAAGCCCAAAGACAACAAATAGAAGACTAGACGTTATGTATGAGGTCTAGAGTAGGAGGAGATGAGGTGGGCAGCCGTCAGATTGTATTGATTTCAGTAGAAGGCCATTGGACAGTTTTAAATAGAGGAGTGGTCTATACCACCATGATTGGCCTAGTCTCACCCAAAATTTCCAGCTCATAAAAAGAGAGCTCACGGAGTTACTCTTTGTAAATATCCTTGTTTGTTTTTTGCCTTACGAACAGATTCCCTGACATTTCTTTATATAGCTTTCTATTATACCTGGATAGGATAGATCTGTCATACCTACTGTATCTAGATATCTCATATCTAGAAATCTCCACTCGCCTCTCTGACGTCCCGGGTGGGCGGGGGTGTGACTGCCCTGTGACGTTGGCGCCGCCGACAGAAGCAGTTTCTTAGCTGGGTCTCCCCTGCTGGCCCAGCTTCCAGCTGAAGGGCAGGTGGCGCGGGGCTGCTGGAGGAAGCCTCAGGACTCGGCCTCTCTCCCCAGCAGACAGGAGCCGCAGGCAGAGCCGGGCTGGGTGCAGCCTGCTGCTGTCCTCCCAGACCCGCCTCAGTTCCCACGGTCCTGACAGGCTCCATCTCCGCAGCCTGAAGCCCCGCGTCTGTGTGGTGGGGCTGTGGGGCCGTGTCCTTGATTTGGTAGGCTCTTCTATGGAGTGACAGTTTGCCCTACCTTTTAGTTAATGAAAGTGGAAATACTTGGACGAAAAGGGGCATGTAGGCCAAACACAGGTAATGTTACTAATACATTGATTAGTGTTATAATCATTCTCAGGTGTGTGTCTGAACCTGCTGCTGCTGAAATTCTGATGTTAGAGAAATGACCTGTAAAATGAATGTAATTCCAACCTATCCTAGTAAATGATTCCGGGAGGTTTGGAGTTGCATTGATAAGAAATTACATCAGTTCTTACAGAAGAGTAGGTTTTCTTACTGAAGAAATGGTTCTCATGATTTTTTTCGACTAACCTAGTAACAGCTAAGTTAAGAGGCCTCTAGGAAATTGTTTTTCACTTATTTACTGTTATAGACAAAATTACACACTTAAAATTTATGCATGTCATACAAAATTCTTAAAAGGGGACACAATTTCAGTGCATGTGAAACATGGGTATTTGCTTGAAGGGAAGCTACACCAATAATACAAAATAATCAATACAAAAATGCTTCAAAAAAAAGTACTTATGTTTGACTTTTAAATGAACAGAGACTCCCCTGGTGGCTCAGACAGTACAGCATCTGTCTACAAAGCAGGAGACCTGGGTTTGATCCCTGGGTCGGGAAGATCTCCTGGAGAAGGCAGTGGCACCCCACTCCAGTATTCTTGCCTGGAAAATCCCATGGATGGAAGAGCCTGGTGGGCTACAGTCCTTGGGGTCGCAAAGAGTCGGACACAGCTGAGCGACTTCACTTTGACTTTTACTTTTTAAAAGAACTGTGGTAATTATACTTTAAATGAATGAATGTGTCCAGTGTTCTAGGTATTCACTTTATGCAGAATAATGAAGGAACAGTGGGAAGCCTGATTTATGGTACTCTGGACAGCTCTTTTTTTTTAATAGTTATGTTTTTGATTGTGCCTGGCCTTCGTTGTGGCACGTGGGCTCTCGCTGCCTTGTTCGAGGGTTGGACCCCAGGCCCGCTGCCTTGGGAGTGCAGGGTCTTAGCCTCTGGACCACCAGGAGAAGTCCCCTGGGCAACTCTTCAGAGTTCATGTACATATCGTATCTTAGTTCAGCTGCTTTCTGCCTCATACTCTGTGCTGTGGAGATTTAAAAAATAGCTTAAAACTTGGTAATATAGCAGCTAACATGTCAGTATGATTTTTATTCCCATTTTAGAGATGAGGAAAGAGAAACTTAAAATGGTCAGGTAGCTTGCCCAAGATCACTTGGCTCTTAACTGGGGGAGCTGGTGTTTAGGTCCTGGCCCATCAGAGCCTGCCTCCCTAACCATCCTCTGAATTAGACCTCACTTCATGATACTGCCCATTCAGTTTTTACTCCACTGAACTGTTGAGATTTAAAAAGACGGGGTTATTCAAAAGTTAGCCACTGACTTTGTTTGGTCAAGCTGGCCATTTACCTCTCTGTGTTCTCCAGCGTAGGTTCAATCACTGATGCGTTCCTCTTTAAAACCTGGAGGCGGCCCGTTGCCCTTTGGGTGAAGCACCCCACACTCCCTCTGTGAGGGGTCGTACGGGTTCTTTGTTGGGTCTGCGGGCGTCTTGTTTCCGAGCGTGGGCTCTGGAGCACCCAGCTCAGTAGCGTGCCTGGTGGTGGTTTAGTCGCCAAGTTGTGTCTAACTCTTGACCCTGTGGGCTGCAGTCTGCCAGGCTCCTCTGTCCATGGGGTTCTCCAGGCAAGAATACTGGAGTCGGTTGTCATTTCCTTCTCCAGGGGATCTTCCCATCCCAGGGATGGAGCCTGGGTCTCCTGCTTTGCAGGCGAATTCTTTACCAACTGAGCTGTATAGACATCGCTCACAGGCTGACTCCAGGAGACCTGGTTCCTGTTTGTCACTTCCCCTCTGTAACTTAGCTGTGTTCATTTCACTCCCTGGTGCAGTCTCACTCCAGTTTCTATCCTTACTGTTCTTACCGCCCAGACGGAGCTGATTCATCCCACACGGTGCTCTCATCTGTGCCCTGTGGCCCTTTATGCGCTCCTCTTCACATCGTTGATCACACTCGGTTACTGCTGTTTATGTTTTCCTTAAGACCTTTATTTCTTGGGCTTCTCAGGTGGCGCAGTGGTAAAGAATTCACCTGCCAGTGAGGAGACACTAGAGACACGGGTTTGATCCCGAGTCGGGAAGGTCCCCTGGAGGAGGGCTATCCGTGAGTTTGCGAAGAGCAGGACACGACTGAGCACACAGGCGCATCTCACCCCTGGAGCCTGACACCGGGGGGCCTGGGAGGGCGGGTCCTTTACTCACTGAGAAAGCTAGTCCAGGTGAAGTGATGGAGCCCCAGTCAGGTTTAATCCTTCATGGATAGAAATGAGACTATTTCTGCTACTTTGCATAAATGTGATATTTATCCTTAAGATTTTAAATATAGGTTTGGTTTTTAAGAAAATGTACAGTGTATCCAGTGACTGAAAATTCAGATCAAAATGAGAAAATGGGATCATGACTTGGATACTTAGCAGTGCTGGTCGAAGCATTCACTGGTGAAAGCATCGAAGTTGCTGCATTATATTAAAAAGAGATAGATGTAAGTTGCTTTTTGTGATAAAATGTTAGAGTAGCAGGCACCATCAGGAAAAGAAAATTTGAAAGAAAATTAGGAAAGACATCTCCTTGGCTGTGCTGCGTCATCGTTTCTTTTGTGCGGGCTTTCTCGAGTAGGCCGAGTGGCGTCTCTCGGGGCGCGCACTTCAGCAGCTGCAGCTCGCGGGTTCGGCGTGGTGCGCGGGTTCAGTCGCCCCGTGGCCCGGGGGGGATCCCATCTGTGTCCTCCGCTTTGGCAAGTAGATTCTTAACCACTGTGCCACCAGGGAAGTCCTGAAAGTTATTTGAGTAAAATTATAAACTGAGCATTTATTTGTGTCTGTATGTGTAGCACTGAGTTAGATTGTACGGAGGTAGATGTTCTCAACATAAAATGGCATAGAGCAGGCAGTGAACTGGATGCTGTGTGTTAAGGTTCATGGCGTAGAACTGTGTTCAGTGTTTTCTTTTTGTCATCCCTCCCTTCCGTCTAAGCTTTCTGTGCTGTGACGTCGGCGATTCCCAGTCGTGCCTCTGACCAAGCACACCTGGGGAGTGGGGAGCCCGCCTTACGAGCTGAGCGTGGAGAGGAGGAGGGAGCGTCTGCCAGGCAAGAAAGAGGGAAGACCCCTGGCAGTCCCACAGCCTGAGCCAGGGCCTGAGAGGCAGCCCCCCTCGCTGCTAGGGGCCCACAGGGAAGATGGGCTGGGGGAGTCCGTGGAGGGAGGCTGGGGCTCTGGAAGGCTTTGCCCTGAGAAGGGAAGGGGTCTGAAGAGGGCTGACCTATTTTTCAACATTAGAAATGGGGCCTCGCTTATTCTTCCTGCAGGCTACATTTACATCCCCACATGTGCTCTTTTGTATAAATAAGATACATCTGAAAGAGAAGCAGGAAAAAAAGGGCGCAGGAGAAACCGCGGAGCTGGGCTCCGGGCAGAGGCGCCCTGGACTTTGCCGTCACTCGGACACACCTGGCCTGCCGCCGCCTCTGCCACCTCCACGGCGGCCCACCTGGGGTTTGGGCTCTAGAGTAGTTTTGAAAACAGTTTTGCCAAGAAAATATCTTTGGAAAAAATCGTCTATGTATGCTTTGTTAAACTCCTCCTCTGGCCTTTCAGAACCCTTTGTTTTCTGCGCTTTCCTTCCCCTCTCGCTCTTGGTCTCTCTCCTCCTTACTTTCTGGGGCGTAATTGACATGCTGCATATTAGCTTCAGGAAGACAGCACAGTGACTGGATGTTCGTTTGTGTTTTGAAATGATCACCACAACAAGTCCAGTTAACGTGTCACCATCCATAGTTAGAGATGATTCTCATTGTGATGAGGACTGCTCAGATACACTCTGCTAGCAGCTTTCAGTATGCGGTGGGGGTAGCTGTGCCACCACGCTGTCCGTGACCCCCTGTGACTTCTTGCTGAGAGCTTGTGCTTTCTGACGCCCTTCACGCAGTCTTTTCTGTCTGTGAGTTTGGTGTTGGGGTGTTCGATTCCACATGTCAGTGAGATCACGTGCTGTCTTTCTCTGTCTTGACTTCACTCAGCATCGTGCTCTCAGGCCCATTCACATTATTGCAGGTAGAACATGGCAGGCTTTTTCATGGCAGAGTAATATTCCTCTCTCTGTGTGTACTTAACGCATCTTCATATATCTCTCAAGGGGGCACTTAGGCTGTTTCTGTATCCTGGCTGTTGTGAATAATGCTGCAGTGGACATGTGGGTATATTTAGACGATCCCAGAAGTGGAATTCCCAGATCATAGGATAGTTCTATTTTTAGTTTTTTGAGGAAGTTCCATCCTCAACAAGTGTCTTCCTTCCCACCAACAGTGCACAGGTGGAACCCTCTATTTCTTTTTCTTTTTATTGAAGTATGGTTATTCACAATACTATGTTTCAGGCATACAACATAGTAGTTCAATATTTTTATAAATTATATTGCATTTAAAGTTACTACATGTAATAGCTTCTTTCATGTGCTGCCCAGTATATCCTTGTTGCTTATCTCTTTTATACATGGTAATCTATATCTTAATCCCACACCCCTAACTTTCCCCATAAATTCCTCCCAACTGGTAACCCTCACTTGTTCTCTGTATCTGTGGGTGTGTTTTTGTTTTGTTACATACATTCGTTTGTTTTTTTTTTCTTTTTTTAGATTCCACATGAAAGTGATAATGTAAAATGTTTGCCTTTTTCTGTCTGACTGATTTCACTAAGCATAATACCCTGTGGTCTATCCATGTTGTTGGAAATGGAAGAATTTCATTCTTTTTTATGGCTCAGTAATAATTCCATTGTGTATTGTACATCTTTATCCATTCCTCTGTTGATGGACACTAATGTTGCTTCCATATCTTGACTGTTGTAAGTAATGCTGCAGTGAACACTGGGGTACATGTATCTTTTTGAATTCCAGCTCTCTCTGGGTCTGTGCCCGGGAGTGGGGTTGTTGGGTCCTGTAGTGGTTCTTGGTTTTTCAGGGACCCTCCACCCTGCTCTCCACAGTGGCGGCCCCAGTTCCCACCCACCCGCCCTGCGCGAGCATTGCCTTCGTCCACCCTCACCTGCACTGGTTATTTGTAGGCCCTCTGTCGGCCATTCCGAAGGGTGTGAGGTGCTGTTTCATTGTGGTTTTGATTTGCATTTGTCTGATGGTTAGTAATGTTGAGCATCTTTTAATGTTCCCGTTGGCCATCGTATGTCTTTGGAAAAATTTCTGCTCAGGTCTTCTGCTCATTTTTTAATGGCATTTTTTTGATACTGAGTTGTATTAGCTGTTTGTTTATTAGTGTCGTCTATTTCTTAAATGCTTGATCTCTGGACTGTGCTTGGGCCATGTGTTAGTCTAATTCAGTGAGCCCTGCAGGATGGTATTCAATTTTATTCTCAACTCTTTGCGTCAGGTCTTCTGATACCCCCTTGACAGGACCATGGATGGGTGTAGCGTCTCAATTGTTAGATACTGTAAATAGATTTAAGTTTCACAGATGTCAGTAGCCTAATTGCCCAATTCCCACTATATATGCAAAAATAAAGTCACAAATAATGAAGTAAAGTTTATACCAGTCAGGGATAATTTGTTTTTGGCACGCTGAAATCATCTGTTGAATCTGAAAATGTGCAGAAATCTTAGGTTTAGAAAAGGAACAGAACAGAAGGCCAGGCCGTGTGACTGCACGTTGGGGTGGGGCAGCTGGGTTCTGGTTTTGTGGTGCCCAGGGCTGTGGCTCAGCCCTCCCTGCTCCGCTCCATTCACCAGTGTGGAACCTGCCCCACGTGAGGGTGGCCCTGCCTCCCCCCCCTCCGGGCTGCAGGGGCGTGGGCCCCTCCACAGAGCTGTGCCAGCGGAACAACGGAAGCAGAACTCCTGTGAGGTGGTTGCTCTGGGGCAGGCTTTGCTTCAGATGTAGAAAAATCAGCTAAAACTTAAAACCTCTATATTGATGGGTGCTGTCAGACCCATTTTACAGATGATAGAATCAAGGCACGGGTTCTAGGTGGCTAGTGAGGTGAGGGCTAGAAGAGGAGCCCGGGGCCGTGTTCTCCAGCATTCCACTTCGTTACTGCCTAAGACTCTAAGTTCAGTCTTAATGCGTTCAGATTAAAAGAGGTTGTTAGAAGGACATGCAGGTTGTGACTTCATCAGTCAGACCTGGGAGGGTCTGGGTGCCCGCGGGGGTGGGGTCCTCGCCCTCCGTCTGTCTCTGCTGCTCTCTGCGCATGCGCCTCCTCTTCTCCCCCTGCAGGTCGCTGCCTCCCGCCCAGCTGCCTGGAGCAGCGGCACCACGGGGACTGAGGGAGGAGATGCCCTTTTTTTTTTTTTGGCCAGTTCCAAAACTTCTGGGTGAGGGCCTAGTTAGTGCTGTTTGATTGACTCCTGGACCAACCAACTAGTTTGGTCACTGATCCAAATAACACCAGTGTTGATGGTTAATTTAAGAAAATGGAAGGAACCCGTCCATGTGGTTGCTGGTAACTGGCAGTTGAGGTTCCTGGGCACTCTGTGCCCTCTGAGGACGCGTCCGTGCCAGCCACCCAGCTGCACAGTGCCTGGTAAATGGGCAGTGCACAGATGTTTACCAAGTGGGGAAAGGAATAAGTGAATGATCTTCCTGAAAAAGGAGCACGTCTAAAAATAGACTTTAGTTTTCTGATGGTTGTCCAGGGAGTGCCGTGGATGCAAATAGCCCGTTGGAACGCTCTCAGCCAGGGAGGAGGGCTGTTTCTCCTGGGCTGGGAGCGCGTGTAACTGCAGCACCGCCCGTCTTTCCCTCCCTCCGCTTCCCTCAGTCTCTGCGTGTTTGTGTCTCAGGCCTGCCTAGCGTAAAGTGGAAACGTTTCTTTTTTATTTTGCACTACTTGAAGAGAAGTTTTGTGCTGTTGCTCCTAAGCTAAAAAAACAAGTCATGGGTGTGCCTCCCTTGAAAATGAACCATTTGATAGTCATGTACTAAAAAGTAAGAATTTAATAGACTACCCCAGTAGGAGAATTTGTTTCCTAGACACCTTTGGAAGCAACTACATTAATTAATTAATTTACATGTGATACGCAAGTTAATTTAGTTTGACTTCTTATTTTGGAGAACCGTTTGTTTTCCCCGTTTTTAGATGATTAGCAGTGATTCAGGCAGCCGCCTGTGGTCTGAAAGCCATCCTGAAGCAGCGGTTCACGTCCGAAGTGTCAGCTGTAGAGAAGGATGCTGCGGAGCAGCTGGCGGGAGGGTGAGCTGCTGCATCCCGCTGCATACTCCTTCCCGTGTAAAGAAATTGCAGGCATGAATGAAGAAAGAGGCTGCCTTAAGATACCAAAAGTTTTATATCAGACAGTGTCAACTTTTGATGTTGGTGACTCAACAGCTTAACTCTTGGTCGAGTGCAGATAGTTTTTGTGATGTCTTGGGGTAAGACCCGCACTACTTCATTATTACACAGCCGATCCGTTGTCTTTGCTATGAGAAGAGCTGGCTTTTTAGTCTCACAAAATGTGATTTACATCTTAACTCTGCTCCTTAGTGCTCTAACCTGGGGCAGACCACTTAACCCCTTACAACTTTTCATCTGTAAGTTGGAGATAATAACCCCTATCAAGTTCTCCTTCCGAGGGCAAGCATTTGTCACCATTTAGGGCGGTTTTTCTAAAACATCGAGTTGTTTTTCTTTGTCACTTGAAGTCCTTCCTCTCCCCTTCAGGAACCTCAAGCCCGTCTCAAGCCGCCCCTCTGAGGTCACTGCTAACCTCCCTCCCCTAGTCTGCTGTTGCCTTTGAGATAAGAAATTGGATAATTTTTCTTCTATACATGTTTTAACTTACACTGTTTTCATGATGGGAGAATTCACCTCGGGGACAGTTTTTCGGATCGGATGCGCTCTGGGTGCTCCCCTCTCGCAGTGCTCACAGCCCTGCAGTTTTGAGTCAGAGCGTGCGTGTGTGCTCAGTCACTTCAGGCGTGCGCGACTCTGTGGACCGTATCCCATCAGACTCCTGTCCGTGGGATTCTCCAGGCAAGAGTGTTGGAATGGGTTGCCATGCCCTCCTTCGGGGGTCTCCCGCACCCAGAGCTGGAACCCGCACCCAGGTGCGCCTCCTGCATTGCAGGTGAGATCCTCACACTGAGTCGCCAGGGAAGGCCTTTCGAGGCAGTATGTCTTTACCTAACAGGTGAGCGGAGATGACAGACCACGGCCGGCACCTGTTTCTTCTCTAGCTTTGCAGTGTATGAGAAGGACGTGTTTCAGAAACTTAGTGTTAGGAGGGTAATTATGGCAGATGTCGTTAATTGGCTTTGGGTTTCCTAAAGCCATTGACGTTTGCCAAATCTCGGAGCTTTAAAAAGGAGATACACAGTTCCCTTTCCCTTCTTTTAAGTTGAGGGGTTTCTTTTAAAAATTAAAATAAATTTATATTGAATTTTCTTTTAGGACTTGTGATATTCCCTGGAATACATCCAAATCAGTATGAGGAATCAGTGTTTAGTAATACTTCAAATTTAGAAGACGCTGAGTTAATCACTTGCTTAAAGCAAGTGAGCATTAAGTGTTGTGTGCTTTGTTTTAATATTTATTTATTTGGCTCTGCCAGGGCTTAACTGAGGCATGCAGGACCTAGTTCCCTGACCAGGGGTTGAACTTGGTCTCTCTGCCTCGGGAGTGCCGAGGCTTAGCTACTGGACCACCCGGGAAGTCCCAAGTGGTGTATATTTACTGCCGGGATTCTCGAACCATTTGCTGTCTCAGTCATATGTAACATTTTAAAAAATACTCGGAAGCCACAGCCCACGCCAGTGACTCTCATCTCCAGGGGAGTGTTCAGACACTCACGTTAAGGCTGAAGGCTGTGCACAGGCCAGTTGTCGGAAGGCATATAGTGTATATGTTGCCTGTAGTCCTCATTTCTGTTTTCATGACATAATCATAAATTCCTAAACAAAATAAAAAGATAGTTGATCAGTTTGGGACACTGTTTTTTCTTCACTTTTTGAGCTCTTAGAAGGAAAACCTCAGGGTAAAGATGTGTATAGCTTTAGTCAATTTATAAATGAATTGAGACTGTGTTAAATTTCAGTGTGTGGTTCTGTGCATAACCAACAGAAACAATCCACAAAGTAAACAGATTCTTTCCGCTTGTAATAGCTTTGTATTTAAAGGCGTTCAGCGGGAGGTGGGCAGAGGGGTTCAGTACCTGTTCCCCCTGAGTTCTGAACTGTGTCTGATGACTTCAGCTGCTGCTTTCGTGATCTAGTCGTAGCATAGACAAGATACACGTATCTCAGAAAAAAATTTCTGAGAGATTACTACTGATGTTAAGACTATGTTTTATGTTCCATGGGCCTTTTGGAACAAAAGCTGCTTAGATGTAGTTGAAATATATTGAAACAGCAAGAACTGAAGCATTTTAGTCTTGTGAACAAGTTTTTAGAGCACTTTTTAGAACTTAAAATAGATAGATATATTTAAAGTGAACATTCAGTTAATAAAAGTAGCCATCCATTCAAAATAATTTTCGAAACAGCTAATTTAGAGTTCTCCATAAAAATATTTTTTCATTTCACATATTGCTCATAAATTTTCACTGATAGTGCATTCACTCATTGAACATAGATACCGTCCACGTAACACATGTAAATAACTCAGGCTAGGCCCAGGCCCCATTGGAGGTCTTAGTCTGGAGGAGCAAGGAATTTTAAACAAGAAATAAAAGGGCTGTAAATTTTACACTGAAAACTAAGCTGTTTTGATTCTCCTGGTCAGAGGCAACTCATTCTTTCTTCCAAAGAGTGATACAGGTTTTTCTTGGAATTTTTAGAGCTGAGTTTCTTAGTCCAGTTCTTCACTTTATGAATGGGAACACTTTACGAATGGGGAGGTGATGTGACCTTCCTGCGGTGGCAGAGCGGAGGGCTGGCGTGTTTGGGAGAGGACACCGGGCTTCTGCTTCCCGCCTGTGCCCTCGTCAGTGTCAGACAGGACCACACATGCCCTGTCCACCAGCCCCTTCCGCTGATAGGCTTCATGCTGTCTGTTTACTCAGAGAGAAGATAAAGGTCTTATCATTAAATAGTTCATAGTCTAGAGTGAAAGACTGGCAACTTTGAAAACAGGTTTATAAAGGAGTTATTTGTCTAGCATATGGATTAAGATGACAGGTTCTGAATTAGATTGAATTAAAATTGTAGCTCCCCACTTAGTAGATCTGTAAATTTGGGAGAAACATATATCTCTGCACCTCAGTTTCCTTATGTGTCAAATGGAGATAAAAGTGCTTATGACCTCACAGGTTTTTAGGATTTGAGTATGTATTGTACATAAAACACTTGTAACAGTGCTCTGTTCATAGTGAGCCCTTAATATGCAATAGCTGTTAATACTAAAAAACAGTCTTTTTAAAAAATTTTATTGGAGAATAGTTGATTTACGGTGTTGTGTTAATTTCAGGTATACAGCAGAGTGAGTTAATAAACATGCACATATAGCCACTGGTTTTTTTTTTTTAATATTTCTTTATTTGACTCTGCCACGTGGGACCTTCTGGCCTGGTACAGGGACTCTGGTGCTACTGCATGGGGCTTCGGGGTGGGCGGACTAGGGCTTCCCTAGCCCGTGGCACGTGGGAGTTTTGTTCCTTGACTAGGAATCTGAACCTGTGTCCCCTGCATTGCGAGGCAGATTCTTAACCACTGGACCACCAGGGAAGTCCCCACTGTTTTTTTTTGCTGTTTTTTTTTTTAATTAAAAAAATTTTTTTATCAGAGTATAGTTGATTTTACAGTGTTCTGTTTCAGATGTCCAAGAAAGTGAATCAGTTTTCCATATATGTATATCCACTCTTCTAGACTCTTCCCAGATGTGTCATTACAGAGTGTTCAGTAGAGCTCTCTGTGCTATAAATAGACCTTAAATGAAACTAATGGAAGCATTCTCTTTAAAAAGTTACACTATTCTGGTTTTCCTCCCAATTTACAGAAGAAGAAGTTGAAGCATAAAGTTAGATAACTTGCCCATGATCACACAGCTAGAAATTTTTGGAGCCAGGATTTACAAACTGGGAATCTAACCGAGTGTTCTCTGTGTAGACTTTGGGGCCTAGGCCAAAGTGTATTCCAGACTTACGACCAATACTAGGCAAGTATTTGGTTGGTTGGTTTTGGTTTTGGCTTTTGTTCTGTTTTTTAATAGGGTTGCCTACATCTGATTTGAGTGAGAGTGGTTTATTTGATAAATAGCATTTATTTTTTGAGGAACTTTTCACTTAGAGAGATTAAATGTTGATGGTATATGGTATGTAGTGTCAATAGAAGACAGACTCTGATAATGTGGAAAATTGAAAATTATACATCTTTATCCATCTCTTATAAATTTCCCTTCCTTTCTGTCTACCCATTAATCGGTGTTGCTTTATACTACACATTGATATTTTTCAGTCTCTGCAGGGGAAGTTTTTCATAGTGTTAGTATATAAATGATAGCTAGTGCGTGACTTTTAATATTTAATAGGGGTTTCTTTTAAGCAGCCTGTGGCTTCCCTGGTGGCCCAGTCAGTAAAGCGTCCACCCGCAATGCGGAAGACCTGGGTTTGATCTCTGGGTTGGGAAAATCCCCTGGAGAAGGAAATGGCAACCCACTCTCAATATTCTTCTGGACAGAGGAGCCTGGTGGGCTACAGTACATGGAGTCACAAAGAGTTGGACACGACTAAGTGACTAACTTTCACTTTTCAAGGGTTCCCTTTAAGCAGTATAGAGTTGGGATTTCTTTTCTAATCTGACAGTCTTTGTATTTAAATTGGAATGTGTAGCCCATTTACATTTAGTGTTATTGTTGATGTGATTGTATTTAAAATCTGTTGTCTTACTATTTGTTTTCAGTTTATCCCATCTGTTCTTTATTGCCTATTTCCTTTTTTCATGCTGTCTTTTAGGTTCAGTTTATCTTTCAGTGATAACATGCTTTGTTGGGTTACTGGCTGTAACTCTTGTTTGTTATTTTAGTGGTTGTTCTAGAGTTTATAGGATTCCCATGTGGCTCAGAGGGTAGAATCCTGCCCACAGGAGACTTGAGTTGGGCCCCTGGGTGGGGAAGATCCCTTGGAGAAGAAAATGGCAGCCCACTCCAGTACTCTTGCCTGGAGAATCCCATTGATGGAGGATCCTGGCGGGCTACAGTCCATAGGGTTGCAAAGAGTCAGACATGACTGAGCGACTTCGCTTTCACTTTCATGTTCACTTAGAGTTTATGAACCACATCTTTAGCATATATCAGTCTGCCTTCAACTGATATTATGCTCTTTATGGTATAGGGTCCTTCAACATTTATTCCTTCTACTGATATGCTATTGTTATCATAAATTTTATTTCTGCAGGTTATAAATCCCATAATACTTTGTTACTATTTCCACTTTAGATAATTACCCTTTTAAGAGAGTTAAGAAATTAAAAATTTATATTTTCTAAATATATTACTGTTTCTGGTGTTATTTATTCCTTTTTATAATTCCAGATACACACCTACTATCATTTCATTCCAGCTGAGAGATTGCCTTTTAACATTTCTTACAGTCAGGTTTGCTGGTGATGAATTCTTTCAGCTTTTGTATATCTGAAAGAATCTTTGTTTTGCCTTTGTTCTTGGAACATTTTGCTGGGTACAGAACTCTGGTGGAGTTTTCTCTTCACGTATTGAGCTGTTGCTCATCTGTCTTCAGCTGGCTTTGTCTACTGTGAGAGGTCTGCCAGCGTCCTCATGTGCCACCCCATGCCTGCCCCCAGCACACATTTAGTGCTGACCGTCAGTCACTCAGAGCTAGAGGATGGCCCTGACAGTGCACACTCGCTGTCTCTATCAGCTTTGCTGTCTGTGTTGTTTCTGGGTTTGTTTCTGTTGATTGGTTTCTCTCCTTGCATTTTCAGACTTTTCTGTATCTGCTAGTTTTCTGTTGCATGCCAGACATTGTGACTTTACCGCTTTGAGTGCTGGGTATTTTTGTATTCTTAAGCATAGTCTGGTTTTTTTTTTCTCAAGTGTTTATTTCTGGCTGTCCTGAGTCTTTGCTGCTGTGTGTGGACTTCCTCTGGTCGTGCCCCGGTTTCTCATTGCAGTGGCTTCTTCTGTTGCCGCGCACGGGCTCGGGCGTGTGGGCTCAGCAGCTGTGGCTCACAGCCCCAGTTCCCCGCGGCCTGCGGAATCTTCTGCACCAGGGATTGAACCTCCATCCCCTGCCTTGGCACGTGGATCCTTAACCACTGGGCCACTCAGAAAGCCCTTAAATATATTTTGAGCTTTATATTGAAGTATAGTTAAGTTACTTGGAAATAATCTGATCCTTTTAAACTTTGTTTAAAGTGATAAGAACAGCTGAAGGTTTAACTTTTTGTCACCCCTGCAAAGGCAGTACCATTCTGAGTGCCCTGGGGATTGGGAAATTTTTCTTCTCTGACAAGTGGAAACACAGACTCCTCTTAGCCCTGAGGGAGCCTGGGGCTATCCCCTCTCTCCCTGGTGCTGCAAGACGCCTCTAGTGCATGTGCCCTGGCCACCCAGGGTCTGTCTCTTCACCATGGGGGGCACAGCTGGGGGTGGGGGGGTGTGCACACGCCTGCATTCTTCTCTGCACCATAGGAAACAAGGGTGTGTGTGTGGGTGTGTGCGCGCGCGCTGGGTCTGCACCACAGGGAACACGGGAGTGTGAGTATGTGTGTGTGTGTTCTGTCTCTGCACCATAGGGAACCAAGGGGGTGTGTGTGTGTGAGTGTGTGTGTGTGCTGGGCCTGCACCACAGGGAACACGGGAGTGTGAGTGTGTGTGTGTGTGCGCGTCCTGTCCCTGCACCACAGGGAACACGGGAGTGTGAGTGTGTGTGTGCGCGCGTCCTGTCTCTGCACCACAGGGAACACGGGAGTGTGTGTGGGTGTTTCTCAGGGAATACTGTCCTGAGCTGCCTGATATCCAGTGTTTAAAAATCCTTGTTTCATGTATTTTTTTTCTCTGTTGTTTACAGTGTTTGGGAAAATTTGGTCCCTGTTTTATCCATGTTGACCAGAAGCTGAAGTGACATAAAAAGGCTGGGATATTTTTTTCATGAATAAAAGTCATTAGAAAGCAGTGCTTTTTATGTTGTTCCAGTTTTTATACATTTATCATAGTAATACTTTTAGAAATGTAGGTGAACTGTTTTGAAAAGATATAAAGTTACTGGATTCTTGTTGCAGTGATGGAGGGATGGGAATTAAGTTCATCTTAAGTGGCTTGTGTTTCAATTTTTATCTGCTATAAATGAATAAAAGATTTTATGTAAAATTTATCTTGACATTTGGAGGCTAGTACTGGTTCTGGTTGGATCAACTGCACGTTGCACTTAGAGAATTTTTGGTTACTTTGGACTGTTGGTTTCTTTCTTACTCCTACTTTTATTGACTTAGGATTAAGTGTGCTTTGAGTGTATACTAATTCTAATAATGATTGTAGGTCAGATCACATCAGGAAAATGTGTGTTGATTATAATAGGCCATTGTAAATGGCTACATTGTTAGAGATTACAGTTCTGTTTTCCACGAATTTCTGTTGGATTTGCAGATGAAGTGTTCTGAATCTGATAGGAGATATAAATGTCAGATACTCAGCTCTTGCACTTGTTTCATTTTTAAACCTTGCCTCTTCTGAGCCGCGCCGTTGGGCTGTGGGACCCTGGAGGTCCTGCTGTGTCCCCATCAGCCCACAGGCCCACACGACTCCTGCTGTGAATGCAGCGCTGGGCTGCGCTGTCCTGACTCAACTCTGAGATCCTGCGGGCTGCTGAGCGAGAGAGCCGCGTGCAGCCAGGAGTCCCACTTTCGTATCGCCGTCCTAGATCTGCTTGTTTTGTGGCAGTGTGTGTGTGGGTGGTGGTTTGGGGCTCTGGTAGGAGAGGGCTGAGGGCATTGTGAGGGGTAGCTACTGTGGGGGCAAAAAAGAAGGCTTGAAGGCATGACTTCACGCTGTGCTTGCTCTCGAGATTGTTAAACTGGACCAGAAAGTGAATTCACCTTAGAACATAAAAGGACGACTTTCAGCTAGTGTGACTTGCAGTTTGGCTGAAACAGGTGGTAAATCTCAGATGTAATAAGCTTTGTGTTTAGGCTCAGGGAAGAAGATGGATTCGCGCTCCTTTTGGGAGCTCATTCTGGAGCCCCTTTTGTAGTCACCTGTCATGCCTCATTGGGGTTTTTTTGGTTTGGGGTGAAGAGCAGTTTTTATGACATGAAGTTGAGAAAACTCTTAAGTATATTTTTACTTGTTTTTTGAACTTTTTATTTTATGTTGGTGTATAGCGGTTAACAGTGTTACGATAGTTTCAGTTAAACAGCGAAGGGACTCAGCTATTCATATGCCTGTATCCATTCTCCCCCAAACTCCCCTCCTATCCAGGCTGCCACATAACAGTGAGCAGAGTCCCCTGTGCTATAGAGCAGGGCCTTGCTGGTGATCCACTTTAGATACAGCAGTGTGTGCGCGTCCATCCCAGACTCCCTAACTGTCCGTTATATCCCATGCTCCCCTGATCCGGCAGCCATAAATTTCTCTAGTCTGTCTGTCCATTTCTGTTTTGTAAATAAGTTTGTTTGTTTCATGTTGTTTTAGATTCTGCATATAAGGGATGTCATAAAATACATCTGCTGCTTTGTCTGACTGACTTCACGCAATATGATAATTGCTAGGTCTGTCTATGTTGCTACAAATGGCATTATTTCACTCTTTTTGATAGCTGAATAGTATATTCCACTGTATGTGTTTTAGATTTTCATGTGTGAGATGTATACTTTTTGAGGGAAGGAAGGTCCCTTACCGCAGAGGACTGAACGGGACAGACGCCCCCAGCTCAGGCCCCTGGGTGAGGTGCTCACAGCCTTTATTTCCCATACGCGGTGGTAACGGCTCTGAGGGAAGCAGGGCTTGTTTTACCAAACAGCCCTTGTGGTGCTGTGGTCACAGTAAAACAACCGTGCGTTGTTACAGCAGTATATATCCAATAATATAAATGTGTAAGTGTAATACTTACTGCTATAATGTACCATGGTATATATACTATATGAATATATGTATTTTTAAATGTTTTATTAAAATATAAAGTATGGTATAAAGCTTTTTTTCTGGCAAAGTAAAACAAAGAAAAGGACAACTTTCTTCAGATTTCTAAGATTGAAATTGACTATCACCCCAGAGTAGCTTTTGTTGGGAGTGGAGCGAGGGACCAGAGGGTTTTCCATGATAACTTAGGCTGTGTAATTGTGAGGCTGATGCCAGTCTTGTCAGCTGTAATCCCTAACATGCTGCCTAGCACGTGTGTGTGTGCTAAGTCGCTTCAGTCATGTCTGACTCTTGTGACCCCATGGAGCCCACCAGGCTCCTCTGTCCACGGAATTCTCCAGGCAAGAATACTGGAGTGCGTTGCTGTGTCCTCCTCCAGGGAATCTTCCCGACCCAGGGATTGAACCTGGGTCTCTTGCATTGCAGGTGCATTCTTCACCACTGAGCCACCAGAGAAGCCCGTCTATCACACAGTGGATGTTAGATGTTTATTGACTGACACTGAACTTTTCACAGTATTTGCTGTGACTGGAAGAATGTTAGGGCACTGAATTGCGCACCTGTGGAGCACCGTGACACTGCAGATTTTCTCAGTTCTTTGCAGAAATTCCTCTTAAGTCTTTGGTGCCTTCTGCTGTTAAAGTAGAATATAATGGCATATGAACTTCGTTGTTATTGAGTGAATGAGAGCTGTGATTATTATTTACTCCCTGCCTCCTCTCGCGCCTCTCCATGCCCCCCGGAGCATCCGAGTACGTCTTCCACGCCGTGGTCATCTCTAGTAACTGTGGCAGTTAGACCGTGGCTCTGTCCAGATGCTTCTCAGAATCCGCGTCCAGCCGTCCTGGACTGCCCTCTGCAGTTGGTGCTTTCAGCCAAACACTGGACCCTAAAAACAGCACGTGTCAGACATCATTGATTCTTTCACCCAGGTGCCCTCCTCGCTCCTCTCTCCCCAGTGGGATCAGTTTTACCAAGTGAGCGGGTACTGCCATGTTTATCCTGCATTCTGCTTGTGCCAGTACCAGTGCAAGATGTCTTTTTTGATATTTTTACACTTTATGGTTTCTTATGCTTAGGCTCCTTTATTAAAGGTCTTTTAGATGTAAAACCGGAGTATGTAAAAACATGGATAGAGCTATAGTGTGTGCACATGTGCTGTGCTTGGGGTGATCTCTCCAAGGTTCCTTCTCCAGTAGCTAGTGTGGTGTGTGTTGAACGTTCCCTCCTCCCCAACACCCCCCCCCCCAAGTCAAGACTTAGGTTCCTTTTCCCCCTCTTCCCTTCCTGCTTGTTTTGTCTCCAGTTTCCCTCCTGTGAACTCCCGGAGCCCCCGTCCTGGTCTGTTTCATCGTGTCATCAGTACGTGCTCTTACCAGTTGCTCAGTTTGTTTATGTTTTTTACTTGCGTAAACGCTCGTCCCTCCGTTCTTTCCTAAGCACAGTGTTCTCAGCTCTCTTCCTGCTCTGTGCACAGGTCTCATCCTTGATTTGGTCTGCGCCTGGTGCTCCACAGTAGGGCATGCCCCCTCTGCCTGCCTGCGGCCCCATCACCCCTGGCAGAGCCCCCCACGCATTCCAGTCAGTGTCCACAAGCGGATGGCCCTCTTGTGAGAGTTGAGCGGGATTGCAGGGGCCGTGGGTTTTGCTTAAATTTCAGTCATGCCCAGGAGTGCTGCAGAAGGGCTGTGCCTTCTCCATACCGCCCCCCCCCCCCCCCCCCCGAGCAGGGCGTGGGGGTCTTCATATCCACAAGTCCCTGTGGCAGGTTCTGGTTTTCTGAATTTTGCCAATCTGCAAGCAGAAGGTGGTATCTGTAGTTTGACGTGTATTTCTCAGATTATGCCACTTGTTAGCCTCTTGGTATATCCTTGTCAGATTTTTGTGTATCCTGGTCTGTATATTGTCTAATCAACATTTGTCCACTTTTCTATTGAAGTGCTATTTGATATCTTAGATATTAAGCCTTTGTTTTAGACTTTGCAAATATCTTCTCTCTGACCACTGTTAACTTTATAATACAGTGTATCTCATATTTATTTTAAGTCTCTCTCAATCTGAATTCTAATTGTGTTTTTTTGTTTGTGAGGCAACCCTGTAAACTTACTCTAAACTTACACATGGAGAATATATCCAGGCAGCTAGGTCAGTCTTAGGAAAAAAAGACGTTGACTAGAGGGCAGGAATTGTTTTGCCAGAGGTGAAGGCATGCCCCGATATTAAACTGTTGTATTGCCCTGGCCCTGTGGTAAGGTAAGGAAAAGAAGTGGATTTAGGGTGCTTAGAGATAGAGACGTGTGGGAACTTCCCTGGTGGTCCAGGAGTTAGACTCTGTGCTTCAGTGCAGGGGGCACAGGTTTGATCCCTGCTCAGAAACTTAAGATCCTGCATGCCACACGGTACAGCCAAAAATAAGTAAGTGAAAGATAGAGGTGTGTGTGTAGCATTGTAACACATGTTACAGCGGCACAGGAAGACAGTGGGAGACACAGTGGGTCAGTTTACTACATGAGGTGGGGGGTGAACTCACCCTGTGGGGGCAAATAAGAGTGGGTCCCTGCCCAGCGCCATGTGTGAAGAGGTCCCGATGGATTAAAGGCCTGTGCTGGGAAGGCAAACCTAGAGCCAGAGACGAGTGCGTGACCCACAGGCTAGGAAGCACCTTCTCAGCGTATCTTCAGAGGCATAGACCTCACGGTGAAATGAAATACATGTATCACATGGAATTAAAATGTTCCGGGTCGTGGACCTCTCTTTGCCTCAGGCTCCGATGCCTGGCGGGGTGCACGCCATGCCCCTGGGGAGGGGCCGGGTTGGCAGAGCGTGGGCAGACTGTGTGCAGCAGACGGGAGCCTCTGCACGCAGTTCTGCCGTCCTGCTCGGCTCTGAGCCTAGGAGCCTGTGCGGGGCGTGTCCCGCTCCCCCTGAGCACCTGTGGAGGAATAGTCCAGATCAGCATGTGCTGAATGACACAAGGTCTGCAGCAGGGTTACTTGTGGTGGCTGTTTAAAAGGAATAGTCCCCTCTTCTCCACGTCTCCCTCCCCTGTTGTCTCAATATGTGGAGTGGAAAGGATCTGCCTTTTTCTTGAAAGCCTCAGAGCAGTGATGGCAAACCTTTTAAAGTAAAGGTCCAAATGGTAAGTATTTTAGGACTTGCAGGCTGTGTTAAAACTTGCATGCTGTGTTAAAACCATTCCGTTCTTACCCATAGTATAAAGTGGTAGCAGGAGATGTGGATTTGATCTAGGTCCGGAAGATGCCCTGGAGAAGGAAATGGCTACCCACTGCAGTATTCTTGCCTGGAGAATCCCATGGACAGGGGAGCCTGGTGGGCTACAATCCATGGGGTCGCACAGACTTGGACATGATTTAAGCGACTAAACAGCAGTGGTAGCAGCACCGGAACTGCCATTTGTGTGTGTGCTGTGGGCTGAAGCCAGTTCTGGTGGTTTTTTTCAAAAGCTACGAATCCTATTAAATACCTAGATTTGTGGTACTGCTTTTGTGGAAGACTGAATTAAGTCTCAAGGTTAAATGAGAATTAACTGAGAAGTACATCTTCTAAGTATCTGCTTTTAATGAACATATGGGTTAATTATTCATTTGACCAACCTCTTGATGGTATTTTATGGGAGAGTAAAATGCTTAATAGACGCTTCACATTTATGAAAGCAGAGTGTTCCCTGAACAGGTTAGGATTTTTGAGTGTAATTTTTACTACTTTAATTATTTTGTGAGATAATAGCTTGAAATTTAAAATGAGGAATACTTTTTTTCAACTTACAGATTCACAGAGCAGTTACTAGGGGTATGTAGCTAGTGCATGATTGGAGCGTTCATTCAGTTCAGTTCAGTCACTAAGTCATGTCTGACTCTTTGTGACCCCACGGACTGCAGCACACCAGGCCTCCCTGTCCATCACCAACTCCCAGAGCCTGCTCAAACTCATGTCGATCTGGTTGGTGATACCATCCAACCATCTCATCCTCTTCAATCTTTCCCGCCTTCAATCTTTCCCAGCATCAGGGTCTTTTCAAATGAGTAAGCTCTTCCCATCAGGTGGCCAGAGGATTAGAGTTTCAGCTTCAGCATCAGGCCTTCCAATGAATATTCAGGACTGATCTCCTTTAGGATGGACTGGTTGGATATACTTGCTGTCCAAGGGACTCTCAAGAGTCTTTTCCAACACCACAGTTCAAAAGCATCAATTCTTAGGTGCTCAGCTTTCTTTATAGTCCAACTCTCACATCCATATATGACCACTGAAAAAACAATAGCTTTGACTAGATGGACCTTTGTTAGCAAAATAATGTCTCTGTTTTTTAATATGGTGTTTAGGTGTTTAGCAAACGTCTTTTAATTTCATGGCTGCAGTCAGCATCTGGGGGTATGTAGTTATTTTGGAGACCAAAAAATAAAGTCAGCCACTGTTTCTATTATAGTTTCCCCATCTACTTGCCATGAAGTGATGGGACCAAATGCCATGATCTTAGTTTACTGAATGTTGAGTTTCAAGCCAACTTTTTCACTGTCCTCTTTCATTTCATGAAGAGGCACTTTAGTTCGTCGCTTTCTGCCATGAAGGTGATGTTATCTGCGTATCTGAGGTTATTGATATTTTTCCCAGCAATCTTGATTACACTTTGTGTTTCATTCAGCCAGGCATTTCGCATGATGTAATCTGCATATAAGTTAAATAAGCAGGGTGACGGTATGCAGCCTTGACATACTCCTTCCCTGATTTGGAACCAGTCTGTTGTTCCATGTCCAGTTCTAACTGTTGATTCTTGACCTGCATACAGATTTCTCAGGAGGCAGGTAAGGTGGTCTGGTATTCCTGTCTCTTGAAGAATTTTCCACAGTTTGTTGTGATCCAAAGTCAAAGGCTTTGGCATAGTCAATAAAGCAGAAGTAGATTTTTTTTTTGTAGCTCTCTTGAGTTTTTGATGATCCAGCAGATGTTGGCAATTTGATCTCTGGTTCCTCTGCCTTTTTTAAAAACCAGCTTGAACATCTGGAAGTTCACAGTTCACGTACTGTTGAAGCCTGGCTTGGAGAATTTTGAACATTACTTTACCAGCATGTGAGATGAGTGCAATTGTCCGGTAATTTGGACATTCTTTGGCATTGCCTTTCTTTGGTATTGGAATGAAAACTGACCTTCTCCAGTCCTGTAGGCACTGCTGAGTTTTCCAAATTTGCTGGCGTATTGAGTGCAGCAGTTTCACAGCATCATCATGTGGTGTTAAAAATCAAACATGTTTAAAGCAGTCTTTGGGCTTAAAAAGGTCGATCTCTGAAACATCTTTTCTGTGTGTGGGTAGCTCAAGGGTGTGATATGTAGCCCTCTCTATAGGAATCAGTTCCATGTTCTTACTAGTTTGTCTTTTATTTTAAATTTTATTGAGTTAGTGCATATCTTAATAATTGATGTGAGGTAAGGTAGCTTTTATTTATTATTTGATTTCAGTATAATGCCTTCATTAATTATGTGGAATTTTACTGTAATTTTGACCTTTGAAGTGAAACGATTAACTTGATTATTGGAAAGCCAAAATGTAGCTTTATAGATTTTTATGGCAGCGGTTACTGATACTCATGTAAGCAGCCACTATTTCTTTGGAAATTTGATCACTTACTGCTTTTAAAATTCTGTGGGTCCAGTAGTGGTTAAAGGCCCAGAGCCCCTTTATGTAGTTCTCCTTGACTTCTCAAGGCGCAGTTGAGGGCCGTGTGATCAGCCACACCCTCCCGATGAGGGCTGACCCGGGATTCGCACACGGTTCTGATTCTCAGGCTCTTTGCGTGTCTGGTTGTATCATACTAGGAGGTGTATTTGTAAAGCTTTCGAAAGCAGCGCAGCCCTTTCTTGAGACAGATTTCAGGGAAGTGAAGCACTGAGAACAGTGAAGCCTTGTCTCCCCTTGGGGTACAGTTTGAACCCCGTTGCTTGCAGTAGGTATTTCCTGTACATTACCAAGGCCCACTAACTTGCTGTTAGGACAGCAGCCTGGGACTTCTTACTGAATTTGTTCCAGATTCTGACCTGCCTTTTCCCTTTCTCCTTCTGTTGCTGCCCACTGAAGCCGCTCTGGACCTCACATGGATCCAAGCCTTTCCCTGAGGTGCACCGCCTCTTTATTAGACCATTGCCCGGGGAGCTCCTGCTGGCTGGGCCCCAGGGCCCCCACAGATTAGATTAGCGGGGATGGGGCTTCGGAAAGGGAAGCAGGGAGTTCAGAGGTCAGAGGAGAACAGAAAAGTCACGTGATGGGCAAGAGGAAGAGAGTGAGAAATGCCTTTACTTTTCAGACTGGCAGATCGCTGTTCACCTTAAGAGGGTTTACTGTGGACTACTGAGGGCGAAGCGGGTTTGAATCTCAGGTAGGAAGGAGGGTGTGTGTGGGGAGGGTGGAATTAGAAGTTGGCACTAGGGCAGGAGAACGCTGCCCTGTAGCTTGAGGGGGATAGAGGTGTTTGGGGGACTGTTTCCACCTTTGTCCAGTTGTTTTTCTTTCTCACAGGGAAGTGTGAACAGAATTTTTTCCTTTGGCTGTGCCTCGCAGCATATGGGATCTTCCTGTGCCCCCTGCAGTGGAAGTGCGGGGTCCTCAGCCCCGGGCCCCCAGGGGAGGGCCCAGCCTTGTGTTTTAATCATTTGTTGTTGGCCTTTCTCTTGACTGGCAGTGTCATGGAGTAGGCACCCCCTTTGACACTTCGGTGAATCTTGTAAGAACTTTGAACCAGATACTCCTGTCTAAATAGATATTTTCCAGTTGGCTGATACGTGAGCACATGGGCTTTATTTTGTCGGCTCTCCTGCCCCGGCCGGCAACCCCTGCTGCTGGAGCCGCCGAAGCTCTTCTTCCTCCCAGAGAAGCCAGCTGTCCTCCCAGACCTCAGCCCATGAGCATCCCCTGAAGAGGAGGGTGGCTCTGGCGGCCCCAGGCTTGGGCGCGGCCCTCTGCTCCAACAGCTGCCCTCCCCCTCCCCCCCATCGGGTTTCTCTGGGCTTCTTGGTGCCCCACGGCCCCACTGCATCTCCCCCTGGTCGGCTGCCCTGACTGCTGCTGCTTGCTCAGCTGCGCTGCCTGAGCGTCTTGGCTGCTGCCGCGGCTCTCTGCAGCTCGTGTGTTCCTGGGGTGGACTGTGCCTGTCTGTGGGTCTCTTAGACCTGTAGTCCTGGCTCTTCATCAAGGCCCAGTCCAGCCAAACCACGCTGCCAGATAGACTGGTTAAAAGGATCCGCTTTGCTCAGAGGTGTCACCCTTCAGTATTACTTTACCTGCTGTAAATAAGTGTTTTTTTAAAAAATGTTAAACCTTATGTGTTTTTTTTTAATTTATTTTTTATTGAAGGATAAGTGCTTTACAGAATTTTGCTGTTTTCTCTCAAACCTCAACATGAAGCAAAACCTGATATTTTTAACTTCTTGAAATAAACAGACAATAATATGTTTATATATTTTAACTATTGCATATAATAGCAAAGATATCAAGCATATATCTAATGACATTTCTGAGCTAAAATCAGGGTATATAGTTTTCTGAAATGTTACTTTATGAAGCGTGCTAGATTATATACCTAAACTCACCATTTCGTTTTTTAGCAGATAAAATAATGACGCGCCTGCATGTGCTGGGGCAGGCACTTGGGATTTGTGCTGAAGAAGAGGCTGGGCGCCCTGGGGAGGCAGCTTGGGTTCGTGTGTGTGTGTGTGTGTGTGTGTGTGTGTTAGGGGGGTGTGTGTGTGTATGTGTAGCCGAGGCTCTGTGCTCTGGTGATGACCCTTCGGGGTTGCTCCCATGAAGTAGCTGTGATTTTCCCAGGGACAGTTCTGTTCTCACTGTGCCTGCTCTAATCCACGTTGTTCGGTTTCCATCGCCTCTTAATTAGGCTCTCTGCTCTGTTCATTGCAGGTTGAATATGTAGTTTCCAGTTTCTGAATGGGTTGATGTTTTCACTGTTTGGGGTTTTCCACTTCTTTTTTTTTTTTTTCCCATTTATTTTTATTAGTTGGAGGCTAATTACTTTACATCATTACAGTAGTTTTTGTCATACATTGAAATGAATTAGCCATGGATTTACATGTATTCCCCATCCCAGTCCCCGTCCCACCTCCCTCTCCACCCGATCCCTCTGGGTCTTCCCAGTCCACCAGGCCCAAGCACTTGTCTCATGTACCCAGCCTGGGCTGGTGATCTGTTTCACCCTAGATAACATACATGTTTCAATGCTGTTCTCTTGAAACATCCCACCCTCGCCTTCTCCCAGAGTCCACAAGTCTGTTCTATACATCTGAGTCTCTTTTTCTGTTTTGCATATAGGGTTCTCGTTACCATCTTTCTAAAGTCCATATATATGTGTTAGTATACTGTAATGGTCTTTATCTTTCTGGCTTACTTCGCTCTGTATAATGGGCTCCAGTTTCATCCATCTCATTAGAACTGATTCAAATGAATTCTTTTTAATGGCTGAGTAATATTCCATGGTGTATATGTACCACAGCTTCCTCATCCATTCGTCTGCTGATGGGCATCTGGGTTGCTTCCATGTCCTGGCTATTATAAACCTTGACTGTGTCTTCACTGTTTTCCCCGTAGGCAGTACAAAGCCATTAAAATCTAAACAGCTTGCTAGGCATTTAAGGCTCTCTGTGATCTGTTCTCCGTGTTTCTCCAGTTCCGTTTTCAGCTCCATTGCTGCAGGAGACGCCCGTCACCTCTGTTCAGTCACCGCTCCCCCTGGAAGAAGCCTGTTGGCCCTCCAGGCACGATTCGGCTGGCCCGCCCCTGCAAGCCTTCCCGGCTCTCCGGGGCGAGCTGCCACTCCGCGTCCGCTCCGGCTCTCAGCTGCCGCAGCCAGTTTGCGGTGTGCGTTCAGCTGGAACGCACGCTCGTAGGCCAGTATTTATGCTTATTTTCTGGGAGCTCAGTGGATAATCCCTTGGAAAAATAGCTCTACCCTCTTGTACTTGGAAGAACTTGAGTTGGTAAAAAGAGGCTTGTGTCACATGGTTTTAAAATGTTAACTTTGTTTTCCCTTTCCATCTTTTCTTGGTTCTTGTTTTTATTAAAACTATACACCAACATAGTTTAAAGAATCTAATATTTCTTTAAGGTTTGTTTCAAAGGAACAGCTGTTCCAGCAACTTTCCCCTCTTTGCTCTCCAGAGGCAGCTGCCCGTGTGCTCAGCCGTGTCCGACTCTGTGTGCCCCGTGGACTGCGGCCCGCGGGGCTCCTCTGTCCGTGGGATCCACAGGCGAGGACACCAGGGCGGGTCGCCGCGCCGCCTCCAGGGCTGTCCCCAGCCAGGGCTCAGACCCAGTCTCCTGCCTCGGCAGGCAGACTCTCCGCTGCTGGGAAGCCCCCGAGGCAGCTGCCCACGCTTTTTTGAGTTGGTGGTTTTGCTGTTTACCTCCCTGTTTTTAGATTTCTGTTTAGTTGGTAAATAGTCTCTTTGCGACCCCATGGACTGTAGCCCACCAGGCTCCTGTGTCCACGGGGATTCTCTGGGCAAAGAAGACTAGAGCTGGTTGCCATTTCCTTCTCCAGGGGATCTTCCCAACCTGGGATGGAATTCCAGTCTCCAGCTTGGACAGATAGATGTGTCCACTGCGTAACGGTTACTACACTAGGCTCGGGTAGCATCCACCGCCCCACAGAGGAGCGAGAACCTTCAGAGGCTGCTCTCCCAGCAGCTCTCAGCTGTACAGAGCTGGTAACCACGGTCGCCCTGCTGTCCATGACGCCCCGTGGCTCGTTTATTGTTGACGTCTGTGCTGCCGGACCACCTTCACCCGTACGCGCCCCGCCCCCCCCCCCCCCCAACCATCTTCTCCCAGTGGCTTCATCTTAGCCATGTTCTTCTTTGCTGGATGCAGCATCTTCTGTGTCTCTGGATGTTGGTGGTCAGTTTACCCCAGGCTTTGTGATTTTTCTGTTCTCTGGTTGTCCCTCTCCCCGTCTGTCTTGCTTTTTGTTGGCTGTGTTGGAGGAGCATGCCTCGGTCACAGTTCCTGAGGCGGGCCCTGGGGTCAGTGATCGGGGTCCTTCTGGGCCATCTGTGCTCCTCTGGTGCCAGGGAGGAGGGTTGGGGTCTCCGGGGCGCCCAGGGTGTGTGGACTTCCTCGGCTAGGCTAGGACCCGGCTTCAGAGCGCCCTCAGTTTTAACCTCTCCAGAATGTGGACCCCCAGCTGGTGGGGTTTCTGTCCTGTGTGACAGGTGACCGCAGCGTCGGCAGCCCAGAAGAGCACGCACTTGTTCTGCGGTGAGGGGACTGCTGGGCTCTGGAGGCTGCGGTCCAGGCCCAGTTCTGTTCTGACTCAGAGGCGGGGGAGAGCTGGCTACTGCTGCTGTGGAGGTGGCCCGCGGGTCGGCTGAGCGTCGGTCTCAGGCTCTGGCACACACGGCCTGAGCCTGTGGGGTGACTGTCCGGGCGGGGACAGCACTGCCCGGCTCAGCAGCGGCCTCACAGACGGCCCTGGGGTGCAGCTTATGCGTGTGCACTCTGAGCCAGCTCTTCCCGCCTCACCTGACGCTGCCCCAGGCACCCAGACTCTGGGTCTTCAGGGAGTGGACATGGTCTGATTGTCCACATCTCTGGGGTCATTGGGCATGGTGTGAACTCTCTTGGGACAGCATGTAGGAATCAGTCCTGGATGGCACATCCTTGACCACTGGTCTGTTCGCCTTCCAGCTTCCCGTTGTTATCGTCTCCTTTCCTGTCTGTCCCATCTTTGTAGGTTTTGGCCTTTTTGGAAAATCTCCTTGCTCTTGTGCAGGTGGCGCCTGGAGGAGGAGCCTCCAGCGCATGTGTTCATGCTCCCATCTTCACGCATGTGCTCCGAGATGGTCATTTCCCTCCTCTGGTCCAATATTCACACTAGGTCTGGGTGTTTCATTTTCCACCTTTGTCTCTGAGTCTTCAGCCTTCCTTTCCAGCCACATGCTGGGCGCTCAGCTGCGTCGTGCTCTGAGCCCTGGGCTTGCAGCAGATGTCTCCTTTGCTCTTCATCAGAACTTCTCTTGCCTTTTGGTTTTTTCTCTAAAACTTCATCCTGGGTAGGCATGTCTTTCAGTAGTTAGTTCTCTGAAAGTTTATCCCATGTAAAATTGGAAGTCCCCAGCTGACGTTTTTGTTAGGACCCTTTTCTGTTCGGGGAGAATGCCCTTCGGTGTTGAACGATTAGAGCCCTTTTTAGAGGCGACTGATGTTAGCATGCGGTACATGTGTGTGCGCTGCTTGTGGCGATTTGGGAGCCAGAATGGTGGCTGGCCAGCGGCCCTGGGGAGAGCCCTGGGTATCTGCTCACCAGCCCCAGCACTGGCCGCGCGCGCCTCTGGCAGCTGTGAAATGTCACATGTGGACACCACACCTGGGCGGCCTCAGCAGCTGCTGCAGCGCCTGACTCCGAGAAAGCTGCTGTCTCTCTGCTCAGCCAGGAGGGTGGGTGTAGGCAGCAGGACGGATCCGGCGATGAGATTCTGCAATGAGAAAGGAGCCGGAGGCCCCCCCAGCCCTGCCTTGGACGTGTAGGGTGCAGCCTCCTCGCTCATGCAGTCTCTCAGCCCTTCGCAGATATCAGCAGCCTTCCCCCGTTCCCCCTGACCAGCTGGGACCCAGAAAGAAGCTGGCACCTCCCCCAGTGCAGTAAATAGCTCTGCTCGCCTGCTGCCCTGTGATCTCCTGGTGGCTCTGAGTGGCAGTGCAGAGGGAGGGAACGGAAGGCCTCAGAGGCCCGCTTCCCAGAGCCCAGAGGCCCGCTTCCCAGAGCCCCGCAGGGGGACCTTGTGCCCCAGGCGGGGCTGCCCTGCATCTTGCCGCAGGTCTCGTCGCAGGTCACTTCAGTGCTTGCCAGCCGCCGGAAGCCGGAGTGGATCTGAGCTCCTGGGACCAAACTCACTTCTCAGCTGCAAAAATAGGTGTCATGTGCTAATACACCTGCTTTTTAGTATTTTGGGTTTTTTTTTCTATTTCCACCTGAAGAATTGTGGGTTTTTTTTTCCCTTTGCAGTTAGAAACATAACATTTAGACTGTTACTCAGTTGAACTGATGCTCGTTTCTCAAAACCATCTTCGGCTTTCTTTTAACTGGGGATTCTTACCATTTGTGGACTTGTCACATTGTTAGCAAAACCCCCTGTCCTCCACACTATACTGTGTGGGGTGTATGTATTTTCAGTTAATTCATTTCTGCAAATAAAGTGAATCAGTTTTTTAAGAAATTTTAATAATATCTCTTAGCAGATCACAAGATTTTCTTGTTCCTGTTTTCATTCCAGCCTCCATCCAGATGTGGAAGAGAAATGAGATAATTAGGTAGCAGAGGCAGACTGTTAAGTGTGATTAAATGAAAGTGGTGGTCCGGAGGCAGGTGATTTTATTAGAAGCTCTATGGATTATAGTGGAAAGGAAGTACATAGTAGGAAACGTACTTTAGTAGGAAAGCCTAGACTGCATTTCCCAGAGCTGGGACTTTCCGCTTTAGGACTCCGCCATTCAGGCACATCGCTTCACCTCTGGGATCTGTTTCCCGATCTTTAAAATGGGGGTAATATGACTTTTCCTGATACAAAAGATTTCAGTGAAGATCAGAGAATTCAAAGTTTATGAAAGAACTGTGGAAATGGTATGTTCCTCTGCAAATGTTAGGTATTGTTCGGCTTTTGATTTCTGTTGGTTCTTGGAACGATATTTTAAATGTGCATATGTTAGGTCAGAACAAACTGATACCTAATAAATCCTGGAGAATTGAATTCAAAGTTTATTTCGCTTATTATACTTGGAGAAATTTTTGTCTACTTTATTGAGGCATAACATTACATAAAATTAAATTCACCTGCTTCCAAGTCTTCCATGTTTTGGACTCTTCAGCTGAATTGAGTGTTTAGATAGCTGTTTAGGTGACGTGAGCAGATCGTCTTAGGTGACAGTTGGTTTTTTTAACGTGTCTGCTGAGTGGCCTGTTAGGTCCCCCTGCCTTGATTTGAAAAGGATTCGCTTCCTGCTCTTGAAGCCTCCTTGGTTCACACTGAGCCTTCTCTCCGCTCCACGTGGGGGGTACAGGGTGCGGAAGGCAGCTGGAAGGAGCCCCGGGCTGAGTGGGGAGAGTCCCAGGCTTCCCCAGGCTCCGTGTTGAGCGTCAGGAGGCCTCGTCACAGGGCAGGAGGTGGCAGCAGCCACAGTCACTTCCTGTGAAAGACCGTTTCACGTCGTCACCCACAGATGCAGCGAGTCGGGGTCCCCAGGGAAAACGTATTTGGGTTTTGGCACAGGAATGAGCTTGTCAAAATCTCTTCTCCACCCCTTGGTGACTGTTCTAAACCACAGTCTATGAAACTGGGCTTCCGTAGCCCAGATTGAGTACCCCCACTCCCTAAACACTTAAAGCGCTGGTTCTCTCCTCAGAAACCCTGTTTACCCAGGATCACCACATTACTCACCTTCTCTAATGCTTTCTCTCTTACTCAGTGGGTTTGATTCCATTTCGTCTGCTCTTTCTAAAATGGTAACACACGTTATTATGAAAGTTACACATGATTGTTTTTTTAAATCCCAGTGATTTAGATCTGTTTGAAGGCGAAGGTAATCCCCTGCCTCATCCTTCAGGTATAACTACTGTTATAGTTTGGCTGTATGGTGTGTCTTACAAAAATGAGATTGTTTTACACAGTTACAGAACCTGCTTTTTCAGTTAACACTGCACTGTGGGTTTCTTTCAATCTTGTGCAGGATGCATGCTTCCTCTCATTTAAGAGCTGCGGACTGTACTTTTATATGGTTGTACCATGCTGTCTCTAACCTCTCTCCTAGTGATAATTTAGTTCATTACAAATATTTTTCTATCATACATAAGGTTCTTATAAATATCGTGACACTATGGCCATGAGCATGTGTCCAGTCATTCCTTAGGTGAATTTCTGAGAAGCAGGATTTCTGTGTCAGAGGGCATCCTGGGTTTACATTCAAACATGTTACATCTAATCACAGCCTGAAAGGACTGCTGATTCCCTGTCCCACAACAGTGGAAGAGAGGGCCTGTTCCTCGTGCAGTTAACATGGACGACTGTCAGTCGTTTGAGTTCTTGCCAGTCCTTACAGGTTAAAAGGTGCCTCGTGTTTAATTTGCATTTCCTTGAGTCTAAATAAGATTGAGAATCTGTTTATTGGCCACATGGGTTTCTTTTGAGAAGTGCCTGTGTACTCTGAACGTTTTTCCAAAGTCGAGATACTAACCCTGTGTTTTGCATTGTGGCTCTGCGCACCACCCTGTGATGAACTGTTCATGACTTCTTTGTCTGGAGGGTCTTCAGTTTTTCTGTCAGCACGTCTGTTCGTCTTTCCCTGTGTAACTTTGTTGGTGTTTCAGCTTTGCTTCCCCGCGAAGGAGACCCTGGAGAATTGGAATACAAGCCGTTTCTGTAGTGTTAAGAACGCGGGAGAGGCGGGAGTCAGCCTGGGAGGGAAGGGCTGTCCACAGAGGACACCTCCTGGCCGGTGCCCAGCAGGCGAGAGTCTCAGGGGACCCGCCGGGGACGCGTCCCCCCGAGCCGTTAGCCGGTGGTGAGGCTGCTGTCGGAAGTTTTCCCAGCTATTTATTCCTGCCTGACGGGAACACCCTGAAGGGCGCAAAACCACCCCCACCACCTGTCGGGGGCCGAGGGCCGGGCCGCGTGATCTCTGCACAGGGTCTCTGCCGCAGTCAGATGGCAGCGGGGGAGGGCAGGACCCCCTGTAAAAAGGCCCTGGCTTGGGGAGTCCCGCGGGCTGCCCCTGGTCCACACTCAGAGGGGCGGGAACCAGACGCCTGGGGGAGGAGTGTCTGCGGGTCTGTGCGTCCGCCGCACCCCCTGCCTGTAAACAGTCTCCAGCAGCGCTCAGGAACGGAGGCTGCGGGGGGCTGGCCCGGACGAGGCGGCGGCGGCCCCTGTGCAGGGCTTGGCCTGACATGTCCCCACCCTCAGGTAGAAAACTCTCACGCGTATTTTCTTCCAGTTCCTGTTCACACTTTTAAGGTTTTGAGGTTCTGTTTGTTTTAAATAGCTGATGAAAGTAAGGGTCAAACACGTGTTCTAATGGTTAGCCAGTTGTGTTAATATGATTTTAAAATAATTTCCCCAGCAGTTGTCAAGTTTTTAAAAAGTTTCAGGACCCTGTTATACCTTTAAAAATTATTATAAGCAAGAGCTTTTGTTTATGTGGTTAATAATTATGGATTTTTACTGCATTCAAGATTAGAGCTGAAACATTTTTTTAAAAATTGTTCATTTAGAAATAACCTAGGACGTGTTAACATCTAGCTCTAATTTTCTAAATCCAAAAAACCTAGATGAGTGGCACTATTTTACATATTTGCAGATTCCTCCAGTGTCAGACTTAAGGAAACAGCTGGGTTATTCTCTGCTTCTGCACTGACTGTCCTCAGATCAGCCTCTCGGGAAAGCCTGGCGGTGCAGAGAGGAGGAGGCAGACGGTGGTTCAGGGCTGTGGATGGTGCTGACCTGTGGGGACTCGGGACACTGCCCGTCTAGTCTTTCCCTGATGGTGTCAGAGCCAGCTCGAGCTGAAGGCGTGTGTGTCCTCCAGATCCCCCTGGGTTTGTGCTGAGGGAGGCGGTAGGGGCTGGACCGAGGACGCACAGCACCTGTGTGGGGCGTTTCCTCAGAGCCTGGGGGATGCGGTGCGCGAGGAAAGGAAGCGGGAGCCTGGCTGGTGAGCCGGTGCGGGCATGCGGTCTCAGATCCCCTCTGTGTGGATCAACCACAGACGATCCAAACTGGAATATGTTCAAGGGCAATGAAAAATTTTAATTATTAAATAAAAGCTTTATCAGACAATACAATTAAAATAATTGTAGAGTGCACCCCACATGGTAAGTGACCCAGAAAGTCCGCTGCCGCGAGACAGTTGAGGCAGGTCTTCGTCTGACTCTCGATAGGCGAGGGTGGGCCTTGGACCCCCGGCCCACGGCGCCCTGCTCGCCCGCCTGCAGCGTGGAGGCGGCGCAGACGGCTGGTGTGAGTGGCGGGGAACCTCAGTGAGGGCTCTGATGCCAGAGTGTGTTCTAGAGTCTTCTCTTGGAACTGAGTAGAGCCCAGGAAGTTCTTTTTTGAGAATGTTGGTGTCCTGCATGTAAGTAGCTTCTCCTTGTGGCCCTGAATGTCGGAGGGTCAGCACTGAATGTGTGGAGGGTGCACATGTTAAGAGGTGTGCCTTACCCCCCACCCCACCCCCCTGAAGTCTAAACAGGAGGCCCTGTCTCCACCAGCTGCTTCTCACTGACTTGCAGGACGGTTATTGTCTCCGTAGACAAGCTGGCTGTGCTCAGCTGGCCCGGGGAGAGTTTCTAGTTACAGTAGCCCCTGAACAGTGCAGGGATTGGGGGTCCCAAGTGCACCCTTGGACTCCTCCCAAAACTTCTAACAGCCTGCTGTTGACTGGAAGCCTTACCAATAACAACCATCGATTAACATCTATTTTGTATATTGTATGTATGCTCAGTCATACATACAATACATATATACATACAAGTTGCTCAGTCATGTCTGACTCTTCGCGACCCTCTGGACTGTAGCCCGCCAGGCTCCTCTGTCCACGGGATTCTCTAGGCAAGAACACTGGAGTGGGTTGCCATTTCCTCCTCCAGGGGATCTTCCTGATCCAGAGATTGAACCCACGTCCCTTACATTTAACAGCATTGACAGGGGAGTTCTTAACCACTAGCGCCACCTGGGAAGCCCATTGTATATATACCTACATTTGTTTTATGCCTTCATGACATACCTGTTTCTTAATTTTTTGATATTTCTAGGCTATGCAATTAGGCTGTGAGTTTTTTCATATTGTTAGAAATCCTTCCAAAATTTCCCAGTGTATCTATTGGAAAAAATCTATGCATAAGTGTACCCCCACAGTTGAAACTCATGTTGTTCAGGGGTCAGGAGTCCTGCCTTGAATAGCAGGTTTATAGATGCTATGTAAACACTGCACCTGAAAGCGTAGGACTCATCCAGACTCCAAGGCTGACGCCCTGGCTCTGGCTGCTTTAGTGGGAATAGAGGGGTAATGGCCTGAGTGCCTGACCTGCTCATACCATTTCTCTTATTTCTCTGGGAAAAACAAAGCAAATTAGAATTGTTCTAAATCAGGCTTGTCTGGTTTCTGCAGCAAAGAGCTATTGTCTGGTCCACCTTAATCCTGAATTGCTACCTGTTCAACACCGTGTAAGAACGTGGCCTCTGAGACACGGGGCGTGCCCATCTTTTAATTCTCTGTAATCCTTCAAATGTTTCCCGCCCCCCCCCCCCCACCCCACCCCACCCCGTCCTCTGCAACCTGGGTTTTTTTGGCTCTTTGTTTGGGACTAGTTCGTCATTTCACGTGCTTGCTGCCTACCCTCACTCTTTACTCAGTAGTTCGGAGGTTAATGCCCGATTCTGGGCTCAGTTAACTAAAAACTCTCTTTGGACTCAGCCACCCCTGAGGACCATAATTTCTTAGGTCTGCAATTCTTTCAGTATCTGTGCTGGAGTCTCTTTCAAATTGTCTTAAACTAGTTTTCTTTTAAAAATTGTGTCCTTACTAGATGTCTCTCTAATTTTTTTCAATATTGGAATGGGAATTTCCGGAAGGACTGGATTGTTGCTTTTTCCTAAAGCAGTAACATGTAAGATAAAACTACGGCTGGTGGCTAGTTGGGCAAGATTGAGCTTTTGTGAGGTTTTGTTACTTCACCTAACTTAGAAACATTGTCATATAATCCTGAAGAGTGGTACATATTTTGACCAGCTAATTCAATGTTAATTGCTATCAGGCCTACAAACCTGTACTGTATGTGGGAAATTACTCTCGAGAGACCTAGAGTCTGATGTGAGAGAGGTTGTGCACCCACGTAGCTTGTAGCGGTTTAAGTAATCTGCAGACAAGTCTTTTCTGCTGGGAAACAGGTTTCAGAAAGGAGCTCTCCAGCTTCCACAGGCCTCAGGTCGGCCCCGTGCTTCGTGCAGAGCGTGTCATGAGCGCCTGTGATGGGCGGTCTCTGCACTCTGCTGCTGCGGCCAGCCTCGGGGGCTTTGCGGGAAGGCCCCTCCCCGGCGGACGCGGGCTCCGCTGTTCTCCACGCACGTTTATCTGAGTCCGCTCCCTTCCTGTGTGGGACAGGCTGCTCCTGTTTGGGCTCGCCGTTCCAGAGTGCCTGCCTGGGCACACAGACGTGAGCTCCTGCCTGGCCCCCGCTCTTCTGGGCACTCCTTTAGGTGGGCCCTTGGTCTGGAAGCTCCTCCCAAGGGACGGTGCTGAAGGGCACACCACGCAGCCCTGCTGTGTCTGCCCGCGAGGAGCTCAGCCGGGTGCCCTGCGTCTAGACAGTTACTGTTTTCTGCAGGGGCGCCAGAACAGCATGGATTTTGGGGTCTGTCTTTATAAAATTCCTCTGGATGTGTTCAGTAGCTGTCACCAAGAAGGTTGCTTTCATTCCCTGGACCGATATCTATTGGGCAGTGATTGTGGGGGACGAGGAGTCCCTCTGGTCAGTTGAGAAAAGATTCCTGCTATTCTCTCATATTCATCTTGACTTTCTTAGCAAAAGAGTATGTTAAGAATGGACTTTGAGTCGTACGTTTGTAGGGAACATAGATTTGATTACAGGTCTCTTCCTGTAAGCACTTTCTCAGTTCTGTGTTTGATTATTGATTTTACAGACTGAACAGAGTTAAGCATCACCAGTGTTGATGTTTGTTTTTTACTGCAAAGTACAGGTGGAGGAGAGACCTAGGTAACACAACTGGTCCTTTGAACTGTTACAGATGATTGGAAAGTGGAGTTGATAAGAGTTGCCACTTGTGTCCTCCACAGCCGCCTTCTCAGACTCTGATGTGCTCAGGCATCATTTGGGGACTGTGTTAAGATGCAGATTCTAATGCCATAGGTCTGGGGTGGAGCCTCAGTCTGCTTTTCTAACAAACAGCCAGGGGATACTGATGTTGCTTTTGTTCAGGGACCACATTTTGAGTAGCCGGGGTCTATAGAACACTGGGGTGTGTGCAAATCTACTTTTTTTGGGCTGGGGGGGTGCACCTTTTGGGATCTCAGTTCTCCAACCAGGAATGGAACCCAGGCCGTGGCAGTGAAAGCAGCAAATCCTAACCACTAGACTGCTAGGGAACTCCTGCAAGTCCAGCGTTCAATGGTAGCAGCATCTGGATCGCATTTCGCCTGCTTTCTCTGTGCCAGGCACCACGCAGCAGAGCAGCGATCGGGGATGGCGGTGGCGTCTGACAGCGCGTGGGGCTGCAGACGGTCGCGGTTCTCTTTCCCACCGACGCGCACACTCCCATCCCAGCTGCGACGTGCAGAACCCTGCTCAGACGGAGTGTCACCCAGGGAGGGCACGGCTCCAAGGCTCCTGTGGTGTGGGCTTCGGGGCATCTGTGACGGCAGCCGTATCCGGGACACTGTATCTTGGACTCGTTGCTCTGTCAGGGAAGAGAAGAGACAGGGACGAGCCTGTCCAGTCTTGGAGTTTCCTGGGGGTCTGGTTGCCCCGGGTCACCGTCCTGTGGGACGAGGGATCCGTGGGGACTTCAGGGAAGAACGAGCCGCGCATCCCGGCCCCTCCTGACAGCCTGCCCCGTGTCCCCCCCACGCCCGGCTGCCCGGACGCCTGTCTGCGGCACGATGGTTGACTCTCTGTCCCCCCAGCCTCACATCCCTCACTGTTTTCTAGTGTGTGAGACCAGATAACTAAGTCTTTCAGGATTATGTCTAAAATAGCATCTCAATTAGAGATTTCTGTGTTTGTAAGCAGGGATTATCTCTCCCAATAAAAATTCTAAAAATTGATTGTAATATTTGCCATGCTTTCAGGATGCTGTTTGTAAGAAAATAGTGATACCTTTTGAAAACTGAAGTGCACCGTTGATTTCTTAACTGTCAAAGTAGAAGAATCTGTAATAAATTAATACTGAGTGTGGGCATGGGTGAGGACCGAGAAAAACATCTTAAAGTGAAAGTAAAATTTTATTTCATTTGAAATGAAGTTTAAACATTCACATGTGTGGTTTTCTTGGAAAAGTCAATCCAGAGAGCACATCAGATTCTGTAGTAAGGCTGCTCTGATGACAGGTTTTAAAAATTGGTTCTGTTAATTTCTTAGGATTACAGCTTAAATGACTTGTATTGGTTAGTTTCTGTACTGTTCACATTAGGACCGTATGTGTTACACAGAAGTTACGTCAACTGATCGCGTTTGCTGTGTGGCTCCCAGGTCAGCGCTGGTGAGATGTGGGCCTGTGGCTGCGCTGCCCCGCTCTTCGGGAAGGCAGGGGTCCTGACCGCCCCCGCCTGCGCCCTGATGGATCCGTGTGACCTCAGAAACCACTACAGAAATGAGAAAGCTGCATCAGACGGAGAGGTTCCTCTCGCTTTTCTGGCAGTGTGTCTGTTGCTGTCTGCGCGGCGGGTTGCAGGGCGCGGGCTCCCGCGGTGCAGTGCCTCGGCTCGGGCGCTGGGGTGCGGGCTCCGTCATCGTGGCCTCGGGCTTGGTTGCTCCGCAGCATGTGGGGTCTTCTGAGTCAGGGATTGAACCTGTGTCTCCTGCACCGACAGCTGGATTCTTTACCACCAAGCCACCAGGGGAGCCCTAAAGCTGTATTTACTTTGACCAGAAGGGAAAAAACAGAATTTAGGTCACAGTTCTCTCCTTTGGCCCTGTGTAAGAGTTTACACAAAACAAAAACTATTACACTTTTGTCTTCCCCTGGCCACGTTGCATGGTTTGCAGGGTCTTAGTACCTCGATCAGAGATTGAAGCTGGGCCCTTGGCAGTGAAATCAAGGAGTCCTGACCACTGGACCGCCAGGGAGTTACCTTGCGCTTTTATTTTGAAAAGTGTTTGTGTCACAGATGAACCTGAGTTTAACAGAACCTGAAAGGCAGAGTCTCAGCCACTCACAGAGATTGCAGTCACCAACTAGGGGCGCGTGTTGTGGTGCTGTTCCTGCCTTCCCTTAATCCCTTAAATTCACCCTCCCGTTTCCTGGTCCAGAACCTTCATCCCTTCGAAGGCCTTAGACTGATTTGTATACTTGAATTGGTGTTTAAAACTGGGGGTACATTTCTATTGTGCAGCCGAAACTATCTTCTGTTACAGGGAGGGGACGGGAGGCTGGTGAAGGTGTGTGCTGTCCTGAGGAGGTAAACCAGTCAGTCATTCTGTGGGGGAAGGGGGTGGGTGGGGCATTCGGACACACTTCCCCTGAACAGTCTCACTTTCTGAGAGCTGGAAGCCTCCGCCCTCAGATTTTGCCATGGGTTTGTCCACTCACCACCTTCTAGACCAGTAGGATCCTTCTTCTAGTGAGAGTTAGAAAGAGGGAAAAAGGCAAAAAGTATTACAGGCCCCTTACCATAATTATTGCTCTGTGATCAAGAAAATGCACATGACAGAAAGCTGTGACTTCATTCAGTAACAGGCAGCGTTGCTTGGTCTTTCCAGCAGATTCTCAGATGCTTCACAGTAATTCCCAAGCCCCTGGTTGAGGACCCACAGATTAGGGATCTATGCTGTTGAGTCTTTTCCAAAGCTCCTGTTTATGCTTCAACTCCTGTTTTTATGATTTCAACTACTTTTGATACTACCTCACTTAGACTGTTTTTCTTATAACCCACCTTCATTCTCCATTTTCTTAGTATAGAGACAATGTTAACTAAACAATTGCTCTTCCCATATACGTCCAGCTTATGTCACATACTTAACTCTGTGAGATACTGATTAGGCTGCACCAGTCTTAGTTGCAGCATGTGGGATCGAGTTCCCTGACCAGGGATCGAACCCAGGTCCCCTGCGTTGTGAGACTGGAGTCTTAACCACTGGACCACCAGGGAAGCCCTCAAACTCTCTCCATACGTTTTTCCTGAACTGTCGGAAGAGTTTATACCCGAACCGAAAGCTGCTTACAGACAGGCAGCAGTCTTGATTTGAATTTCTAGCTGTATCACAGGTGACAAACTTCAGACGCCCGAGGACCAGTGCTCATCTCAGGATGTGAAGCAGCAGTCAGCCGTATCCCTTCCCGCGGAGGGGTTGCCATGTGTCTCCAGAGAGAGCGCCGGCCAAGGGCACTCCTTGCATCCCAGCTTGTGATAGATAGCTGTGGTCAGACGTCTTGCAGAATCGGAAGTCATCTTTTCTTTTTTTAAACTCAAAGATGGTGTCTGCATATATGTGTGACTTAATCTTAGAGATGGTGTTAACTAAACAGTCTCTTTTTCCATGCATGTCCAGTGTAAAACAGGTTTTTAATAGTTGTTGGAACTGTCCACCACAGGGAAGCATGAAGGGGCCGTCTGTGTGAGCCAGTGGTTACCCTCAGGCCATTAGTAACAGAGGTGACCGCTGCCACGGAAGGGGCGGTTGCTGTGGGCCTGTTGCTCTGCAGAGGCAGTCACCAGCACTGCCTTCCCGAGAGTGCAGAGTTCTCAGAATGTTGCCGTGAGGTGGGGAGCCTAAGCTGCAACTTGCTCAAGGTCACACAGCTCGTAAGTGCCCAGTTCAGGGTCTGGACTCTCTGCCGCTTGACCAGGTGGGCCCTGACCCTCCCCATGGCCCCCTGTCCTTGGTCCCGGTTTTCTCCTTTCTTTTCGGCCACGCCGCACTTTCTTCCCAGCTTCTTTCTTTTCTTTCGCAAGCGTGTTTCCTTAGCCTCTGTTACTCCTGTTTCTTCTCTAAACTCCAGTTCAGTTCAGTCGCTCAGTTGTGTCCAACTCTTTGTGACCCCATGGACTGCAGCACTCCAGGCCTCCCTGTCCATCACCAACTCCCAGAGTCTACCCAAACCCATGTCCATCGAGTCGGTGATGCCATCCAGCCATCTCATCCTCTGTCATCCCCTTCTCCTCCTGCCCCCAATCTTCCCCAGCATCAGGGTCTTTTCAAATGAGTCAGCTCTTCGCATCAGGTGGCCAAAGTATTGGAGTTTCAGCTTCAGCATCAGTCCTTCCAATGAACACCCAGGACTGATCTCCTTTAGGTTGGATCTCCTTGCAGTCCAAGGGACTCTCAAGAGTCTTCTCCAACACCACAGTTCAAAAGCATCAGTTCTTCGGTGCTCAGCCTTCTTTATAGTCCAACTCTGACATCCATACATGACCACTGGAAAAACCATAGCCTTGACGAGATGGACTTTTGTTGGCAAAGTAATGTCTCTGCTTTTTAAGATGCTGTCTAGGTTGGTCATAACTTTCCTTCCAAGGAGTAAGCGTGTTTTAATTCCATGGCTGCAATCACCATCTACAGTGATTATGGAGCCCAGAAAAATAAAGTCAGCCTCTGTTTCCACTGTTTCCCAATCTATTTGCCATGAAGTGATGGGACCAGATGCCATGATCTTAGTTGTCTGAATGTTGAGCTTTAAGCCAACTTTTTTACTCTCCTCTTTCACTTTCATCAAGAGGCTTTTTAGTTCCTCTTCACTTTCTGCCATAAGGGTGCTGTCATCTGCATATCTGAGGTTATTGATATTTCTCCTGGCAATCTTGATTCCAGCTTGTGCTTCCTCCAGCCCATAGTTTCTCATGATGTACTCTGGATATAAGTTAAATAAGCAGGGTGACAACATACAGACTTGACGTGCTCCTTTTCCTATTTAGAACCAGTCTGTTATTCCATGTCCAGTTCTAACTGTTGCTTCCTGACCTGCATACAGGTTTCTCAAGAGGCAGGTAAGGTGGTCTGCTGTTCCCATCTCTTTCAGAATTTTCCACAGTTTATTGTGATCCACACAGTCAAAAGCTTTAGCATAGTCAATAAAGCAGAAATAGATGTTTTTCTGGAACTCTCTTGCTTTTTCTATGATCCTGTGGATGTTGGCAATTTGATCTCTGGTTCCTCTGCATTTTCTAAAACCAGCTTGAACATCTGGAAGCTCACGGTTCATGTATTGCTGAAGCCTGGCTTGGAGAATTTTGAGCATTACTTTACTAGCATGTGAGATGAGTGCAATTGTGTGGTAGTTTGAGCTTTCCTTGGCATTGCCTTTCTTTGGGATGAGAATGAAAACCGACCTTTTCCAGTCCTGTGGCCACTGCAGAGTTTTCCAAATTTGCTGGCACACTGAGTCAGCACTTTCACAGCGTCATCTTTCAGGATTTGAAATAGCTCAGCTGGAATTCCATCACCTCCACTAGCTTTGTTCATAGTGATGTTTTCTAAGGCCCACTTGACTTCACATTCCAGGATGTCTGGCTCGAGGTGAGTGATCACACCATCGTGGTTATCTGGGTCGTGAAGATCTTTTTTGTACAGTTCTTCTGTGTGTTCTTGCCACCTCTTCTTAATATCTTCTGTTAGGTTCTTACCATTTCTGTCCTTTATCGATCCCGTCTTTGCATGAAATGTTCCCTTGGTATCTCTACTTTTCTTGAAGAGATCTCTAGTCTTTCCCATTCTGTTGTTTTCCTCTATTTCTTTGCATTGATCGCTGAAGAAGGCTTTTCATCTCTCCTTGCTCTTTGGAGCTCTGCATTCAGATGGGGATATCTCTCCTCCTCTGCTTTGCTTTCCCCTTCTCTTCTTTTCACAGCTGTTTGGAAGGCCTCCTCAGACAGCCATTTTGCTTTTTTGCATTTTTTTTTTTCTTGGGGATGGTCTTGATCCCTGTCTCCTGTACAATGTCACGTACCTCCATCAATAGTTCATCAGGCACTCTATCAGATTTAGTCCCTTAAATCTATTTCTCACTTCCACTGTATAGTCAAACTCCAGACTGAGAGAAAAAATCTCCAGTGACTTTGGGGAAAGTATGGGGCAACAAGATGGCTTTCACTTTTCCTTTTCTTCTCATCTCCCTTCCTCTTCATCTGTTTCTCTTAAAAGGAATTGAACCCCGCCTCGAACCAGTTAGCGGAGAGCAAGATGAAGACGAGCAGTTCTCATCTTGTTCATTATGGGAACCCCCGGCATTCAGCAGCTGCCTGGTGTATGGGCTGTCAGCGCGTGTGTGAGTGAACGAGTCCAGTTCACACAGAACGTTTGTCTAAAAGAGTTTTGCCTGCTCTGTAGAAAGTCTTTTGTGTGCTGACTGGATCTGCAAGTCTGCAAGTGAAGAACTTTTTTGGTGTTTGGCTAACACACTTCACTGTCCTCAAAGCAGCAGTTAATAGTTAGGTTTGAGACCCTGGAATGAAAACATGCGTGTTAACCCCTCCGCAGCATCGCCCGTGTCATCCCCGTGCTGTGAGAAGGCCTTTTACTCCAGGAGCCAAACTGGCTCCCGGACGCCTCGTCTTTTCTAAACACCAGAATGTTACACTTCCTGTTTAGACACGTGTGTGAAGCTTTCGGTTTTTGTTTATTCATGTGCCTGACTGCAGAGGTGCCGATCCGACAGGGCCCTGGAGAAGGTGTCCAGGCGTGACCGCGTGTAACCAGGCGTGCTCTGGTGTGTGGAGGGCTGCTTGTGGAATTGGATTCATGCTGGGACCAAACCGAACGACTTGTAACTGGGTCGTTGTGTCCCCTGCCCGCCCATACATGGTTTACGCTGTTCTGAGACTGTGGGACTCCTTTCTGTTTAAGATTATGGAGAAACGGGGGGAAGAGCCCCCCATCAGAGGGTCAGAAATGACGCTTTCACCAGAGGTGAGGCAGCTGTGAAGAGCTCTGTGTGCTGAGAGGTGTTTCTCTCTTTTAAGTGCTGCTTCTAATAGCCAGGACGTGGAAGCAACCTAGTTATCCATCAGCAGATGAATGGATAAGAAAGCTATGGTACATATACACAATGGAATATTACTCAGCTGTTAAAAAGAATACATTTGAATCAGTTCTAATGAGGTGGATGAAACTGGAGCCCATTATACAGAGTGAAGTAAGCCAGAAAGATAAATACCAATACAGTATACTAACGCATATATATGGAATTTAGAAAGATGGTAACGATAACCCTGTATGCAAGACTTTTTGTCACAGATGTATAGAACAGACTTTTAAGACTCTATGGGAGAAGGTGAGGGTGGGATGATCTGAGAGAACAGCATTGAAACATGTATATTATCAAGGGTGAAACAGATCACCAGTCCAGGTTGGATGCATGAGACAAGTGTTCAGGCCTGGTGCACTGGGAAGACCTAGAGGGATGGGATGGAGAGGGAGGCGGGTGGGGGGATCGGGATGGGGAACACATGTAAATCCATGGCTGATTCATGTCAGTGTATGGCAAAAGCCACTACAGTATTGTAATTAGCCTCCAACTAATATAAATAAATGAAAAAATAAAGTGTATCCCACTGAGCACTTAACCAAAAAAAAAAGTGTGGTTTGCGTCTCCTACGGTGCCTGGAGGAGAGGGTTTCTGGCTCCTTCCCAGCCGGTTTGGAGGCTTCGCACCCCTCCCCGTGTTCCTGGTGTTCCTGGCCGGAGGCCCGACGGAGGCCTGCACTCGCGGGTCTGGAAGGCAGGCGCCGGTGCTCTGCGGAGAGCGCCCAGCGTTAATGGGAAGGTGGAGAGCACCCCACGTTAACCGGGCAGGTGGAGAGCGCCCCGCGCTAATGGGGCAGGTGGAGGGTGCCCCGCGTTGACAGGGGCGGACTGAAGCGCATGCCCTCCCGGGGTGCGCCACCTGGCTCCCTCTCACAGCGGGTGTGTCGCTCCGCAGCGCTGGTCCCAAAGGCGACAACATCTACGAGTGGAGGTCCACCATCCTCGGGCCGCCGGGCTCCGTGTACGAGGGCGGCGTGTTCTTCCTCGATATCACCTTCACACCGGAGTACCCCTTCAAGCCTCCAAAGGTAAGGCGCTCCCCTGACTGACGCTGACGTTCAGATACTCCTATGAGAGATGCATCCGGCTTTTAAAACGGGGGTTTTAACCACAAAGAGCAGATCCTGACTAATCTCTAAGTACATTTGAACATACATAAAACACGTCTTTGGGTTGACTGCCTCATCTGGCAAAGACCATTTCTAACAAAGTGTCTTTCCATGGGGCTTAAAATCCTGCTATTTATAGTAACACAGCACCCCATAAGTCATCTCCTGTTTCCCACTCATCAGGAAGAGTTTCTAACCGGGTCGCAGTCTGCGCACAGGAATAGTGCAGGGACTGTCAGCGTGGCCCCAGGTGAGGATGACGTGCACATTCTTGAAGTGCAAGGCAGCTGAGCTCCTACCGACCAGGCCTCGGGCTCCCCTCCGGGCCTTCAGACCCGGGAGTGGCCCTCCTCCAGGGCGGGGGCTGCCCAGAGTCAGGGAAGGCTGCACTGCTGGGGAGGGGTGCGGTTGCAGCCGCAGGGCTGACTGACAGTCCTGTCACTTTAAGAAGGTGATACAGTTACAGGTTATGTTCACTCTAGAATGATGCAGTGTGTTTCACAAGTGAAAATTGAGACCAGACAAAACAACCCAGGCTCATGTAGCTGATGTTGCTTTGTCTGCTGCTGTGGTCCTTACCCATTCCTGGCTCCACCTCTGGAACCTGTTAAAAGGGAATTCAGTGACGGAGGCTGTGGCAAGACAGCTGCAGGATCTGATGTGAAGGTCAGAAATGAGCAGAAACAAACCGCATCTGCTGATCCATTTTTCAGCCTTTTAGGTGTCCGATCACTGTTTGCTAAGCTTTTTGTCTTCATGTACCCACTGCGATGTTTGAATTAGGTGCTGAAGTTTGAGACCATGTAGTTCTACCAGCTAACACAAGAGGTCAGCAAACGACTAGCTATCCAAACTCGAAAATGTTAGGAAAATATTTACATTAAAATAGCTAAAGATGAATTCAAGAGACATACAGGGAACTATACCCAGCCTCCTGGGATAAACCATAATGGAAAAGAATATTTTAAAAAATATGTGTGTGTGTGTGTGTGTATAATTGAGTCACTTTGCTGAAAAGCAGATATTAACACAAAATTGTAAATCAACTATAGTTCAATTTAAGAGGAAAAAAAGGAAAAATTGAAGTTACCTTGCTTTTTGTTGACGATTACTTCTTAAATGAGATTGAAAATCCCTGAGATTGTATCCATGAATACTTTCTAATCTCAATTTTATTAAATAGTCTCTTAACACTCACTGGCCTTTTTAAATTAATTGGTTACTTTATTCACTTTTTTTTTTTTTAACCAATGTCTGTTTCTTTAAAAGTTTTAATTAGAGCCATTTAATTGAAAAGGTTTTCTAGTAAAAAGTTTCATTGTTTGCTGTTTAAATTCCATTTAGCACTGCCTTACTTTTTTAGGTGACATTTCGGACAAGAATCTATCACTGTAATATCAACAGTCAAGGTGTTATTTGCTTGGACATTTTGAAAGACAACTGGAGCCCCGCACTGACCATCTCCAAAGTCCTCCTCTCCATCTGCTCGCTTCTCACAGACTGCAACCCCGGTAAGCGCGCTGGTGCTTTACCTTGTTTATTCCTCCTCTCTTGGGAAATGGCAGTTTTTTCTATTTAAACTAAGATTTTCTAACGTTCCGATTCTATTTTTGTACAAGCTTTCAAAGGAGAAAAAATTGTTTTTCAAAGAAATTTCTAATCAAGAGTTCTGTCTACTAGTTGAAACATGGAGCCGCTTCACCGTTAGTTGATGTCTCTAGGAACAGGGTGTTTTAAACCGCAGACTTCACATCAGATTGCCTTAGGTTTTTACATCTTTAGTCATTCTCTCCTTTATTTACTTTTGTTCTGCTTTTGCGTATTTCCCATGCAGTTCTCTTAAAACGACACGCTTGTGAGTGCTGGGTCGCCGCCCCTGACCTGCCCTCTGCCTGCAGGTCCTCTCAGCAGCTGCCCCTAACTGAACAGTGGTTCCCTGCTCTATACTTAGTGATTGCCAGACTGTGGTGGTTTCTGAACCTTCATTTCCTCCTATTAAATTTTTTTCTAGATAAGCCAAATACAAATTTAATGACTCAAGGTTCTGTCTGGGTTTCGGAGGAGCACCGCTTAACTGACAGTGCAGGCCCTGCCCTGGCAGCCCTGGCCCTCTCTGGGTAAACGGTGTGGACGGTTCTGTTGTGCTGGCCTCACCGTGTCCAGGGTGAAGACTGGTGCCATCAAGCAGAGGGGCCTGTGAATGGAGCTGGACGTTCCCGGGAGTCAGGGCCAGGAGCCTCCTGGATCCTGACACGGAGGAGCAAACCCTCCAGTGGGGGGTGGCTGGGGGGGAAGGAGAGTCGAAGGAAAGGTGTCCAGAATGGTGGAGTGGCTTGATCACAACCACCTGTCGGCACTCTTCCAGGCTCTCACTGACCTACTGGCTAAGATTTAAACGTCCTTTTCCTTTCCTCAAAGTAATGTCCGTTCTTCTCTTCCAGCCGACCCCTTGGTGGGCAGTATTGCCACTCAGTATATGACCAACAGAGCAGAACATGACAGAATGGCCCGACAGTGGACCAAGCGATACGCTACATAAACCGGGCTCTCACAGCGCTTTACATTGTCTGTCTGTCACAGAGAGAGCTGCTTAAGGTTTTGAAGGGGTGGGGGAGGGTGGGCATTGGTAAAGAGTAGGGTATTTCTATAACAGATATTATTCAGTCTTATTTCCTAAGATTTTGTTGTAACTTAAGGTATCTTGCTACAGTAGACAGAATTGGTAATAGCAACTTTTAAAAACTGTCATTAGTTCTGCAATATTAGCTGAAATGCAGTACAGAGAAGAATAGACATTTGGGTTCAGTTGCTTGTAGACTGTAAATTTAAAACAGCTTAATTTCGTACAGGTTACACATGGCCATTTATGTAAAGTCCTTCCAAGACTACACACTTTTGTTTTGAAAAATTGGAATTTGTTTTCCCTTTTTGGAAGGGAACATTGATATTTAACAGCTTTTAGAGACTGTTATCTCATATATGAAATGGACACATGGCTATAAGACACCAATATAGAAAATGAGTAGTTATGTATTTTATTTTAAATGCCAATCTACTTGATTGTGAAGAGAGAAGAGGTTTGAACCAGGACTTTTGAAAACCTGTAGTAAAATACCTTAAGCTGTTAACTGTCAGGCGTGGAGTGGGCGTTGCTCAGTGGATTGGTTCTATGTTGTGGACTGCTTAAGTCTGCATTTGTTACTGTGCTAATAAACAATATTAAAACAACCACCAGCACTGCTGCATTCATTACTTTCTTTTGCCTTTTTTGGTAGTTTTTCTTCTTGCTAGGTCTTTACTGTTAAAACAATCTAGAAGTAATGCAGACTAAACACGTTGGTTTCATTTACCCAGCACCAACTGGGCTTGTTATGTTACTCTTAATTTATCCAACAGCCTTGCAGGATAAATACTGAGGTGCCTTAGAAAAGGTTAGATAGTCTAAGTCATTTTCTTCCAAAGATAAGAGTTCTGCTACATCTTTTTGAAAGCATTTGCCAGTTTGTAGATGTGGTGGTGGAATTAGGTTGGTGCAAAAGTAGCTGCCGTTTTGCAGTGTTGAACTTTGCCATTTGATACTGGAACACATTCTTAGGTGTGGCTGTGTTATACATCATTTTAATGTGCATGTCTCAGTTTACTGTTTTTTTTGCTAATGACTTATTGCTAACAAAATGTTACAGAAAAAATAAAACCAAATAATTCTCATTCAATTCAAAATGGATTGTAAGCAGCAGAGACAACTCGCAACATTAACGACACACTTGGCCCAGGAACTGCTGACAGACAGCGCAGGGGTGGATCAGGAAGTCTTGCAAAGGAGACAGGAGCCCGGTGGGCGGGCAGCGGCGGCTGACGCGGCCCACCGAGAGGGTCACGGGGCCATTGCTCTGCAGCTACACAAGAAACTGCCGGAGAACTCGGTGTCAGCCTTTCTGTGGTGATTCGGCACTTGAAACAGACTGGAAAGTTGAAAAAGCTCTATAAGTGGGTGTCTTATGAGCTGACTGCAAACAAAAACTAACCATTTCTCAATCCTGTGTGACAGTGATGCGCAATGAAAAGTGGATTTCACACAACTGGCGACGACCAGCTCAGTGGCTGGACTGAGAAAAAGCTGCAGGGCACTCCCAAGGCCAGACTTGCCCCAAAAAAGCTCCTGGGCACTGTTCGGTGGTCTCCTGCCGGCCTGACCCACTACAGCTTTCTGAATCCTGGTGAAACCATTACATCTGAGAAGTACACTCAGCAAATCAGTGAGATGCACTGAAAACCGCAATGCCTGTGGCCGGCATTGATCCCGATTCCCTCCACGACAACACTCACTGCACGTAACACAACCATCGCTTCAAAAGTTGAACGAAATGGCGCACAATCTTGCCTCATCCACGATATTCATCAGAACTCTCACCAATCGACTACCACTTCTTCAAGCATCTTGACCACTTTTTGCAGGGAAAACTGTTTCACAACCATCAGGAGGCAGAAAATGCTTTCCAAGAGTTCATGGAATCCCACAGCACAGATTTTTTTTTCCATCTATTTTTATTAGTTGGATGCGAAGCACAGATATTTATGCTACAGGAATAAACAGTTTATTTTTTTGTTGGCAAAAATGTGTTGATTGTACTGGTTCCTATTTTGATTAATAAAGATGTGTTTGAGCCTAGTTACAATGATTTAAAATTCACAGTCCAAAGCCACAGTTACATTGGCACCAACCTAATACAAGGTACTGAATACAGTTCCCTGTGCTACACAGTAGGTCCTTGTTGGTTATCTATTATATATATAGGAGTGTCTATCTGTTCATCCTAAACTTCTAATTTATCCCTCCCCACCTCTCCCGCCTGGTAACCATAGTTTGTTTTCGAAGTCTATGCATCTGTTTCTGTTCTGTAAGTAAGTTCATTTGTACCATGTTAGGTTCCACATGTCAGTGATACTAGATTGTCTCTGACTTCCTTCACTTAGGGTGATAACCGTCTCTAGGGCCTTTTTTCCTTTGTGGTCTTTGCCGACATCATCATTTCAGAAGAGCTTAGACCTACTGTTTTTTTTGTAGCTTTTCTCTTGATGTGAGTCTGTCTCACATTGCCTTGTGACTTGATTGAGGTTGTGTACCTTTAGGAACACCCTGGGGGTGATGCTGTCCTTCTCAAGGCACCGTGTCAATTTGTCCCCTTACAATATCTACTTTTTGTCATATTTATTTGCTCTGGATCTTCACTTACAGCATGTGGGAGCTAGTTCCTCGACCAGGGATCAAACCTGGATCCCCTGTGTTGGGAGCAGAGTCTTAGCCACTAGGAAGTTGGGGTGACAAGTCCCAAATCTCATGGGTTAAACTGTGCTGAGTGTAATGGTTCCTGATTTGGTTAATAAAGATGTGTTTGAGCCTAGTTACAATGATTTGAAATTCACGGTCTGAAACCGAATTACATTTGCACCAACCTAGTATCACCACATGAGAAGTGGGCTCTCGTGGAGAAGTAACTACAGCCACAGGAGAAGGAGTTGCAGGGTCCAGAGTGGAGGTTCATGTCCCTTCATTACGTGTTTAAAAAAAACATCCTCATGCTGCGCACTAACAGAGCCAAGCTGAGTTCAGCAGAGGAGCAAACTGCAGGATGTATTTTGTGGGGTTTGGCCACACTGTGGCGTGAGGGTTCTTAGTTCCCGAACTTGAACCTCTGCCCCCTGCAGGGGGAGCGTGGAGTCTTAACCACTGGACCACCAGGGAAAGCCCCCCACCCCCATATATTCCTTTTAAATTCTGTGACCTATGTTTAGTCACTCAGTCGTGTCTGACTCTTTGTGACCCATGGACTGTATCCCACCAGGCTCCTCTGACCATGGGATTCTCCAGGCAAGAATAATACTGCAGTGGGTAGCATTTCCAGTCTCCAGGGGATCTTCCCGACCCAGGGATCGAACCCAGGTCTCCCACATGGCAGGCGGATTCTTTACCATCTCAGCTTTAAATAACTCTAATAAAAGTATTTATCTGTGTTTAAAAAAAAAGGCTAGAGGTTCAACACAGTAACTAGGAGAGAAGGCAGGGAATGATTTAACCATCTGAGTGACAGTTCTTTTACCAAAACACAAAATAGTGATGAGAAACATTAATTATAAATTGGCCAGTGCCGCCACCGTGTAAGTTTGCATCTTCTATGCCGTAGTTCTTGCCTTGCAGTCATTGAACTGAGCCAGTTGAGTTTAAATTCACTGAACCTCATCATCTTAAAAAGTATTCAAGATAACTACTGTTTAGTAGACCTTTTAACATTATTATTATTGCTGGACAACATCTCATTTAAAACCAATAGTTAACTGCTTTCAAGGTTGAAATGACTAAGTAGCTGGCTTCTTAACTTTCCAAGTAGTTATGGTAACTTTGACTTGTGCAGAATGGAAGCTTTACTAGTGTTTAGCAGCTTCCTAAAGAAGGAAGAACCGGTTTGAACGTATTTACACCACCTACTCAATTCATGCTCAACATAATTTCAACAAAGTTAAATCACACATTTTGTTCTGTTTAGCAAGATCTCCACCAGTTTAGCTTAACTCAGTACTCCAGTTTACTGTTTGTGATCCAATCTGGACACAGTGAGCTGTCATTTTAGAACACTAGACAGGAGACAGACGCTTGGAAGTCTGCATGAAGTGACACAGGATGACTGCTTCTGAGAAAGGTTAAAGGTGAGCAGAGCTACTGGGTCATCTGCATACAGCCAAGCTTTATTCTTTTAATAAGTACAACAGAATGTAAATAAATAGCTCAATTCAGGGACAAGTTTCAAACAGTGAGGGTGCAAATGCATGATTTCTAGTCAGGCAACAATACAGCTTAGCCCAAGTAAGTTAATGATAACTGAAAGTGCATCCGAGGCTTCCTAAGGACCAAGGCAGACAAACGGCCTCGCTTGAACGTGTTCACAGACAGCTAGAGGCAGTCCCAGCTGACCGAACAGCGGGCGCGTCTGCAGTTCTAGTTTTCCGAGCTCGAGTTGCCTTTGTTTTTCCTGCCGGGCAGAGGGAAGCTGGATTTGCTCTGGGGCTGGGAGAGCTTGCTGGCCAGCAGGGTGAAGGGCTCGATCAGGGTCTTGCGGTCGGTGACCGTCACCTCCCACAGGCGCACCTTCTCACTCCTGGCCCACTGCTGCGCCACCTCTGCGTCCACCTGTCGCTGCTCGGAAAGGTCGATCTTGTTCCCTAGAACCACGATCGCCACCTGGAGGAGGGGCAGGGGGAAAGGTCACACTGCAGCGTCAGCTCCCAGACCAAACGGAGAAGGGAGGCTGTACCCTGTAACCAACCGCTTCAGAGGTGACCTGCGTGGTGAGACGGCGGGGCAGCACCTCGCTGCTTACATGTGCCTTTTGTTAAAAACAGGAGTGCGCTGCGGGCGGCTGTGAGACGCTGTAACCGGTGAAATAACGGGTGTGAATGGAAGGCGGGCTGGGGAAATCAATGCCTGGGATACAGATAACGTCTGACCGAAACGTGCCTGCATTTCAGTTTAGCTCTTACCTGCTGTCTGGGAGATCTGAGAGGTGTCCTTGAAAACACAACAGGGCGCCTGGAGCCGGGAGAGGTCTGCACCCCGGGGGACCTGGCTCAGCCCACTCCACTCACGGTAATCCGAGTCACGGCCAAGCGCCTGAGGCGGGCGCTGAAACACCTGCTGAGCGCGTGCCCCAGCGGGAACACTGTGCATTAAAGGCGGGGCGGGCGAGCCTTCTCAGTGGGACACTTGCCGCGCAGGGCACACGCGGGCGACGCGAGCGGCAGTCACGGGGCAGTCAAAGCCGGGAGCAGGAAACGGCACCCGGGTGTTGAGAGGCCTGCTCAGGAGAGGCGGCGGGGGACAGCTCGGACCCACGGGCGGCCCGGCCTCTCTGTGGCCGTCTCGCTGGGACGGAGCAGCGTCCGGAGCCCGGTCTTCCCGGCCGGTCTGTAACGGCCGTTTCTCAGCAGGAGCCGCCCTCCCGGCGCTCCCACCCCCTTGTCACCCGCTTTTCGGGGCCGCAGAGGCGGCGCGCTTTGCCAGCAGACGTCCCCGCGGCCGGCGTCTGCACAGAGGCCTCTCCTGCGTCCCCTCGGCTCAGGGCCGCCCCCGACGCTCATCGCCCAGTGGCGCCTGGTCACCGCACGCGCCACCCGTCATGACGCTTCATTGGGGTGGAGTGGATTACCCTTAGGGAGCCGTCTCTCAGCACCCTCTCCACACAGGCTAACCATCGCCCTGACCCCGGTCAGCACCCTGAGTGCGGGCGCCCTGAACACCGCAGGGACCCACCGCCCTCACCCGCCTCCCGGCGCCCCTCAGCCTAGGCTCCTCTAGCCCACCGCCCTGACATCGTGATCACCTGGATCACGCCCCCACCCAGTTCATTAGCAGCTTTTTTTCTGAACGGGCCCGTGCATCTGGCCGAGCTGGGTCCCCGCTGCTCCGGGCCTCTCCCCACGGAGGCTTCTCTGCCGCGGCGCCCGGGTCGCAGACCAGTCTCAGGACTTGGTGCACGGGCGCAGCTGCTCCACGGCATCTTCCTAGATCAGGGAGCGAACCCTGTCTCCTGCACTGACAGGCAGAGTCTCAACAACCAAGCCCCCCAGGGAAGCTCCAAGTTGAACTCAACCGCACTGTGTGCCCACAGCGTCTACTTCATGTGGCTGGAGAACCACCTGCCGGCGGTCCCCGTTCGGAAGCCCGACCTCGAGGGCGGTGCCGGCCCAGGCGGCGCGCTCCCCTCTCGTCCCTGCCGCCGCGGCCGCCTCCTCCGGCCTCCAGTGTGCCTCCGCCTTCCCCCCTCTCCTCCGCTGACGTCCACGCTTTCAGCAAGAAGGCAGAAGCAACGGGAAGGGAACTTCCGTGTACTTCACCACCGCACCTAACCGCCCCCCTCACCCTCTAAGCCCACGTCCACTCTCTAGGATCGGGTGTCGCTCCGCCAACCGTCCCCTCGCTCCCGTGCCTCTCCACTGAGCCATCCTACATACAAACACCACTGTCTCATCCGAGAAAACCTTCTCAGCATCCTCCCAGCTCCCGTCGGTCTCCCTTCAGTCCTGACTCTTTGCGACCCCATGGACGGTAGCCCGCCAGTCTCCTCCGTCTACGGGATTCTCCAGGCAAGAATACTGGACTGGGCTGCCATGTCCTCCTCCAGGGCATCTTCCCCACCCAGGGATCGAACCCGTGTCTCCCGTGTCTCCTGCGCGGGCAGGCGGGTTCTTGACCACCACGCCCGTGGGAAGCCCTGCCCCTCTCTGGGACAGACGTTCACCCTCTGCCTCCAGGCTCTTGAAGAGCTGTTTGCTGTGCTCAGCTCCCTCACTGCCGGTCCATCAGACTTCATCTCAACGTCATTAAACTGCTCCGCGTTCGGCTTTCTTGATCTGCCTTCAGCATCTGACAGAGCCTGGTCACTCCCTGCTTTCTGAAGCGCCGACTGCTCTTGCCTCCCGGTCTCTTTGCCCTCATCCGTTGTCTTCCTCTTGCTTCAGAGGCCACTTCCGGTGCAGACTCCGCCGCCGCGGTCCCCTCGGTGCCAACCACTGAAGGTCGGCGTGCTTGAGAACGCGCTAGTGCAGTAAACCCGGCTTCGCACCCTGTCCCCCAAGGCCAGAGTCAGCATAGAGCGATCAGTTTAAAACTAAGTCGAAAGGAAGTTCAACTTCCTTCACATGAAGGAAAAACGGAGCTACAAAAACACCCTTCACCCAGAAGAGTCACGGAATCCAGACACTCAAGCACAGTGTTGTCAAGAGTGCACAACAGGCGCTTTCTCTGTATTCCTAGGGATGGCAGCTGGGCACTGTCCTTACCCTCGAGACGTCCCCGGTGGCTCTGACGGTAAAGCGTCTGCCTGCAATGCGAGAGACCCAGGTTCAATCCCTGGGTCGGGAAGATCTCCTGGAGAAGGAAATGGCAACCCACTCCAGCATTCTTGCCTGGAGAATCCCATGGACGAAGCCTGGTAGGCTACAAGTCCATGGGGTCACAGAGAGTTGGACATGACTGAGCGACTTCACAAGATCCTAACTTCTGCTGGTGGATCTTCAACTATGTGCTAAAACGTAGAAAATAATAAAAGTCTAAGATTATTCACTGTAGCATGGTTCATAACAGCACATGACCCGAGATATCCTGTGTCCATCAGCCCGAGGCTAATTACATATGATACATCCATAGTCACACAATGGATACCAGGCATCAGTTTTTAAAGAAAAAAACAAAAAAGGAATCCTGAGTACTGCTAGGGATTACATGAAAAATACAAGGTGTAGAACCATAAGCCGCCTCTGGTATAACAGAAGAATAAAAGGTATGTACATTTTTATTTGCTTGTATTTATATGAAGAAACTCTGCAAGGGTGCCCCTCGACTAGGAAGATGGGAAAATATTTAAAAAGCACAGTTGGGGTACCAGAAATGGATGGTTGAGGACAGGTGGGAACCAGAGTTCACAGGAGTCCTTTTGATGTATCCTTTTAATTTTTGAACCATGCGCAAACATTGCCCGTTTCAATTTTTCTTTTTTTTCGTTTCAATTTCTTAAAAACAAACATGAAAATAAGTCATGTAACCCCGGCTACACCCTGCCCTCCCTCTGCCTCCACCCAGAGGCGCCCTCAGCCGCCACCCTCACCGCCCGCCGCCCCCAGCTTGACAGGCGCCGCCCCAGCCTCAGCCGGGCCCGCCCAGAGCAGCCCCTCCGGATGCCAGCCAGGCGCCCGTCGCGTCCCCGGATCTCAGCGAGCAGTGTCCTCAGGGAGGCCTTCCCGTCTCCCGCCTCCCGCCAGCGGTTCTGTGAAGCAGAGCCTGTTCCACGGTCTCCTGTGTCCCCGGCCCCTCACCAGAACAGTGCTAGCCCACACCTGCAACGTCTGCTGTCCAAACTCGACTACACTGAGCTACCACCTCACCCAGGGCAGAAGGGCTTCACTAAAAAGCCTGGAAATGGGCTTCCCTGCTGGCTCGGCGGTAAAGAGTCTGCCTGCCCATGCAGGAGACGCGGGCTCCACCCCGACACAGGCAAATCCCACCCGCCACAGAGCAGCTACACCCGCGCGCCCCAGCCGCAGAGCCCGCGCGCCCCATCTGCTGAAGCCCGTGCAGCAACAAGACCCAGCCCGGGCAGGAATAAAGGAATAAAAATGTCAGAGTCTATGCACAACATGCCGAGGAGGGCGTGGGGAAAAAGGAGCCCTTCTACACTGCCGGCAGAAAGGTGAGCTGGAGCCGCCGGTGTGGGGGCTTCTTGAAAAACTAAAAATAGATTAATCATAGGATTCCGAATGCTCCATCCTGGGCATATATCTGGAGAAAACTCAAATTCAAAAAGATACATGCACTCCTACGTTGAAAGCAGCACTATTCATAGTAGCCAAGACCTGGAAATAACCTGCATGCCCATCATCAGGTGAATGGATAAAGACATCATGTATATATATTCAACGGAGTATTACCCAGCCATAAAAAAAACAAAATAATGCCATCGTAGCAACATGGATTGACCTAGAGATGGTCGAACTAACTGAAGTCAGTCTGAAGAAAAAAGACAAATACCACTGGAAATCATTTACATGTGGAGTCTAAAACATGACGCAGATGAACCTGTCGGACACAGAGACAGACTCACCGAGAACAGACCTGTGGCTGTCGAGGGGAGAAGGCCGGGGGACGGACAGAGTGGGAGGGCGGGGTCAGCAGGTGCGAGCCTTCACATACAGAACAGAGCAAGAAAATCCTACCTACAGCGCAGTGTGTGACTGAAGGGTTAGTTACAAACTACAGTTCCACGTATGTCAACATGACAAGGTTACAGCAATGGAGAACAGGTAAGTCACTGACGGAGGGAGGGTGGGCGGGGACGCGTGGGGACAGAAGAGGTCCTGAGGAAGCCCTGCAGCGCTGGGGGCCCCAGCTGTATCAGCGTCAGTGTCTCCGCTGCGTCCCGCTGCGTTATCTACGACGCTGCTGTTACTGTTTAGTCACTAAGTCGTGTGACTCTCTGTGACCCCGTTATCTGCAGCCCACCAGGCTCCTCTGTCCGTGGGATTCTCCAGGCGACAAGACTGGAGTGGGCTGCCATTTCCTTCTTCAGGGGATCTTCCCGACTCAGGGATCAAACCCGTGTCTCCTGCATTTCAGGCAGATTCTTTACCACTGAGCCAGCAGGGAAGCCCTATTCTACAATGGTTTTGCAGGATGTTACCAGCATTGGGGGAAACTGAGTGAGGGATCTCTGCTGTTTATTAAAATTCCATGTGAATCTACAATCATCTCAAAATTAAAAGTTTGACATGAAAAAATACATAAAAATTAGGTTAACAGGTTCATGACATGGTTCCCTAGGCACTGGGAAGGTGGTCTTGACTTGGAGAAAGACCTGCAACAAGACAGCTCCAGGCTGGGGAACCAGTGACTGAGAAGGACTTCTGGGGGGACAAAAATATCCTGCTGAAAAATTCTGCAGAAAGTAGACCCCTGGAGTGTCACTGGGGCACGGGGACAGGGGAACAATGCTACGTGGACAGACACGGGCTGGATCATCGAGGACTTCACAGACCACAGTGAGAATCTTATTTTCAAGTGGCAAATCAATAGAACCCAGTCATTAGTCATTTTTTTTCCATTTCTTTCCTTTTTTTTTTTCTTTTTAAGGCTGAAGACAATCCTATTTATTCAAAGAGACAATAAAAAGCCCTAGGATACAGTGGTCCCAAATGATATGAAATGAACTATGTATGTGAGAAACGGAGTCACTAAAATTCAACTTATACATGGAAACAAGGAAAGGTAGAGAGTCAAGTGCTGGTCCTGGTGAACATGTCAGCTCTGTATTTCCTGGGCTAAGAAAAAAAAAATCATGAAGATTACAGATATTGTGACTACAACTGAAAGCTTTTAAAACATTTTAATTGCCCAGAAGTCCATGCTACAATTTAGACAGAATTCACAGTTGGCTTTTTTTTTTTAAACAGCCCCACTTACCTCTTTTTTATCTTTGAACTTATCAATCTCCTTCTTCAGAAGCTCCACTCTTTGAAAGGATTCAAGGTTATTCACACTGTACACAAGAACAAAGCCGTCGGCAAATGAAAAATAATGCTTGGGCAGCTCCACGCCTTCCTGCAGGCCTCTGGTGTCATACAGATGCAACTGTTCCTTGACCCCTCGATCCGTTTCCACTGATGCCATGTACACATCTTCCATTGTCTCACAGTCCTCTATTCCTGGGATGAAAGGCAAATTATTATTTTTTAAACCTTTACTGAACCTGTTACAATAGTGCCTCTACTTTTTGGCTGCCTGGCATGTAGGATCTCAGCTCCCCGACCAGGGACTGAACTCACAGCCCCTGCACTGGGAGGCAGTCTTAACCACTGGACCACCAGGTAAGTCCCTAGAAATTACTTCTGTATATACAAATATCACATCATTACATTATCCATCTGAAACTAATAATGTTACGTCAACTTCATCTCCATTTTTTAAAAAGCTATTAGTTTCTGGACAACTCTACAAATTTTTGAGTATTTTCTCATCATGTACAAGTTGGCTTTCTAGGTTCCTTATTTACTATACCTAAGAATCATATTTCCACTTATTAACTTATTTAAAATGAAAAGTAGTTAAGATTCTTTCTTCCATATAGGAATAAAAGATAAAGATATATATATAGATATATATATATTTCCATAAAGGAATAAAAGATAAAAATTTGGCAATGAGATTTACTATTACTTATTTTTAAAAAAGTAACTTACAAGTCAGAGAACTTAATGTCCAAAATGGAAATTAAAGTCTGATTTTTAAAGTAGTTTCAACAACTAAGTGGCCCTGTTTTCTTCTTCATCAGAGTCAAGGACAGGACTTGGGTAATCTTGATTTTTCTCTGTACAACTTCCACTATTTCCAGGGTCTGTTTAAAGAACTCAAACATGTCCAGTCCGGGTCTAAGCACCAGGCCTTAATTCCCCAGTGCCCCCCGTGCGCGTCTGTGTGGCGTCTTCCATGTCCCCACACTAAGGAGACTCTACCCGTCCGCCCACCCGTGGCCCTCCTGCTTTGTCCCGGGATCGCCATCCATCTGCCCAGTCCCAAGTGTTCTCTCAGAAGGAGGAAGCATGGGTGAGAGTGGGAGGCCCTCACTCAGGCGTCTCCGACTCTGGGACCCCAGGGACTGTAGCCCCCCAGGCTCCTCTGTCCATGGGGTTCTCCAGGCAAGAGTACTGGAGTGGAGAGCCTTTCCCTTCTCCAGGGGATCTTCCCAGCCCAGGGATGGAACCCAGGTCTCGCACATTGCAGGTGGATTCTTTCCCGGCTGACCCACCAGGGGACTGGTGAACATGGGTGGGTGAACATGGTCCCAAGCCAGCGCCCCGAGGGCTACGATCTCTGCTCCATCCACCGCCAGCTCCCACTCCCCTGGCTGTGCCCTTCTCCGGAACCACTACCAACAGCTCAGGCAACACCTGGGCAACACCTCATCCTCTCCAGACTCTGCTGAGATGTCAGCTCTGTAGCTTTTCTTTGGATTATCCTCTTATTCTCCATCCTGCGCTTCCTGTGTCTTGCACACGTAGGACCATTTCACCCGTCCATCTTTTCATATCTGTCCCCTCCGAAACCAGAAGTAAACTCCTCAAGAGCCAGGACTGTGGCTAATCTCTCTCTAGTTCTGAGAACCAACAAATCGACTTAGGGATGTAGAAAGTCCTCAGAGATCATTTGAGTGAAATGAATGAGTGAGTGAGCTCACACCTGGTGCCCCAATTTCACCCCCCTGCTCGCCAGAATGATGACCTTGAAACGGGCAATCTTACTCTGCTCCATCTGTGTGCATTTTGTCTCTGCAACTCGTCCGTAACTTCCTTGAGAGAAACACCCACTGAATACACGCTAAGTATTCAACAACGGTTTGTTGACAAGGAGGTTAAGACGAGAAAATGAACAGTCTGAATTTCAATGACTAGTGTGAGAGGCAGTCCGTGAAGACACAAACTTGGCAGAGCTTTGATTACAAAAAAATTTTAAAACAAAAACTACCAAGACTTTGGTCATGGTGGATGTTTTATCTGCCAAAAGCCAGTCTGGTTCCCTTCCTTCCATTAAGCTTAGACTTTTTGAGATTTTGTCATCCTATAAACTGTGTGAAGTCAGACTCCTCGCCAGCTCTCCGGATCACCTCTCCCACTCCATGCTGCCCCATCCCAGCGGGAGACTAAGCTGCACTCTGAAAGGAAAAAGAGAAGCTGCTGCAGAGGCGAACAGAGGGCACGGTGGAAACGGGGCAAGTGAGTGACCTGCTCCCAAGCTGTGGGGCCAGCTCTTTACCCTCCAGGCAGAGGAAGCTGGGGAATCGGACCAGTGAAAAAGTTAAAAACCCTAAATATGCTAACCTCTTGGGTTAACTCTTTTTTTTTGGGGGGGGGTTAACTCTTAATGACAAATGCCCCACCCAGGTCACCTTATAATGAAGCAAAGTCATGAATCCCACCCATGGCTTAGAGCTTTAATTAGCTTTTCAGTTCGCCATTCTTAACTACTAAGCAGACAACCAAGGATTAGCAGACACCCGAGGAAGAGACCAAAAATCAGGAAACAGCACCTGAAAAGAAAGAGACTGTGCAAAGAAAAGCAAACAAACAAACAAAAAACTACCAAATATTACATTTAGAGAGAGAAGACAGTGCATTCATGAAATGAGAACAGGATACTAAGAAAAGAAAACTGAATATAAGGGCTAAAAAATAAAGCTAAGGAAAATTCCCATAACGTAGAACCAAACACTGAGAGACAGAAAACAGGAGAGGAGAAATTTTAAAAATCAAGAGGGTTAGTCCAGAAGATCCAGCATCCAAAAAAAGAGAGTTGTGGGACTCCCATGGAGGTCCAGTGGCTTAAGACTCAGCGCTTGCAATGCAGGGGGCGAGGAATCCCAGGTCAGGAACTAAGACCCCGCACGCCTCGCAGTGTAGTCAAAGCATTTAAAAAACAGCATGTAATCACAGGAGGACATTAGATTTGGAAAACCACCTCAGCATGTGTGTGCTCAGTCGTGTCCGACTCTGCGACCCCATGGACTGTAGCCCTCCAGGCTTCTCTGTCCATGGGATTCTCCAGGTCAGAGTACTGGGGTGGGTTGCCATTTCCTTCTCCAGGGGATCTTCCCGACCCAGGGGTCAAACCCTCATTTCTGGCAGAAAGAATCACAGGGATAATAACAGTAAACAGCTTTATTCGGAAGCCCCAGGGTTAGACTGCACCAGGCACAGGGCTATCTGAGGCTGTCATTGCCCAAGGCCTCATTTCATCGTGAAACATTTTTAACCCAAAAAAACAACTGGAAGATCTGCTCCAGCAAAAAGATGACAAAAGGTCTAGATACAGGAACTGAAACCCAGAGAGAAGAAAGAAGTCAAGGGAAGTCCTGTGGTGATAGTTGTGCAACAGGCCCAGAGAATGCCAGCTCCCAGATCTCACCAAAAAGTGTGTGTGCGTGTGTGTGTACATGTGTGGTGGGGGATTATCTGATACAGCAGACGTCACAGAAAAGAGAAACATCCGGACATGCATAAGAATTAGGAAAAGGTATAAACAAAACTATAGAAATGATGAACAGGGCAAATATTCGCCTCCATAAACAGAGAAAGAAAGAAAGGAAACACAGTACATGACGCTGCTCAGCTGAGAACATCCACGTGTGCCGGCAGTCCTCAAGGTGTGGTCTGACAGATATCCCTTGAGGTCTCCTTCCAGGGAACCCACACGGGCCAAGCGTCAGACATGAGTGAGCGACTAAACACAACACAACGGGGCAAAACTTTTTTCGTAACAACGCTAAGGCAATCACCTTTTGCACTATGTTGACATTTGCTGATGATGCAAAAGTAACGGTGGGTAAAACCACATTGGCTTAGCACAAATTCAGGCAGGGGCACCAACTGTCTTGGTGGCTGAATTCCTCACCACCTCCTAATGCAGTTTAAAAAGGAAAAGTCAATTTCATCTAAAAATGTCCCTGATAAAGCCAGAAAAATGACAAAATTTATTAAATCCCAATCTTGAGTATGTATCTTTACATCTTTTCAAAATTCTACGTGATTAATGGGAAGTCTGCATTAAGTATTTCACTTAAGGAGTAATGCTGACTGTCTGGAGGAAGAGTTCTTGTGTCTGAACTGCAAGCTGAACTAGGCTTTTTTTTTAAGAAATGACACACAAAAAGCCATGGGTGTTTTTGGGAATCTGACAGACATTTTCTCAAAGATGAATAAACGAGTCTATCATTTCCAGGAAGATAACTGACAATATGTGTGGTTAATGATCAAATTTGTGAGCTTTCAAGCAAAAAGGAGAACTGTATCCATCGGCATAAACTCGATAGCCTCCCAGTGCCGATGAGATTGGTGATGACATCAACAAATGTTATTCGGAAGATCTGCTTATCTAAGTTAACCAGTATTTTCAAAATGACCCATTCATGATAAAAAACCATGCTTGGGTAAAAAATCCATTTGATGTGCAAGATAGATCAATGTGATTTTAATGTAATACAAGTTCACTGATGTGGTTTTAAAGGTTCACACTGTGTAACCTTCAAGTAACTATCAATGACCCTAATTTTAGTGAAATATCAAAGAAGCAAATCCTGAAGTATCTGCAAAGCTATTAAAATACTCATACCTTTTTCAACCATACACTTGTGTGAGGCCAGATGTTCTTCACATATTTCAACTAAAACAACACACAACAGCAGGTTGAATGCAGACGCAATCGGTTATGATAATCCAGCCGTCTTCTACTCGGCTGGACATTTGATTTTCAGAAATGCAAATCAACAATTGTCTTCTCACTAAATTGTTTTTGAAAATAGAATTATTTTTCATAAAAATGTGTTCCCTTAGCATGTAATAGATGTATTGTTCTTACTTTAAGTAGTGCATTTAAAATTTTCCTCAGTTTTAATTTCTAATGTAATAGAAATGTCATAAGACATAGCCTACATAAACAAAAGCTGTGGGGGTTCTGACAGGATAAAGGGATTCTTTTTTCCCCCCTTAGGCATAATTTGTTTTTTGTACAAATTAGAATCTGAGGGTAAAAAATTCAGAACTGTTAATGCAGCATTTATGACAGGAGTGATGGTTTGGGGGAAATCAAAAGGTTTTTGGAATTTCTGATGCAGGCATCATAATAAAAACCGAATGTGGAATTAACCAAAGTTGTTAAATATTATTTTGGGAAGGTAGAAGAGAATCAGAGCTCATCAAAATGGTTAATAAAAATGAGATAGAAATGTGCTCCAGGGTTCTTGCCACTGACAAACACTTCAAAGATCCATGATTCTACCTAAGAGAAGCCTCATTTCATTCTGTTATGTCTGTGACCTCCTTAAAGCCAGAGAGGCCTCATCATAGCCTGGATCACAGAGGAAGTACAGAACAATTTTTAACTCAATGAATGGATAAATGAATGAGATAATCCAATTCACAAAAGTAGGTCATACTGCAGCAAACAGCTGTCTCTTCCATTCTTAAAACCCATTCGGCAGTATTGGAAAGTCATGTATGAAATAAAAATGAGAGCTCAATGTATCTTGAAGTCAGTGAGCCTGTGACTCCAAGACTGCTATTCGTGATGTAAATAATCTACTGGAAACCACAGACAACACTGTCTTGCCTGTTATAACTCCTGTTCTAACAGAGTGAGTACAAGCACTCTTGAATGTCGACAATATAAAAACGTTTTCTCCTTGCCCCTACATACCCCTTCAGTCTCTGTCGACTTCTACAACCCTCCCAGTCCCTCTAGATGACACCTCACCCATATCTAGGTCAGCGCGGCCAACCAAAGGTCCCAATCAGTTCCCAGAGCCTACAGGGAAACCAGAGAAAAAAAATCTTACCAATAGTATGATTCCCATAAAGGAGCTGCTCCAAGATCGCCGTTTTCCCCACAGAGAGCAAGCCACAGACCACGACCTTGCAGCCTTTCCCCATCTTCTCTTCGGAGATCACTGTGAAGAGAAGAGAAGATCTTTAAAAGAAAAGAAAAAAAAATCCTTTCCTTTTTATGTTTCAATGTAATTAATAACATGTACACAGGGGGATACTGGGTATTGCAAGTATAAAAAAAGATACAGAATAAAGTTTATTCTTCCAAACTCCGTTCCCTGGTTCCCACATGCTCCCTCAGAGCAATCACTGCTATGGTTCCGTGTATACCCCTGCAGAGGTAACCGAGAGAAATACAAGAATACACGTATAAACATGCTTGTTATCAAAAAGAATAGACACATCTTATATAAAGACTATTTCAATATTAATTAAAGTCTGCAGCAATCCAAACAGAATCCGAGATAAATCCAATCCTTGAAAGACTGCCTGCTCATCAATGTCTACCTGGAAAAACAAGCACTTAAGTAAAACTTTAAGGAGCCATGAAGATAAAAATTTGGGTAGAGAATGGACATCACTAAAAATTTGGATAGAGGATAAACATCATTTTTTTAAAAAAAAGCATTAACACCATCAATGCCAATGTTAGTCTTTTCTCAGGAGAGTGAGATACTGCATTTGGGGCTGTCTTAGTCACAATTCTTTCTGAGTCATGGTTCTTCATGCTAGAAAAATTGCTCAGGCACTTTAAACCGAAAGAAAAGGAAAACTCATTCCTCCTTGCTTCCTCAGATATCAAGGAAGAGAGAGATCAGGTAACATATTATTGAATTTTCCTCAAGGTTTTTTTTGTCTTCCAGAAGGCAAGGTAACAGAAGACAAGACAGAAACGGAAAAAAGACTCATTAACTACAACAAAATAGCCTGCTAAGAGAATTTAAATTTCCACATTGCCTTTTGCCACCTTCCAACACAAACCTTAATCATCATGTTCTCCAGTTCTCTTACCTAGAAGAGTGGATGGGCTTTCCAGGGGGCTCAGTGGTAAAGAACCCACTTGCCACGATAGGAGACGTGGGTTCAACCCCTGGGTTGGGAAGATCCCCTGGAGCAGGAAATGCTCCAGTATCCTACTCCAGTATCCCTGCCTGGGAAATCCCATGAACAGAGAAACCTAGAGGGCTAAAGTCCATGGGGTCACAAGAGTTTGACATGACTGAGTGACTAAATAACAACAAAAGCAGAAGTGTGGAACATGCAATAACTCTGACTTAAAAAGGATGCCACACCTCCTTCAAGGCAGAAAACAAAAATGTTCAAATAAGCATCCAATAAAAGAGACCTGTGGACATCTTTCTATATGCACAAGTCGCACACCACTCGTTTTTAACCAAGATCTAAAACACTAAGTGAAAAAGAACTTTCCATCAGCCTTCTTTACTTTCTCAAAGTCTGTAATTTTTTTAAACTGAGGTATAGCTGATTTCCTTGGGCCTTCCCAAGTGACACTCGTGGTAAAGAATCCACCTGATAATGTAGGAGACACAAGAGATGACTGTTCAATCCCTGAGTCAGGAAGATCCCTCTGTGGTATTCTTGCCTGGGAAACTCCATGCAAAGAGCCTGGCAGGCTATAGTCCACAGGGCTGCAGAGAGCCAGACACAACTGAGCCCGCACAAGATGCATAACTGATTCCCAATATTAGTTTCAAGTGTAAAAAGATTCAAAATGTTTATAGATTATACTCCATTTACAGTTATTATAAACTATTGGCTATATTCCCTATACTGCACAATATATCCTTTTAGATTACTTATATTTACGTAAGTTGTATAAAAGTTGTTCCTCTTAATCCCCTACTCCTATATTGCCCCTTCCCCTTTCCTTCTCCCCATAGTAACCACTAGCTCGTTCTATCTGTGAGTTCTCGTCTTTCCTGTTACACTCACTAATCTGTTTTTTTTTTAAATTCCACATGTAAGTGGTAACCTACAATATTTGTCCTTGTCTCTTATTTCAGTAAGCATAATACCCTCCAGGTCCACCCATGTTGTGGTAAATGGCAAAATGTCGTTCTTTTTCATGGCTGAGTAATATTCCACTGTGTGTGTATACCATGTCTACCTTATCCATTCATCTGTTGATGAACACTTGGGTTGCTTCCGTATTTCAGCTGTTGTAAATAATGCTGCAGTGAACATTGTGGTATAGTTATCTTTTCAAATTTGTTTTTGTTTTCTTAGGCTATAAACCCAGGAGTGGAAATGCTCACTCATATGATAGCTCTGTTTTTAGTTTTGTGAGAAACCTCCATACTGTTCTCCACAGTGGCTGCCCCAGTTTACATTCCCATCAACAGTGTAGGAGGGTCTTCTTTTCTCCAGTTCCTCACCAACATGTGTTATTTGCAGACCTCCTGATGACAGCCATTCTGACAGATAAGAGGTGATCTCTTACTGGGGTTCTGATTCGCATTTCTCTGATGATAAATGACGCTGAGCATCTTTTCATGTGCCTACTGTCCACCTGTATGTCTTCTTTGAAAAAGTGTCCATTCAGATCAGTCACTCATTTTTAAATTGGATTGTTTTTTTTGATAATGAATTGTTATATTTTGGGTATTAACCCTAGTCATATTATTTGCAAATATTTTCTCCCATTCAGTACATTGTTTTCATTTTGTCAATGGTTTTCTCTGCTGTGCAAAATCTTTCAGGTTTAAACAGGTGCCATTTGTTTATTTTTGCTTTTGTTTCCTGTGCCTTAGGAAACAGATTCAAACAAACATTGCTAAAATTTATGTCAGAGTGTTCTGCCTATGTTTTCTAAGAGTTTTATAGTTTTTGATCTTACATCTTTAGTCTGTTTTGAATTTATTTTTGTATATTGTGTAAGGAAATGTTTTAATTTCACTCTATTATATGCAACTGCCCAGTTTTCCCAGCACCACTGAGGAGACTTTTTTTTCTCCATTATATATATTCTTTCCTTTGTCATAGATTGTCAAAGTCTACAACTGTGTATAACCCAAATCAGGCCACAGCACTAATCACATGAAATATTTTAATGCTACTATTATTATAGTGCAGTAATAACACAGTACTCATTTCCAGAGCAGTATGTTACATTTCACCAGGAGATAAATAATCATCACTTATGTGATATAACCATTATTTCTTAGGCGGCATCCTCGGAATCATTCTGATAAATCTTCCCAAGAGTATTTATCACCTACTTCCAGGAGAACCACTTCTCTTAGGGGACTTTCTTTTCAATTTCAGAGTACTTGCAACAGAAAAATTCTCAGTCTGTCTTTATCAGGGCAGGGTTTGGTGTAACACTAATCTTCTATGGTATGCTAACACCTATGTCAGCGACTATAGCCTGTATTAAAAGGTTTTCTATAGATACTTCTGAATTTGTGATTAATGTCATTTCCTTTATCATAGGATTCTATTCTCTCTCTCCATACTGTGGTCTGCTGTTACACTACTGAATCTTTCTTTCAAAGGGTTTTTAATATTAGTTAAAATTTGGGACTTCCCTGATGGTCTAGTGGCTAAGACTCTGTGCTTCCAATGCAGAAGCCCCGGGTTCAATCCCCAGTCAGGGAACTAGAACCCACATGCCACAACTGAAGATCCCACATACTGCAACTAAGAGCCGGTGCAGCCAAATAAAAAAATGTTTTTTAATGGGATTTGCATGCCAAGTGAGAATTATTAAAAATAATAATAACAATGGTTACAATTTAAAGAAAGTTGCCACCTAACTATGAGAGAAGAGAACAAGAAAGTGGTGGCAGCACAAACTCATTCTGTTTTCAGGAAAGGCTGCCGCTGGAATCTAAATTCTGATTTTTCTACTATCTTCTATTGTTACTTCCCTTCCTCCAAAACATCTCAGCCCCATAGAATTTGTAAATACCAATCCTCACCTCTTCTCCCCTTGAAGTGAAGTGAAGTGAAGTCGCTCAGTCGTGTTTGACTCTTTGTGACCCCATGGACTATAGCCTACCAGGATCCTCAGTCCATGGGATTTTCCAGGCAAGAATACTGGAGTGGGTTGCCATTTCCTTCTCCCCTTACTGTTCAATCAAAAAAGTCCCCCATTACCACATACTATACCAACCTTCAAAAAAAATGCAAGTGCTTTAAAAGGGTAGGTACATACTGTAGTTGAGGGAAGCCGCTTTTAAGAGAAAAAAAAAAAAAGCCCAGTGATTAACAGCAATAGACTCTGTGAAAGGGAGCTGGGTATGAGTGCTAGGGACTGTAGAAAACTGAAAAAATGCTGAAATCAACAGACTCCTGAGAAATCAGAAATCAAATATTCCTGAGACTCTTTGGAAGTAGTCTTAATTATCTGCTTTAAAAGTGGTATAATGCAATTGTACTTTGATCACTTGTGACTGGCAGATAAAGTATGTTAAAAATATGCATTATTTTGTATTTGTGTATAAGAAATTGCAGGAGTTATTTCAATACCTCAGAGGAAACTTCATCAAGAGTGTAATAAATTGCAGGAGCTATTTCAATACCTCAGAGGAAACTTCATCAAGGGCAAACAGCAAAAGGAACTGAAAAAGAGGTAATTCAAACACTAGATAAGGATTTTAAGGTTTTGCAGGAAGGAGAGAAGGAAAGAAAGAAAACAGAACAGACCACGGTAAATATTTCACACCACCAAAAAGAAAACAAAGATAAGAGTGTGATTACTTAAAACATACCTGAAACATTCTAGGTTCTTAGTTGTCTTCACGTGAAAAACAATACTACTACATAAACCCGAAGATCAGTGACCTGCTTTACCATCAAATAAAAAATATGAATTCTGAGGCAAAAACTATTGTGTGTAAAATAAATAAGTTATAAGGCTATACATTGTACAGCACAGGGAATATAGCCAATATTTTCTAATAATTATAAATGGAATATAACTTAAAACTGCAAATCACTGTTGTACACCTGAAATTCATATAATATTGTACATCAACTATACCTCTTAAAATTCATTTCTTAAAAGTATGAATCCTTCAAAAAAATTAACATCTAAGGTAAGATTCTGAATGAATAACATTAAATACACACAAAAACACTTCATTTTCTATGCATGATCATGATGGCAGGGACTTTCATGACATACAAGGAAACTGTTCTCACATTTATATATACTCATATTTACAAACAAAAATTACTAAAAGCTTAGTTCTCTGAGCATTATAATATTCCATAATTCCCAAACATAATAGATATGCACCATTTCCTTCCAAATATAAAAGGAGGTCATCTACAATGCCCTAAATGGGCCGGGAGTCACAGGAAGAGACATGGGGTGGCCAAGCCGCTTACTAAAACCAGGCTTTGAAAGTTTGAAAGTCTCCAGAGTAGAGAGCTGACCTCTAAAGTTCCTTCTAACACTCTAAAGTTACAAGCGCAGAAACTACTTACCCAGAAACCACATCAACACGAGGTTAACACCAAAAGCGGTAGCTAAGGATACTTGTACAATCCCTACCCTAAGAAACTGCTGGACAATAATATTCAATCTGGGATCTATGCATCCCTGATATTCTGATGTATTAATAAATGACTAAGAAAATGTGCTTAACAGACAAAATCCAATACAGTCTTAAATACATACTGCTTTGCCTTCCAGGCTAATCAACAACGTGGCTAGAGAATAAAACTGTGATCTAATCCATCCTGTTGAAAACACTGAGCCCTGTCAGTATTCTCTTGGAAGAGCCGCCGGAGACAGCAACCCCAAATTGTCAGTACGGCTGTTCTAAGGAAATCATTCTAGTTTTAAAGTAAAACTAGCTTTTACTTTAAAAACTAGCTTTTATTGCATAAAAACAGCTTTTTTATGCAACCGGAAAAATACTAACACTGAAACACTGTTGACTTCATAAAGAGATGTTATGGATCTTATAATGTAAGCATAGCAGGAGGAAAATTTCTACTCCTATGCATTGGTTTATGTAAACATAATGGATTGTGTGCAGTGCTTCCACTTACCCATATATGAATACATTTCACTTACATAAATATATATTAAGAGTTTTGCAAACTACATTACACATAATAAATACAATAAGCACATTCCAGCTTACCATTCTTCTACTTACTCAGTAAATATTTACTGAGGGATTACCATAATGACAAGCTTTAGGGGTAAAGCAGAGGGGAAAACCAGAAATGATCACTGCCCTCAGAAATCTCAAAATCAATTGAAAATACCAATCCAAATCTTGCAAAATTACTACATGAGACACTGCAAATTAAGAAACAAAACTGCAAAACCTAATTAAGAAATTAGCAGTGATTAATCACATTGCCAGAATCTTCTTTCCAAATGATGATCCCAACTTTGCAATCAGTAGTTCTTGACTAATGTTTCTCACACCCCACATCTGATCCATCAATAAACCTTTGAAACGCATCCATGGCTGGACCAGTTAGCGCCTCCATCACTAATGAAGTAGCCCAAGGCACCATCCTTTCTCATGCGGTCTCTCAAAGACGCCCATGTCATATTCCCCAAATCCATGAGTATTCTACTTTACATGGACTTCTAGGTTACAAGACTTCTTAGGTTGTGACTAAATTAAGAACCTGAGAAGGGGAGATTACCCCGGCTTATCTGAGTGGACCCAAAGTCATCACAAGTGTCTTTACAAGGAGGGACAAGTGGGTCAGAAAGAGAGAGACAGCGATTTGAAGATGCTACAATGCTGGTTTTGCCAATGAAGGAGTAAGGAGCCACGGAATGCTTTAGAAGCTGGAAAAGAAAGGAAATGGATTCTCCTCTAGAGCCTCTAAAAGAAACACAGCCCAAGTGACAACCCCATTTTAGCCTAGTGAGATTCCTGACCTACAGAACTGTAAGACAACAAATGTGTACTGTTTTAAGTCTGTAAAGTTGCTGTAATTTGTTTCAGCAACAATAGAAAAATGAATACAACTTCCTAACTGGCCGCTTTTTCCCTTCTTCCTTTTAGCTTCAAATGATCTTTTGTTGTTTTTTCGGCTGCGCTTGCTTGTAGAATCTTTTAATAATTCCCCCCAATCAGGGACTGAACCGGGGCCATGGCCTTGAAAGCACTGCAGAGCCAGAGAATTCCCCCAAACGATCCTTTTTAAAATGTAGGTCACATGAAGTCACCCTTCTGCTCAAACCCTTCCAGCGGTTTCCAATCTCAGAAAGTCTGCAAACCCACAGTCCTCATAAGAACCTCCACCTCTTTGATGTCGCTTGCTAGTTCCCCTGTGGCTAGATTCCAGCCACACGACTGTTCTCGTGTTAACTAACACAGGCACTGAACAGCTTGGCTCTGTTCCCTCTGAGATCCGGCCCCAGGGCTCAGGTCTTTCCTCAAATGTCACCCTGAAGATGCCGGCCAGAATTTCTACCTCCATCCCAATACTCCCTACCGCTTCACTCTCCTCAACGTCTGTCGTTAGCACTCACCACAGACTACAATATGTGTATGTTGACTGCCCTATTCCAAGAAGCTAGAATTTTTGCCACAACCCCAGCCACCTTCCCAGCAGCTGGGCGCACACGAGGCACTGGATAAATCAAAGCCCCTGTGAGGGGCTTTTACAACGGTACCACTGCAACTAGGGGAAAAAACCAGCAAGATCGGAAAGGAGGTTGGAAACTAACCAAACCCGTTAATTTAGACGACAAAGGAGACTCTTACACCTTCGCCCCATTTCAACTTAGAATGTGTAAAAGAGTTAAGCCACTTCATTTCTCTAAAATGAAAATATTCTGGAGGTGCAAAAAAAAAAAAAAAAAAAGGCCAGTAAATAAACTGTCAATTAAGAACGCAACACAAAATGTCTGCATTTTCTCAGCTTCCCCCCACCCCCGAAACGCTCGCACCTGCCGACCAGATTGTGGCATATAAATAGGTTTTCCAAAAAAAAAAAAACCCCAAACCAGTGGTTCCAACGGAGCAAACCCAGGGCCAGACCTGCACGCAGGAAAAGCGCCACCCGGGCGGGCCCCGTCCCCGCCCCGCGCCCCCGCAACCCTCTCTGGAGAAAACCCCTCAGAGCCGGGTCTGCGACCCCAACTGCTCCGGGAGGGGCGCAGCCGCCGCCGCGAAGCCCCCGCGCCTCCAGCGGCCCGCCCGGCGGGACCCCCGGCCTGTGCGCGCGTGCGTTCAGGGAGAGGGGCGCCCGCAGCCCCCCGCAGGCCCGAGCAGGGGCCGGGAGCGCCGCGGCCCCGGGAGCCCCGCCCCCAACCTGCCTCTCGGCCGCAGACGATCGGCTGCCCGAACCTCGCCGCCTACGGTCGCCGCCGGCTCTGAGGCGCGCGTCCCGGGCAGCAGGGGGCGGGACCCTGAAGCAGGTCGAGCCCAATCCCGGCCGAACTCCGCCCACCCGGGCCCCCTGTCGGAACTACATATCCCATGAGGCCCTGCGCCGCCGCCGCTTTCCACCGGAAGGAGGCTTGCTGTCGTGGGGGGCGGAGCGCCAAAGGGATTGTGGGAGAAAGGTTCAGTCCTTTCCGTCAGGCGGCAGCCATCAGGTAGGCAGTGTCAGGATATTCGCGGCTTCATCCGCCGCCGATCTCCTTTCACGTCGGCCATCCAGACTCGGGGGCCCTGCGTCCTGGGAGTTTCTCCTGCCTCCTGCGCGGCGCGGGTTTGATTAAGGCGCGGGGCAGCTCGGGGCGCGGAGAGGCGGCCCCCCGGAGCGGGCTGGGTGGGGGATGCGGTGATGGCGGTGCGGACCCGAGCTGGGCCCGGGGCGCGGAGGAGAGGGAGGTGCGGGGAGCCGAGCCTCGGGCGTTCGAAAACGAGGCCGGCAGGCCGGGAGGAGTAGGCGTCTTCACTCGCGCCGCTCCATCACCGCGCCTGCCTTGTGTCCGCCGGGCGCTGAGGCGGACGGATGCCCGCGGCGCCCGTGCTGTCTGACACCCGCGTATCCCCAGGGTGAGCCGACATGGGCGCCTACAAGTACATCCAGGAGCTGTGGAGGAAGAAGCAGTCAGACGTGATGCGCTTCCTGCTGCGGGTGCGCTGCTGGCAGTACCGCCAGCTCTCGGCGCTGCACCGCGCCCCGCGCCCCACCAGGCCCGACAAGGCGCGCAGGCTGGGCTACAAGGCCAAGCAAGGTGAGGGGGGCCCCGGGGTGGGGTGCGCCTGAGGTGGCGGCGTGGGAAACCCGTCCCGAGGCCTCCGCCCTCACGGCCTCCCTGTCGTCCTGCTCTCAAACAGGCTATGTCATATACCGGATCCGTGTGCGCCGCGGGGGCCGCAAACGCCCAGTTCCTAAGGGTGCCACCTACGGCAAGCCTGTCCACCATGGTGTCAACCAGCTCAAGTTTGCTCGAAGCCTGCAGTCGGTTGCGGAGGTAAGAGACTTCTTGAGTGGCGCGCGTGTTGGTCACCTCCTGGAGGTGATGGAGAAGGATCTGGGCTGCTGTTAGGTGGTTCATTTGTACCTAGGTGAGCCCTGTTGTGTTTGACATGTGGTTTGGTGATTTTTATTTCTACTAACCTCAGTGAATCTTTTCAACACCTACTTAGGGGAAAAAGTGCAAGACCTTTATAGATGCAGTATTTTTTTAAAGACAACTCCCCGTCAACATTAAAATTGGACAAGTGGGAAGATAAAGCCTTTTGTAAGGGGAAGAGAAAGACATAACATTGTGTTCGGTGTCATCCAGTTTGCTTTGTCGTGATAGAATTCCCGTTTTCTAACACATAATAAATACGTGGAATTAGGTTCTGACATGATACAGAAAAGGGTTTCTCGCCCATCTGCCCCCCAGCTTAAGTGGTAAAGAATCTGCCTGCGGTGCAGGAGATGCAGGTTTGATCCTTGGGTGGGGAAGATCCCCTGGAGGATGAAATGACAACCCTCTCCAGTATTCTTGCCTGAAAAATCCCATGGACGGAGGAACCTGGTGGGCCACAGTCCATGGGGTCACAAAAAGTTGCAAAGACAACGACTAAGCACAAACGTGCAATCTTGTTGAGTTGCTACCAGAATTTAGTTTTCATTTGGGAATCTCCCATAGTTTATTAATTAATATAAATTAATATTAATTAATATAAATTAATGTGAACCTGTGGAGCCTAGACTTTTAAAGGGCAATTAAACATCTTAAAGAGGAAGTCTCCCCAGGTGTTACTTGTTACGAGTTGTCTTTCTTGGTTAGTATATTAAGCTATGCTCTGTTGAAAAGGTTGTCCAACATGGGCCTGTTGCCAGCTATAAGCTAAAAGTATTTTGTTTTAAAAGAAAAGGCATAGGAGGCCATGGAAGAGACCTTTGTAGCCTTCAGAATTCTCTTAAGTTTGCTAACACTTCTTGTACTAGAAAAGTGCCAGGTTCCAGAATACTAAGCTTGGTTAGCTAGATAACTAGTATTCACACCTTAATTGGCAAGAAGGTAGTAAGAGAAAGGTCTCAAATAAGCACGTTTGTGTTATTTTCTAGTTAAGTCTTCCTTCCTCTTGGGATCCCAGCCTGTGGGGAGATGCTGAGTATTTGAGTAGTATAAGTCAGAAGGCTTAGTCTCTTGTCTAGTGAATTTGCTGTCTTAATATGTTACTGGGATGTGTTGAAGGCTGACCTTGGGCCTTTGTTTCCTGTCTTAGGAGCGCGCTGGCCGCCACTGTGGGGCCCTGAGGGTCCTGAATTCCTACTGGGTTGGTGAAGATTCTACATACAAATTCTTTGAGGTCATCCTCATTGATCCATTCCATAAAGCTATCAGAAGAAACCCTGACACCCAGTGGATCACCAAACCAGTCCACAAGCACAGGGAGATGCGGGGGCTGACGTCTGCAGGCAGGAAGAGCCGCGGTCTGGGCAAGGGCCACAAGTTCCACCACACCATCGGTGGCTCTCGTCGTGCGGCGTGGAGAAGGCGCAATACTCTCCAGCTCCACCGCTACCGCTAACATACGTGATGTTTGTAAAGTTCTTATCTAATAAACAATTTAGGACGTTCTTGTCTGCTTAAAAGTGTTCTTTAATTTGTCTGTTAAAACTAGTTGTCTGCAGATTGCTTCATTAAATGCATTGTCAAATTATGAAAGTTAAAAGTGCAATAATGTTTGAAGACTTATCGAAGTTACTTACACATATAAGTGTGTATGAAGTGATGGTGTATCTTGTTTTTAATAAGGGAAATGCCTTTGTTTTTGCTTTATTAGGGAGTTGATGTGTCCGTGTTTAAAATGCTGTTCGGTACAATAGGTGTAAAATTCTGTAAAAGAGGAGTACAGAAACTTAACCCTGTAGATTTGTTGATGCATGTGGTGAGACCTGCAGCTTTATTGGGGTGATGCAATGCTCTGCAGTTTTATGGAGTTTGGCAGGGACAACGTTTGCGGTTGGATTTTCCTTGGAAATGTGAAGGGTGTCCTGATCTTTCTCATGATCATATGCAGAAAAATAACAAAATTTTTGACTAGGGCCTACATTTAGGCTTAATCTAATACTACATTTGTGTAACTGCTCCTTCTGAAAAGCAAAAAGTAAAGTAATGCCACCATTTTTAAGAGAATTGAATAGACCTGTTGCAAGAGGATTCTGACAAATGAATCAAATCCTGGTTTACCTAAATTAAGTTGCCTTGGCCTCCATGGTACCACTGAAGTTCATATAAAGCTCCTGGTTCAGGCTTTGGGATCTGTAGAATACTGAACTTCCTGCAAAATGGTCCTATATACATTGGTGTCGATTGAAACTGATGGAAATTGAACATTAGATAAGTGGGGGGGGGGGGGAGGTAGTTATTAGCTCTTAAGGTTTGTAAGGTAGTGATGTTAGGACTGGGGGCTTGGTGTTTATCAGATCCCTTTCAAGTGTAGGATGGTAGGAAAAACCTGGATCAAAAAGTTAAATGTTTTATCTGTAGTATTAGTATGTGACCATCATGAACTCAGCCACATTAGGGGATGGGGGAAATAGAGGTGGTTATATTTTAAAATATCATTGCTAAGTGTAGTCTGTTCCCTAGGGTCAAGTCACTCCATTCTTAAAAGGCTACTGAGAAAACTCATGTTGGTGTCAATGCAAGTTCAGTTGGCCTTCAACTTGGTGTTGTCTACAGTTCCATCCCTGCTCAAACCAGCCTCACCATTCCAGACTTGCTGGGCCACCAGCTGTGACTGCCCTTACCACCTCATTCTGCTTGTTCCACCATGTCTTCCCATAGACTAGGCTTCTGTTTCCCAGGGTGGATTTGAGTGTAGAAAATAGAGAAGAGGATTTACCCCAATTCTTGGCTTGCTATCTTCATAAATAGTTTGGTATTGAAACTTAATCGCTGGTTTTCTTGAACCAATTTTTCTTTTTCTTCAAGGATCTTTAAAAAGGCCCACTTAAGTGATTTCCAGAAAACAGGCTTGCAGAACCTTTTAAGACCCAAATTCCTTCCAACTCAAAAAAATCTTAAACCATATTTTGTGTGTAGAGGTTGTTCAACTATATAACAGAATAAATGTCTATTAAACCAAAACAAATGGACCTTCTGTTATCTTTTGTCATTTAATACTAGTAGGCTTTAACGCAAACCAGCTTGCAAGAAGACACAACAAAATGATGGCCGAAACAGTCAACAGTTTCAGGGGAAGTGGATAGTACTTAGTTTTTATCGCACTTCTTTGGTCCTTGCATGAATTGGAAAAACTTGTTTGAAAGTTGTTTTCCAACTGTTAGGTTGCCAGTTGGGGAGGGGAGGTATTTGGGTCGCAGTCTGAATAGCTTCCATGGTCTTCCTTGCCCACCCTTTGGTCTCCCTGCTGACCTCATTCTGTAACAGCTCCTCCCACTCCTGGCAGTTTCTCAGGCACTGCGGGCCCTTCCTAATGCCTGTATTACAGGAACACTCATCAGATAACACATGTCACCTCGGAAGCTTTCCCTGACAACTCTGTAAGTTGTACCCTTTGGAAAGATAAGCAGTTGGTTCAAATATACCCCGATTGATGATTAGGATTTTCTTCAGCAGTAGGGCAGTTGGATTTTAACAACCCCAGAAGATGGAGACTTCTCATTAAGGAAGCAGAGGAAGCAGTTGCCCAAGGTCGCCCAGTGGCAGTCTGAATTACTCTTAAACATTTAAAGTTTGGTATGTAATACATTGACATGGCTAAAAATTCAAAAGATAAAATTCAGGACTACAGTAGAAATCTTGCTGCCTCTCCAGTTCCCATTCTGGAGGCAATGTGATCAGTATGTTTTTTCTCATCAGTAGATAACTCATAAGTATATAAATGCAATATATATGTCTTTTTTCTTTTTTACCCAAATGGTAGGATATCACACATGTTGATTTCTTTTTTTCATGTAGTTATATATTTCTGAAGGTATCACTGATTTGACGGACATGAGTCTAAGCAAGCTCCGGGAGATGATGAAGGATAGGTAAGCTTGGCACACTGCAGTCCATGGGGTTGTAAAGAGTTAGACACAGCCGAGTGACTGAACAACAACTTATCTTTGAGCTTATTCTATACTGGTTCATCAAGAGCTGCTTTGTTCTTTTTTATGAGCGCACATTGATAAGTGTGGCCCCTACTGTTGAATATCTTCTTTTTCCAGTCTCTTACAAAAAGTTGTTTTTTTGTTTTTTTTTTACAAAAAGTTTTTTGCATTTATCTTCATTTATCTGTAGGATTAATTCCTAGAAGCAGAATGGCAGAGTTAATATACAGTATGTATATTATTGTATGATTCCATTTATATGACATTCTGGAAAAGGCAAAATTATGGAGACAGTAAACAGGATCAGTTCAGTCACTCATTCGTGTCCTGAAATATTTCCTGAATATTTCCTTCCAATGAATTTCAGGACTGATTGAATAATTTGATTTCCTTGCAGTCCTGGGGACTCTTCAGGAGTTCAGAAGATCAAAAGTGGTAAAGACAATGTAAAATTTAACATTTTAATACTGATGTTGTACACTGTTTTACTTAACATTTTGGGGAGTAACTGCCTCTGATTTCAACTCAAGAAAACACTTTTTGTTGCTAATGTAATCGGTTTTTGTAATGGCGTCAGCAAATAAAGGGATGCTTATTATTAAAAAAAAAAAGAGTCTACTCCAACACCACAGTTCAAAAGCATCAGTTCTTCGGCGCTCAGCTTGCTTTATGGTGCAACTCTCACATCCATACATGACCACTGGAAAAACCATAGCTTGGACTAGGTGGACCTTTGTCAGCAAAGTAATGTCTCTGCTTTTTAATATGCTGTCTAGGTTGGTCATAACTTTCTTTCCAAGGAGCAAGCGTCTTAATTTCATGGCTACAGTCACCATCTGCAGTGATTTTGGAGGCCCCCCCCCCCCAAAATAAAGTCTCTCACTGTTTCCACTGTTTCCCCATCTATTTACCATGAAGTGATGGGACTGGATACCATGATCTTAGTTTTCTGAATGTTGAGTTTTAAGCCAACTTTTTCACTCTCCTCTTTCCCTTTCATCAAGAGGCTCTTTAGTACTGTGCTTTCTGTCATAAGGGTGGTGTCATCTGCGTCTCTGTAGTTGCCGTTGGTCAGAGGGAGGTCAGAATGGGTAGGCAGAGCACCGAGGATAGTTTACGGCCAGAAGCCATGGTGTTTGATGCTCTGCTACTGCTAAGTCACTTCAGTCGTGTCTGACTCTGTGCGACCCCATCCCTGGGATTCTCCAGGCAAGGACACTGGAGTGGGTTAGCCATTTCCTTCTTCAGTGCATAAAAGTGAGAAGTGAAAGTGAAGTCGCTCAGTCGTGTCCGACTCTTGGCGACCCCATGGACTGCAGCCCACCAGGCTCCTCCGTCCATGGGATTCTCCAGGCAAGAGTCCTGGAGTGGGGTGCCATTGCCTTCTCCGGTATGATGCTCTAGTGCTATGTAATATCACTATACGTTTGTCTAAGCTCACAGGATGTACAACTCCAAAAGCGAGCCCTACTGTGAACTATGGTAGTTAGTGATGACATTGCAATGCTGCTTCAAAACTGTAACAAATGTACCACGCTGGAAGAGGATACTGATGATGGGGGAGGCTGTACGCATATGAGGGCAGATGGTTTATGAGAAATTTAACTGTGAACTTAAAACTCTTCAAAAAACAGTTTATCATAAATAGCAAGCAAGGGGAAAAAAATGTGTGTACTGACAGAGATCCTGCTTGTCCAGTCTAATAGAATTGTCATCTACTTTTGTGTTTACTCTTCTGTGTGGCAGAAGCAAAGCCACACGCCATAGCTCTTTCCTGGGCGTACAGCTGAGCTATGTTTCACCCACTGCCTTGTACTTCAGGTCTTAATGATGTTCTTGCCAATACTTGAAAACAAATGACACATCTCCTTCCAAGGCAATCAAGAGCTGGTAAGTCAATGAAGGCCAGTGATTCTGATCTCCTAGCTAGAAAATGGTAGAAAAAGCTGCTCAACCCCATCAGCCTGCGCAAACCAGCAAGCTTTGTTGCATTAAGCTACTGTTATCTGCACTTTTTCTTATGACAGCATAGCCCTGTTTGGCCCTGACGAATTCAGGAAGTCGAGCCTGCTTTTTATATTTGTCTTAGTTTGTCTTACGGTGACTTTCTATTGTAATCCTTTGGCCGTTTTTCTATTAAAATCCATACACCTTTAAGTACCATGCTATGTTAAATGAATTGTAGGGTGGCTGCTACCTTACTGTTGCTACGTTTCATTTCTCTGCTCTTAAGTTTGTTAAAGGTGACTTTATGTAGAATGAGCTTTCCTGATAGCTCAGTTGGTAGAGAATCCGCCTGCAATGCAGGAGACCCAGGTTCGATTCCTGGGTTGGGAAGATCTGCTATAGAGGGCTAGGCTGCCCACTCCAGTATTCTTGAGCTCCCCTGGTGGCTTAGCAGGTAAAGAATCCGCCTGCAGTGCGGGAGACCTGGGTTCGATTCCTGGGTTGGGAAGATCCTCTGGAGAAGGGAAAGGCTACCCACTCTAGTATTCTGGCCTGGAGAATTCCACGGACTGTATAGACCATGGGGTCCCAAAGAGTTGGAGCTACTTTCACTTCACTTATGTAGAATAAGTTCTCAAAAGTGCAACTGTTTGTTTTACCCTTTGAATTCTAAGCTTTCCTTCCACCTCCAGATTCTGACATCCCTAAGGGAAATTAGTAAGGTATATTGCATCAGTCAGGTAACAACTTCTACATCTCAGTGGCTTAAAATTATAAAGGTTTATTTCTTTCTTTTTTTTTTTTTTCTTTTTCGAGTCCTCTAAAGGTTTATTTCTTGAACAGACCCTACATGTTCATGGAGGGCTGGTCATGGTCCTCATCCCAGAAACCAGGCTGCTGGAACAGCCCCTGCAGCGCATCGCCAGCTGTCCACGGCAAAGGGCGAAGGCAGCATGGTACAGCGTGCCCCAGCTTCAGAGCCTTTTCTCAGGAAGTCGTCGGAAGCAAGTTCCATGGCTCTAAGTGAGTTCAATGTGGGGAAGTGAGATTTCACCAGGTCAGAGAGAGAACTGAATATTTGTGAACAGTTGAGCTTTTACAAATATCCACCATTTGGAGAAAAATATGCATTATTTGGTTTTGTCTTAGAAACATCACACAGCCTGACATACCCAGCAGTGAGGTGACATGCTATATCTACATACCACCAGCTGTGCCTTGACCACCCCACAGAGACTCACCGAAAGTGGTAGTTTTTACCCAGGAATCCTTTCTCCACCATCATCCTCCAGTTCAGCCTTGGGAACGTTGGTTGTTTAGCTTGTTCATAGATTTTTAGCTGCTGTTATTTGTGTTGCAGTGAAAATAATCAGTATACATATAGTTTTCAACCATCTTCATATGGGAAAAATAAATTTAGAGCCTGCTAGGAAACACTGATCAAGTTTCCTAAAAAATCTGCTGCAAAGGTGGCATAGTTAACCTGTACCTTTAAAACACATCATCAAAGCACTCAAATTTAATGAAGCAGCTAAAACACACACTTCATAGCTCACTCTCAAATCCTGGAAAAGGGCAATTCACTGCCCCCACCCACAGAAATTGATTAATCATTTAATATAATTGGTATTCTAGGAACATCTGAACTCATGTGCTTGCAATTCTCATTGTCATTTGGCAGTCCTAGTTGGTTTAGAAACAGTAATTGATGGGTAACATAATTATCTAATCAGTAAACTTCTTACTGCAGAGACCGCAAACATACTATTTAGGTTCCAGAGGTTGATTATTAGCTGAGTGAGGAAATTTCACTTAATCAGAAAGGAAAACTGAAGAACTGATCATCCACAACCCATTGGCTTCTAGGTAGGTAGATTCTGTGGGGAGGACCTGTTAGAATCCATTGCTGTCAACACATCTAGTATAACACTGTGACCGGAAAGAAAAATGTGTCAATTCTCTGCCTTCCTCCCAGTTTAGAAGTTCTCTGATGTGTTCATTCTTGTCTCGTTTTTGTATGAGATATGTTGGTACAATGACTGCTTACAGATCTTGCTCCTCTATGCTCCATTCTATTCTTTCCTTCTCTTTTTTTTTCATACAGTCCATCAGTGGAGAACTGGAGGCCTCCAGAGTCAGATCAACAAAAAAGCCCAGGGCAAGACTAGGAAGGGCCAAAACCAAAGCTGGAAATCACCATGAAAGCCGTTAGCTGCCAATGGAAAAGCTTTAACTTTCCTAATGGAACGGTATAACAGTAGAAATTAGTATGTTTAATTATGCAACAATATAATTGATTTTTTTTCTATTTGGGTGATTTTGGTGGTGTTTTTTTTTACCACCTGCACCCTGCAGCGTGTGGGATTTAGTTCCCTGACCAGGGATTGAACCAGCGCCCCCTGCATTGGAATCACAGAGCCTTAACCACTGGCCCGCAGGGGAAGTCCCTCATTGATTATTTTTGTGTGATTTGTAAAATCTGTCTGAAGTTCTGGAAATGCTTTGAGTAACAGCATTCTCATTGTTTCAGAATGGTGCTGTTGGTCTTCATGAATGTCATCAGGTGTTAGAAAAGCTGCTGTCTTTTTTAATAAAATAAAACTCATCTTGAGGTCTAGCAGATTTGTAACAGATTTTAAGTAGGCTTGGGATGTTGGACTAGTCAAGATTGCTTTGACTTTCAAGGGCTGTTAGTGATCACCATGGCCACCTCCTTGACACCCCCCCCACCCACCCCGACAATACTCTGTAGTGTAGGTGCGACCAGGAGAAATTATTTGAAGAAGATTTTTATTAAATCTAGAGGGCTTAATTGGTTTGGTTTAGTCACTAAGTCGTGTCCAACTCCTGAGACCCCCTGGACTGTAGCCCGCCAGGCTCCTCAGTCCCATGGAATTCTCCAGGCAAGAATACTGGAGTGGGTTGCCATTTCCTTCTCCAAGAGGGTTTAATTATGAGAGATTAATTAATTAGAGGAAGGGAAGGCATAAGTCCAACTAGTTTTACTAAACAATACTATTTGGGACCCACCCTTGAGGGTTTCCCTGGTAGCTCAGTCGGTAAAGAATCTGCCTGAAATGCAGGAGACGGGTTTGATCCCTGGGTCGGGAAGATCCCCTGGAGAAGAAAATGGCAACCCACTCCAGTATTCTGGCCTGGAGAATCCCAGGGACAGAGGAGCCTGGAAGGCTAAAGTCCATGGGGTCGCAGAGTCGGACACGACTTAGCAACTAAACCACCACCTGATGCCTTTGGCAAGCTTCTTTGCTCCACCTAGTGCGTGCACCTCTCATGATAAACATGAGACAATGCTATGAGTTTTGGGGGCAGCGGTTAAAGACAAGGACACCAGAGTCAGACCAGTTGAGTTCAGCCCCTGCACTCCCATTTCCTGGACAAATCATCTTGGGGAATCTTTCAGGATAAATCCTGTCATTTGTAAAATAGGTGAACAGTCCACCCAGGGTCAGTCAGCATTTCTCCCGTGCTACCTGGGGAGAAGGAACACTGAGAGTCTGGGTGTCTAGTCAGACTTGGTAGAGAGAAGCATTTCCGCAGGGGAACAAAGGGGTCTATTACGTCTTGACGGCCTGAGGGAAATTTCTCTTAAGAGCCGATTCCCTTTCCTCTGACTCTGCTTTTCCCCAGGTTACCACTTTATCAAATATTGAGTCTTCCTAGTAGACCAGGAAGAGCCCTTTTTCTGCAGGTCTCGTGAATTGCAGGCAGATTCTTTACTGACTGAGCTACAAGGGAAACCCCCAAGAGTGGGTCCCAGGAGTCCTTTTTCTGCAGACCAAAGATCTGGATTGTCCATTTATGGATCACTGATATACTCTTATTCAAATGTTGTTAATTCTCACTAACCCTCTAATCCTTAATAATTTCTCAGTGAGCTAACATTGTTTCTAAATATGTAAAGTGTCTTTAACTCCAGCGTATGTCATAATCGACTTGGATATAAAAACAAATCCTGTTGCGTCTCAGTACGATCAGGAGAAATTTTTATACTAACATTTTTCCCTAAAGAAGCTGAACTTTGAGACAGAAGCGGATTCCAGCTCAGGAGTCCCTGTGTGTGGTTTATCACAAACGTGCGTGCTGTCCAGGAAGTGGACAGGAAGAGAGAAGCCAAGTCCCAGGGGTCTCAGCCTCACAGGGGGATTTCTGCCCGATTCCAGGGGGATCAGTGGAGAGGGAGTGATGCCTCGGAGTGCATCCTGACACACAGCAGGGGAACGGCTTTTGCACCTTTCCTGTACCAGTCGGTCACAGGCTGGGGTTACCCTGGGCAAGGGGACCAGTGTAAGTCCAGGGCAGCCTCCCTGAGGGTCACAGGTGCCCAGAAGCTGGGGGGGTGGGCAGCATGGGGCATTAGCGGGGTCCAGACGCCTCAGGCGCAGCACCCGCAACTCCACCCCCAGAAACAAAGCGATTCCATGGCCCTCTTGGTAGTTGGTTTTTTGCTTCTTAACGAAAGCATTGTCATGATCAACAAGTTCTTTGGCCAACATTTCAAGTATAAAAAAATCAGCAAACAGTCCTGCATGAATTAACTAGCTTTGGGTGTTTTGAAGCTGTTTGTAAAAGTAACCAGTTTTAGGTAAACATTTGAATGTGGTGTTTCCACAAATGTGTTTGCATTCCTGCCTCTAGTGGGGGAGTAATTATTTAGGTACATGTAGATGGCAACCCACTCCAGTGTTCTTGCCTGGAGAATCCCAAGGACGGGGGAGCCTGGTGGGCTGCTGCCTACGGGGTCGCACAGAGTCGGACACGACTGAAGTGACTTGGCGGCAGCAGCAGCAGCAGTCTCTCTGACAGATGATGAATTTTTTTTTAATAGGAGTGCAGTTGATTTACAGTGTTGTGTTCGTTTCTGGTGTACAGCAAAGTGATTCAGTTATGCATGTGTATGTATTCTTTTTTGTGTCATTTTCCATCGTGGTTTATTATAAGATACTGAATATATAGTTCTCTGTGCTATCCAGGAGGAGCTTGTTGTTTATCTATACGATGTTTCTAGTCAACTAAATATTGTAATTTCTAAGCCAAGAATGTTCACAAAGCTCTCACATATCTCAAAATGAATGAAAACATTCTTAACAAGCTTACCGTAAACCACTTTTAATTTTGAATAAGTGGTAAACATATGTTTGACTTACTGGCCAATCAAGTGTGGAGAATATTCTAAGGAGTAGTTCAGTTGCTTTAAATTTTTCACATGAATATTTAAGAGAATATTTAAAATGTAAATTAACTTTAAAAACATGTTCTAGATTATCTATAAAATTATTTCTATTTTTAAATATGCTTACTATGTGTGGGACTCTCAAACTTCTTAAATATAATGCTAACAAGCAAGTGTTTTTCTTAATTACAGAAAATATTCAAAGTATAGAAAAAAAATTTGTGAATGCCATTCTCCAGAGAGAACCATGTTATTTTGGTTTCTTTTCTTCCAGTTTCTTTTTTATAAATTAAAAAATATTGTAAAATTTCCACCTGTCTTGATGACAGTCAGTAATTGGTGGAATAGGTAATCTGGAGAAGATCTCTCTCTGAGGACAGTTAGAGAGGTAGAGTACATTTTACGTGTATATAATATTCTCTCTATATATATATCCATGTTCAGTAACTATGTAGTTTCTGACTCTTTGTGACCCCATGGATTGTAGCCCACCAGGCTCCTCTGTCCGTGGAATTCTCTAGGTAAGAATACTGGAGTGGGTTGCCACTTCCTTCTCCAGGATATATATCTCCACACACACACACATGTATCCACAAGTATGTAAAATAAATATAAGCACATAGACAAAGTAAATATATGTGCATATGTATGCTACACACACACACATATCTAGGAACTCAGAAGCAGTGGAGAGTCACAGAACCCAGATCCGGATGACCCAGGGAGCTGAGAAAGAGGGGAGCATGCAGAGCTGCTTCTGGAAGGGGCAGCGGAGGGGCAGAGAGGCTGAGTGGTGGTCTGACATGCTTGCTGGGCGGCGGGGAGAAGATGGAGAGATCCAGTCCCAGGCGTTACGGGAGGAGGATGCCGACAGACTGTCCACACTAGTGCTGGGCGTCCCCAAGTCTACTCTCAAAAGCAGCAAGAGGGACCTTTCTGAAACTAGCTACACTATGGCTCTCTTGGGCTTGAAACTCACCAGTAACTTTAAGTTTCAGAGTAAAATATAAGAAAAAAAATTTTTTAAAGGACAAAAGGACTACAGGACTCCTACAGTAGCAGTTTTCAACCCTATTTTTGTGTCAAAAGGACTCAACAGCCTGTTTTATAATAGGAATTTATAGTGCCCTCGTGGGCTTCCCTGGTGGCCCAGAGGGTAAAGCGTCCGCCTGCAATGCAGGAGACTCAGGTTCAATCCCTGGGTTGGGAAGATCCCCTGGAGTAGGAAATGGCAACCCACTCCAGTATTCTTGCCCGGAAAATTCCATGGACAGAGGAGCCTGGCAGGCTGCAGTCCATGGGGTCGCAAAGAGTCAGACATGACTTCACTTTTCACCTTTCACTTTCCTTTCCTTGACTATCATGATATGAAATTTATATATGACAACTAATCTACAAATATAATTTCAGAAAAATCAATATAGTGCCAAGCTGTAATATGAGGAAAAATAAAAGTAATCTATAATAAAACAATATGTATTGCAAGATATAAATTTCTGCATAAGCTAGATCAGAATGTACTATGAAGCACTAAGAAGGTATTTGCTCCTTTGTGCAGAATTCCTGGGAATATAAGCTGATACAGGTATCTTTAGCTGCTCAGATACCGTAAAAAAAAGGGTTGCCTCCGGTGATCTGATTTTTGAAAGGTTTGAAAATTCTTGGTAAGGACTTCCCCGGTGGCCCAGTGGTTAGGAATCCACCTGCCACTCCTAAGGACATGGATTGGATCCCTGGCCCGGGAAGATCCCACATTCCTAGGAGCAACTAAGCTCAAGCACCACGGCTGCTGAGGCTGCACTCTAGAGCCCGTGCTCCACTGGAGAAGCCCCCGCAGTGAGAATCCCGTGCGCTGCAGCTAGAGCGTGGCCCCCACTCGCCCCACCTAGACAGCAGACGCCGCTCCCCGCAACTAAAGTCCGTGTGCTCGAAATGAAGACCCAGCACGGCCACAAATAAATAAATTCATTCATTAAAAACAACTCTTGGTGACATTCCAAACAAAACCCACAGGGAGCTTCACTGGCTTCACAAGGAAGTCACACTACTAGAAAACACGGTATCCATTCAAACTGTGCAAAAAGCAGTTTGTGTTTATACGTGAAATGAAGTTAAGTTCCAGGCTCATATGATAAGGCAGATCTTTCAACTTATCTACAAAACAGAAATAGAGTCACAGATGTAGAAAACAATCTAATGGTGGCCAGAGAAGAAACGGGGGAGGGATAAATTGGGAGACTGGGATTTATATACACACTCCTACATGTACAAAAGATAAGTAACACAGACCTACTGTATGGCACAGGGAAGTCTACTCAATACTCCATAACGACCCGTGGGGGAAAAGAATCTAGAAACCAGCGGATGTGTGTGTACATAACTCAGTCACTTTGCTGTTTACATGAAATTAATGCAACATTGTAAATCAATTGCCCTCGAATAAAAAATTTTAAAATATAACAAAATTGATTTGTCTTTCCCCTCTAAAAATGTAGCAAGATATTTGAAAGTTGTTAAACACAAAATAGTTCCCCAAGGAGTGAGACTGTCCCACACGTTGGCAGGGCTTCTGTCTTCCCTGGCACCGCCCCCCCGCCCACCGCATAAAATACCTGGAGCATCTTTGTCATCATGGTGACAATCAGAAACACCCCCACAAATTTTTTAAGTGCCCCTGAGATGGGAATTCCCTGGAGGTCCTGGTGGTTGAGACTCCATGCTTCCACTGCAGGGACAAAGGTTGAATCCTGCTGGGATCCGTGGGAGTCCATGGGAACTGCATGCTACGTGGAGTTTTTAATTAAAAAAAAAAAATACCCTGAGATGGAGGGAAAACTCTCTTTGAGAGCTGGTCTGAAGTGACCCGGGACACAGTTACCGCCCAGACCTGATTTCTCACTGCATTCTCCCTGCTCCTGCTTCTGGAGCCTGGCCTCCTCGTGTGTGTGTGTGTGTGTGTGTGTGTGTGTGTGTTTAGTCGCTAAGTCGTGTCCACCTCTTTTTGTGTGTGTGTGTGTCCACCTCTTTTGTGACCCCGTGGACGGTAGCCCACCAGGCTCCTCTGTCCATGGAAGTTACCAGGCAAGAATACTGGAGTGGGCTGCCATTTCCTTCTTCAGGGGATCTTCCCGGCCCAGGGATCGAACCCATGTCTCTTGTGTCTCCTGCATTGGCAGGTGGAAATTCTTTACCACGGTGCCACCTGGCCTCCTTGCTGCTCCTCGAATTCGATGACACATGCTCCAGATTAGGGTCTTTGCAGTGGTCGTGCAGTCTTCTCTTCACCTGGAACTCTCCTCCTTCAGACGCAGACATGACTCCCTCCCTCACCTTCTTCAGGTCTTTGCTTAAACATCAGCTTCTCAGCGAGGCCCTCTGGACTCTGTATAAAACCCCCTCACCCTGCACCTTGGCTTCCCCTCTCCTCTCCTCCATTTACTCTCCCCCTCGACATGCATGTCTGATATCCTCTTTGTTTTATTTATTCATTGTCTATCTGGCCACCCTCCACCCCCAGAGGCTTTAAGCCTGCTGCGGTCAGGTGTCCTGTCTGTTTTGTCCACGACGAGGCTCAGTACGTGTTCCAGAAGGAGAGGGGACACAGAGTTTACGTGCGTGCCCGTGCAATAAATACACAGAGGCATGGGCCTACGGGCCTCCCAGGTGTCTCAGGGGTAGAGAACCTGCCCGCCAGTGCAGGAGCTGTGGGCTTGATCCCTGGGTCAGGGAGGGCCCCTGGAGGAAGAAATGGCAACCCACTCTAGTATTCTCGCTTGGAAATTTCCATCGACGGGGAAGCCTGGCGGGCTCCAGTCCCTGGGGTAACAAAGAGTCAGACACGACTGAACGCAGCACACGCAAAGCGGACCTACACCTAGAACAGGCAACGCAGTAGGCAAGCCGTGTAACTACGGATAATAAAGAAAGTCTCATTCTAAAAAGTCAGAGGAGTTCAGAAAAGAGATACAGTTTTCGTCTACCTCTTTATGAGGAAGCTGGGTGTCATGTTTGTGGAGGTGGTGATTGATTATGAAGTCAGCTATGGACTTTACCACCAACCAGACTGTGAACTTGGCAAGTACGGGGACCCTGCCAGGTCTTAGCCATTCCCCGTCTCTTCCTTCCTAACGGACCCCCAAATGTGTTGGGGTATCTGTCTTTCTCCAACAGATCCTGAGGATGCAGTGACTCACCCCTAGCGCTAGGAGAACATCCTGTTTCCATCTATGTTTCCTTAATGCTACTGAGCGTATATTAATGAGTGCATTTGGCATTCAGGTGTCTTTGAATGCTCAAATCTTTTGCCTATTTTTTTTATGGAGTTGTTTGCCTTTTTATTGCTGAGTTGGAAGAGCTCTTTGTATATCCTTGATACAAGTCCTTCCCGAGATAATATGTATTATAAATATTTTCTCCTGGTCTGCGGCTTGCCTTTTTTTAAATATAGTGTCTTTCAAAGAGTAAAAAAAAGAAAAGAGAGGGATGGCAAGGAGAGGGATTGGGGAAGGGAAAGAAGGGTGGGCTTCAGGAAGCAAGAGGGTCCCCACCCAGATTCCTCTCCTTGCCCTCAGCCAACCAGTGAGTTCAGAAACACTTGGAACAAATACCACAGATATCCCTCATATGTGGAATCTAAAATATGATACAAGTGATCTGATCTGCAAAACAGAAACAGACTCACAGGCATAGAAAATAAATTTATGGTTACTGATAGGGAAAGGATGTGGAGGAGGGTTAAATTAGGAGCTTGGGATTAGCACATGCAAACTACTATATACGAAAAAAATAAAAAACAAAATCCTATTGTACAGCACGGGGAATTATATTCAATATCTTGTAATAAACCATAATGAAAAAGAATATGAAAAAGTATACATATGTATATAGACAGCCTTCCTGGTAGCTCACCTGATAAAGAATCTCTGCAATGCAGGAAACCTGGGTTCGATCCCTGGGTCAGGAAGATCCCTTGGAGAGGGAAATGGCAACCCACTCCAGTGTTCTTGCCTGGAGAATCCCATGGACAGAGGAGCCTGGTGGGCTATGGTCCACAGGGTCATAGAGTTGGACACAGCTGAAGGACTAACAAACAGTGTTATTTATTATTGGTCAGTGGGGCCTGCCACTAGATTCTGTAGTTTTTGTAAGTGGAGAGGTTAATTTTGAGGGGAGAGATGGGGAAGAACTTCTGTAAGTAATATCACCCCATAGCCAGTTGATTGCAGGTGCTTAGAAGTCAAAACAGCTTGAAGCCCTCAATTCTCTTTGCAATGTGAGGGGTTTTTGGACCCCCAAACCCCACAGCTAAATAGAAGTGTCAGAAGTCATCACAGACCAGGCACAGCTTTGAGGGGTGTTTTGAGTTGGTCACGGGAAGCAGCCTTCCAATAACAGCTATTGTGAGAATGCTTATTAAATTGGGCTTCGTTAAAGGGTATTCAACAACTAAAGAAATTACACAGTGAAATGCCAGCCATTTCCATACTATACTAAATGATGCCTGGAGGTCTCCATTTTTTTTTTTTTAATTGGACTGTAGTTGGCTTACTAGGTTGTGTAGTTTTGGGTGTACAGCAAAGTGACTCAGCTATACATATACCTATATCCACTGTTTTTTGTTTTTGTTTTTTTTTAGATTCTTGTCCCATATAGGTCATTACAGAATAGTGGGTAGAGGTCCTTGTTGATTATCTACTTTATATATGGTGTATATATGTTATATACTATATGTATTTACACACCAGTGTATACATGTTGGTCCCAATCTCCTAGTTTATCCCTCCCTCCCTTTCCTCTCTGGTAACCATAGATTTGTTTTCTACATCTGTGACTCTGTTTTGTAAATAAGTTTGTTGGTAGCCTTTTTTTATTTCACATATAACTGATATCATATGATATGTGTCTTTCTCTGTCTGGCTTACTTCACTTATTATGATCACCTCTAGGTCCAAGTGCTGCACATGGCATTCTCTTGTTCTTTTTTTATGGCTGAGTAGTATTCCACTGCACATCTGTAACACATCTTCTCTATCCACTCCTCTGTCTGGTGGCCCTTGCCTTAACCTGAGACTTTACAAGCTGAAGTGTACATCCTTAGTGAAACAGTCCACACGAGGCCCATGTATTATCACCTGAAGAAAAATAACTTCTGCTGTTTTATAAAGACGGGGCAGAGAGTCTCTTACTGGGAAGAATAGGAACCAGTGTGTGTCTCACTCTGACTCTTTCCTTCAAAACGGCGTGCATTTCTGGGCTGGGCATCAGGAAGGTCACTGTTCGTGGGTCGCTGCAGACTTACTTGTGGTGGGCGGGCTCATGCCCTCTCCCAGAGATGTCCCATCCTGGACACCCCTGGTAGTACAGTGGATAGGAATCTTCCCGCCAATGGGGAGGACACAGGTTCAATTCCTGGTCCAGGAAGATCCCACTTACTTAGAAGCAACTAAGCCTGTGCACCACAACGATCAAGCCCGTGCTCTGCAACAAGAGTAGCCACCACAATTTGAAGTCCATGCACCCCAACTAGAGAGTGGCCCCCACTTGCCACAACTAGAGAAAGCCCGCACGCAATACATACGCAAATAACAGTAACAGATTTCTCCTTCTAATGCCTGAAACCCGCGTGTATGTTAAGTCACAATGCAAAGTGGGGTTAAGGGTGCAGGTAGAATAAGTTTGCTGATCGGCTGACCTTGCAATGGTGCGATGACCTGGTGGGCCTGGTGTGATCACAAGGGTCCGTTTAACATAAGAGGGAGGGCAGTGAGCCTGAGAGGCAGAGAGATGGCAAGATGAGATGGACTTGACCAGACATTGTGGGTTCTGAAGATGGACAGAGAGCGTGAGCCAAGGCCCTGGGGCAGCCTCTGGAAGCTGGGGGAGGCCAGAAAACAGGTTCCCCCCCTCACGGCCCTGGAAAGGCCTGCAGCCCCGTTGGCGCCTTGATTTTAAATCTGGGGAGAGCCGTGCTAGACCTCTGACCTACAGAACTCTAAGAGAGCGAGTGTGTCTTTTGGGAAGCGGCCGGGCCGTGGTCACTGGTTGCAGCAGCGGTGGGCACCCCCGCAGAGCTCTGCTGCTCTCGGCGTGTGTCCGGGTCTCCCTCCCATCCAGACCCCCGCAGCTCCGCTTCTCCCTACTGTGGCCACTTTGTGAGTCACTCATTAAGTGTTGCTCAATGGGGCCATCTGGCCACAGCTAGAGATACTTTGGATGCATGATTGAGTGAAAGTTGCTTTGTCGTGTCTGATTCTTTGCGACCCCGAATTCTCCAGGCCACAATACTGGGGTGGGTAGCCTTTCCCTTCTGCAGGGGATCTTCCCATCGCAGGGATGGAACCCTGGTCTCCTGCATTGCAGGCAGATTCTTTGCATCTGAGCCACCAGAGATATTTTGTCACACTTGGGAGCTGGGAGTTTGCTACTGGCATCTCTAGAGGGTAGAAGCCTGAGATGCGGCTAAACACCCTGTAACGAACAGGACAACGCCCCCCGCCACCCACCAAAGAATTATCCAGCCCCAAATGCCAATAGCATCGCTCCTGGAAAACCTCACTCAACACACACATCAGCTATACACAGAATAGATGGGCTTGGGGGAGAGGGGCCTACCTTCACCCCCTTCCTTCATCCCTCCCCCTGCCTTTTTTTGAGTGGCTGGGGAGGTGGGGCAAGAATGTTGTCTTGCTTTGTTTACGCCATGAATTCCCAAGTGGGTAAGATAATAGTGCCTCCAAGGGGATGAAAACTGGTTTTTGAGGGGCAAAAAAGATACAAATATTACAATGGTCTGTGGCCCTCTGAAACTCAAGCCCACCTGACAAAATCTTATTCCTTGGTATTTCATTTTTTGCATTACAGACAATTTAAATGATATTTAGTTTTTTCCCCTTAGGTGAGTGACAATGAAAAGAAATGTTGAGAAACATTGCCTTCCACTGAAGTGTCAGTCTTCTCCAGCAATGTTTTTTTCTTCTGACATTTTGTTTTTTTGTTAGGTTCAAGGGAAAAGTAGCCATAAGCTTTTAGAGTAGTTGCCGTATTGTGTAGCAAAGAACATGATTAAATGTTTTTGCAAGCTAGAAAGTTGTTTAAAACATGTATGCTTGTGGATTTTTAAAAAATGGACATAAAGATATACAAACATGCCGTTCAAATTCTAACATCTAATTTAAGATGTTTTCTCCTGTTTTTTCACCTCTTCTTCTAGGACAGGTCATTAATTTGAATAAAGAAAATCTAGTAGAATGCCGCAGTAATGAATATAATCACAAATACTGGACATTCTAAAATAGAATATTTTCAGTTTCACACCACAAAATACTCGTTTTCTATTAAGAATACTTCAAAATTTACCTACTTATATATTATATATTAACACGTTTAAGGAAGGTTTCCTCCTTTTTTTTTTTTTTCAGCGACATCAGTAGTTTAATGGACGGAGGTTAAGAGAGGTTTCTAAAGTTAGCTCAATCTCCCGGCCCGGTTGCAGGCCCGTCTGCTCGCTGAGGCCCCGCGCTGAGACCATGCACTGGTGCCACGCACCGCTGGTGGGGACTCGGCTCGTCCGGGTCGGGAGCAGCTCAGCGGGCTGGCTTGAGGGGCCAATGGGAATTTTGGGCTCCGGGATGGGGAACAGCACATCGTCATCTTTGGGAAACGAAGCAACTGCTCCCGTGAATCAGATCCAAGAAACCATTTCTAATAATTGTGTGGTGATTTTCTCCAAAACATCCTGTTCTTACTGTACGATGGCAAAAAACTTCTCCATGACATGAATGTTAACTATAAAGTGGTGGCATTGGACATGCTTGAATACGGAAGTCAGTTTCAAGACGCTCTTCACAAAATGACTGGTGAAAGACCTATACCACGAATATTTGTCAATGGAACTTTTATTGGAGGTGCAACTGACACTCTAGGCTTCACAAAGAAGGGAAATTGCTTCCACTAGTTCACCAGTGTCATTTAAAAAAGTAAGAGGGAAGGACTTTAGTGATGTAAGTGCATACAACTTTGCTAGTAATATGTCACTATATATTTAAAATGATGTTGCCTGATAATGCCTTTTAAATATTTGAAGGTGTTTTAAATATATGAATTATCTTCATGAAAAGGTTGTAAAAATAATGAACAATAAATCACTGTGGAAACAAAAATAAATAAACAAACAAAGTTAGCTCAAGATAAGGCAAAGTAATGACCAGAACTTTATATTAGCCCAGAAGAAATGCGGAGGGTTTGTATTTGTATTTGTGCACTAAGGAGGCACAAATCTGACTCCATATTGGATCCATTTCTTTTACTTTAACCTTTCCATTGCTTTTGTTACAAAAGGGATGTGCCTATAAACTTTAATTATACACAGAGGCCCATGTCTGGGAATCCCGCCTCCCGGATCATGAGCATTAAGCTAGAATACCTTTGTTTAACTCACAGGAAACATCCTAACCAGGCCCATCTGTGAATGACTGCAGGGCGGAAAACTTGAACACGTTCCCTCTAGAGGCTGATGGAACTGGAAAATGTTTGACTTGACGCCCTTCCCTTTTAGTATAGAAGGACCCTGAATTCTAACTCAGGAAGGACGGGTCTTTGGGGGCATGAGCCCACCATCTTCCATCAGCTGGCTTTCCGAATAAAGTCACTACCTCTCAGGGGCCTCCCTGGTGGCCCAGTGGCTAAGACTCCGAGCTCCCGATGAAGGGGGCCAGGGTTCGATCCCTGGTCAGGGAACCAGACCCCACATGCTGCAACTAAGAGTTTGCATGCCGCAACCAAAGACCCTGCATGTTGCAATGACGATCAAAGATTCCGAGTGCCACAAGTAAGACTGCACAGTCAAAAAAATAATCAAAAATAAAGACACATGTAAGTCGCTCTTCCTTGCCCCCAGAATTTGTCTCTCAATCAGGCCTGTCGTGCAGCGAGCAGTGTATCATCTGCGCTTTCTTCCTGCCACATTCACGTGCAGAAACCTTTTTTTCACGAAGAGAAATGAAACATCTTTGTACCTTTCCTCACCTCCAGACAAGCCACTCCAACAGACCAAAAGCAAACAGCAAGCGTAATTGCATCCTTAACGTTTTGTCCTGGGTCTGCAGTGAGAAGGAAGCCTGCCCCTTGGGCAGCTGTGGCCCGCGCAGTTCTTCACAAGTGCGGAATGACACTTGTAATACTGATTCTCTGAATGATTGAAGGATCACTCGAGTTGTTCCAATGATGTCATTCTGCTGCAGTTCCTCTGGCTATTTGGCTTTCATACTGCAAATGTGTTAAAAATTTAGGTCCCAGCTTGAACTTTCATTTATGCTGAGGTCAGCCGTGCGGGTTGCCTCATTATACAGAGCCTGCAGGGGCGACCCTTCCGGGCAGGCAGCCAGCACTCTCCAGTCAGCAGGAACAATTTCAGCTCAATTTACAAAGCAAAAGAGAGGGATCCGGTTGATCTATAAAGACCAACTCGGCAAGAATTAGTGCAAAATGGTGATCAGTCACAGTCTGTCTTCCTGAGAGAATAAAACACTCTTCAGAGATTGTATCCCTCTTCTTTCAATGAAAGAATCCACTCTTATTCTCTTATTTAAAAAAAAAAACAAAATTCAGACTATCAGAAGACTTATTATCTAATGTTGATAGATTCGGTAGATAAAATTTAATAAAAGATTGCTTAAGGGATGCATGTAATAAGTGATTTCTATATCCTGGGGAGACTGTAAGGTTAAACAGTGCTGACTGCCCCCAAGGACCCCATCCAGTCTCATTCATTCACTTTTTCTTTTGACCCTTGAAAGGTGATCTGAGATTTCTAGGTCCTTTAGGTTGTTTTTGCAGGTTATGCAAGCACAGATGAACTGGGTGAAGTAAGCATTCTAGTAGTGGAATTCTGCTTCTTGGTTGCTACCGAAGACTTTCCATCCACCAGAATGTAGGCTCAAATGTGCCGTGAGCATTGCTTTTCCCGTCCTCATCTTACTGCAGTGATGAAGCATCTGTGTCTGGTGTCTGTATTTGTTCTCTGTTGCTTCTGTAGCGAGGAACCACAATGCAGTTCATAACACAACACAAATTTATGATCTTCCAGTTTCAGAGGTCAGAAGTCCAAAGAGGGTCTTGAGAGGTGAAAATCCAGGTATTGACAAGGCTGTGTTTCTTTCCAGAGCATCTAGGGGAAGACTTTTTTTGTCCTTTCCAGCTTCCAGAGATTGCCCCCTTCCTCGTTGGTGGTTCGCTTCCATCTTCAAAGCCAGCAATGGCCAGCCAGGTCTTTCTCAGCCTGCCCCATCATACACTGAATTTCTGCCCAGTAATTCCTCATTTAAAGAACCTTGGTGATTACACTGGCCCACCTGCATAACCCAGGCTAACCTCTTAGGTTTAAGGTCAGCTGATGTGCAACTTGAATGCCATCTGCAAGCTTAATCCCTGCTATCGTGAGTGTAAGATGCTCAGAGTTTCCAAGGAATTATGGCACGGTGGTGCATGCCTTTGGGTGCGTTGCTCTGCTTGCCGCCGTGTCTTTGACTGTCAGGCAGTAATGAAACCATTTAAACTTCAACCAGATTGCTCTCTCAGTGCTCAGTAAACCTCTCCCTTCTTTCTCGTTTAGACACTGCACAGACTTCGCCTTCCCAGATCGCGTGTTCCTTTCTCCCATCTCTGTTCACGCTCTAGGTCCCCTCCTGAACTGCCTGCCCCCACCATCTGAATTTCTCCTCATCCTTCAATCACAAGACACCTCTTCAGTGATGGCATTTCTGACTCTTCCATGACATTTGTTCCTTCTTCCAGTACAGGTCTTTCTTTACACCATTCATTTGTCTATTCACAAGTATTTATTAAGAAAAAAAATGTATTGAGGAATACACATGTGTCAGAAGAATGAAGTGCACCAGTGAACAAGGTGGATAAGTCCCTGCTCCCGTGTATTCCATATTTTAGTAGTGGAGATAATACACAGGTACATAAGAGAAACAGTTTCAGGCATTGGCAAGAATTGCGCAGCAAGGGTGGAATTAAATAGAAATCGGGCCTTTCTCCAGAAGGGGAGGACGTGGAGATACAGTGTGGAGGACAGGAGTCAGCTTATGATGATCTGAGGGAAAAGTATTCCAGGCAGAGGGAAGAGCACATGTAAATGTCCTGAGTTGGGAATGAGCTTGGGAGGTTGGCGATGAGGAAAGGAGGCCAGGGAAGCGGGAAGCAGAGAGAGCGGAAGGTGAGTTTTTTTTTTTTTTTTAACATTTTGGCCATGCTGCATGGCCTATGGGATCTTAGTTTCCTGACCAGGGATCAAACCCTTGCCTCCTGCAGTGGAAGCTAGGAGTCTTAACCACTGGACTGCCAGGGAATTCCCTAGAGTTTTAAAAAATAGAAACCAATAGGCTACAAAAAAAACTCATAATGACTATAAAATAAAACTGACGATGGCTAAAACTAAACATGATCAGATTTGTTGTTGACTCAAAAATAACAGAATTAAATCTTGGCAAAATGAAAATCTGCAAAACTTGGTTAGGCAGATGGACAAAATAAGTCATTGACAGGAATCTTAATAGTTGAAACTCTGATTGGGGAAAAAAATAATCAATGAATCAACTCTTTTAAGATTTTGAGGGAGAAATTTGATTTTTATGAAAAGAGTTCCAGCAAACAAAAGTGAAAATGGGAACAATTTGAAATAGCTTAACTTCACCATACACAAAACTGGTCAATTATTGATTAGTTCAGCAATAAATTATTCAAATCAAGTTGGCCTAATGGATTTGTCCAGTTAATACTTTCCTGCTGAAAATTTATCAATGTCAGAATAATTCTGACTAAAATGTATTCATAAGCTTGTCAAAGAATCAGCTCTCTATGGGTTTAAAATGACTGCCATTAAAATATCTTATGGAATCGTGCTGGGTGAAGTGAGTCACCCAGAGAAGACTGTCACTCCTATGTGGAATCTAAAATAAATGATACGGATGAACTTATTTACAGAACAGGGACAGACTCAGACATGCAGACAAACTTATGGTTCCCAAAGGAGAGGGGGCAAGGATGGAGGGATGACTTGGAAGACTGGGGTGGACACACACACTGCTGTATGTAGATGCTGCGGTCACTCAGCTAGAGCCAGACATCCCGGGATGCAAAGTCAAGTGGGCCTTTGGAAGCATCACTGCGAACAGGGCTGATGGAGGTGATGGAATTCCAGTTGAGCTATTTCAAGTCCTAAAAGATGATGCTGTGAAAGTGCTACCCTCAATATGCCAGCAAATTTGGAAAACTCAGCAGTGCCTACAGGACTGGAAAAGGTCAGTTTTCATTCCAATCCCAAAGAAATGCAATTCCAAAGAATGCTCAAACTACCACACAACTGCACTCATCTCACACACTAGTAAAGTAATGTTCAAAATTCTCCAAGCCAGGCTTCAACAGTATGTGAACTGTGAACTTCCAGATGTTCAAGCTGCACTAAGAAAAGGCAGAGGAACCAGAGATCAAAGTACAACATCCACTGGATCATAGAAAAAGCAAGAGAATTCCAGGAAAACATCTGCTTTATTGACTACACCAAAGTCTTTGACTGTGTGGATCGCAACAAACTGTGGAAAATTCTTCAAGAGATGGGAATACCAGACCACCTGACCTGCCTCCTGAGAAACTTGTATGCAGGTCAGGAAGCAACAGGTAGAACTGGACATGGAACAACAGACTGGTTCCAAATCAGGAAAGAAGTACATCAAGGCTGTATATTGTCACCCTGATTATTTAACTTATATGCAGAGCACATCTTGCGAAATGCTGGACTGGATGAAGCACAAGCTGGAATCAAGATTTCTGGGAGAAATATCAAAAACCTCAGATATGCAGATGAAACCACCCTTATGGCAGAAAGCGAAGAAGAACTAAAGAGCCTCTTGATGAGAGTGAAAGAGGAGAGTGAAAAAGTTGGCTTAAAGCTCAAATTCAGAAAACTAAGACCATGGCATCTGGTCCCATCACTTCATGGCAAATAAATGGGGAAACAATGGAAACAGTTACAGACTTTATTTTTCTGGGCTCCAAAATCACTGCAGATTGTGACTGCAGCCATGAAATTAAAAGACGCTTGCTCCTTGGAAGAAAGGTTATGACCAACCTAGACAGCATATTAAAAAGCAGAGACATTACTTTGCCAACAAAGGTCTGTCTAGTCAAGGCTATGGTTTTTCCAGTGGTCATGTATGGATGTGAGAATTGGACTATAAAGAAAGCTGGCCGCCGAAGAATTGATGCTTTTGAACTGTGGTATTGGTAAAGACTCTTGAGAGTTCCTTGGAGTACAGTCCATTCTAAAGGAAATCAGTCCTGAATATTCATTGGAAGGACGGATGCTGAAGCTGAAACTCCAATACTTTGGTCACTTGATGTGAAGAACTGACTCATTGGAAAAAACCCTGATGCTGGGAAAGATTGAAGGCGGCAGAGAAGGGGACGGACGACAGAGGATGAGATGGTTGGATGGCATCACCAACTTGATGGACATGAGTTTGGGTAAACTCTGGGAGTTGGTAATGGACAAGGAAGCCTGGCGTGCTGCAGTCTGTGGGGTCACAAAGAGTTGGACACAACTGAGCAACTGAACTGAACTGAACGGATGTATAAAATATACAACTAAAAGGAATCTGCTGTGTAGTACACAGAATTCTATTCATTACTCTGTTACGGCCTATATGGGAAAAATATTTTTTAAAAAGAGAGTGGATCTATGTATATGTATAACTGAATCATTTTCCGTACACCTGACACTAACACAGCATTGTGAATTAACTTTACTCCAGTAAAACTGTTTAAAAATCCCATAGGTTTCAGTACTATAAATAAAACACACAACTGAAAATGACTTACTCTACAGCACAGGGAACTCTACTCAGTACTCTATAATGGCCTATATGGGAAAAGAATCTTAAAAAGAGCGGATACAGGTACATGTGTAACTGAAACACTTTGCTGTACGCCTGAAACTAACACAACACTGTACTTCAATGAACTTTTAAAAAAAAAATCCCATAGGTTTTAAGGCTAAACTGTCAAAATCAAAATGGTAAACTCCAAAGTTTAAAAAATGTAAAAATAGATTTTAATTCATATTTTCAAGTATTTTTAATTCATATTCTTGTTATAGCACTAGTAAAAATTTTGAAACATTTTTTAAAATATAAAGAAGTAAAAAGAAAAAATTATCCATAATATCATTGAAATAAAACTATTGTAAATCTTTTGATATATTCTCCCAATCTTTTTTATGTACACATATTTTTTTAAATAGTTGTAATACTATTTCACAGGCAATTTTCACACTGATTTTGTCACTTAACAGTAAATTATCAATATTTTCATGTTATTATTTCACCTTCATAAACATTCTTTTAAAGACTGAGGAGAATTCAAATTTTCTTATGTTTGGGCAGTTAAAGATTTGCCAGATTTACAGTAATATATTGTTGTTGTTCAGTCGCTCAGTTGTGCCTGACTCTTTGCAACCCCATTGACTGTAGCACGGCCGGTTTCCCTGTCCATCACCAACTCCCAGAGCTTACTCAAACTCATGTCCTTTGAGTCGGTGATGCCATCCAACCATCTCATCCTCTGCCGTCCCCTTCTCCTCCTGCCTTCAATCTTTCCCAGCATCAGGGTCTTTTCCAATGAGTTGGCTCTCCACATCAGGTGGCCAAAATATTGGAGTTTCAGCTTCAGCATCAGTCCTTCCAAAGAATATTCAGGACTGATTTCGTCTAGGATGGACTCGTTGGATCTCCTTTCATTCCAAGGGGACTCTCAAGAGTCTTTCCAGCACTGCAGTTCAAAAGCATCAATTCTTTGGCACTCAGCCTTCTTTATGGTCCAACTCTCACATCCATACATGACCACTGGGAAAGCCATAGCTTTGACTATATGGACCTTTGTTGGCATTACTATACAGTAATATATAAACAGTGCTATATATCATTTCACATAAAGATTTTTCTATTTTTAGAATAATTTAGCTAGGATTGAGTGCCAGAAATGGAGTTTAGTGCCACGGCTTCTTTATTCTTTCAGTTTGGAAGAAAGAGACTGATTTTCACCAGTGATACCCTGACCATAAATGGAAACAGTGAGAAAGCAACTCAAACATCTAATAATTCAGATGTCTGTATTATTTAACTATTACCTTGGAAGACTGTGGTGTTGAAGGGGAATTGGACAGTTTTTCATCAGTTTGTTTTAACTGAAGTGTAGCTGATTCACAGTGTTGTGTTAATTACTGCTGTATAGCAAAGTGACTCAGGCATACACACATATTTACCCTTTTTCATACGCTTCTCCATTATGGTCCATCTTAAGATACTGGACAGAGTTCCCTGTGCTGTTCAGTGGGACCTGTTGTCCACCCACTCAGGCGTGTGGGTTTACATGTATATAATATACATGTGAATATTATAATAGTGTATAATAGTTTACATCTGCTAACAAAATTTCTTGTTTTCAAAGCAACTTTTATTTTCATCAAACTAATGAATTCACCTATTTTAAGAAACCACATGGCCCTACCCGGCTTATGATAAATAACAGGAGTACCCTGCCCTATCCTCCCCATCCTTCAGTCCCCAGCTTTCAGCCTTTCAGTATCTCCTTAGTATTTCTAAATGATACCCTTATAATGCTATTTCTTTTACTCACAAGTTTCAGGCATTATCTATTGACTTTCTATTGAATTGGCTAAAAAGTTTGTACAGATTTTTTTTTTTCTGTAAAGATGAGAATTAAATAAATAACATTTCTCTATCACACATTATTTCTTCCTCCTGTACCTTGACATGTCTGGGTCTACTCCTCCCCCCAACCCAACACACACATAATACACTCCTCTTCCCTCCATCCTCCTAATCTATGTTACATCACCTTAGTAACCTTCTAGAGAAGATGTCTAGAAAGGGAGTTTTGGGAAAATTTATCTGTCTTAAATTATATTTATCCTACCTTTGCATGTGACTGATGGTTCAGCTGGGTTTTGTGGTAAAGTATTTTTATTTCAAAAATTGGAAGGCATTCCTCAGGCGTTCAATGCCACTGTTGAGAAGTCTCATGATAGTCTCATTTCTATGTGATCATATTGCATGTGATTTGATCTTTCTTTATGGGTGTTTTTTATTGTTCTTTCTTTGTCTCTGATGTTTTGAAATTTCACCATGATGTACCTTGAAGTTAATTTTTTTTTTCATTACCTGTTCAGCAAATCTGTGAGTATTCTAATCTGGAAACTCATTTAATTCCAGGAAAATTCTCTGGAATTATTTCTTTGATCATTTTCTTTCCAGAACTCCTACTACATCTCCTGGATTAATCTTTTTTTAAGATTTTTTTTAAAATTGCAGGATAATTCCTTTACAGTATTGTGTTGATTTCTGCCAAACGATGTGGACTATTTTTAAAGTCTGTATTTAATTTGTTACAATATTGCTCTGTTTCATGTCTTGGTTTTCTGGCTGTGAGGCATGTGGGATCTTGGTTCTTCAACCAGAGACAAACCTCTTGCACTGGAAAGTGAAGTCTCAACCACTGGACAGCCAGATAAGGCCCTCCTGGATTAATCTTTACATTTTTAAAAAAACTGCTGGTAATGTCCTTTTTTTTTTAAAAAAGTTTCTGTTCTGCATAACTGGTTCTTTGCTTTCTAATTTTTCCAATACATTTTTATATATTGTCTTTATTACTCAATAATTCTTGCTTTTTCTGTGTTTCTTTTTTGTAGCATCCTAGCTCATGGGTATTCTATCTTCTCTTATCTCTCCTATAATAAAGAGTGCTTTTATTGCTTCTTGTATTGTTCTTAGTTTCTATTTGCTTTCCATATGGTAGCCTCTTCCCTCAAAAGTCTAGTGATCCACTGTTCTGTTTATATCTGAGTGAAGCATTAGAAAGCTGATTGGGTGTGTGTGTGTGTGTGTGTGTGTGTGTGTGTGTGTGTGTGTTGGGAAGCTCTAGGGAGCGGCACTGATTGTTATAAAGCCTCACTGGAGGGTGGGACCTGGGTGGGACCTACTGCTTCCCTTATGTAAAGGTTGAACCAATCCCATTGTTTTCAGTTTCATATTCACCGTGGACTCAAAGATTTCCTTTAGAAATCCCCAGCTGTTGGTTCTACTGCTCACAGTGTGTGCGTTCAGTCCTGTCTGACTCTGTGCAACCCTATGGACTGCAGTCCGCCAGGCTCCTCTGTCCATGGGATTCTCCAGGCAAGAATACTGGAGTGGGTTGCCATTTCCTCCTCTGGGGGATCTTCTTGACCCAGGGATCGGACCACAGTCTCTTACGTCTCCTGGATTGGCAGGCAGGTTCTTTACCACTAGCGCCACCTGGGAAGCCTGTTGGCTCTACTGGGAGGTGTTTATTTATCTACAGGTTTGTTAGGTCCCTGTGACGTTAGGGGAATTTGTACATGTATGAATTTCCAGTGTCCTGATCTGCTGATTGTCCCCTTTATTAGTCAGTCATCAACTGCTGAGTAGCCAATTACCCTAAAACTTACCAGCTTAAATGACGACACTTACTATCTCACATTTCTGCGAGCCAGACATCTGCATGCAGCTTAGCCGGGTTCTCTGCGTCAGGGTCTCCACAGGCTGCAATCAAGGTGCTGGGTGTGGCTGAAGTCATCTCCAGGCGCAGCTGGGGGAAGGGTCCGCTCTGACCTCACGCACTGCTTGTTGGCAGGATCCAGTTCCTTGCTGGTTGTTGTTCGGCCAGCAAGTTCTTGACCACAGGAGTCTCTCCATAGGGCAGCTCCTAACATAGCTAACCACTGATCGGGGTGAGCAGGTAAGGAGAGCTGGAAAGAGAGAGTGTGAGGAAGCTATGTTCAGTCTTGCAAGACAGAATCTCAGCAGTGGCATCCATCACTTTGTCATATTCTATTCTTTTTATTTTATAGTGAAGCACAGTTGATTTACAATGCTGTGTTAGTTTCAGGTGTACGACAAAGTGAGTCAGTTACACATATACATGTGTCTACTCTTTTTTTAAGTTTTTTTCCCCATTTTGGTTATTACAGAATATTGAGCAGAGTTCCCTGTGCTATATATAGTAGGTTGGCTATTTTTTATATAGTAGTGGTTGTATGTTAACTCTAAATTCCCAACGTATCCCTCCTCCGTATTCTATTTTTATTTTTTTTTAAGATTTTTTTTTTTAATGTGGACCATTTTAAAAGGCCTTATTAAATTTGTTACAGCACTGTTTCTATGTCATGTTTCCGTTTTTTGGGGTGTGAGGCATGCAGGATCTTCACTCCCCAACCAAGGATTAAACCCACACCCCCTGCATTGGAAGAAGTCTTAGCCACTGGACCTCCAGGGAATTCTCACCATATTCTATTTTTAGAAGCAAGTCACTCTGTCCAGTTCACAGTACCGGACAGGAAGGTTGGATTACACAAGGGGGTAAATACCAGGAGGCGGGGATCAGCGGGGACTATCTTAGAAGACTGCCTACCCCGTCCCTACGGAGAGCGCTTCTGCTGCAAAGTCTCTGCTTCCTGTAGCAGAGGGCCAGCTTCCCCAGCTTCACTGAGTCACCGGGAGCCCTTGTTAGCACGCGGCCCCGGATCCAGTAACTGGAGAGGGGGTGGGGTGCTGCAGTTCTCCCTGGCGGCCAGGCGGGCCCAGTAGTTGTAGTTCTCGGGCTCTAGAGGGCAGGCTCAGTAGTTGAGGCGCATGGGTTTAGTTGCGGGATCTTCTCAGATCAGGGATCAAACCTGTGTCTCCTGCATTAGCAGGTGAATTCTTCACCACCGAGCCACCAGGGAAGCCCTAGAGCTATATTTTGTACCTGATGCTTTTGCTTTCTTCACCCCTACCCCAGGAAAAATTATTGTAGGTTATTTTTGTTATTTTTAATTTATTTTTTACTGAAATGTAGTTGATTTACAATGTTGTGTTCATGTTTGCCATACTGCAAAGTGACACAGTTTTATACGTATATACTTTTTTATCCTCTGTTCCATGATGATTATCACGGGGTATTGAATACAGTTCCCTGTGCTATACAGTAGGACCTTGTTGTTTATCCATTCTGTATGTAAAAGTTCATATCTACTAACCCCGAACTCCCAATTCATCCCTCTCCTGCTCCCTTACTGTAGGTTTTTTTCTTTTCAAACTATGATAGAGAGTATTGAAGATGATTGGGCATTTTTATTTATTGAACTATCATGCAACTTTTTCTTATTTTTAAAAAATCTGTTTAGTGTGTTATTAAATCAGTGGAGTACTTAACAAAATTCAACTAGGGTATCCAGATAGCATTAGATATTTTCCGACTATATTCAATGAGGTCTCTTGGCCAGATGACTTCTGTTGAGGATGGTCTTGGATTTTTCTGTAATGTTGTATAGATTACACCCATTATGTGTGGATCACCCTCTTCCTACCAGATTCTTCTCTGAGGGAGCTTCCCATTCCAATGCCATCAGACATTATTTTGTTAAATATTTACTTACTTATTTGACTGTGTCGGATCTCAGTTGTGGCATACGGGGTCTTCGTTGTGTCATGTGGGATCTAACCTCAAAAACTGAGCCATTATTTGGAGTGGGAGTCTTTCTATGCCCACGTGTTACCTGATTCATTCCTCTCTCTTTATACTGAGCCTGAGAAAACGCCGCCAGGCAGAGGTTGTGGAAATGTCCACCTTGAGAAGTACAGTGTCTTAAAGATGACACTTGGCACATGGTCCTCTGGTCAGGGTGGGCTGTGTGCGTCACTGCTCCCAGTTTGAGTGACTACAGCTGCACAATAGCTCCCATCCCACATGCTGCTCACAACAGGACCCTGATGGTCCTCTTATGAAGAGGTGTGTGTCCTGGTCTTTCAAATCTGGGTGTGCTCCTGACTTCCTTTGTAACTAAAAATGCAGCAAAATTGGTGCCGCGTGACTTCTGAGGCTCAGACAGAACAGGTGATGTACCTTCTGCCCTGTTCTCTGAAGCACTTGTGCTGGAGCCCTGAGCGGCCCGACGGATGGGGTGCCCAGTAACCCCCCAAGAGAGAGGCTGGGTTGGGCCTCAGGCCCTGCCTACTGTCTGATTGTCATGAATGACAGACCCTGAGCCGGAAACGCCCAGCCAGGAGGCGCTCCCTGCAAGTCCTGACCCACAGGAGCCATCCAAGGTCAGGAAGTGATTGTTCCGTTTAAAATCACTAAGTTCCGAGGGGCTTTCTTACACTGAGGTAGCAACCAGAATACTCCCTGGAGGAGGAAAGGATGAATCAAAGCATTATCAGTGTGTGTGTGGGGGGTCCTTAGCCACCAGCAGGAAAGACAGGCTCTGGCCAACCAAAGCAAACTTAACAAGATGTATGCCCTGCTCCAGGGGATCTTCCTGACCCAGGAATCAAACCAGCGTCTCCTGAATCTCCTGAATTTCAGGGGCATTCTTTACTCATAGAACCATCTGGGACGCCTCTAACAAGATACACGTCCAAACTAAGAAGTTAGAAAAAGCAGATGAAAATAGAACAGAAGGAGGGCAACCAAAACAAAGAGCAGAAATCAGAGTAGAAGGGAAGACAAATATTGTATAGTGAATCAATAAAGCCCCAAATTGAGCCTTTGAAAAAACCAGTTAAGTAGATACACTTCTAGTGGGACTAATTCAGGGGGGGAATAAAGCACAAATAAACAAAATTAAGAAAGAGAAACTACAAAATTGATGGAGGTTTAAAAGATAATAAATAATTGAACAACTTTAAATTTGAAAACTTAAATAAATTTGAAAGCAAACATCATAGGCAAATTCCTAGAATAATAATTCCTCACACTGACTCAGGAAGAATAAGGAAGTCTCTAAACCTGTAATGAGGGATATGTTTACCATGAATTACATGTGGCTTTTGACCCTTGAAACATAGCTAGTGACACTGAGGGACTGAATTTTATATTTTATCTTAACTAACTTAAATTTAAAAACTTGAACAGCGTATAGTACTTCTCTGTTCAACACAAACTTGACTGTTTTGGTAGACTGTATTTTGCTTTATTGCATCTCATAAGATATTGTTACTGTATTAGAGTGTGTTAGGTATGCACCTCATTTTTAGGATTGTGCGTAAACACTTCACTCATCTTGGTGTCAGTGGATTAATTCAGCTTGAGTGATTTTTTTCTATGCACAGATATAATATTGTAATGTGTTTAACTGAATATTTTATGAAGATATAAAATGAGAAGACATGATTTACATAGTGATGATACCTAGTAACGCTCAAAATTTTCCAAGCCAGGCTTCAACAATACGTGAACCGTGAACTTCCAGATGTTCAAGCTGGTTTTAGAAAAGGCAGAGGAACCAGAGATCAAATTGCCAACATTCGCTGGGTCATAGAAAAAGCAAGAGAGTTCTAGAAGAACATCTATTTCTGCTTTATTGACTATGCCAAAGCCTTTGACTATGTGGATCACAATAAACTGGAAAATTCTGAAAGAGATGGGAATACCAGACCACCTGACCTGCCTTTAGAGAAAGCTGTATGCAGGTCAGGAAGCACCAGTTAGAACTGGACATGGAACAGCAGACTGGTTCCAAATAGGAAAAGGAGTACATCAAGGCTGTATAATATCACTCTGCTTATTTAACTTATATGCAGAGTACATCATGAGAAATGCTGGACTGGAAGAAGCACAAGCTGGAATTAAGATTGCCAGGAGAAATATCAATAACCTCACATCTGCAGATGACTCTACCCTTATGGCAGAAAGTGAAAAAGAACTAAAGAGCCTCTTGATGAGAGTGAAAGAGGAGAGTGAAAAAGTTGGCTTAAAGGTCAACATTCAGAAAACAAAGATCATGGCATCTGGTCCCATCACTTCATGGGAAATAGATGGGGAAACAGTGGAAACAGTGGCAGACTTTATTTTTCTGGGCTCCAAAATCACTGCAGATAGTGACTGTAGCCATGAAATAAAAAGACGCTTACTCCTTGGAAGAAAAGTTATGACCAACCTAGACAGCATATTCAAAAGCAGAGACATTACTTTGTCAACAAAGGTCCGTCTAGTCAAGGCTATGTTTTTTCCAGTAATCATGTATGGATGTGAGAGTTGGACTATAAAGAAAGCTGAGTGCCGAAGAATTGATGCTTTTGAACTGTGGTGTTGGAGAAGACTCTTGAGTCCCTTGGACTGCAAGGAGATCCAACCAGTCCATCCTAAAGGGAATCAGTCCTGAATATTCATTGGAAGGACTAATGCTGAAGCTGAAACTCCAATACTTTAGCCACCTGATGCGAAGAACTGATTCATTGGAAAAAACCCTGATGCTAGGAAAGATTGAAGGTGGGAGGAGAAGGGGATGACAGAGGATGAGATGGTTGGGTGGCATCACCAACTCAATGGACACGAGTTTGAGTAAACTCCGGGAGTTGGTGATGGACAGGGAAGCCTGGTATGCTGCAGTCCATGGGGTCCGCAAAGAGTTGGACACAACTGAGAGATTGAACTGAACTGAACTGATACCTATGTAAATCATCATTGGTCATTAAGTTGAAATGTTTATTATTTATGTATCATATAATAAAATTATGTTTCTAGTTAAAAAATAAGTATAGAAAAATTTTTGTTTACAATAGAGGCATGATTCGGCAATGACTCTAGAAGTCAGTGCTGTGACCAGAGCAGTAAAGAAAAATAAAGGCCTCAAGAAATTACATCACAGCTATCATGAGGTTGAAGAGCAATTGCAATTTGCTGTGAGCAGAGGAAACCGCCAAAGCTGACTGTTGATATCTGATGATGTCGCTGTTCTGTGACTTACATGCTGTGTGTGTTTGTGTTTTAAACATTTCTCTGTTTTCATTTCTAACAGGTGGATAGGACAAATATAGCCCATGAAAAAGTGCTCTGTTGTTTTCAATAATTTAAGAGTGTAGAAGAAATGGCAACGCACTCCAGTGTGCTTGCCTGGAGAATCCCATGGACAAGGATCCTGGTGGGCCATAGTCCATGGATCACAAAGAGTCGGACACGACTGAGCAGCTAACACACTCTAAGGGATTCTGAGATGAAAATGTTTGAGAGCTGCTGACCTAGGGCACAGAGAAGGCAAAGCTAAGGTGGAGAGTTCCGAGGTGTTGGGAGCCAGCAGGGTTCACCAGAACAGTTGAAAATGAGGAAAAACACTAGACATTTCTAACTGGCCTTAACTATTAGGAGACTTCATCTCGTTTCCTTTCCCTGTCTCCTCCTGTCTCTCCTGCACCCAGGTGCTCACAGGAAGGGCCCTGCTTGGCCTGCTGTGCTGAGTTTGGGATCAGAGGACTCTAATGCTAGGCTTGTTGTTGCTGTTTAGTCACTAAGTCGCGACTGACTCTGCGACCCCGCGGACTGCAGTCCTCCAGACCCCTCTGTCCATGGGATTCTCCAGGCAAGAATACTGGAGAGGGTTGCCATTTCCTTCTCCAGGGGACCTTCCTTACTGAGGGATTGAACCTGCATCTTCAGCTTTGACAGGTGGGTTCTTTACCACGGAGCCTCCAGGGAAGCCTGATTTAGGCTCCCCACTCCTTTATCTGAATCCAGACTGAATGGTCCTGCGTGCAGTTTCCCAGGGCCGTAGTGTGAGTGGAATATAAGGGTTGATGCGGTGATTTTCTCAGGAAATCTGCGTCTTTTAACAGATGATGTTTGAAGACACAGTCACTTCGTTCAAGAAAGTGATTATTTTTATCAGATGAAAGAGAAAGGCGGAGTAGGTAGAAACCCACTCTGAATAGTCTGGGAATTCCTGTGGACTGAGTCACAGACTCCACAGGGTTAAAAACAGAGGCTCCTTAGAAGGACAGCAGCAGAAGGCAGTCTCGTGGCAGCTCTGGACTCGGGACTGTCCCTGTTGGCGCCGCTCCGCCCCTCCTCTGTCTCTGAGGAGCCCCACACAACTCCAGGGGCCAGTGGTGTGGCCGTGATCGACCAGGGCCATCTACAGCTTTGCAGGCTCTGACAGTTAATCAGCAAGCTGCACAGGATGGAGGCGACCTTTAAGAGATGGAGGGCTTGAAGATAACAGATTTTATTTCATAGGCATTATCAGGGGAGAGAGAGTCTATTTCCATTCTTCTTTTCCCACTTAACTGGCAGCATCTTCTCTATCACTGTTTTGTTTTGTTTTAACTGGAGGACAATTGCTTTACAGGGTTATGTTGGTTTCTGCCTGCAACAACCCCAATCAGCCGTCCTCCCTGTTGAGCCTCCCTCCCCTCCTGCACCCGGCCCTCTGATCATCATGGAGCACCAGGCGGGCCTCCCTGATGCACAGCAACTTCTCACCAGCTATCTGTTGGACACATGATCGTGTATGGATGTCACCACTGCTTTCTTCATTCATCCCCCCTCTCTCTTCAAAATATACTCTACTTTTTAGAGCAGTTGTAGGTTCACAGCAACACTGAATGACGAGTACAGAGCTCCCATAGACGTTCTGTCCCCTGACACACACACATCCTTCCCCACGACCAACATCCCACAGCAGAGGGGTACATTTGTTACCACTGGTGAACCTCTGTTGACACATCTGAAGTCCACAGCTTATATTAGGGTTCCCACTAGAGGTGAAGAATCCACCTGCCAATGCAGGAGACATAAGAGATGCTGGTTCAATCCCTGGGTCAGGAAGATCCCCTGGAGGAGGGTATGACAACCTGCTCCAGTATTCTTGCCTGGAGAATCCCATGGACAGAGGAGGCTGGCAGGCTACAGTCCATGGGGTCACAGAGTCAGACACGACTCAGGGAAACAAAAACAACAGACGTCCTGGAACTGATGCCTGGAGGACACTGAGGGACCCATACAGCAGGGCCTTTTCAGAGTGGTGTCTTCCCTGTGATTTCTGCCTTCTGCACTGTTTGGGTCAGCTTAATTTTACCCATGCAGAAGCAGATGGTGGTTGATACAGAAAATGAAAAAGCAAGCTATAAAATGTAGCCTGGAGAAGTCTTGCTCCAGCATCAGAGGGTGATAAAGCCCTGAGGTAGGGAAGGAAAGAGGACCTCATTGTTTGGAGAGCTGTGTAGAGTGCTGGGGAGGGGGCTCAGAGTTTGTGCAGGGCTTTGCAGGGCAGTTTAAGGCACTGGATTAAAAAAAAAAAAAAGCAATAGGAAGCTATTGAAGGGTTCTGAGCAGAATACTTAGATCTCATTTACATAAAAAAATAACACTCCAACTGGGGAGAAGTGGTTGTAGGTGGATACATGAGTCGTTCCTCTGTTAGGGAACTATTACAGTAGCCCAGGAAAGAGATGATGGTGGTTTGATGCAGAGTAATATCCATGCTGATGGTGAGAAGTATTAAAACTGAAGGTAGAATACCACAGAGGGCTTTCCAGGTGGTTCACTGGTAATGAATCCGCCTGCCAATGCAGGAGACAGGAGTTTGATCCCTGGGTAGGGAAGATCCCCTGGAGGAGAGAATGGCAACCCACTCTGGTATTCTGGCCTGAAGAATCCCATAGACAGAGGAGCCTAGTGGGCTACAATGGGGTTGCAAAGTGTTGGACATGACTTAGTGACATGATTTATCCACTAAACAGCAGTGGGCAACAGAATAGCTCAGATTTCTTAATGGATTGAATAGAGGTATAAAAGGTGGTAAGAGAGACAGAGGGACAAGGAGAGAAAAGAGAAACTTGACTTGTTGGTTTCAGGAACTGGCAAATTTACCAAAATGTGAAGATTAAGATGGGGTGGTGTGTGTGCTCATGGGGTGGTGGAGGGAGAAGCGATGTCTCACACATTACAGTTCCCTCAACACTGTACACTGAAAATTTTCAAAGAGCAACTGGGGAAGACTTTTACCAGTTGTGAATACCCACATATGACATCTACAAGGGCCATCTTACTGTATTTCTATCCATGTTCTTCAGCCCATCTTACTTTAAACACTTTTTTTTTTTAATTAAAAATACTTATTTAGGTTGCCCTGGGTCTTAGTTGCAGCACATGGGATCTTTAGCTGTGCCATGTGGGATTTCTTTCCCCAACCAGGGATCGAACCTGGGCCTCCTACTTTGGGAGCCCAGTGCCTCAGCCACTGGGCCACCAGGGAGTTCCCTTACTTTAGCAATTCATTTCAATTGCGGACATCAACACACTTCCCTCCTCATACCTCAGCACACAGGTCATGTATTTCCAGTTTCTTGCTTTTGACCGGCGCCTGTTTACACCTGAAACTTGAGCTGCCAAAAGGACATCAAGGTGGCATAATCAAATGGGCTACTGGATGCAAGCACCTGAAGCTCAGATTCAGAACACAGATGTGTCTGAGCTCTTGGACTGGATGAAGTCAACCAGCGGTGCAGAGGAAAGAGATTCCGGCAGAGCTGTCTGTGGGAGCGCCGACCCTTGAGGTGGTCAGCAGTCAGCCCAGCCCTGATCCTGAAAAGCGGGTCTGCTTCGCGCCACCCCACGGCCCTAGGTGACCATCGGAGGTGACCCGCGGAGTCACCGGGTGGCGGGGGTGGGGTGGGGGGACCCCTAGGTCACCCTGGGAGGTGACCCAGGGTATCACTAGGTGGGGGGGTCCTAGGTCACCATCGGAGGTGACCCAGGGTGTCACTAGGTGGGGGGGGGTGTCCTAGGTCATCATCGGAGGTGACCCGAGGACTCACTAGTTGGGGGGGGGGTCCTAGGTCATCATGAGGTGACCCAGGGTGTCACTAGGTGGGGGGTGGTCCTAGGTCACCATCAGGGGTGACCCGAGGACTCACTAGGTTGGGGGGGGTGCTTAGTCGCCATGGGAGATGACCTGAGGTGTCACTAGGTGGGACGGAGGGCGGTCCTAGGTCACCATCGGGGGTGACCCGAGGAGTCACCAGGTGGGGTGGGGGGGTGCTAGGTAACCATCGGAAGTGACCCGCGGACTCACCGGGGGCGAGGGGCGGGGTGCAGGGTTGGGCACCCCCGGCCGGGCGGGAAACCCGGAGGCGCGGTGGCCGCGGGCGCCGGCGGCGGGCGGGGCGGGCGGGAGGGCGGAGTCGCCGCAGCGGCCGGCCGCGGGCGGGGGAGGGTGTGTGCGCGGGTCACATGGTCGCTGCTGCCCTCCCGTCAGCCGCCCTCGCCGCCGCGGTGCGCTGGCTGCAGGAAGCCGCCGCGCCGCCGCTTTGTTGTCGGGGCCCGCGAGGAGCGCCGCCCGCTGCCGCGCGCTCTCCCCGAGTCCGCTTTCCGGCCCCGGGGCCCGGCTGCGGGCCCCCGCGCGCCCCGCCTATGAGGGCGCCCCGCGACCACCGCCGGCGGCGGCCCGGGGCGGCGCGACGCTGAGGTAGCGGCGGGGGCGCTGCCCGCTCTGCGGACGGGCGGCCTCGGGCCTCCCCGAGGGCACCATGGAGGTGAATGCGGGTAAGAGCCGACAGGGCGGGGGGCGCGGCGGCGGGCGCGCGGGGCCGGCGGGCGGGCGGGCGCGGCGGCGGGGCCCCCTCACGGGCGGCGGCGCGGGGGAGCCCTCCCGGAGCCCGGCGCTCGGCGCCCCCCAGGCCGCCCTCCCAGCCGCCCGCAGCGCCGCAGCGCGGCGGCCCGGCCCCCCCTCACATGGCCTGGCCGCGCGAGCCACGTGCGCGCTGTGTTTACGTTCGGCGGCGCGCGGCCGCCGGTTGGCTGAGCGGGCGCGTGACGCGGCATTACATAATGGGCGCCGGGGCGGCGGCGGCGGGCGGGGACACGTGAGGCCGCGCGGCTCCGTGACCCACATTCGCGGGCCGCGGGGGCCCCTGGGGGCGGGCGCGCGCCGGCGGGAGGCCCCGCCCCGCGGGAGGCCCCGCCCCCGCGCCCTCGGGCTCTGACGTGGCCGCCCCTCGCCCGCGGGGTCGCTAGCTGAGGGGAGGCGGCGCGTGCGCGCCCCGGGGACCCGCGGGGCTGGAGGCCGGGAGAGCGCGGACGCCGCAGTGACCTCGGCCGGGGCGGAACGGAGAAGGCGGGCGCCGAGGGGGCCCTGGGGGCTGTCGCGGGGCTTCCCCTACGTGGGACTCTCTGGCTTCGCCTGGGGACGGCTCGCCGGGGGTGCCGCAGTTTCGTCTCCACAACAAAGAAGAACCCTTACCGTTTCAACGACCTCCTGGGGTCGCGGTCGACCTTGTGAAACACCTCCAGTGACGAATATGCCCGCGGCGCCTGCGGGCCGGGAGCCTCACTCTGGCCGTTCCCGCCCGGTGACCCCCAGTGACCCCCAGCTTGCTGATCTTTCCTGAATCTGATAACAGATTTCTTCCCCCACCCTGAGGGCTGGGGATCTTAGTTTCTCAACCAGGGTTGGAACCCGGTCAGTGAGAGCCCTAACCGGTGGACAGCCTGGGAATTCCCATGATAACAGATATGACCTTATTAATCCTTTTCTTGTCGCATTTCCCGTTGCTTCCCCACTAGGGAGCAATATTAGGGTCCCTTCTGCCCTTTTTTTGCCCCCGGCCCCCAAAGGGAGAGTCCTTTGCTCGAATCCAGTGAGGCTACGGAAGCAGCCAGTGATTGTTCGAAAAGCCGTGCCCCGGTAACAAATTGTGAAGTTTCCACCAACAGTAAATAATAATGTCTTTTAATTACTTGTGGGCCTACATAACCTTGAGGATAGTTTAAGAATTTGAGCAACTCTGTTATGGAATAAAACTTTTACTTGCTGGGGATTTTGAGATTATGAAATTCATCCTCCTCTACCTCAGCATAAATGAATTCTTCTAGTTTTGAGATCAGATAAGGTTAGAAAGGTTTTCTCAGATTTGAACCTTCCTGGAAGGTTATCACTGATCTTAATTTTGATTTTACGATGTGATTACAAACTGTAACGTTTTCTTGGGAGGATTGCTCACTCCCCCAACCCCCTTCCATATCCAGTTCACATCCCTTGGTCCTTGCTCCGTGTTTTTTTTTTTTTGCCCCCTGATCATCATCCTTGTTGCCCTTTGGCATGTGGCATCCAGAGGTGGAAGTCGTTGAACAGTTAATGACTGCTGTAAATGAGCTGTCTGGCAGGTTGGGCTTTGTGGCATACTGCTTTGCTGACTCACAGTAACCTTGCAGTCAACTAGACCCTTTTCGTGTGAACTGTTTTGAAGTTAAGTTTCATCCCTTGTGCAGATAATTGTTTGACCTGAACTGTAGGAACTTGCAATTATCTTTCTTAAATTTTCTCTTTTTCCATTTGGGTACAAGTTCAAGCTGTTACCTGGTATAGTGTTTCTGCCATCCCTCTGTCTGAGGGAACTTAAATAAGCATTCCCTTTCGTTTCCTTCACATTTAACTTGCCCAGGGTGAGGCCAAATTCAGTGCTGGTGGCAGGCCTCTGGCCCCTCCCTTTGGGTTGATACCATTTTATTAGTCAATACATATTCACCCAGTGACCTTTTGGTGTAACTGCCCTATATATCATGACTCATTGTGTGACCCTTTCTGTGACAAATACAGAGGAGAAATAGTGAAGCTGTGGAAATTGACTTGATTCATTTTTGTCAGAGATTTTGATTGAAGTTCTTTAAATAGCATTCTACTTGATGTTTTTACTGTAAAGGTAACTGCATACTCACTTGGAGAGAGAAACAGTAAGATAATGGGAAGAATTCGAAGTGAAGAAGGAAGGTGCCTGACTGGACAATGGAGTTGAGGAATTCAGAAGGTGGCCTGGAAATAAGAACCTGCAGAGAAATCTGGGTCCACATGACAGATTCAGAATTGAAGGACAAAGAATGGATAGGGAGGGTTAGATTTGTTTGAATTATTGGGACCCAACTCTCCCAGGATAATGATGGTAAAATAATAATCACCAGTATCTGTGGAGCGTTTGCATATTATATATGGGCCCTGTACATGTGTTACTGTTTTGCGCCTCCCCTTAACACTGTCAAGGAAGGTGCTGTTGTCACTGTCGAAGGGGAGGGTCTAAGTTCCATAACTCACCCTTAGGGGCAGGTCGGAGAAATCCCCTTGGGGAGCACAAACTAATGACTGTGCTGTAGTCACAGTTGGGGTTGAAGCCCACATCACTCCTAAAGGTGCACGCGAAGCTTGGGGGTCCTGCTTCTTTGGGGGTGAGGGGACACTGAGTAGATGCCTGCAGTTTGCATGGTATAAGGGTCAGCAGAGCCTCCCACTTTCATGTTCCTCTTTTTTAATCTTGTTGCTGGTCCATTAGGGTTTTTCCCTCCAGGGTCTAGATTACTCTTGTCCCCTCCCCACCTTTCCAGCAATTTACTTGGAGACAAGAACTGTGTTTTTCAAAATAAGACCTATTTGTTTTTGTTTTCTTAAATAGTCTCTTATGTGGTATATCATTTAATCGCTTTCATATTCTTTTAAAACCCTGCATGTTGTCTGTTACCTTAGCTCTGGATCCATGGCTTCTGTAGTGCCCTGTGCTCTCAGTTTGCTGTGTGGTGTGGCTCACGTCGTGTTGGAATGAAAGGTTGACAGCTGTCTCCCCAGTGGTCTGTGAAGTGCTCTAGGGAGGGCACCATCTTGCTCTCCGGAGCCCTGACAGTGGGACCCAACTGGAAGTTTAGGGCTTCATTAGGTCCACTCGGTCATACCGTGAGTAGAAGTTATTGAAAACCTGCTTTTAAAATGAGAAAACTCATAAAACTTATTGAGTAAACATGTTTTGTTCTAAGTCACAAGGCAAAAAAAATTCCAGTCATGACTTGATCTCAAGCATGTATTTTTCAGGGTGGTGGGCAGAGGGAGTGGGGTGGCGGTGATGATGGGCCAGCCTGGAATCTGGGTGAGAAAAGCCCAGGCTGTGTGAGGACAGCGAGTGCTTCCCAGCAGTACAAAGTTGGATGTTGACTTCTGGATTGTCTGAAACTGACCACTGGGTAAGCCTGAGCCTGGGAACCTGGCCCAACTCCAGGATCCTTTTCAACTAAAAATAGAGACAACTCAGCCTCAGCTAATTTTAGCTTGAGGCATCTGAGAAGTATATTCTGCCTGCTTTTGAAGGTGTTGGGACTTGCTGGTTCAGGGATTTTACCTTTCTTGCATTTTCGTTAAAAACTCTCTGTAAAAAGGCACTTATTTTAATAGTTCCCTTTTATGAACATCATTTCATTTCAATCTTATACTAACTCTGGCAGATATCCCCATTTTCTATTAATAGAAGATGACTCGGGTTTAGAGAAATTAAAAGTGACTTGCATGCAGAGGACTTCCCAGTAGGAAGATAATAGTCTGCTCTGGAATTGATATTCAACCCTGGCCCTGCCACTTGGTAGTGTATTAACCTCTCTGAGCTCCTCTTCTGTAGACTGGAATAATGGAAGTTAATTGTATAGGATTCTTATGAGGATTAAACGTGGTGTGAAATTGTGTCATTTTATTCTCGACATTTTATTTATTTTTAGCCAGGCTATGTTTTTCTTGCTTCTGCACGGACTTTTTCCAGTTGTGGCAAGTGGGAGTTACTGCTGATTGCGGTGCATGGGCTTAGTAGTTATGGCACATGGGCTTCATTACTCTGTGACAAGTAGATTCTTCCCGGACCGGGGATAGAACCCGTATCCCCTGAATTGGCAGGTGAGTTCTCAACTACTGGACTTCCAGGGAAGTCCTGATTTTCAGCATTCTTGCTGACTTGTAGTCTTCACTTCCCTTCTTCATCGGGTTAAAGAACTGCTAGATGTACATCTTACCTTCTAGGAAATTAAATTTTAACCTTCTTGGGTCGCTAATCATCAGGTTGGTAGCATGATGTTGGTTGATGCTAAGACAACTACATCAGTGTTGAAGGTCTTGCTTAGAGAATGTAGCTGCTCCTTGATGGGTCATCTTTGGTTCCATGGTTCCTGGCACAATTGCTGGTTGTAAATGATTATTAATTCCCTAAAGACAGGAGTTGGATCTTAAGTGAATTGATTAAGTAATTTTTTAAAAATTATTTTCAGTAATTTTTCTTGGGTTTGATTTTGGAACTTTTGCAAAGGAAGGTGTGTTTTGAGTAATTAATACCTTTCATTGCCCAGTCAACTTTAAAGCACTTATCAAGCCATCAGAATAGCTTGGATCTCCACTCAGAAGAACTTGTGGATGTAAATAGCTGACTTAAATCCTGGCCCTGGAAAGGTCTAACTTCCTGACCTTATCCTCTTGAGATGTTAGTGAATTTGCTACCTAAAGTAGTAGTTTAGTCTCTAAGTCATGACTGACCTTTTTGCCACCCCAAGGACTGTAACTCACCAGGTTCCCCTGTCCATGGGATTTCCGAGGCAGGAACACTGGAGTGGGTTGCCATTTCCTTCTCCAGGGGATCTTCCTGACCCAGGGATTGAACCCGGGTCTCCTGCATTGGCAGGCAGATTCTTTACCCCTGAGCCACTAGGGAAGTCTCCCACTACCTAAAGTAGTCCTTTAGACAAGATAAATGGCTGTGAGAGCTTCTTTTGGGGATTTAATTGAGAAATAAGGATAATCTTTTTCTTTGTATCCTATTCTCAGTGGAGATAAATACAAAAAAAATATCAGTTGCTACCACCTGGGATTTCTAATGTGATCTTCAAATCTCTGAAATTTTATGAAAACAGTGGTGATTTTACCTAGCAACATGACATTTGAGAGACTTCAGGTTGAAATAATTTTTCTTTGGATTCACAGTATGTTAGGGATATTCAGGCAGTTAGTGAGAAGATCAGATCAGCCTTGAAAATTATGGGCTAATTTGTGCTCGAATTTACTAATTGTAGCCATTCTTAAACTTCTGCCTGCAAAGACTTGCCTTGAGAACTTGTTCAAAATGCTCATTCCTGGACTTCCTGGGTGGTCCAGTGGTTAAGAATTTGCCTTGCCACAGAGCAACTGAGCCCATGAGCTACGACTGCTGATCCTGTGTTCTCAGCCTGTGCTTCGCGGCAAGAAAAGCCACCGAGATGAGAAACCCACACGCTGCAACCAAGAGTAGACCCTGCCCGCCGCAACTAGAGAAAGCTTGAGTGCAGCACAGAAGACCCAGCATAGCCAAAAAAAAGTTCATTCCTGAGGGTGCCTTCTCCAGTTCGAGCAGGGTCTTGGAAATGTGTATTTTGAGAAAAACACTAGGGGCGGTTTTGATGCGTATTTCACATAATCTCTTTGGATAGTGAGAGTAAGCTCAAAGTTAGGACTCTTCCTTGTGTTTGGAGTATTGAAGAGTCTTCAGATTTTAAAATCAGTGTTAGATAAAATTCTTGTTAGTAAGATTACCCTTGGTTGCTTTTTTTCCCATTGAGCACAGCTGAAGTCATTGACTTGTAACAGTGACTCTCAGACTTCACTGTGCATTGGAAGAGTGAGACCTGAGAACTTATGTTTCTAACCGAGTTCCAGGTGATGCCGAAGCCACTGGTGCAGGACCAAGCCTTGAGAGTGACTGGTGTGTATGGGTAGGGACCAGGTTGCAGGACAGGTATTAATCCTAAAGCTCGGGCTTCACTCTGGGCAGGTGGGAAGTGCAGGTCACGGGCATCTGGAAGTGGGTCAGACTTTAGGAAAAGCGGATTCGCACCTCCAGCTTCAGTGCCGATGTCAGGTATATGCTTCCGGAATGGAAAAGTGGATGGAATTGTCCACGTTGTATTTTTTTTCTTTTTAAGACTCAAGTGCAGATAAACAACAAGGTTCTTCTGTATAGCACAGAGAACTATATTCAATATCCTGGGGTAAACCATAATGGAAAAGAATTTGAAAAAGGATGTGTGTGTGTGTATATATATGTAACTGAGTCACTTTGCTGTATAGGAGAAATTAACACAACATTGTAAATCAACTATATTCAATAAAAATTAATTTCAAAGATGTACGAGCAAGACGATTAAAAAGACTCAAGTGCATTTAGCTGCGCTGTGCACTTTGTGTATGATGAACACCGTTGTGTTTCTCTTGGCACAGTTGGCACCTGTTCTCACTTCTTTTCTGGGTTATAACCAGAGCACTGTGGTTGTGGCTGTACTTCCTAGGGGCTTCCGAGTCTGGAATTGTGTAATTGGTACTTAAATACATGTCTGGTTCCTAACGTCATCATGACAGACTAAAAGTGACTTATCCCTCTGCCTTTTTTTCCTTCTCTGTAAATGGAAATGCCTTTCTGTTCTTTGGAATTGATTTGGCCTTAGCATTTTGCTGTGTGTGTGTGTGCGCATGTATATACTTGAATATCCTATAAAGTCTGGCTGTTATTTAAAAAAAGACTGGGGTGTCTTTTCCCTTTAGCAGACAAAGCATTTGTTTCAGAGTGAATGCTTACATTGCAGTTGTTACTTTGGGAACCTGTAAAATCCTTCACTTCAGAATAGTCATCTCAGGTTGTTCTCAGAAATGTCTTTCACTTGTTACTGCCATGGGGTCTCAAAAGAATCAAATGCCACCTAGCAACTCAACAACAACAGCTGCAGTAATATTTCATACTGTTTCGATCTGCCCATGATATTAGATGTGGGCTTTACAAAGGCAGAAAAGTAGGTATTAGAAGTAATTTATGTCTTGGAACTTCCCTGGTGGTCCAGTGGTTAGGATTCCGTGCTTCCACTGCAGGGGGCACCAGTTTGATCCCTGGTCGGGGCAGTAGTATCCCACATGCCACATGGCACAGCCAAAAAAATAAAGAAAACATTTATGTCAGACTTTCATCTGTAAAGCATGTATAGACACTCTGCACCTAGGTACTTGGAATCTCTCTTGTTGAGAAGTAGATGGAAACAGGTAAACAGTAGGTTTATATAAGAGTTCAAGACAGTGATGGAAGAGAGATAATTAACGTTTGTATGTGGTACACATTGAAAAAGCCAGTAAATGTTGGCTGATGATGGAGGAGAGAAGAAAAGAAACCATAGGAGGCCTTGGCGGAGAAGATGAAAATTACTTGTTTGGCCTGGGATTTGGAAAAATAATACTTTTGGTCATGAGGTTACTCTTGAAGCATTTTATCACTTTCAGGGAAGAAGTCTGAAATTATACCCTAAGAGTCATTTTAAGTGCTATTTCTTAAGCTGAAAGGTTTGCAGTCTCTTAAGAGGTCAGGGCCAGTTTCAGGGGGAGTTGTGGAGTTTATCCTAATGAAGTGAAGAGTGTCCTGAAGGTAGCTCTGTGAAGGGGGAGTTGGCTTAGAGCGTGCCCTCCACCTTCCAGCCTCTTTGACACTCATGTAAACAGTGAGTCAGAAGAACAAATGGTGCGTCTGGGTTTCTCAAGAGCTGCATGGAGAGGAGTGTGTCTGCAAGTCCAGTGGCAGGAGTAGCTGGAGAAGACAGGTGCGGAAGTGGGGTTCAGTGGGTAGTCGTGGGGTCTTTGGGGAGCATCAGAACACAGACTGTGAGAGCAACAGCTGTGAAAGGCGTTGTGTTTCCAGATAGATTCCTTTATCCGGAGTTCTACATGTTACATCTATGCTTCATTGACCTGTGTTTTAGCCAGGTGCTGCAGGGTGGGGTGGGTAAGAGATGGGCCCGCTGTTCTGGGACGGTGTCATGTAAGGGGATAAGAAAGGAGGCAGAGAGGGGACCAGAACCAGGTTTCCTCACGGCCCAGGCAACGTGATGACTGGCTTTGCTGTCACTCAGGACGGTCTTCCATCCCCTTTTAGGAGTAGTTTGGAAAATGAAAAGCTTTTAAGTTTGGATCAGCACATGCTGAGAGCCAGTGAGAGCCTGCCCACTTTTTAAACCAGTGGGAATTTTATAGCTTTGAACTCTGTGGAAGCAAGACTAGTAGGAAATAGGGAAGAAAATAAGCTACTTTTCCCTTTTGCGGTAATTTTGATCATTAACCTGTTTTCCAGAGTCAGTGACTTTACTATTGAGATTTGTGAAAATAGAAAATATGCATTCTCATGTGTCTAATTACCTGATTTCCCGTCTTTTCCAGGAGGTGTGATTGCCTACATCAGTTCTTCCAGCTCAGCGTCCAGCCCTGCCTCTTGTCACAGTGAGGGCTCCGAGAATAGTTTCCAGTCCACCTCCTCCTCTGTCCCGTCTTCTCCAAACAGCACTCACTCTGATAGCAATGGGAACCCCAAAAATGGTGATCTCTCCAATATTGAAGGCATCCTGAAGAACGATCGAATAGATTGTTCTATGAAAACCAGCAAATCCAGCGCCCCTGGGCTGACAAAGAGTCACAGTGGAGTCACAAGTGAGTTGTCTGGTTTTCTGGCAGTTGATGCCACGAGTGGGGCTTACTTTATCACCTGCTCATTTGGTGGGGACCATTTTATTTCTGGGTGTACTTTTCACCCCCTTCTGGGTAGTTACAGTTTAGTAGTTATTAAGAAATCAGTGATGACCTGAATTAAAAGTTTCAGCCTAGGGCCTGTCTTAATTAATCGGTTCTCTGTGGTGAGGTGGTCCGGCTGCCTGTGTTTCCCCTCAGGTGCCCTCTTAGCTTCCACAGTTGTCTTTCTTCTGCCCTCCTGGTGCTGACTCTGGTTTCTAGAATGGAGCACTCACGGAAAGGAGCTTGCTTTCATGAAGCCTGGTGCTAGGAATGTTTGGAGGGTTGGCATATCCCACAGAGTAGTGGGAATGTGGATCCATGAGTGAGTGCAGAGGTCACAGGCTGGTTCAAGGCGGGGTCAGGAAGGGCTGGCACCTGGCTCTGCCTGCAGGTGGGTTGGACTCTTTGCACAGTGGCCTGTGGAGACCCCGTCTCACACCTTTTGTTGGTTGACGCCCCTGGCGCTGATTCCTTGACTCTTATCCAGCAGAATTGTTTTCTTAGTTCTGGTTGCATATCTGATGTAGAGTAACTCTAGATTTACAAAATTTCAGCATATGTCCAGAATCTTCAGCTCTCTGAGAGAGTTTTGGCCATGCCATAAGGCGTGATTTCTTTTGATTCATCAATTTGGTGTAAAGATTTTTCTCTGACATTATAAAAGTATGTTGTGTATTTTTTAAAGTATTTATAAGTTGAACAAAATAGAGTACTCTATTGGAAAGAAATAGTTTTAGCTTTTCTTCCAGCTTTTCACTTTTCTGTCTATTTGTGCTTCAGAATTCAGTGGCATGGTTCTCCTGTGTAAAGTCTGCGGGGACGTGGCCTCAGGATTCCACTACGGCGTTCATGCTTGTGAAGGCTGTAAGGTAATGCATGCTTTATTTGTTTAAGCTGCCGATTCTGGGATTAAAGAAATTACATGGTCGATAATCTGGAAGGAGAAGAGAAGTCAGCTGCTCCTTAAAGTTTTAAGCATTTTATGTAGTGTACAAACATAACTCATTTTGAAAAATATATTTTAAAACTACATTTTAAATATATTTAGTATTTCTTTTTTTTTTTAGTATTTCTTTTTCCTTTAAGATTTTGATCAAAATAAATTTGCTATCTTACACTTGAATCTGGTGTGAAGTGTTTCACTCACCGACGCATCAGGCACTGTCCTGGGTGGCAGTGGACGGCAGGGAGCACTCGGATGAGGCTGTTGCTTTCTCGAGACTTAGACTAAGCCAGGCTTGGAACAGATTTCATCAGGTCCTTTGACACTTGGACCTGGCAGGTGCTGGGAACTGGGCGCAATTCCTAGATGCTTGTAAAAATGTGATACCTTCGGAAGCGATGCCAAGTCAGTGAAGGAATCTCAAGTATAAATTGAGCCCTAGGTCAGCTCATTTGTAAGTTGAGTTGAATATTCCTGAGTCAGGTAATCCCAAGTGAGAAGTCTCTGCTTCCTGCTTACATCTAGGGACTGTCTCTGCTCATCCGGCACAGTCCTTCCTCCTGAGTGTCTGGAACTGACACGGCAGGACTTGTGCTGGTGCTGCCCTCTCACTGGGAGCAGAAGCGGGAACCCGGTTTGGCTGGCTATGGTGGGGGAGCAAACAGTGAGTACACGTGAGGAAGGGGAAGGTGCTTCCTAGGGGGCTGAAGGAGCTGCGATTTTATAGCTCTTACTGGCTCGATCCCGTCACAGGACTGCTATACTTTATTCAGAAATAGCACTTTTTCATTGTTTTAAAAATTCTACAAATAGTTTTTCTTTTTTTTTCTTTTAACAAAAGATATGAAATAACTATGTTTCTAGCTAGAGAAACAAAAGCACAAGCAAATGAATATCAGTGCACATTCTTGATAAATGGCACACATAATTGCTCTTAAAGATCTAGCTCAGATATCATAGTGCCCAAGTATAGTATTATAGTAACAAAGCATAAAAATGTTCTATCCCACAATCAGTAATACAGATTCATCCAATAATGTGGTTAGTTAACGACAGTCGAGGAAACTGCAGTTTAAAATAATTTAGGTGATTTTGATTTTCCTGAAAAAGTCAAGGGGAGGTCTTTGCAGACCACTCACAGAGCGTGAACTGAATTGTTTGTGCAGTAAATACGGCAGCTGTGTGTGGTCATCCAGCTGGGAGCTGTGGGTGTGTGTGACCCTTACCTGTAGCTGATAAGTAAGCCGGAATATCTGGAATGATAAGGAGGTGTCAGCTGCTGGTAATCCAGGAAAGACCAAGTTCTCCTAGTGTGATCCTTAGATCTAGTGAGGGAACTGCAGTATGGAACACCGTTCTCTGTCATCTTGTTGAGGACGTCCTTCATATTGCAAGAGTTTGGGAATTTGAATGTGACTCCAGCATGAGCTGGAAAGCGTGGCTGCAGGCCCGGCTGGTAACAGGGTGAACGGAGTGTAGGACACGGGGCTTTGGCAGCACTGAGACTCCAAAGGGAAGTGGGGAAAGAGCCCTGCGTGGCCAGCAGGCACTCGCAGGTACCGCTGAGAGCTCGGTGAATGTCTGATGTCAGTGTCGTCTTCCCCTGCTCTAAGCCAGAATGACTTCTCGGGTCCCGGTAGCGTACTGGCTAATTAGGTGTGGGGGACGCTCAGAAGGAGTTCCTCTGGATGTTTTTAATCGGATCCCTACATCTTCCTTTGTTCTTAGGGTTTTTTCCGGAGAAGCATTCAGCAAAACATTCAGTACAAGAAGTGCCTGAAGAATGAAAACTGCTCTATAATGAGAATGAATAGGAACAGATGCCAGCAGTGTCGCTTCAAAAAGTGTCTGTCTGTTGGAATGTCAAGAGATGGTATGTCCCCAGTTTAAAGAGTGCTCTTCTTAAAGCGTATGGGGCTTGGCTTTATTCCTCAGCGTGAACCAGAGCTGTAAGTCAATTACCAGTGGCCCCCTTGTGCTCAGGGTGAAAACAGATTTTCGAAAACACATTTTGTGGTCTTACAGGATGGCAAATTGATTAAAGTCAAATTTTAGCATCATCACCTCAGAAACAGCTTTTGACTCACTTCTTTTTTTTTGTTTCTTGCCTGTGAAAAGACCCATTTTTCCTCTGTGTGATTTGAGTACTTTTAAAAAAAAAAAAGAAAGGTGTAGTTTTTCTTGATAAAGGAGTTCTTGGCTTTTCCCCCTGATTTCTTTCTTAGCAGTTCTAAGGAACGCATTTCTCCCTCTGTGAGTTAGCTCTGTGACTTCTCAGTCCTGAGATGACACTGTGCTCTTAGGCGCCGATTGTGAGTACTTTCAAAGGTGACGCAAGATTGAAAGACGTGTCTGATACTGAGGAGGTGGCAGCTCAGTCCCGGCGTGCGCCGCTCCTGTGGGCAACAGGGTGGTGGTGACTTGCAGGATCATTAGTGTCCTCTGTGGACAACCTCACTGGGAGATCTGACTCTTCTGTAGGGCTTGGGGTGTCAGGTTTGGGTAGTCTCATTCTCCTCCCAAGTAACGTAGCTGAGGACCGTGGGGCTTTCAGAGGGGTCAGGTTAGGAGTTAATTGAGAACTGCTAAGAATGAGCCTTGTATTCATCTAGGGAAGAGTGATTTAAGCAGTCCCTTAGGTTACTCTAGCTAGTGTCTACTGACACAGAAACACAGCGTTGTAATAAGTAGGTTCTTGAATGACAGGTTTTAGCAATTGATGTTCTATGTTTTCAATTGCTTTAAAAAAATTTTTTTTTTATGGCTCTAGAAATACTAATCCAAACTTGATGGATATTGTGATTTCCACAAGAGTAAAAATGGCCATCAGTCGTGCAGAGGGAAGCGAAGGTAGAGTGTGCAAAATGATTTAAGTTGTTAAGTCTGCGGTTGTGACAGTGTAAGAGGCTGCAGTTAGAGCAGCGAGACTTCCTTGCAGGGTGGATACATTGAATTTTTATTATCTGTGTATAAATACTAGAATAGAAAGAAGCTTTTCTTTTCCTCAGGGATAGGAATGTTGGAGACAGGACTAGCTTCTAAGATAGTGCAAATGAACGCTTTTATTTTTGTTTCATTGATTTTAATTAAAATCCAGCCAGTTTATTTTCCAATAACTGCATTTCTATCGACTGTGACTTTTTTCTTTTCTTTTCTTTTAAGATTTTCTCTTAAGAAGTTGGAAAAGGTGATCACTTAATATTGGGTCTTGAGGATAAGGTTACAGAGATGAACGGACAAAGGTCAGGGGAAGTGATTGTTCCTACCCATCAGCGTTGATGGATGTGGGTAGCTGAATGCCTTCCTGAGGACACAGCCTTCAGCCTTAGTTAGTAAGGTGCTGAGTAGTAATGCTGGTTTGTTTCAAACTGATTTTCATTAGTTAACTTCAAATTTCTTTCTTAGACTTTCCTTATAAAATACCCAAGAAGTCTTCTCTTTAGCTTTATTTTGAGAGAGAAGTGAAAACTTTCTCTCCCCACTCCTGCTTCCTGTGGTTCCTCAAAAACATAACCGGCAAGTTTAGAATGATTTTTGGCCAGACTCAAGTGGGCACTCTTGTGTGATCAGAAGCTGTAGCTGTCTGAGCCAGTTCTGTGTTCCTCTTTGGAATAAATGGGTCTATTTAACCTGTAGACGTTGAATATCTTTTTCTGCATTAGCTGTTCGGTTTGGGCGAATTCCTAAGCGTGAAAAGCAGCGCATGCTGATCGAGATGCAGAGTGCCATGAGGACCATGATGGACAGCCAGCTCAGTGGTCGTTTGCACAGTGACCCTTTAGCAGACCACCATGAGCAGATCGCCTTGCCAGCCCAGGAACAACCGCGACCCAAACCCCAGCTGGAGCCAGACAACAGCAAAAGCTCTTCTCCCTCCTCCGATTTTGCGAAGGAGGAAGTGATCGGCATGGTAACCAGAGCGCACAAGGACACCTTCATGTATAATCAGGAGCCGCGCGAAAGCTCAGCGGAGACCTCGGCGCCGCCGCGAGAGCGGCTCCCTAAGAGCCTGGAGCAGTACAGCATGAACCACGAGCACTGTGTGGGCGGGCCGCGCGGCCGCTTCCCTTGCACCCAGAGCCCGCCGCATCTCGGCGGACACTACAAGGGCCGGAGCGGCGTGCACTACCCCGGCGGGCACGGCGTCTGTGTGGCGGGCGGGCACTGCGGGAGCTTCCCCGGCGCTTATACTCCGCGAGTGTGTGATCGAGTTTCCATGGATGGGTTTTCTCAGAATGAGAACAAGAACGGTTTCCTGTGCAACACTGGCGGGAGAATGCACCTGGTATAGTGAAATCACTCTTTTTGCTCACTTTGTGTCGAGGAAAACTGTGAAGGCTTTCTTTTATTCGGAGGCTACTCCAAATTCAGAGGCGGGGGTGAGGGTCAGCAAAGCTAGGAGATTTATTAGAATCCCTTTTGCGTGATATTTTAGATCAAATATTTTGAATAAATAGCATTTGTGGAATGACCTGCTTTCACACAGAGCTAGGTACACAAGCATGTTATTTGATTGATACTATGATCAGAATTAGGATTTTATGTAAAATATGGGTTATGAAGAATTGATCCTTTAATTCTTAAAAAACCCTTTCAAAATATAGGTATTCAAGTTAGTCTTGGCCTTACTAGCGTTGGGATTTCCTCAAGGGACTGATCCTTTAGCTTGCCATAGTCAGTAATTCCTTGATTGGGATGGAAAGTGTCTTTTTTAACCATCATAATATAAAGAGGTCTTTGGATGTAGAGCATGGGTGTTTCATGGTTTGAAAACTTGGGAATAGTTTAAGAAAATCCGCTGGATTCTAAGAATTTTCTCAGACTTCATCCTGTGGGATGAGTCAGTGTTACGTCATTTAAGTGTTTCATCAAATACAGCAGTCTGCATGAAAGCACGTCGTGTGTGCTCAGCCAGAGTGTCATCCAGAGCAGCAGGCCCACGGCTCTGTTAACACCAGGAAGTCCTTTGATAGTGCTTGGTGTTTTCTACAGCTGGGTAATTCAGATCTTCTTTTTTCATCAAAGAGTCAAATAGTTGACTCTACCCCAATCCTAATGTTAGGTGTTTGTTTGTTTGTTTGTCTTTGGTCCCTTGAAGTTATTTGATTCCATGGATCTGGAAGGTAACCTTATTTTCTTTAGGCTTAGTGACTGCTGTAAGGGGGGGGAAATCCTTAAGTGTTTAGGTTCTAATTTGTGATGTTGCCCATGGTCATGGAGCCGTCCCATTTCTGGATCTCATGGGTTTAGTCGGCACGTGAAGGCTGATTTCATTCGCATGCGCAGTGCGCGTTTTGTATCTCCGTGGTGTGCCGGTCCCTCCTCTGGCCTCTTCTTTCCTCCCCATCCTCGTTTAGAAGGTGCACCTTGTGTGTCCAGCCATTGTGTCCTCACTGAAAAAGTGGAGGCCAGTGGTCACACCATTGTATATGAAATAAGTGGTCAGTGACCTCTTTTAAAACAATGAAGCATCTCAGACCTTTTCTTCTTTGAAATTACAGCAATGTTATTTTGCCTATTTAGGAAACAGTGAGTTTTGAAATACTAAGTGTGGGGCTGGGCTCTAGGCCTTGACTTCTAGCTATATTTGGATGAATCACTAACCCATTTAAAGTCCCATTTCCTTATCTAAGATGGTAGTTATATGTCTGCCATAACTAAGTAACAGGACTGAGAGTCAGGTGCACGTGTGAGTTTGCTTGACAATTGTAAAACCAGTGTAAGATGATAGTAGTGTTACAAGGTCCACTGTCAAACCTGTGCAACAGAAATGTTCAATTTCAGTGCTTTTTAGTAATTTTAGTTATGCACCATTGCCATAGTCCAGTGTTAAAACATCCCCATCACCCCCCAAAACATCCCTTGTGCCTATTTGCAAACAGTACCTGCCCCCAGCCCCAGCCCCGCAACCGCTCAGCTGATTTATGTTTCTATAGATTGTGCACCAGGTTTTTGAACCAGCTTGTAATAGATGAACCTTTTGCTTAGGCTACTTCTTTTATGATAAGTTAACTGCTGTTTAAATTAGGATGCTCTGAGTCTATCACAAGGGGAGCAGCCAGTAAAGAAAGTGCTAGCTAATATCAGTAGATTCCATGGTGTCACAGAGTATTTTCCTGTTGGGGTTTCCACTGACTGATACGCTGCCTTTGAAGTTTCTTTCCCACCTCTCATAATCAAAGATTTCTTCTGTTTTGCACATATTAGGTTTGTCCGATGAGTAAGTCTCCGTACGTAGATCCTCATAAATCGGGGCATGAAATCTGGGAAGAATTTTCCATGAGCTTCACCCCAGCAGTGAAGGAAGTGGTGGAGTTTGCAAAGCGCATTCCTGGGTTCAGAGATCTCTCGCAGCATGACCAGGTCAACCTTTTAAAGGCTGGGACTTTTGAGGTAGGTTTTTATTTATCTTGAATGTTGATACTGGGCAGGGTAGTATTTTATTTTCATTCTTTTCTCAACAAGTATTTGTAGTCCAGAGGCTGAAACTACCAAGAAAAGCATGACCATCCCAGGATCTTGGGGAGAGACAAGGTAAACCCTGCATTACTCAAGACTTGAAACACAAACGTGCTGGGTTCGCAGCACAGCAACCCCAAGTTCTGAAACTGCCTCCAGGTGTGAACCTGGCAGGTTCTCTGGAGTTAGACACCTACTGAAAGCCTAGCCCAGCATTTCCTGGGTTCAGTACCGGACCAAAGGGGAAACAGATCGGTGTTTTTGTGTCTTAAGAGATGGTGAAATATTCAGTTGATGTAGCAGACGTTTCATATGTACTACCACAATCCTCTTGGCCTCGTCAGAATCCTTGGCTGCATTTTTGACTCCAGCTTCTCTTTCTGTGATGCTGTCTCCTGGGCCTGGGGCAGCTTTTCTTGCCAACTTGAGTAGGATGCAGACAGAGCCTCTCCCCGTGCAGGGCTAGGTGCCTCTCATCTGTTGGCCCGGGGCTTCCCTGCCGCAGCTGAGGTGGGCACAGGCGCAGGCCTGGCCTGGAGCTCACGTGGGCATTGTCCTGAAATGCAGGTGGGAGCTGATGTTGGGTGGCCCCAGCCTTTAATCAGCAGAGGAAGTGGCGGGGCGGGGGAGGGGAGCTTCATGTCCCTGGATGGCCACCCGTGGCCCAAATCTCAGCTGTGCTTGATGTCAGGCAGTGTCCAGCTTGGTGACACGTCCTCCGCTACTGACTTTGCTTTCATCACACTTCCTTCTTCCTCACGCCTGTTTTCACACCTGTACCCCCCACAAAACCCCTTGCCTTTGGCTCTGTTCTCTGGGGCACTTGGACTAGAATAGAGAAGAAGTTTTCGTAAATAAAATAGCTGTGATGTAATTCCAAAGAAACACCTATAGGTTGGAATTTTCAGTTTAGAGAAAAACATCAGACTTAAGGGTCTTTGGCTGCGCTGGGCCTTTGCTGCAGTGCGTGGGCTTCTCCGTTCGGGGCATATCAGATCCTAGTTCCCTGACCAGGCATCGAACCTGTGTCCCCTGCATTGGAAGACAGACTCTTGACCAATGGACCTCCAGATTGAGAGTCAGAAGGGATGTCAGAGATCAAGTTCAGTTCACCAAGTTATGAGGTTATAGAACAATATAGCCCAGAGAGGTGAAGAGAGTTTTCTTTCCTTGGTTACCAGTAAATTCTTGACAGTCATGACTAGAACACAGTTCTCATCCAGGACTTGCGTTCTGTTCCCCTTGTGATCTGTCTGGAGACAGCTGGCTGTGGGGCTAGCTCTGTCTTCTTAGAAGGCTTCCTCTCTCTCTCTCGGGCTATCTTGGGTGAAACGTCTTTGCTTGGGAGCTCTGCAAAGGGCAGATGTTTGTTCAGTGTTCATCTGGTTACACGAGAAATAGTCGTTAGCAGTGACTGCAGTGGAGTGAGCCTGCAGGTCCGCAGTGACGCTTGGTTTGGATTTCCATCATGACTTGATATCTGGAGCAGTTGCTGTAATAGTTTGTGTCTTTTTGGGTTACCCTTTCTTGAAATAGACTAATTAGAGTTCATCTTTCCTTGTCTACATTTGGTGTTTGGATGTTTCCAAGTGTTGTAGCGTTGAAATACTGCTCTTTTTACTTTGGGCTTAGAGACCGTGTGATGTACTTGATAGCTTAAAAGAGTTTCTTTAATACCTTTGACCAAGGTCCAGTTTCAGACTTCTTAGCATTATTGCCTGCTTTAATTTGGGGTTTTTTGGCCTGCTTTAATTTTGAATCTTCATTTCAGAATCTTTAATAGCTTCAGAGCACCATAGGCGTTGAGTATTTTGCCACTGGTGGTTGGAATTTTTTTTTTTTTTTTTTAATGCTATTCCTAGAGTATTGCTTTGGTGGAGAATTTGCCTTAAGCAAATGGTTCTGGGTAAAAATAAACTCAGTTTTTCTTCTACAACTTTTTAAAATACGTAGAATTCTCTTAACTGACTTGAATACTGAGTTATTTTCTCGTATTACAATTGAACTTCCCCATATACATTTAAGTCTTTTTCTTTTTCCAGGTTTTAATGGTACGGTTTGCGTCATTGTTTGATGCAAAGGAACGTACTGTCACCTTTTTAAGTGGAAAGAAGTATAGTGTGGATGATTTACACTCAATGGGAGCAGGGGATCTGCTAAACTCTATGTTTGAATTTAGTGAGAAGCTAAATGCCCTCCAACTTAGTGATGAAGAGATGAGTCTGTTTACAGCAGTTGTCCTGGTCTCTGCAGGTAAGGAAGCCGGTCCACAATTGTGCCACACCTGGAATGTAGTGAGCAGCCTGGGGAGAAGGCTGCAGTGGCCTAGGTTCTGGCAGGTCATGTGGAGGGGCGAAGGCATTAGGGAAGATGCTGAACTAGGGGTCTGTTATTTTTGCATGATGAATTTTTTTTTCCCATGACAGTAAAAGTCAAAAGGGCTGTATAGTGATAAACGGATGTTGAGATCTGGGTCTCATGTTTACCTCTCTTAATCGTTAGCTTTTGTTCATATTTTTTTTTACAAGTCTTAATATCTTATGGATTTATTTTTTGCAACATTGTATATCTCCAGGTAGGTGGTGGTAATCCAAAACTAAGTTTTGTTTAAAAATACCATGTGGGTTACTTGAAAGTGTTGTAAGTATCAAGATGTATGATATTACTGTCTTTTGTTACAAAAATCCGCATTACAAGTTGTAGGCTCTCACTGAGCTTTGCTCCCGAGCTCTCTGTGTGGCTTGGTAAGTACCGTCTGTCTCTGGGTCTCGGTCTCCTCCCGGGAAGGGAAGTGAGTGTGCGTGGGAGCCTCACGTGCTGTCGGCACAGGGCAGAGGCGAGCGCCTGCGTGAGCGAGTGACACAGCAGCTGCCGTGTCCCAGCGTCTCCTGAGGCTTGTGAGGCACCCACGGCGTTTCCCAGTTTCCCTGCCACCGTGGTTACACTGCGATTGCTTCTGACCAACGTATCTCAGCTCAGACAGTAAGACAGGGATTACCCCCAGTAAAAATCGGGAACTGAGACAGGGACTTCCTGGGGAACATGTGAAAACGTGCCAGCCGTTTTCAGGTGTCCCTGACTTTATTCTAAACCATTCGTGGAGAATTCCACAGTATTTCGATGTGAGTTACTTTAAGTTTCCCATTGACTTCCTACTGTGTAAAAGCCCTCGTGCTGAGCACAGGGAGGGCTGTGAGGTGTGCGTGTGGCCCCCGGTCCTGGGCCAAGCTGTGAGTCGGTTCACACCAGTAGTCCCTGCAGAGGGTGAGTTCTGTGTATCGTGAAGGGCCCATTGCATGCCAGTGGTGAAGACTTAGGCCGTTTACAAGCGTTGTTTGGCCACCTTTTCTGACCTGCTCTGCCTGCACTTACGGGATAATATGATGGACCGTGTCAGGGACGGCGGCCTGGTTTCTTAGTAGCTTTTCAATGCCTCTTGCTCATGTGTGTGTTCAATCACTTGTCGTGTCAGACTCTTTGCGACCCCATGGACTCCTCTGTCCATGGAATTCTCTAGGCAAGAATACTGGAGTGGGTTGCCATTTCCTCCTCCAGGGGATCTTCCTGACCCGGGGATCAAACCTTTGTCTCTTGCATCTCCTGCATTGGCAGGTGGGTTCTTTACCACTAGCACCACCTGGGAAGCCTCTTGCACATAACGCACCATTTTGCAGAGTCTCTTGATAAGTAATTAGTAATGGTTTGAGTTGGCATCAGGTTAGTAAATCTATAATCATGAAACCACAGGTGATCCATACTCGTTAACTTTTTAATTTGGTGAATGTGCCTGAAGTGTAAGGTGCTGTGGGTGGGTGACGGAACAAGTTTTAAGACACACGCTGAGTGTTCCATTTGGAGAGACTGAAGCAACACAGAAAGCTTTGTGTTCTAACCCCGAGGTTCTGCCTGCGGTAGATGGGCGTCTTGGGAGGGAAGAAGGCTTTGTGGGCAGGACGGTGGTGGAGCTGGACCGTGAGGGTGCAGTGTTAGGTTTCGCCAGCGGAAGGTGAGGACGCCCGGGGCCGAGGGGCGGGAGGCGGGGTTCGGGAGCCCCGGGCGGAGTGACCGCTGTGAGAGCCCACAGCCCAGTGAGATCCGGCCTGGCGGCAGTGTGGCTCCACGGTGGGGGGCGCCCGGGCGTGAATGCCGCGCTGATGAGACATGGTCCTGAGTGCTTACCCTGGGGCGTCAGGCCGGCGCCGGCAGCTGCAGGGTCGGCTCCGGAGGCCGTGCGGGTGACTTCAGGGGTGAGGAGGAGGCGGGGGCGCCGGGCGCTCCCGGGGCAGGTCAGCGGAGGGGACGGCCGGGAGCGGGGGCGCAGAGGTGCCCCCGGGGCAGGTCACGGGGGACGCGGCTGGGGGCGCAGGGCGCTCGCCAGGCACCGTGCTCCTTCCTAGTTTCCACCAGGAATGTGATTTCTCTGTTGTTTCAGATTATAACTTTGAGAAAGCCTTGTATTGTCTTCTCATCATAAGAATAATACAGGTTCTTTGAGAAATTAGACAGTGTCAATATTAAGATGAAAATAAGGGGTGATAATATCACCACAAAAAAGCACCATTAACCTTAGGGGTCTCTCTCTAGCTATTTACCCACCAACCCATTTGTCCCTTTGCCTGCTTGTGAATATATAGTAATAAAGGAGAAGGATGGATTGTAAAAGAAGATACAGCCTTCTTATTTTTGTTTATACATGAAGATATACAAACAACACAAAAATACGTGCGTCTTAAAATGATACATTGTTCCACTTTATGATAATGTTCATATCAAATTTAAATCTTTGTCACTTAAAAAGAACTATTGTTATTTTTAAAGCAGGAAAATAAAATCCAGTAACGGTGGAAGGGTATAAAATGGAAAGTCTCTTTATTCTCTTGCTAGCCTGTTCTTCAGGCTTGTTCTGATGACTGCTGATCCAACTCGAAATACTATTCTCTCGCCTTTTTATTTAGTAGATGTAACTGATACATGATAGCTCAGCTGGTGAAGAATCCGCCTGCAGTGCCGGAGACCCTGGTTCGATTCCTGGGTTGGGTAGATCCCCTGGAGAGGGAAAAGTTACCCACTCCAGTGTTCTGTATAGTCTATCGGGTTGCAAAGAGTCGGACACAACTGAGCTACTTTCACTTTTCAACTGATAAATGAAAGCACCCTCTCATTTTTCCGTCTCAGCATTTATGGTCCCCCCGCGCCCCCCACCCCTGTTGCTTTAGTTATATAATAACTGTAATATGCCCACACTCTGCTCCTACACTTGTCCGTAACCTCTTGGGAGTTCAGCTCGAGCATCCTCACTGTCCAGGGAGGCAGCATCCTACTTTCTCTGCAGCCTGACTTCTTTTGCCCTAACGTTTCTTCTGTGGCGTCGAGAATGAAAATGTTTACATTCTGTTCTAGAAATGTGACTGTCTTCCATGCTTTATTTATCAGTTGACTCTAAAAATTGAACAGTAAAGCACCCTTATTTAAGTGTTATGATTACGGGAATAGTGCTCATAGTGTTCCCTCAGTGGGGCTGAAAGGGTAAGGAGGCAATATAGACTCTCCCCTAAACCTGTGCTTCCTGAAGGGAACATTCCAGTGTCAGGTAATGGATGGTCTTTCTGTATTTTCTGCTAACTGCTTAGAATTAAGCAGTTTGCTTTCTATTCAAAATAGCTTTTGTTTTTTTGGGGGTCTGCCCTTGCCTTCTGGTTTTGGTTTTGTTTCGGTTGTTGTCAGACGATATGCTAATGATCTCATTATGTAATTTTGTCTTCACGACAGACCCTGCCTGTGAGCTCGGACATGCTATCCTCAGTTGCACAGGCGAGGAGTTTGAGGAGAGGCAGGGGCGGGGCTTAAATCATTTGTCTGAGGTCACATTTTTAACAACTGGCTGATGAGGCATTTGCACGCCTGCTGGTCTAGCTTCAGGAGCCTCCGCCTGTGCCGGCTGTTAACAGAGCAGCTCTAGCTGCCAAGGGAGAGAGAGGTCTCAGACTCTCACCTGCCTGAGTGATGGGGAGAAGCTTGATACCGTGAGGAGCAGAGCAGTTGCCCCCGGAGGTTAGTTCTTTCTCGGGCTGTGTGGAAGGGTAGAGTCCCTTCCAGGTGGAGGTCAGACTCGCCTGCGGGTGTCAAGCCGGGCTTGTCAGGGTGCGGGCGTCAGTTGTCCCCATGAGGCTTGTGGACAGGATTTCACGTCCATCTATAGGACGACAGTCGAGGAGGAGTTCTCGTGAAATGGTGAAAGACGTGGAAAGGTGTGTCCTGACCCGCAGTACGGCTTGCAGTGCACTGTCTGGAAGACAAGTCTCCATTTCAGTCTGCGCCTCTAGTGTTGCAGTCGCTAGAGGATTGTTGTTTGTGATCAGCTGCATTTGTGCTTAGATCCTCTGGCCTCGAAATCATGAAACCATGGCTTTTTATGATTAACATTCTTAGGTACAGTGAAGGGAGTTGAATAGAGGGGCGTAGGCCACTCAAAGTCCAGATCATCACTGGAGGATCAACCACATATAAAACTTAGCTCAAATGTCCTTTTCCACTTACTGTTTGGTACTGGTACTACTGCCATCTAGACTGTTTTGTTTTTGGGGATCATTGTCATTTTTTCCCAGTTGTTGTTATTGTAAATTACAGGTGACGTAGTGTAAACCAGTTACTTTCTTCTGTCAAAACACGAGCTCTCTAAATACGAGGACTTCCAGTTTGTCGCCGTCACTGCTCTTCCGTAGCACCACACGAGTAACCTGGAGAAGGCAATGGCAACCCACTCCAGTATTCTTGCCTGGGAAATCCCCATGGACAGAGGAGCCTGGCGGGCTCCGGTCTGTGGGGTTGCAAGAGTTGGACACGACTGAGCGACTACGCACACACATACCGGTAACCCCACTCATTCAAAAGTGTTTGGTGAATGAATTAATGAATTGCAAGGCTGTTAAAGAAAGCAATTGCTTGAAATTGTTTTAATTGTTTAATGAAATTGTTTAATGAAAACATTAAAGGCAACGGAGAGTCTTGGAAGCATTATTGAAAGCTTTAAGTAGTTTTGCAGAGATGATCCTTATGATTGTATCGCCAAAGTCAAGGGTCGAGATCTCGAAGAGATCTTTTGTCCATTTTACAATTTTGTGTGAAAAGTTGATTTCCCTCCCTGCCACCCCCAACCAGTAGTCACCATTCAGATTGTTTCTGTTTAATAATTAGCACAGTTGTAGCAATAATCCAAATTTTATTAAATGTTATACAAAGCTGTTTTCATCATTTTTCTCCTGCATTGAGTTTATCAACCTCCCATCCTTTACTATTAAATTTTAGCCCTTGGTTTCAATGTTCCCATTCCAAGTAGCCTTTTTCAGCTACCAGTCACAATGGAAGACCTCCTTGATTTCCTTGTAAAAAAAATGAAACAAGGGTGTAAATGGCCAGAGAATTTTGCTTCCTCGGAGAAGTTTTTTTGGAGCCATTGAATATTTTTTGAGTACAACTGTCTCCTGTTGTAAAGGGAAGAAATAGTCCTTGCTGATGAAAAAAGTCCGTGGTTTGGTTCATTTAAAGGTAGTTTCCTTTATTGCTGGTTTATATTAAATCACTAACTTATTAACATTTTTGTATGATGAATAAACACAGTATGCTAAATGAAAGTAAATGCAACTTAATACAACTATTAATAAGGAGTTGGTGATGGACAGGGAGGCCTGGCGTGCTGCAGTCCATGGGGTCGCAAAGAGTCGGACATGACTGAGCGACTGAACTGCACTGAATAGAATAAAGTTGCGTGCTCTGTTAGATAACTACTACTGCATAACAAGTTACCTAGAGATTCCTTGGCTTAAAAATGCGTACATTTATTCTCAGTTTCTGAGGGTTGGGCTATGGGTGCCTCTGGCTCAGGGTTTCTGAGGAGGTTGTATTCAAGCTGTCGGCAGTCCATATGAAGGCTTCACTAGGGCAAGATCGACCTCCAGGCTTATTCACATGGTTGTTGGCAGGAGTCAGTTCCTTGCGAGTTGTCCCACTGGGTGTCCCACTGGGTCGCTGGCTGCTGTCGGCTGGAGACAGCCCTCCGTTCCTGAGCACTTGGACCACGTCTTAGGCACCTCACATGGCATCTGGCTTTCCTCAGAGCGAGCAGTGAGAGACTGTCTGAGGTGGAAGCTGTGGTTTTTCCTGGGATACTTGACTCATCAGCAGTGAGTCTGGCCCACTCATGGGGAGAGGAGTCCATGCGTGGGTCCTGGGTGTCTGCCGCCTGTGGTAACATGCAGATGTGGAGTGTTCCGTATGAGGTGAAAATACACTTCCAAACCACACGACTCATCTCATTTTGCTCATTAGAAGCAGTTGAAATTAGGTGGCATCAAATTTTAAAAAATCAGAACCTCTAGATGTTTGTGAGCAAAGATACCTAAGCAGTATAAAGAATTTTATCTGGTGTACTATATAATACACATTTTATAATATGATTAATAGCTTTTCAAACATTTGCCATTGGAATTTAAAAAACTCTGTTAGATATCTTTTGCCTTTGTTCCCATGTGTAAAGCTTTGGTTTGAGTTCATTAATGAGACTGACAAGTACAGTTATGTCTGTTTACCGTTAGTAACATGGGCATCTCCTCCTCTCCCCCTGCTCCTTGCTCTCCGCAGATCGATCGGGGATAGAAAACGTCAACTCCGTGGAGGCTTTGCAGGAAACGCTCATCCGCGCGCTAAGGACCTTAATAATGAAAAACCACCCAAACGAGGCCTCTATTTTTACAAAACTTCTCCTAAAGTTGCCAGATCTTCGCTCTTTAAACAACATGCACTCTGAGGAGCTCCTGGCCTTTAAAGTTCACCCCTGAGGCCTTCGCTGATTTAGACATGAACCAACCCAGGCTAACTGTACATTTTGTGCTGAAACGCTTATTTCTCTGTGCGTGCCGCCTGTGGAGGTGGAGACCTCGGAGACGACGAGCCCGCAGGCCGTCTCTGCAGTCGGCCAAAGCCGTCCGTCGCATTTCCTCAGCCCTGGCCGGAGGCTGACCACGTCCCGAGTGATCCGTCAGCTGTGCGGCACTTAACTGGAGAAGCTACACTGAATTACAGTCACACTGAATGTTAGACTTTCTCATCTGCCAAAACCAAAAACCATTGATCTCCCTGTGACATAAATGTAACGCGTAATCACAATATCTGAGGACCTAAAGTTACCCCTCTGTGGTGGAAGTTACCCCTCCTGTCAGATGGAAGCCTGATTTCACCACAGGACTCTGATCTGCTGGTTGAGGCCCTGCGAGTGAGGAGACTTCGTTGTGGGTGCCCCCATCGTCATGAGCGTGCTCGGTCCTGGGAGGCTCCCTGCTTGTGGAAATGAGAGCCGATCCTTCCCCCAGGCCCACCTGACAACATCCTAACCAACATCTGTAAAGCATCTTTACCTCTTGGGAGATAGGCACTATGTAAATACAGTAAAATTTTTGTTATAATTATTCATAATAATTATCTTTTTTTTTTAACTTCTACTGTTTTCTGAGAAATCATTTCAGTCCACACCAATCTGCTATTCAGGGTTCCTGCATATGTGTGGGGTATCCTCTGGCACACACATATTCAAAGATTATGGGTACATTAAATACATAGTATGTGTACATAATATCTATGTGAATATAGTTATACATAAATATATCTCTTCACAATATTTTAAACTGTGAAGAACTTTATCATACAATAAACTTAAAACAAGAGGTGTCAAAAGACCCAAATTAGGTGCATTTTACCTGTTGATAACATAACCATTGCTTTCAATGTTTTAGAGAGTAGAGTGCTGAATTTATGCTCTATTTTTGTTTATTTAAGCACCACTTAATGTAAAAGTGCAACAGGCAGTTGAGTCCAGATTTTCAAAAAATTTGTGTTTTAGAGTTCATCTTTAGTAAAATTTTTGGTTTCAGGTACTGGTCATTTAAAAGTTCATTCAGATTCTTACCTTGTGCTAAAAAGGTTTCACTGCTGCCCCTTAATACACATGCTGCAGCTTGATGATAAACATTTTGATTCTTCCTGGAGAACCAGTGTTTAAGAGAACAGTTTCACATGGTGATGTGTGCCTGTGTGTGAATGTAGATGTGCCGGTGTGTTCTGAAGCCACTTGTTTTTTTTCCCTTAAACAACACTACAGGGATTTTGTCAAATTAGATTTAACCTATAATTTGAAAAATCATTTAGTGTGTGACCTACAGGCTTAGGAATAGTATAGTCAAAGACATTTCATCCTTATTTCTGTTCTTGGGCTTTATTAAATAGGTAAGATTGGCCTTTTTATGGCAGTTGGAGAAAATCACCTGAAAGTTGAGGATTTTGTGTATGTTTTTCTGTTGCCCTGCAAGATAGCAGCTAATTGGATTTTTTGGGTTAAGACTGCCTTCTGTATAATTTTTAGATTATATAAAATTACAAAAACGAAAAGGTCCCCTTTACTGTCTCAGCCTGTTACTTTAATGACATGTGAGCAGAATGCCTTATTTTGTAACCTTGTTTAACTTGTTGCTACTAGGACTTGAATTTCTGTGGCACTAGTTAAGTAAGTTAAAAAAGAGTTAAACCCTCTCTTTATTAAAGAGGAAAGGTGATGGTGATGTCTGTAGTACAGTGTAAACCATAATTGTGATTTACCTTAAATAGGTAATGACTTTTATGGGATATACAGTATAGTTTTTGTGAATTCTTTACATGATAGCATTATCTTTTTATAATTTTTTTCCGAAGATAAATGCATAGTTTTCTTCTATGGGAAATAGAAACAGCTTTTTGATGTAATACTGAAAACCTCAAAGATCATGTTGTTTCTTAATTTTTGCCTTTTGCATAAGCCTCTTTATAACATATATCTTTAAAGCAGTTACTAAGTCTTTAGGAATGTGTAACCAGAACTGTTAGTATTGCTTATAAAACTTTAGTTAGGTTCAATATATACATGTATACATCTATATATAGGTATAGAGATTTGCATTTTGTCTTGTAACATTTTATTTGAACAGATTCTTCCTGTAGGTAATGGGAAACAAATTTAATAGTTCATATGCCACTCTTAGCGTTTCTATATTTGAAAATAGCCCACGATTTAAACTTGTAATTCTAAAGTTAAACCAGCAGCCTACTACAAGCACATTCTTTGATTGAGTCATTGGTTATAAACTTACTGTTGATAAATGCGTAGAAGACAACCAGTTTGGGGAACTTCTGAGTTGGTGGGACACTGTCGATTAATTAACAATGTACTGTAAGAATTAAGTGATGCTTTAACTCTGATTTTACATTTTAAAGTTAAGACATGGGCATTATGTCAGCAAACTTAAGGGCATTATGTCAGCAAGCTAAAACATTTTTTTCTTGTGCTTTTAATGTATCTCCTTACATGATCTGAGAGACGATTCAAGCCTTTAGAGAGAAATAGCTGAGGAAAAGGGGAAACATCTTCTTGGGATGAAGCTTTTCCTTATGGCGATGGTTTAATTACAGATTCAAAAATCAGAAGGAAATTTCAGTGGATTAAGTGTATAGCTTCTGTAAACACATTTCAAGAAATTATCATTGTAACTTGATAAGATAGGATTTTTTTTTATGTAAACATCATTGCAAAGCAAGGAATAGAAGCTCAGCTAGATTTATTACTGTGCACGAGAGTAAGTACCTATCTCAATTATTCTTTTTCTTTTCCAATATAAAGTTTGCTGAATGTACAAGAAGAGTTTATCACTTAGGGCATAGAATTTTTTAGGGGTTGGGAGGGGGGAGCTCTGTCAGGCAATTACCTAGAAACAAAGATTGTCTTGGTTTGATCTGAAATGTAAAACTTGAAGCTATTCTTGAACTAACATGGAAAATAAAATGGCTATTGTTTAAAAAAAATGATAGAACTATATTGTTGACAAGATATGAATTAAGTTTATTTTCTACAAACTGTTATTGATGAAGACATGGATAATATGTTCATGTTTCTGAAAAGTAATCTGTACATGGGGGGAGGGAATAATAAATATTATTTCTAACCAGGTGTGGTATTTGGTATTTTCCTGAGTTTTTTGTAAGACCATCTATAATTACCTTACTGCTTTCCCTGAGCAGAGCAGGGTCTCTTATGTAGATCTCTGATTCAGCATGGGGTTGGGGGTATAAATATGCAGGACTTTTTTAAAAAAGGAGACTTCAGAGTTTGCTTAGAGATTCCAGCAAAGACTGTGAGTTTTCTATGATGCCAGCTGAAAAGCGTTCCTGGTTGGGGGACCGGGAGAGGCAGGGGGACCTGGTGTAGACCTCAGCTGTAACCATGAACCAGGTCGGGCGCCTCCGCACGACCACCGCCTCCTCTCGCTTTAACTAGGGGGTGCGGCTGTGCGGGCCACTTAAACCAGCGTTTGCCGAATTTGTTTCCAAGACTGGTAATATCCCCTACTTTCCTGTGAATGTTAATTGATGTCGGGTGGGAGACATGGGCTTCTTGATGAAATGAATGTGGAAACAGTGGGTTAACCAAGGTTACTGAGATGTCTTTACGGCATTCGTGTTCTCTGATGACCAAATGTGCATGTGTCCTTTAAGAAAGGGTTTAGGGGGATGCAGGTTTTTTTTCCCAAACGTTCTCCACCGGATAAACAGCCCCCCCACCCCATTTTTTCTGTGCTGAGCTCTTCTAAGGCTCTTTGGAAAGTGTGCTTTCAGGAGAAAAGTCCCTGGTAACCCACTTTAAGTTTTGATCAGGATGTTGATCATATTCTGTTGAGTATTATACAAATTTCCATCGGGTTTTGCCCCTTTTTTGCACAGGATGAGAAACAATGAGCTTGAAATAAATGTGTGATTGATGGAAAGCAAAACAGATGGAAATCCTTGCAAGTTTTGGAAATACTGCTGCTGAATAACCGAGTAAAAACGGCCAGTTCATGGATCTGGTGTTAGTTTTAACACTCACTCGGGCCTATTAAAACTTGTTAATTTGCTTTTCTTAATTTTTAGGCTGGGGGCTTCCCTGGTGGTAAAGAGTCTGCCTGCAGTGTGGGAGACCCGGCTTCAATCCCTGAGTCAGGAAGATCCCCTGGAGAAGGAAATGGTAACCCACTCCAGTATTCCTGCCTGGAGAATCCCATGGACAGAGGAGCCTGGCAGGCTACAGTCCATGGGGGTCTCAAAGAGTCAGGCATGACTGAGTGACTTCACTTTCTTTCTAGAAGTTGAGGAACAACTATGGCCTGTGTTCCAGGAGCCTTGTCAGAGCTGCCCTTCACAGTGTGAAGGTTGCTGGCCTTGGAGGGATTTTCAGACACCAGAGTAGTAGACCCACTTAGAACACTTTGAATTGAGCGTGTGTAGGAGCCACGAGTGCAGGCTGGGAGGAAGCTCAGAACCTCTCCAGAGCCCTTATGTGGGGTGCATTCCCCAGAAGGCGAACGTGCTCTCAGGATGACCATTGCCCCGGCATTTCAACACAGATAACCAGGAGAGTGAGCCCAGTGTTAAAGACTCCAGTACAAACCCAGGATGACCGCGTTCTTAGTCGCTTGGTTGTGTCTGACTACGACCCCGTGGACTGTGGCCCGCCAGGCTCCTCTGTCCATGGGATTCTCCAGGCAAGAGTACTGGAGTGAGTTGCTTGCCTTCCTCCAGGGCTCTTCCTGACACAGGGACTGAACCTGGGTTTCCTACGTTGCAGGCAAATTCTTTACTGCCTGGTCCACCAGCGAAGCTGGCACATAGAACTGAATATGACCTTCTAAGGTCTCTGAGGTAAGCTGTTTTCTCATCTGTCGCTTCATTTTTCTCTGAACTCTTCTTATCCTTAACCTCAGTGTTTCCCCCCGCCCCATTACTTTGTTGCTTTGCTTGTACATTTTCATCTGTTTTTCCCTCCTACAAGAGATATTTCATTTCCTGTGCAGATTCTGCAGTTAAGCACAAGTAGGGTAGTTTCCAAACTGGAAAGCACCGCACTTGCGCTCTGTCTTGATCATCTTTCTGCGCCTGCCCCCTGCCCCCCGCCCCCCCGCCCCCTGCCACTGCAGTGCTGCTCTTTTTCAAAGCTATTTTGTCGGACAGGAGTTTTGAGGAATAAACTGATGGTTTACTTCTTCATTACTTACATTTACTGAATGTCTGTGTCTCAGGAGTTTTTATTCTTTAATGCAGTGAGGTTCCATGAAAATCCAGGGTGCCAATCCAGACGGTTTTGCAAAGGTGTGAGCCTGTGGAGCAGGTGGTCGCCAGTCACAGCGGCCGAGTCCCGCAGCTGCTGCCGCTCGGGGGCTCCTGAGGTCTGCTGTGACCTGGTCGGGGATTCAGGGGCCTGGTTGGTAGAAACAGCCGTTATTAAAAATTAAGTTATGTAAGTTTACAATTGAGTTATATTTGAATGGGTAATACTCAAAGCTCATCTCTCCCTGATTATTTTAAATCTATTATTAATGCTTTGTGTGTATGTACGGTGGGTTCAGTGCATGGTGGGAATGTCCTTTATGTCAGTGTGTTTCTGCACACCTTCCCATTTCCCTGTCAAGGGATTATCTATACCATGAAAATCTGCACATGCTCTGAATCAGGGCTTGATTTATTGTTTTGTTGATTTTCTAGGCTTGAGAAAGTGATGGAGAAAATGTTAAGGATACAGATTACACTTAGAAGTGTGTCACATCTGTTGCCATTAACCATTGCAAATAGCATAGAAAAATGAATAGTCCAGGAGTTGAAAAGTATTACCTGGTTCAGCAAAGAAATTTCTCACATCATTGATAAACAAGTCAAGTTCTGATGTCGTTTTTATTGTTTTATTGTATTGGAGGAGAGCATGACAATCCACTCCAGTATTCTTGCCTGGAGAATCACATGGACAGAGGCGCCAGGCAGGCTACAGTCCATGGGGTCGCAAAGAGTCAGACACAACTGAAGTGATGGAGCATGCACACAGTTATTAATATATTTAAAATATCAATCAGCTTGCCAGAACTGTGTTTGTCAGTTGCAACTTCAGCAAAAATAAAGGCATGCATTCTGTGAGAATTGTGTATATGGAGTAAACAGTAAAGAGGATCGTACACTTTATATATTGTGTGCTGTATCGCCTTTCGGTAAGAATAATAGATGCACACTCATACATATGATACTCCTCCTCAGGGAGCTAGCTAGCTGTTAAACACTACCTACACACCACTATTACTTAACCCCAAGAGGTAATTCTGTTTTTCTAGATAAAGAAACCTAGGCTCAGAGTTTAAGTAACATTCAAGTTTGCACAGCTACTTAGTGGAGAGGCGGATTGCAAAACCCAGATGTCTGGGCCTTGGCTCTGCTCTCAGCTATTCTGTGTGACAGAGAGGCCAGGCCGGGTCCCCTCCTTGCAGAGCAGTTTTTAGTAAGTCTGCTTGGCTCTCTGCAGGTGTGGGCTGTTGAGAGGGGCTAAAGGGGAAACTTAGGCAAGGAGTCAACACGTAGTAGTCTAATGTTATCCCCCCAACCCCTCAGTAAAAGGTTCTCTCATCTCGAAAAGGACGGAGTGGGTGCGAGACTAAGTGAGAGGAAGTAAAATCTTTGCCAACAGTGAAGCCTATTCAGACATGAGGTCACTGCCCGTAAGCAGAGGGAGGGGAGAGGGGTGGGCCCCCGGGGAGGAGGCTGGGGGGCTCAGTCCGGGGCGGGTCTCTCAGAAGCCCCCGGGGAGGAGGCCGGGGGGCTCTCTCAGGGCTCAGCCCTGGGCGGGTCTCTCAGAAGCCCCCGGGGAGGAGGCTGGGGTGCTCTCTCAGGGCTCAGCCCGGGGGCGGGTCTCTCAGAAGCCCCCGGGGAGGAGGCTGGGGGGCTCTCTCAGGGCTCAGCCCGGGGGCGGGTCTCTCAGAAGCCCCAGGGGAGGAGGCGGGGGTGGGGTGCTCACTGGGGGCTCAGCCCGGGGCGGGTCTCTCAGAAACCCCAGAGAAGGGGACTCAGCCCAGGGCGGGTCTCTCACAAGCCCTCAGGCTGCAGTGAGGAGACGGCGCTGAGCGAGTGTCTCCTGGTTTACGCCTCCTCAACTGGAAGCTCCGCTGTCAGGAAGGACCGACCCAGTGGGGACCTCCGCCTTCGCACACGGCCGATTTCCAGTCACTTCCTCAGGAGCATCTGAAACAAGGGACTGAGGATGACCAGGCCCGTGTCTTGCCACCTGCCCCTCAGGGAGGGTCCTCAGTCTTCCGGTCGGCGCTGGCCTTGCCCAGCATGGACTTCTACCTCAGAGGCTGCGATCGTTGGCTTCATGCTTCTTGACGGTACAGACAACTTCCGTGTCCTCAAAGGGAAGCATTCCGTGTCTTTTCGTTTCGAATGTTCTCAACGTTTGCTGAGGTTGGAGGTTGGAAGACACCTTTCTCGTCACAGTTCGGCTCTTGGAGGAGTCGAGGGCGTTGACCCCTGTGCCCTCCAGCATCGCATCCAGGGCTGACCTTTGTGACGCCATGATCTGGAAACCAACACAGAAGAGCCAGTGCAGTGGCGCGGGCGGAGACCGCCACTGAAGGGTGACACCCGGGGCGACGCTGCGCCCTGCCCGCGACTGTCCGCTGCCTTTTGCTCCGAGTCACCTCTCGAGGCTCGAGGACAGAAGTGTTGCGGGGCCTGGGGGTTGTGCCAAGGAGTTTCATTCCGCCAAGGTTCCAGAAGCCGGAGGAGGGGCCAGGGCATGAGAGATGTCCGGAGCCCCTGGCGCCGGGCGCCGGGCTCCGGGCTCACCTGTCCGCTCAGGAGCTCCTTGAGTTCTCGGGGAACCCCGGGCGCTCCGTCTCACTTTCCCGCATAGCAGCGCTTGCGTCTTCGGTCCTAACCAAAGAGTACGGTTTTGTAGTAGAAATGGAAAAGAGTGTAAAATGTTTGCAGTTGATTCTCTCATCGCCTCACCTACATCCTTTTAATTTTACTCCAGCCCTCAAAGAATTCAGAGAAATATTTCACTGTGTAAAACCAAAACTTCCACCTGCTGTCATTTTCCAACACTCTTGGCTGGTAATGCCAGAAAAATCTTACAGGGAACACTCAGACGTCTACAACCCATACATATCTTACCATCGTCATTCTGTACTTCTTACATGTCTGTCCACCCTTCCATCCACCCATTGATCTTGGTTTTTTAAAGGTCATTTTATTTGTTTATTTTTGGCAGTGGTGGCTCTTGGTTACAGAGGGTGGGGGCTCCTCTTCCATTCCGTGGGCTTCTCCGTACCGTGGCCTGCCTTGCTGAGGAGCACAGGCTCTGGGACTCCGGGGCTTCAGCAGTTGCAGCCCCCAGGCTCTAGAGCACTGGCTCGGTGGTTAGGATGCATGGGCTTAGCTGTCCACGGCATGTGGGATCTTCCCGGATCAGGATTGTGACCCCGTGTCTCCTGCATTGGCACACAGATTCTTTACCCACTGCATCACCAGGGAAGTCTCATCTATTAAAAAATTCTTTAATAAAATAAACTGCAGTCATCAGGAAACTGCTCCCTAAGATGTTCAGCTTGCATACAGCTTGCTAGAGTTGAATATTAATTCACAGTTTGTTCTTTTGATGGAAAGTTTTCAAGGAAATGCACACATCTTTGGGTACAGTGTCCACTCTGCGTGACACAGGCATTCTGCCCCTGCAACCCCAAACCCAGCTGAAACAGAGAATGTTACTGTCACCCCTAAAGTCTCCTTGTACCCCTTTCCAAGACAATCCCTGTTGCTAAGGAGACAATAACTATTGCTCTGATCCATATGTTGCTGCATAGAATCCCTTTGTAGGGGTGTACAGGTTTATTTTTCCTATTGATGAATATCTGGGCTGTTTCCAGTTTGGGGTTATTATGGATAAGCTGGTTATGAGCACTCTTTTGTATTTGCATAGCTCTACAGCATGACTTGATCCCGGGGTAGAATTTGAGTTAGGTTTCAAGAGTGCAGGAAGCTGCACATAGTGGAAAATACAGTAAGCCTCCTACGTACGAACGTGCTCCATTCTGAGAGCACATCCACAAGGCCTGTTTGTTCCTAAGGCCAACAGTTAGCCTCGGTACCCAGCTACCACAGTCAGCTACATACTGCTGCTTTTACATTTGCTTCTGGACATCCTGGACTTGAAATAAAGATACTGTGCTACTATACTTTGGACACCACTGTACAACAAAATGCACAAAAACACAGCCACTTGTAGCGGATGTACACATGTGACAGTGTACACCAGAAATGAGAACTAAGAAGTGATTGGACAGGAGAACGCAAGTTCACGTCTTTGAAAATTCAAAACTCGAAGGTTCGTATCTAAAGGGCTTCCAATATGAGAAACAGATTTAAGTCCTGAATTAGTCCTTTCTGTTTGGGGTCTCATGGAAAGAGCAGTGCATCAATTAGCAGATACTTAAGACTTACCTAAACGGGATGAAAGCAATAAGGATATCTGTTACTTATTTCCTGTGTAAGATCTCTGGAGGCAGGGCAATTCCAGGCTGGTTCAGTGGCTCCAAGTGCCATCAAGAACTCAAGAGTACCCCTCACACCCATTAGATGGTTGTTGTACATTGTTGTTCATCAAACAAACAGAAAAACAGAAAAGAAAATGCTGTTGGTGAAGATGTGAAACCTCGGAACCACTGTGCCCTCTGGGTGTTAATGTTAAGTGGTGCAGCTGCTGTGGAAAAGGTATGGCAGTCCGTAAAACTTTTAAAATAGAATTATTGTATGATCCAGCAATGCCAGTTCTTGGACTATATACTCCTGAAGAATTGAAAGCAGCATCTTGAAAAAGTATTTGTACATCCAGATTATGGCAGCCTTATTCATGGTAGCCAAAGGGTGGAAGCAGCCTGTGTTCATTGATATCTGAATGGATACACAACACATGGTTTATGTGTGTGTGATGGGAATATTATTATAATAATTATAATTTTATATTTTATTATAATAATTATAACTATATAATTTTTATATTATAAAACACATTATATGTATGTGATTTTATATTATAAAACACATTATATGTATGTGATGAGAATACTATTCAGTTGTAAAACAGAAAAATTCTGGCACATCCCACAACTAGGATGAACCGTATGCCAAATGAAATAAGCCAAGTCATAAAAAGATAAATACTAAATAATTCCACTTATATGAAGTACTTGAAGTGGTCATATTCACAGACAGAAAGTAGGAAGTAGAATGCTGTTTTCTTGGGGATGAAATGTCGGGGTGAGGCAGGATGGTGAGGTATTTCAGAGCTTCAGTTTTGCTAGATGAAAAAATTCTGGAGATAAAATCATAATTGAGAAAGATACATGCACCCGTATGTTCATAGCAGCACTCTTCACAATAAACATAGAAATCACCTAAATGTCCACTGGCAGATGAGTGGATAAAGAAAGTGTGGTATACATCTGTACAATGGAATGTGACTCATCCAAGAGAAGAATGAAATAATGCCATGTGCAGCACCATGGATGGATCTCGAGATTATCATACTGAGAAATCAGACAGAGAAAGACAAACACTGTATGATATCACTTATATGTGGGTTCTAAAATATGACACAAATGAACCTCTCTATGACACAGAAATAGATTCACAGACATAGAGAACAGACTGGAGTTGCCAAAGGGGGTGGGGGAGGGGTGGAGTGGGAGGCTGGGTTAGCAGATGTGAGCTACTTATACAGGAGGGACAGAGTCCTACTGCAGAGCCCAGGGCACTATATTCAGTAACCTGTGGTAAACCACAGTGGAAAAGAATATGAAGAAGAATGTATATGTTTTTACAACTGAGTCCCTTTGCTGTACAGTGGAACTTAACATTGTGAAGCAAGTACACTCCAAAAAATGGAGAAGAAAACAATTCTGGAGACTGGTTGCACAATGATGTGACTGGACTTCACACTACTGAACTATATACTTGAAAATGATTAATTTTATGATATGTGTATTTTATTACAATTAATAAAAACAAAACAACAGAAGTTTGTCAGCTTGTGCATGTTTCTCACATTGCAAGTGGGCACCTTGTCAGGCATCACGGCAGAATTACTATGTCCAGAGAAGAAGAGGAGAAACCTTCCTCTTGTGTGTGTGGGGAAATTTCTTTCAGAAGGAGGTCGCCGCAGACTATGTGTCTCAGCTGCCACTGGCCAGTTGGGTCTCATTTGGCAAGAGAACCTGGAAAACAAGCATATATATAGTGTCTTTGACTCTCTGTAGAGAGCAGCAGGCTCTCCTGGAAAGAACAAGGGGTTGGAAGACTGCTGTGAGGTATGAAACCAACAGTATTGTCTTCTTCATGGAGTCCTGTTAGGGCGGAAGGCCCTCCTTTGCGAGCTCATCAATGACAGCCACGATCGGTGGTGACCAGACCAGCCTCCCTGTTGATGCAGAAATGATCCTTTGTTGTTGTTGTTCAGTTGCTAAGTCGTGTCCAACTCTTTGTGACCTCATGGATTGCAGCATGCCAGGCTCTCCTGTCCTTCACTATCTCCTGGAGTTTGCTCAGATTCATGTCCATCGAGTTGATGATGCTATCTAACCATCTCATCCGCTGCTGCCCCTTGCCTTCAGTCTTTCCCAGCATCAGGGTCTTTTCCAATGAGTCGGCTCTTCGCATTAGGTGGCCAAAGTATTGGAGCTTCAGCTTCAGCATCAGTCCTTCCAATGAATATTCAGGACTGATTTCCTTTAGGATGGACTGGTTTGATCTTCTCGCAGTCCGAGGGACTCTCAAGAGTCTTCCCCAACACCACAGTTCAAAAACATCAGTTCTTCAGCGCTCAGCTTTCTTCATGGCCCAATTCTCACATCCGTATTTGACTATTGGGAAAACCATAGCTGTGACTGCATGGACCTTTGTCAGCAAAGCGATGTCTCTGCGTTTTCAGCACTCTGTCTAGGATGGTGCTCTTGGCTCACTGCTAATAAACACAGGACTGAGGCAAAGTACAGATGAAGGCCGCAAGCCTGTTCCCTGTTTTCCACACTCCTGCTTTTATTCCATAGCAAGAGAAGCTATTTTTTTTTAAGGAATTTTGTGACCCTGCTGACTTCACACTGGTGTCTTGAAATTGGCCCCAGTGGGAGTGTTGATACTGTGGAAATCAGTAATACTGCAGATTAGGGCTCCTTCCCCCCCAGGTAGCAACGCACTGCTCAGAGCTTAAGATCCTGGCCGTGCAGTTCAACTACGACAGCCAAGGAAAGAGGCTTGTGCAGGCCCTGGAAGCAGTCCAGGCCACTCGGGTAGGGGGCTCAGATCTGGAGCTGACCTAGAAGTGGGCACCCTTGGCAGGGCAGAGGGGCCAGAGGAGGGACAGGCTTGGGCCTTCTGAAGTGTGATTCGGGGGCAGGGCCCAGAGTCGCCTGGGCTGTAGGGAGGTCAAGAGAGGGCGATTCTTCCGTCCCCTCCCTCCAGTCCCTGTCTCTGGCTGGATGGGGCAACACCTCCTGATGACCTTCTTAAGCTGGTATAATAATAGGGAGGAACAACTCTGAGTCCACATGAGCTCTGCTTCTCCCTTTTTTATTGGAGTATAATTGCTTTACGATGTTATTTGTTTCTGCTATACAATGAAGTGAATCAGCTACATGTACACAGAAACCCTCCCCCTCGTGAGCCTTCCCCCGCCCCCCTCCACCCCTCTAGGTCCTCACGGAGCACAAAGCTGAGCTTGCTCTGCTTTACCGCAGGCTCCCAGTACTATTTTACATACAGCAGTGTGTACCTGTCGCTTCCCATCTCCCAAGTCCTCCGCCCCTCCCTGTCCACACATCCATTGTCTACATCCACATCTAATTCCTGCCCTGAAAATAGGTTCCTCTGTACCATTTTTCCAGATTCCACATACATGTGTTAATATACAGTATTTATTTTTCTCTGACTTCACTCTGTATGACAGACTCTAGGTCCATCCGTGTCTCCACAACTGGCACAATTTCATCCTTTTTTTTATGGCTCCTCCACACCTTATCCATTCATCTAACCTTTGTATTCTATTGCTTTTGCTTTAGGTTAAGAATGTTGCCTAGAGCCTGAAATAGACAGGACAGCCCATTCTCAAGGCTCTGACCTTTAAGGGGATAACACTTTTCCATTTGTATAGCAATAAAAAGTTTCAGAATGGAGAATAACATTTGTCTTGGTGGAGGTTTACAGGAACATGTGGCCAGCCCTACATGGACAGTTTCAAGAACAAAAGATTCCTACACAAAGAAATTTGCAGAAACCAACACTGCCTGGCATGAGCTGTCTGTCTCCTTGCAGGCATGAGCTCCCTATCTCTTGCATGTTCCTGTGATAAACCTTTCTCTGCTCTGAAGTCCATCGTTTTGGTTAGTTTGGCCTTGCTGTGTGTTGGGCACATGAACTGGGGTTCGGTGGCACAGGGAGGACTGAGCTCAACCCCCATCTACCCTCCCGATGACCTTGTCAATGCAGGGAGGACTGCTGGTCTTACTGCTCAGAACCAAGACTCACTCATGGCCGGGCTGTAGGAATGGACATGGCTACTGTGTCCTCAGGACTGAGACTGCTGAGACTTTGTGACTGACTGCCCTTGGGACGAGCACACCCGAGCAGCTCACCTCCTGTTACTGCACCCGAGTGAAGCTCTGGCTCAAAAACTTCCCATTTTAGACTGGGGGGCGGGAGGGAGCAAGAGGCCTCCTAGCTTGATTCTGCCTGACTAGAGATAGCCTTAATCTTGAATCTGTACCCCTAAGTCAGTGGTTCTCAGACTGGCAGCACCAGCATCACCTGAGAACATGATAGAAATGCAGGTTCTAGGGAGTTCCTTCGCAGTCCAGTGGCTAGGACTCTGCACGTTCACTGCCCAGGGCTCAGGTTCCATCCCTGGTTGGGGAGCTAAAACCCCACACAGTGGCATAGAATGACCAAAAATGATAAAAAGAAAGGTAGGTTCTAGAGTCTCCCCAGGATCTTCTGGACCAGAAACTCTGGCTGGGAACTAGCAGTCTGTGTTAAGAAATCCTCCGGGCGACGCTGCGGCAGTTGAATGGTTGAGCACTGCTGCTGAGCCCACTCCAGTCTTCCTGCCTGGAGAACCCCATGGATGGAGGAGCCTGGTGGGCCACAGTCCATGGGGTGATGCAGAGTCGGACCCCGCTGAAACGACTTAGCACAGCACCGCTCTAGAGTACAGTCCGGCGCGTTGGTTTGCAGGGCTGCTGAAACAGAGCATGGCAGGCTGGGCGGTAACCCCCAGAAGCTTCCTGCTCACAGTTCCGGAGGCAAGTCCAAGACCCAGGTGTCTGCAGGCTTGGTTCCTTCCGCGGGCCGTGAGGGGAGGATCTGACCGGCCTCTCCTGTGGACTCCAGACGGCTGTCCTCTCGCTGTATCTTCCTGCCAGCTTCCCTCTGTACTTGGCTGTGTCTGAAGTTTCTCCTTCGTGTAAACATACCAGTCAGATTGGATTAGGCCCTACCTAATGATTTTGCTTTCATTTGACTTCATCTCTAAGGATCCTATCTTCAAATACGGTTACATTCAGAGGTACTGGGGATTAGGACTTAACAGATAGATTTTTCGGGACACATGATTCATCCCATAGCACTTGGGAAACCTTGTCATATAATTTAGTATCTACCCCCCACCACCTGCCAATGCAAAAGAAACAAGAGATGCAGGTTTGATCCCTGGGTCTGAAAGACCCCCTGGAGGAAGCAATGGCAACCCTCTCCAGTATTCTTGCCTGGAGAATTCCATGGACAGAGAAACCTGGTGGCCTACAGTCCAGGGAGCCACAAAGAGTTGGACACGGCTGAGCAACTAAACACGCATAGCACATAGAGGTCAGAGACGGTCTTTGTTTTTTGCTTTTTTATTTTTTGGCCCCATCACATGGGATACAGGATCTTAGTTCCCCAGCCAGGGATCAAACCCACATCCTGTCCAGTGGAAGTGCAGCATCTTAACCACCAGGCCACCAGGGAAGTCTTTCCCTGTTCACAGCTCTGTGCTGTGCGGTGCTTAGTCACTCAGTCATGTCTGACTCTTTGCGACCCCATGGACTGCAGCACGCCAGGCTCCTCTGTCCTTGGGGATTCTCCAGACAAGAGTACTGGCGTGGGTTGCCATTTCCTCCTCCAGGGGATCTTCCCGACCCAAGAATCCAACTGGGGTCTCCTGCATGGCAGACAGATTCTTTACCAACTAAGCCACTAAGGAAGCCCTCTTATAGCTCTAGTGTCTTACAAAATGCCCCAATAGTCTTTAAAGAAAGGTTGTTCAAATTGATTGACTATTGGTGGAGAAGCTTTTTGATGTTTTGTTGGGGTTATAATCTTAAAAAAACACTTCGTAGTGTGCAGAGCACACATGTCGAAGCTTCACCGGGTCTTAGACTTTTTTCAAGGCGGTCTCCTGCAGGCACTTGTTGGGTGAGGTCTGACCTCTTCCTGTGGACACAGATCTCTGAATTGCCTAATCCTGCTCACCTTAGCGCAGTGTGTGTGTATATACAGTGGGAGCCTTCTTCTGGGGCCATCACAGAGGTGTGACATCTAAACTCTCTCAGAAACTTGTTTGTTTTCTTCTTTTCTGAGATCTTTTGAAAGAAAAAAGAAAAAAAATAGCCCCACTTCATTCACACATGGCAAAGGATTCTAGATGTTTTTATTTTTCAGCACTCAAAGCCAGACGGTAATAAACAGATTAATTGTCACTAAGAGGTAGCACACTTTATTTGCTGGGGATTTTCTATTGTTGCTTTTCATTTAGTTGACAGCAGAATTTCAGTTTCCATGGAAACCAATCCGTTGCCCAAACTGCCCGGGTCTTAAAGACACAGACACCACATTTGGTTTTATTCTGTAGAGTGGACATTGTTGTAAAATGGAGTGGAGCCAGGTGAATGTGGAATTAGGGCAGCCAGCCTATCCTGCTCCTGCCTCTTTCCTTCCTTTCCCTCTTGTGGTTTCCGTGTTTACCAGGCCCCTGAATAGCCCAGTGTTAGAAATTGTATAATTTGGTCTCCGGAGTTCCTTCAAAAAAACAACCAGTTTGCTGTCTGTAGGCAAGTTTGTTACCTCTGTCGGTAAATACTATGTGGGAGCTAAGGAGTTTTGGGGGTGGCTGGCGTGGATGTATTAAATTCCAGCTCCAGTCCAAGACTGGACACATGATAAACTTCTGTGACCACACTTCTTTCATTCAGGTAGGACATAAAAGAAGCATCCAAAGAAGCGAAAGAAGAGTTCTCGAGAGGTTTTCACACTCAGGGGAGCCAGAACAGCCTGGTGGATCTGGGGACCCATTCTTGGCTATGCCAAGAAACTGGATTAGCTAGCTACGCTTGAGAAAACGCTGGGACTGCTGGCAACTGCTCTAAATAGATTTTTCACTCTTCTGAGCTTTGCCCACAGTCACATGTGTTATGTCACGAAGCTAATTATAAGAGCTCCTGAGAGCCAAAGGGAGACTAAATCATTTGATAGCTAATTCCAAGAGGGGAGAATGAAGAATGAAAGAATAAAACAACATCCATTCCTAAATCCCACCCTTGTCTGTAGAAGTTGTAATTGCCCAAGGGTTGCTGGCTATGGAAGTTTAGATTTTACTGGGATATTTCTGCTTTCCAGTCTTGCTTAATTTCTTTTCAGGCTTCAGACCACTGTTCAGTGCTGACTTTTATGACTGCTTTCTGGGAGGAGGGGGTTGGGGGTGCAAGCAGTGCTTTTTATTTAATGGGGAAAGTGGGAGCCACTGAGGGAAACTTGACTGTCTCCCCTGCAATAGGGAAATTTTGCTTTACCCGTGATTTCTTTGAGAATGCAAGGTGATCTCAGACCTTCTCAGCTGGCCCCGTTCATGAAATGAATGATGACGATGGCAGGAATTCAGGCTGGGGAAGGGCCTTCAGACCACCTGCTGCAGGAGTGCTCAGGGCTTTCTCTTGCCAGGACATGTGCAATGGGTGTTTGAGTTTGCATCCTCCTAAAAGCTGAGGACAGGCTTCCCAGGTGCTCACTGGTAAAGAATCCGCCTGCAATGCAGGAGACATGGGTTCGATCCCTGGGTCGGGAGGATTGCCTGGAGGAGGAAGTGGCAGCCCACTCCAGTATGCTTGCCTGGGAAATCCCATGGACAGAGAAGCCTGGCAGGCTACAGTCCATGGGGTCATGTAAGAGTTAGATAGGACTCAGAGACTAGACCAAAAGCTGAGGAAAGGACGTCGGGTGCTAGGAAAGGAGGTCAGGAAGCAGACGTGATGAGGAAGAGCCGGAGAGGCTGTGCTCAGGAGCTGGCCGCCCCCAGGCCAGCCGCCCCGTCATCTAACAGAGCCATAGCGCTGTCCCCACAAGGGGTGAGGAAGTTGGGGATTTACCCACTGATGCCATCTGTTCTCGGTTGGGGGTTGCCCCTTAGGACCGAGCTCCTTCCCCCAGCCCAGGAAAGCCCTCAGGCTGTGAGACAGAGTGGCCTGAGCCCTCAGAGGGCCATGGCCAGCAACCCCCGGAGCCGCCCACCCTCTGGAGCTGGAAGGGGCCTTGAAGAGCGGCAGCAGCAGCATCGCCTCCACGGCGACTTTCAGCTACAGGACAGACTGGCATCCGGAGTTCTTGGGCTGGTTTTAGTCTCCTTTACAAATTCTTGGCATCCCTTCCATCTAGAGGTGGGGCTCAGTGGACTCTTTCCCCAGAATCCAGGCAGGCTTGTGACTGCTTTCGTCAGGAGACTAGCACAAAGTGAACTTGTTGGCGAAACCTGGCCTCTGTTCACCGGTGCCAAAGTTTGGGGTGAAGTAGGAAGAAATAGCTTTATCACTTTGCTGGCAGAGGGGGCCACAGCAGGCCAACGCCCTCAAAGCTGAGTGTCCCGGCCCTGGAGGGGTTAGTGGAGTCATGGGGTTCGGGGAGCAGGGTGTGGTCACTCGTGGATGCTCTTCTGGTTGGCTGGTGATGATGCCCTCGGGAGTCCGTAGCATCAGCCTTCGGGTCCCCGCCGTCTGGGGTCTCCGTGCTTGTGAGCAGCACACAGTGAACTTCTGCTCCTGGCGTGTCTGCAGGACAGCTCAGAGGGCGTGGCTTGGAATGTTATCTGTGGCTCTTGGGGAAGAGCTAAAGCTCCTCGACTTTAGTCAATGGTTAAAGTATTATTAATTTGTCTTGCTTGACTGTTTTCCTTTCTTTCTGCATTGTCTCACTTCTCTGATTAGATGTATTCTTTGACTGAAGCTTTCCTGCAGACAAAAGGCAGGTGGAGGACATGGGTGGGGAGAGGGGTCTACTCTGGGAAGTCCCCATAGGGCCCTGCTTGGTCACAATCTCTGTCACTTCCAAGATTACATCATCCAAAGCCACGCCACCTTGGCCTTGGCTGTGAGGATGCTTGCACTTGGGGCGGTGATCTACGTAAGGAGCCCAGCTGCCCTGAGGCCACCGCAATGGAGGGGCCATGCGGAAACTCTTCGGTCAACAGTCCCCACGGAGTGCCCCTCTGATCTGACGGTCAGTGTCAGCTGCTGGCCGTGTGGGTGGACCACCTCGGCCGTGTGGCCCTGTTGTACCTGCAGATACCTGCAGTTTCAGCTAGTATCTGACTGCAGCCTCTTGTGGGGCCCCTACGAGAAACGCCCCTGTCAAGCTCTGCCTGAATTCCTGATCCACAGAAGCTGGGAGCAAAATAAAATGGTTATTGTTTTATATGCTGACATTTGAAGTACTTTGTGATGCCATAATAGTAAGTGGAATAACGCTTCCATGGCACCTTTTGGGGCACAGCCTGTCCCTTCTCAGAGAAGGCTGTGGAAGCCGGGGGTGCACCTTGGCAGGTGTCTCCAGCGGTCCCATCAGCAGTCCCCCAGCTGCCTCCTGAAGAGGCTGCAATAAGGAGGCAATATTTTGAAAGGGGCTTTGTGAAGAGTCCAGCAGTGCCTCGCACTCACATGGTCCTCTTCTCTCCTTACTATGGAATTCTCCAATGTCATCCTGTTCCATTCAGTTGCAGAGAGGGTTGAAAGACTGTCCTTTCTACTGCCTCATAGAGAAGCCATTTCATTCTCTATCCAAAGACAAAGGACAAGGAGAGAAGGGGAAGGACTGGTTTTACTAACATCTACTTTGTCTTAGAATCAAGGACAAAGGACAACAAAGAAGGGGGAAGGACTAGTTTTACTAATTGGGAAATCCTCCCATCAGATGACTATCAAACATGGACAGAAATTTAAGAACTGGAAGTTCCTTGTGGTTGCCAAGCGGGAGGGGGCTGGGGGAGGAATGGATCCAGAGGACGGATTAGCAGATGCAAATTATTATATATAGAATAAAAACCAGCAAGGTCCTACTATATAGCACAGGGAGCTATATTCAATGTTGTGGGATAACCATGAAGGAAAATAATATAAAAAAGAATGTATATATATGTACAACTGAATCACTTTGCTGTACAGCAGAAATTAGCACACATTGTAAACCAACTATATTTCAATAATAATAATAATAATAACAAAAGAACCTGATGTGCGGTAAGGAGTCAAGAGTATGGTTTACAAATTCTGGGACTGTTTGAGGGAGCAGGAGAAGAAAGTTCTCTAACATTTGAGCCTCCGAATCACTTGAGCCTTGAAATAACTCCTACAGAAGAGAATGTCAGTGTCATATAATGCAGTACCTGTAACAAACAGGTTTAAATGTATTCAACAGCATGTGGGTTCCATATTACTTGATAAGGCACTTGGATTTAGAAATAAAGGAGAAAACACCTAAGAAAATATGTTTGGGTTTTTTTTTTAAAAAAAATGTATATTAGTTAAAAAGAATTTTAAAGCTCTCAACTACTCCTGACATCAGATGAACCCAGACTCTGGTCATATTTATCTATTTCTAGTTCAGACCCCTAAGGCTGATTCATTGTCTGCTTCTTACAGAAGTTGATAATAAATCCTTCCTTATGTCAATGAGAATAAAAATTTTCAGATGAAAATCGGTCAGTTTGATGGTATTCCTTGACTCTGTGTGAGTCATAGACCCTGTACATCTGGGCTTCAGAAACTGTTAAAATGGTCCTAAAAAAAAGACTTAACTGAGGCGTAATCAATTCAGAGACTGTATATAGATGAACCTCTGTCACAACGTCTAAAGTGGCTAGAGGTCAACGTTCCTTAGGATCCCTGAAATGCACATTTCTTGCCTACAGAACACTATAAACAGTGCTGCTGAGACACTTTTTTTTAAACACCCAAAACATTCTGTATTGGGGTACAGCCCATTAACAAGGTTCTGAGTTTCAGATGGACAGGAAAGGGACTCGGCCCTACATATACACGCGTCCATTCTCCCCCAGCACCCCCCTCCTATTCAGGCTGGCACATGACACTGATCAGTAGGTCTTTGCTGGTGATCCATTTTAAATGGAGCAGTATGAGACACTGGTTTGATCTTTTGTTTTAAAAGACTGTTTAGGTTTTAGGCACAAGCAAGGAGAAGCGCTGGGAAGATATTTCCCCAAAGTTCTCGGGGTGTTCTCTAACTTAAACCACTGCAGCAAGAATGTAAAATGATGTGTGTGTAGAGGGTGCATGTGAGTGTTAATGCAGACCTGCCTCGTCCCCAAACATAAGTTAGCTTGTTCCTTTATCCTGTATATTTCCTGTAAATTGGAAATTGGATCTCAAGACTTGATTAGATGCAAGTTAACTTCGTATGTCTACAACACACGGAAGGTGATGTTACAGCTTCAGACAGCACCATAGCTAGTTGTGTAGCCCATGATCCTGAAGTTAGTCTTCGATTTGGGCTGAGCTCCACTGGGAAGATCTGGTCCTGGCTGGCCTTGGCTGATCTTGGCTGTGTTCACTCATGTATCTCTGGTCAGCTGGTGGTTTGGCTGGGTTGCCTGGATTATGATGAGTTCAGCTTGGGCACTCAGGTGACTGTGATCCACGTGATGCTGGCGTGGGCTCACTCACCCACAGCCAGGGTCCCAAGAGCAAGAGCAAAAGCACGCAAAGCCTCCGGTTCTGAACTAGTACAATATCACTCGGTCAGAGGACATCTCAAGACCAGCTCAGAGTGGAGAAAAAGACTCTGCTTCCTGATGGAAGGAGCTACCATGTCACCTTGCCAGGGCACAGATGCAAGGAAGGAAAGCGTGGCCAGTGTTCGGAATTTTAGGCAGTGAGTGTTTGGACAGTGCCCATAACTTGTATACGGGCACCAGCAGGGAGATGTCCCAGGTACTATTGAAATGTAGTGTCTCACAGTAACAGAGAAGCCCTGAAAAAGAGGATTTCAAGTTCAGTTGGGATGGCAAGTCAGCAGTTGGTGACTTGTCATCTCAATGGTTTCAAAAACCATTCGGGACTTCCCTGGTGGCGCGGTGGATAGGAATTCACCTGCTAATGCAGGGGACACAGGTTCAATCCCTGGTCTGGGAAGACTGCAGGTGCTTCGGAGCGACTGAGCCTGGCAACTACGGAGCCTACAGGCCACAACTACTGAACCACGTGCCGAGAGCCTGCGCTCCACAAGAGGCCCCACCGCCCAGAGAAGCCTGCACCAGGCAACAGGGCAACGCAGAAGAGCCCTCCATCACTGCAAGCAGACGAAGCCTGAGCAAGCAACGAAGACCCAGTGTAGCCAAACAAACAAAAAAAGACCCCCAAACCCCACATTACAGCAGATGCTGGGGCACATGCCCTGGTGAGGTTATAAGCAAACAGATCTCTTGCCTTGTGAGATGATACATCTTCAGCATCTCAGCTATGGGATAGGAATGCCCGGTTAGCTTACTTGGAAATATAACTACCGGGAAACAAAACCTGTAGAGTATAGAATATACTCTGGACGATTGCACTGACATAGCAGAACTCTGTAGAGGAGCTTCACTTTATAAGAAAATACCATGGTCTGGCTTGAAAACTGAAAGTGAAAGTTAGTCGCTCAATTGTGCCTGACTCTGTTACCTCGTGGGCTGTAGCCCTCCATGCTTCCCTGTCCATGGGATTCTCCAGGCAAAAATATTGGAGAGGGTTGCCATGCCCTCCTCCAGGGGAGCTTCCAGACCCAGGGATCGAAGCCATGGGTTTCTTAAATGTCCCGCATTTGCAGGCAGGTTCTTTACCACTAGCACTACCTGGGAAGCCCCATAAAAAGCTGAGTTCAGTTTATTATAAGAAGGACCTTCGGAATCATCTGGGCTCCCTGCCTTATGAGGTCACAGGTTCCATATCATCAGCGGGTTCCGAGAGAAGGGTCCCACCCGCCTGTTGGTCATTCTCTTCTATGTGGGGCATACTACTACTAAGTACCGAATAGACAGTGGTGACAAGTGTAGTTTTATCATACTGTGGTATGATAGCTGGAGATCTGTCGGCGATCATGTGACTTCTTCAGGTTAGAGGAGGGACTATATCAAGAATATTACACTGAATATTATTGTGAAGAATCTGCACGTAGGATGAGAACATGGCCACCCGAAGTCAAGTTTCTCATGCTCTGGGGGACAGAAGGCAGGATTACAAAAGGCAGGCTAATTCCCACTGATGCAGCAGGGGGCGCTCCAGCACCAGGGATTGCATAGATCGGGTCACTAGTGAAACAAGCACTTTTTGGTTAATGTTTGTTTTTCAGACAAAAAAGGAAAGCTGTTAGGAAAAATAAACAGTTTATCAGGCAGTGCGACAAAGACACTCGAGGGGAAAGACAAGCTGTCACTTCAAGGATAGGAAGAAAAATCCCGTCATTTGTAGAGGTGTCACATGCGGTGTGAGTGCCTTGTAAGAAAAAAAATCATGAAATGAGGAAGCAGAGAAAAATGGCAGAGATAAAAGATTAAGAAAATGGAAAACAACTGAAATCATCTTCAAGCAAAAATGCATGAGTACAGTCTGGGGACAGGGATGTGGAGGAAGACTGTACAATTGGAAAAAATGAAAACTACTTAAATATAATTGAAAATCATTCCAAGTATTCAGACGTACTGTTTACTTCAGATGCCAAATTTCCTGCATAGTTAGTTTCAGCTGCCCAGCCCACATCAGTTTTTGTTTTGTAGCTTTCAATATTTTCAGGTCTTTCAGCACAGAAACTTCTGCACCTAAGACAAGTGCCTAATTTCTGGATCAAAACTGCTTCACTGTTTCCCAGATCTTCAGGTTAGGAAACCAAACAGCTGAATTAGGAAATAAGTTTTAGTTAAAAGGATGGGGGGCAGGAATAACTAAATTAAAACAGTATTCACTGTGAAAATGGTAGAATTTTTGAAGTGTCATTTGTGCTAAACTGTCACTGGGATTAGGGAAGAGGCTCCCAATTTAGTCACTTTCTCCCCTGTGCCATTAAAATGACTTTTCTCAAGAACTCTCCATTTCTCTTTTTGTATCAAATCAATAGCTTTGTGAACCTCTTTTTAGAATGTTTTTAGTGCAACATCATTTCACCTGGTTTAACTCTTTACTGTGGAGAGCTTGAATCAGCAGAAAATGTTAAATAATCTGAAAACAATCCATGAAAGACAAAAGGATGAGCAAGTGTTGGATTGGTTATTAGGATCCACACACAGTCTATGCGGTTAAGTAAACTAAAGCAAAGGTAGAACGACTGTACTCGAGATTCTGAAACCTTCAGTGTGTATCAGACTCATTGGGAATGCCGGAAAATACAGATTGCTGGGCTCATTCCCAGAGTTTCTGACTCAGGACCTGTGGAGTGGGGTCAGAAAATGTGCATTTCTAACAAATTCCAGGTGATGCTGATGCTCCCAGTCCAGGGACTTTGCTGTGAGAACCACTGACAGATGCATTTGCTGAAAAGCCTTCTGTGTGATTCAGCTATGGCTCTGCTATTTATTCACCCTCCTACCAAAGATAAAACATCTACCAGAGGAGGAGGAGGACAGAGGCATCACTGAACACCTACTGTGTGCCTGGCTGTCTTCTGGGTTCTTTACATTCTTCACCTTCTCCCTTAATCTTCCTTATTGATTTCCTCTTTCCACTCAACATGCACAGAACCCAAGTTTTCAAGAGATGGGGAATTTTCCAAAGGCAAACAACTGGCAAGTTGCTGAACTGGATTTGGATTTAGGTGTGCCTGACCGCAAAGACAGCTTGTCTTAAGAGGACTTCAAAACACTCAACTCGGCTGTATCAAATTTTCAGATTTCAGTTCTAACCAACCACAAGAAAACTCCTTAATTTCTGGATGTAAGTGCTTCCATTTCTAAGGAGAAGTATCTGTTTCTTAGGCTAGCAGAAGAATTAGGTGAAACAATGTATGTCAGAGTGCCTGTAGAATGCTTGGTACATAGTAGGTGCTCATTAAAGCTTAACTCTCTTTTCTTTTCTTAGAAATGCAAGTATTTAATCCAGGTTCATCTGAGACATAAGTGAGAAACTATAATGAAAACAGACACGCACATTCTGATTTGTCCCAAGGAACTTGGTAACTCAGTGGGATGAAAAGTAGCCTTTCTGTCTGTCAGTTGACAAGACCTACAAAGTTTTCGACATTTTTCTTTTTCTAGTGGAGTTGCCCACTATATGTGCCACATGTCACCCAGCCTCTCTGATAATAGTGGCTGTCTGTCCTGAATAACCTATTCTCACCAGTGCCACCAAAAGGAACTGGATACTCTCCAGAGGAGCTGTCCAGAAACGCTGTGTATTCCGGCTACTCTCTTGGCTTGGATTCCATCTCCTTCCTACACACCTTCCCTTGGTAATTCCATTTCTGTTATTTCTGCTTTTTTTTTTTTTTTTTTTGACTAATCTTTCTCCTGGAAGTGCATCACATTTTCCTGCTTCTTTGCATGCCTAGTAAAATTTTAGATGTTGACCTTAAAAAGTGATACTTTGTTTTGTGTTTGGATTTTGTTGTCTAAGCAGAATGTTGATGTTTGTTTTGGTAGGCAGTAAACTTACTTTGCAGATCAGCTTGATCCTTTCTAGGTTTGTTTTTAAGCTTTGTTGCATCTGGTCTACCTCCCCCCACTAAGGCATGGCAATTTTGAGGTCACTCTGAAGGTCCTTGAACAATGAATTCTCTCCATTCTGGCTGGGGAACTCAAAACATCTCCTAGCCCTATACTGGCTCTGAGAATTGCTCACCTTTTACCTACTTGGCAGTCTTTGTGGAGCTTTGCCTGGTGGCTCAGTGGTAAAGAATCTGCCTGCAATGCAGGAGGCACAGGTTCGATTCCTGGGAAAACCCTTCCGGTTCCAGTAGTTTGACTTAAGGGCTTCATGGTCATCTGCTCATTTAAGCTCATTTGTGCTCCTTTATGGAGCTTCCCTGGTCTCTCACAAGGTAAAGAATCTGCTTGCAGTGCAGGAGACCCGGGTTCCATCCCATGGTTGGGACGAACCCCTGGAGAAGGAGATGGCTACCCACTCCAGTATCCTTGCCTGGAAAATTCCATGGACAGAGAAGCCTGGCCAGTTACATCCATAGGGTCGCAAAGAGTCAGAAACAACTGAAGCAGTGTGGCACTGCCCGTAAGCTCCTTTTACTTACACCCGTCCCCCGACCCCCATCAGAACTACGAGGACCTTAGGGAGAGGACAGCAAGAGCCCAGAGCCTCCGGCCCTAGCCAGGTACGGAGGAGACAGCAGGTGCTCAATAAGCGCTCACTGACAATGAGGCAACTGTATGGAACTGTGACCTTTGACCTGAAGGTTCGCCAAGAGCGCTCCTCATTCAGCCTTACTCAAGTCAGGCCCCTTCTCCCTGGGCTCTCGTACTTAAGAACAAATTCCTGAAAACCCCGCCTTTCCCCCGGACCTTCACCTGCAGTCGCAACCTGAGACTCCCGCTCTCCCCAACGTGAGGACCTGAGTTCAGTGGGTGATCGTCACTTCCGGTGAGAGGTTCAGGGCTGTGTTCTGCACCCTCTCGTTCCGCTTCCGCTTCCGCCTGGACTCGCGGGCGCCTGAGGCGCTTCGCAGCGGCGGCCATTGAGGCTCGACGAGGGCCAAGGCCACTTCCGAGGTGTCGTCAGCACAGCCGGGGGGGTGCTTGTGAGAGCAGCTGGTATTGCTGCATCTCATGTCCTGTTGGAAAAGTGAGGCGTATTTTCCGTCAGCTCCCACACAGGATGCCCCGGACCCTGCCTGTCCGAGCCTGAGCTCGCGGTACATCCCCAGCACGAACCTGGTCCTGTGCGCCTCATCTCAGCCAAGGGGGTAGCCGTCCAGCCATTCCTGGCACCTCCCGTTCTTTCAGCCTCGGCGCCCAGTCCACTGTCAACTCAGGTCCATTCACCTTCCAAGTGTGCCTTTCGTCCGCCTTCCCCGGTGTCTATTTTCAGTCCGAACACTCTAGGCCTAGCCTCTGAGAGGGCCGTATTGCCACCGTCCACCTTCTGTTTATCCCGACCCAGCAATGCCTCTGAACCAATCCATTTTTCTGCCTTGCAGCCACACTTGATCTTTTCAAAGCCAACATCCCCTCCGAAGTCAGTTCCCGCTCTCTGGAGTTCTCAGGACAGAAATAGCACTTTTCAGTAGCTCTGGTCGCAGTAGTCACTTTTATTTATCTGTGTGATTCTTAGATTTGATATCTGTTGTCTCACCTGTTAACTCTGTGAGGACAGGAGGGATGCATGCGTGCTCAGTCGTGTTAGACACGTTGTGACCCTGTGGGCTGTAGCCCTTCTGGCTCCTCCTTCCGTGTATTTTCCAGGCCAGAATACTGGAGTGGGGCACCATTTCCTACTGCAGGGGATCTTCCCAACCTGGGGACGGAACCTGAGTCTCTTGCACTTTCTGCATTGGCAGGCGTGTTCTTTACCACTATGCCACATGATTCTTAGATTTAATATGTTTGTTCACCTGTTAGCCCTGTGACAATGGGAAAATGCCTCCTTTTTTGGTGCTTACCACTAGATCTTCAGTAAGTATTTCTGTCCAACTTAAGTGTTTTCTGAATGAGTATCCAGTTGTTCCTAAAATATTTCTTGAACAATCTTTTCTTCCTCTATTGACTTTAAATGCCTTTTTTCCTCAGGCAGAGGATTATAATCAGTTTGTCAACTTTCATTAAAAAATAATGGGACTCTGGGTGAATTTGCATTGAGAGTTTACCGACGAATTTGCAAAGAAAATATCTTTTACAAAAATGATTCAGGGACTTCCCTGGTGGTCTAGTGGTTAAGGCTCTGTACTCCCAAAGCAGGGGGCGCAGGTTTGATCCCTGGTCAGGGAACTTGATCCCACATGTCACAACTAAAGATCCTACATGCTGCAACTAAGACCTGGCTCTGCCAAATAAATAAACAAATAAAAAAAATATTTTAAAAAAATGACTCATTTAGGAGCATGGAATGTATTTATCTTTATTCATGCTACATTTTAAATTCTAAAGTAATTTTTCATAGTTTTATTCACATAAGTTTTTTTTTTCTTTTTAAGTATATTCTTAGACATTTAACAATTTCCTTTGCTACAGTGAATGGAATTTTTAAAAATTATAATTTCTAATTGCTTATTGCTGGTATATAAGAATGTATCTTTTTAAAATTTATTTTTTTGCTTATAATTGATTTACAGTGTTTTGTTGATTTCTGCTCTACAGAAAAGTGACTCAGTTATACATATATACACATTCTTTTTCATATGCTTTTCCATTATGGTTTTCATAGGGTATTGACTATAGTTCCCTGTGCTGTACAGTAGGACTTGGTTGCTTATCCATATTCTATATATCATAGCTTGTATCTGCTACTTCCACTGTATCCCTTTCCTATCCCACCCCCACCTTGTCAACCACAAGTCTGTTCTCTATGTCTGTGAGTCTGTTTCACAGATAAGTTTGTGTCGTATTTTAAATTCCACATATACATGATATCACATGAGATTTGTCTTTTTTTGATTTACTTTAGTTAGAATGAAAAGCTCTAGGTCCATCTATGCTGCAAATGGCATTATTTCATTCTTTTTTTATGACTGAGTGGTAGTCCATCATATACATGTGCTACATCTTTATCCATTCATCTGTCAGTGGACACTTAGGTTGCTTCTATTTCTTGGCTACTGTAAACAGTGCTGTAGTGAACATAGGGGTGCATGTATCTTTTCAAATTATGGTTTTCTTTGGGCATATGCCCAGTACTGGGATTGCTGGGTTATTACGGCAACTCTATTTTTAGTTTTTTGTGGAGCCTTCTTACTATTTTCCATCGTGTTGGCACCAGTTTACATTCCTACCAACAGTGTAGGAGCATTCCCTTTTTTCCAAGAACATGTTTGTTTTTTTATATATTGTTTATTTTACTGGCTTACTTACTGAATTCTTTTTTCATAGTTTTTCAGTTGCTGTGTTTGTGTTTTCTAGGTTGCTTTCTGGAGTATTTTCTTCTAGATTTTCTATTAGTGCCTTTTTATTTCTACTGTTTGTACATTTTGTGTTATCTCTTCTCTTACTTAAAATGACTACATCTGCATCCATACAGTATTTAAAAACAGTGGGGTTAAGGGGAGCCAACCACAGCATGGCAGGTATTTCTTGATGTAGTGAAGATTGTAGCATAGACAATGGAAGGACACTGTCCCTTCTTCACCACTTTCCTTTTTTGCAACTTTTTCTCTGGTATCTCTTCCTTTTCAGTGTCTTACTAGTGTGAGTTCATCCTGGTTTGCCAGGGGTTTCCCCAGTTTTAGCACTAAAAGTTCCATGATCTGGGAAATCCTTCAGTTGCAGCCAAACTGGGACATTTGATCTTCCCAACTTTTGGCTGTATCATTGCTAAAGCTTAGCCTGAGACCAAGAGTTGGTGCAGGTAGTTTATTTGGAAGATACAGACAAGGGACAGAGGTGGGGGGCCCGGGTGAGCAAGGGAAGAAGGGAAAAGGTGCATTAATGAGGTCAGCACTGAGAGTGCCTGGGACGTGGTCCTGCCTGGAACATTCTGGTGGGTGTGTGCTCGTCACTCCAGTCATGTTCAACTGTTTGTGACCCCGTGACTGTAGGCTGGCAGGCTCCTCCGTCCGTGGGATTCTCCAGGTGAGAATACTGGAGTGGGTTGCCATTTCCTTCTCCAGGGGATCTTCCTGACCCAGGGATCGAACCCACGTTCTGGGTAGTGTTTCAAATGCCTCTCAGAAGGATCTGCCTGAGGGGTGACTGGGAGAGAGTCTATCCATCAGTCGCCCCCGTTAGTTAACACTTGCCTGGGGGTTGATAAGAGCCGCATTTGGGGGCTTGATGAAGCCTCTGGGGTTTGGAATGCTGGAGCCCCAGAGCTTGCTTGAGGCCAGACACTCTGTGTGAAGTAGGCAGTTCACAGAGATCTGAAATGAAGGGGAAGCCGAGCAGTGTGAGGTGGGGAGCTGGAGGGGTCTGCACATGCAGCACTCGGGTGTGTCTGGAATCTGGGCTTTTACAGTTCTGTCTCTGGTGTCAGTTCTTCTTGTGTGCGCGCGTGTGTGTGTGTGAGACAGGCCCCAGGATGTCCCCTGAAAGCGGAGCACCGAAGGGCAGTCAGCTGACTTGCCTGCTCTAGCCTGTTGGCTTTCTGTTAATCCAAGGGTGATGTCGATAGATGAGGTGCTCACCTTGAGGCTTCTTGTCAGCTGATACATTGCTTTCTTTCCTCTTCTTTGCAGGGTGGCAGTAAATGCATCCCGAAGAGTATATGTTTGTCTGGAGAAGGCAAGCTAAATGATTGAGAAAGACGAGACGTGTGAAATTCAAGTGCAGTAGACAGTGTCTTTAATTAACTTGAAATTGAACCTGGAGGAACCACATGAATGCAAGTGTGTGCTAGTGTAGCCGTTGACTGAAGGATGGGGTTGTTTTATTTATTTACTTCTAAATCTCTAAAAGTAATTAATTGATTTTTGGTTGCACTGTGTCTTGGCTGCTGCGTACGGGCTTTCTCTAGTTGCAGTGGGTGGGGGCTACTCTCTGGCTCTGCGGCACATGGGATCTTCCCAGACCAGGGATTGAATCCCTGTCCCTTGCTCTGGCAGGTGTATTCTTAACTGCTGGATCACCAGGGAAATCCCTGGGCTTGTTTTATTTTATTTTATTTTTCCATTTATTTTTATTAGTTGGAGGCTAATTACTTTACATCATTGCAGTGGTTTTTGTCATACATTGAAATGAATTAGCCATGGATTTACATGTATTCCCCATCCTGGTCCCCCCCCTCCCCCCCCACCTCCCTCTCCACCCGATCCCTCTGGGTCTTCCCAGTGCACCAGGCCCGAGCACTTGTCTCATGCACCCAACCTGGGCTGGTGATCTGTTTCACCCTAGATAATATACATGTTTCAATGCTGTTCTCTTGAAACATCCCACCCTCGCCTTCTCCCAGAGTCCACAAGTCTGTTCTATACATCTGGGTCTCTTTTTCTGTTTTGCATATAGGGTTATTGTTACCATCTTTCTAAATTCCATATATATGTGTTAGTATACTGTAATGGTCTTTATCTTTCTGGCTTACTTCGCTCTGTATAATGGGCTCCAGTTTCATCCATCTCATTAGAACTGATTCAAATGAATTCTTTTTAATGGCTGAGTAATATTCCATGGTGTATATGTACCACAGTTTCCTCATCCATTCGTCTGCTGATGGGCATCTAGGTTGCTTCCATGTCCTGGCTATTATAAACAGTGCTGCGATGAACATTGGGGTGCACGTGTCTCTTTCAGATCTGGTTTCCTCGGTGTGTATGCCCAGAAGTGGGATTGATGGGTCATATGGTAGTTCTATTTCCAGCTTTTTAAGAAATCTCCACACTGTTTTCCATAGTGGCTGTACTAATTTGCATTCCCACCAACAGTGTAAGAGGGTTCCCTTTTCTCCACACCCTCTCCAGCATTTATTGCTTGTAGACTTCCTGGGCTTGTTTTAAAGGAAAGGTGTTGATCCAGTCAGCCCTGAAAAGCAGTCCGTAATTAGGTTGCCTTGATGCTCCCACCCTACCCCCACTCTCCCCCTCCAGGCTCTTTGGGGTTGGAAAAAAAGGCAGTGGTGCCTTTTTTCCTTATAAATAACTCTTTCTTTATTCCATTTATTATTAAAAATTAAATTTATTTCATTAACAAAGTCAAGAAAGATAGGACACAACAGCTTAAAAATGATACTCTGTCTTAACCAACACCCTGCCCCTGCTTCTGGGAGGAAGCCACTTTCTGTGGTTGCTTCTGGGATTCCTAAAGATTCATATTCCTAAGTTCTATCTTGATTCATTTCGGTTGTGGTCATTTATTATTGATTTACTGATTTCCTCTTAGGATAGATGAGCATTTAATCACTCCCATCCTGTCCTGTCATCCCGCTACTCTGCTTTCCTGTTCAGACAGTCTAGTCAGTGTTTCTGGTTATAGGGATATTGGTGTTTACAGGTTTGTATGTGTGTGTGTTATGCATGTTAAGTTGCTTCAGCCGTGCCTGACTCTTTGCAACACTGTGGACTGTAGCCCGCCAGGCTCCTCTGTCCATGAGATTCTTCTGGCAATAATACTGGAATGGGTTGCCATGCCCTCCTTCAGGGGATCTTTCCCACCCAGGGATCGAACCAGCGTCTCTTATGTCTCCTGCATTGGCAGGCAGGTTCTTTACCACTAGCAACCACCCAGCAAGCCCCAGTACCAATATTGTTTGTAGGTACCTATTGTTAACTGCTGCACCACGTACTGCACTGAGATGACAGTCCCTTTCATTTACCTTTTCCAGAGTTGTTCATGGCGTCAATTTATTTTGCTTAGTTTTCTTTGTACCTATTGCTAATCTGCCTTACACCCTGGAGCAGATAACCCACTAAACCCAGCCCTCCCTCTTGGGGCCCTTCACCTTTCTACTTGAGCCTGAACTCTATCCTCCTGGGGTTTCTTTTTGTTCTAGAAGCTTCTCTCCTCTCCTCTCTGTTGGGTCCTCTGTTTCCTGGGCTCTGTGCCTTCCTCTGTCTTGACTGTTTTCCATTTCTCTCTGGAAGCTTTTATAATCTCTTTGTTATTCTTGGTGTTCTGAAGTTCCATGGTGATATATTGTGGGGTGTATTTTTTTTTCATGTATTGGTCTGGGTTATAAATGGTTGTTTTCTAACAAAAGAGTCACATCTTCCAGTTCTGGAAGCTTTCTACTTCTATTTTAAGCTTCTATTTTAAGCTTTCTCCCATTTTTTCCTTGTCTGCCTTTCTGGAGCCCCACATATTTGGAGAGTGGGCCTCTCAGATTAACCCTTAATCCTTTTACTCTTTTCTTTCATTTTTGCTCATTTGATTTCTTTTATTTGTCATCTAGGTGGTCTCCCCAGTGGACTTTTCTAGCCTTCCTACACATTTGCAGGTTTTTCTGCCGTAGTTGTAGTTTCTATGCGCTCTTTCTCGTTCTTGTCCTTTCTTGCTCTTCAGAAATAGGCGCCTGCCTTTCCCTCGTGGAGGTGACAGTGTCTCTTCTGATTCCGTGTATATCATTTGAAGTTTGCTTTTCTACAAGCTGCTTTTTTAGCTTTACTTAAATTTTTTTTTTCAAGTTGCTTTTTAAATGTCTAGCATAGCTCAGTTTCTTCCAGTTTCTTTTTCTATTTCTCTGCTTTTCTCTCTGTATAGTATGTGTGAGGAGTCCTTTAGATGTTAGGCACTGTGGAACCAGGGATCTGTTATGAAGAGCGAGGCCCTGAAAGCTGGTTGGAAGACCTGTATGCTGGTGGGTGTTAGGGCAAGCTTGTTCCTTGGTGGTCTCCTTTGGGGGGTGACTGGGGGTGAGTTGGCTTTCCCACTGGAAGATGCTAAGATTGTCGGTCAGCATATCTTTTCTCTGGAGCTGTTCAGGTTCTCCTGAGAAGGCTCTTTCTGCCGTTGCTTTGGAGGCTGTCCTCCTTGGCTGTGGGTGTTCTGCAAGCTGGTCTGGGAAAGGGAAATGGGGAAGCGCTCTTGTCATTCAGGTCGCAGAACTTCACTGCATCCTCCACGGCAAACCCAGTGCCTCATCCATTTCCTGCCGTCCTGGTCTCCCGAGTCCAGGTCTCCCTGGGGGCCATTCTCCAGAGGGTAGAGTCTTCCTGGCAGGGGTCAGGGATGGGTAGGGCCCAGAGATTTTCAGTTCAGTTCAGTTGCTCAGTCGTGTCCCCATGGACTGCAGCATGCCAGCCCTCCCTGTCCATCACCAACTGCAAGGAGAGATCCAACCAGTCCATCCTAAAGGAGATCAGTCCTGAGTGTTCATTGGAAGGACTGATGTTGAAGTTGAAACTCCAATACTTTGGCCACCTGATGTGAAGAGCTGACTCATTTGAAAAGACTCTGACACTGGGAAAGATTCAGGGCAGGGGAGAAGGGGACGACAGAGGATGAGATGGTTGGATGGCATCACTGACTCAGTGGGCATGAGTTTGCGTAAACTCCGGGAGTTGGTGATGGACAGGGAGGTCTGGCGCACTGCAGTCCATGGGGTCACAAAGAGTCGGACACGACTGAGCAACTGAACTGAACTGAACTGATAGGGTCCCCCATGTAGCCGTTCAGTCAAAACTTTTCTCTCAGTCTGTTGTGTACCCAGTGATGTGAAAGTGCCAGTGTTAGTCGCTCAGTCGTGTCCGACTCTTTGCGACCCCATGGACTGTAGCCCGCCAGGCCCCTCTGTCCAAGGGTTTCTCCAGGCTAGAATACTGGGGTGGGTTGCCTTTCACTTCTCCAGGGGATCTTCCGGACCCAGAGATCCAACCCGGGTCTCCTGCACTGCAGGCAGATTCTTTACCGTCTGAGCCACTGGGGAACTGACTGTACCCGGTGATGTGCCGCCCGGATTCCCTGCAGGAAGGACTTGGTGCCCCGGCTGCTGTGGGCCGGCAGCCTTCAGCCCTCATCTCCTTTACAGGTTGCCTCAGGGCAAGGTCGTGTGCCTCTCCCTGACGGCCCGCATCCAGTGACGGATGGCGGGTGGAGGCGGGTCACGAGGACTGGCCCTGCCGCCTCCCCGTGGGGCAGCTCTGGTGCGCCGTCTCAGCTTCAGAGCTCACTGGGGCTGGCAGGGCCTCTCGGACTTGCCGTCGCCCGTGGCTGATCCCTTCCACTGCTGCCTTCCAAGATGCGCCCGAGCGTACAGTCCTGCCCTCTAAGCTCCATCTTGGACGCTGCTTCCTTGATCGCACGCCAGGCTCCTCTGGTCGTTTCCCCCTCCCGGCTCTCTGCTGCAGCTCCAGGCGCCCTCAAGGCTGGCGCGAGTCCTTCCTTGAGAGGCCTGTGCCTGGAGGCACGCTGTCCTGCCCTTGGTTCTCTCTGCCAGATTCCCTCCATCGGCCTGAGGGCACTTTAACTGAGGATCTTTGTTCTCAGTGGTAGAGCAAGAAGTCACCTGTTACCAGAGGAGCGGAACAGGCTTTGGAAATCAGAGAGCCAAATTTGATAATCCTGGTGGGCCATTTAAAAACCGTGCTTGTGACCGAGTTACTTCACCTTGCTGGGTTTCATTTTTCTCACATGTGAAATGTAAAAAATAATGCCTTTAAGCCTGTTCGGCTTCCCTGGTGGCTCAGCTGGTAAAGAATCTGCCTGAATGTGGGAGACCTGGGTTCGATCCCTGACCTGGGTTGGGAAGATCCCCTGGAGAAGGGAAGGGCTACCCACTCCAGTATTCAGGCCTGGAGAACTCCATGGACTACAGTCCATGGGGTTGCAAAGAGTCGGACATGACTGAGCGACTTTTGCTTAGGCCTGCTGTGCCGATAGAGTCAATAATGTATGAAAAGTTCCTTGAACAGTGCCTGGCACGTAATAAAAGGCTCTCGCCCCACCTGGATTCCAGAATCCTCTACCTGCCAGTGATTCCAGAATCTTCCTGAGAAAGTATGAAGACTGGAAGTGTGGTGGAGACCTGGCTCAAAGCAGGTCTCATGATTTGGAAAATGTTTCTGGACCGGTTTATAGGAACGTTTCTGATAGTGTGTCATAGAACTCTAGCCTTTTCCTTAGAATATTTTTATTTGTTAGTTTTTCTTAAAAATTTTTTTCTTAATTACACAAGCTATGGAAGAATATATTCTCAATATAGTGTATTCCCAGGGATCAAGCCTAGGTCTCTTACATGTCTTGCGTGGGCATGCAGGTTCTTTAACTAGCACCACCTGGGAAGCCCATATTTATCTGTATCTATCATCTGTGTATCTATCTATTAATGTCTATTATCATCTATTTTACCTAATTTTTTTTTTTCTTAAGGACATGTTCCACTGGTGGTGTGGGGAGATAATTTTAGGTGGTACATCAACCCAACATCAAATAAATTTAAACAGGGTGAGAAAGTTATTGTTTTCCAAAATCTTTTTTTTTTTTTTGTATGTGAGAACATTTAAGTTCTTAGAAAATTTTAGTTATCAGTTATAGCTGCCATTTCCACCTTAGATTCTCAGACCTTATTCATCTCATAGCTGAAAGTTTGTGCCCTTTGACTGACCTCTCCCTATGCACTCCATCCCCCAGCCCCTGGCAGTTTTTTTTTTTTTTTTTTTTTATGATTCCACAAACTAGTGATCACCTGCAGTACTTGTCTTTCTCTGTGTGGCATAATGCCCTCAGGGTGTATTCATATTGTAAAAAGTGACAGGATTTCCTTCTTTCTCAAGGCTGAATAAAATTCCATTATATAGTGTGTTTTTTACAGCTTTTTTAAAAAAGTATTTACATAATAGATGGACATATAGAAATGTATAGGTTTTGCTTTTACAAACATGATATTACTCTTTACATATGTTCTGAAAATTGGTTTTTGCTCTGGAAGGACTGGGAAGCCTGGCATGCTGCCATCCATGGGGTCGAAAGAGTCGGACATGACTGAGAGACTGAAAAACAACAATTAGAACAAACTCCTATTAAAAAAAAGAAGACCAAAAACACTCCTCCCTCCCTCTCTCCCTCCCTTCCTTCCCTATCAAACTGTTTCCCCGTATTGCTTCCCTTAGGGGAGATGGTGGTTGGAGGCAATGTCGAGTGCTTCCTGCATAGCAAATAGTGCTCTGAGTATCTGCTCATCCCTGTGATCCTGTGGACCCTGGCGGTGCTCCTCTGGTGTGGGGACTGAGCACTGGGACTGCTGTACAAAAGCACATCTCAGGTGTTAGCACGTTCTTCTAAGCAATCTCGCCAAAATCTAAGTATTTCACTAGAGTGGTGAGTTTTGCCTCATCTTTGACATTTGATGTTATAAATTTTTTCCAATTTTACTAATCAAATGGGCCTCAAATGACTTTCTGTTATCTAATTTGCATTTTACTGATTATTAGTGAGATTCAAAGCCTCTTCATGTGTTTATTGCTCATTTGTTTTTCTGCTTCTACAAGTCATTGACTCATTTGTTGTTTTCCTATTAGATTGTTGGTGTTATTTATATGTAGAAGTCATTAGTATAACAAATGGATATTTCTCATTTGTTATAAACATTATAGTTTCTGTAGTCTATCTCTTTTTAAACTCAATTATGATGATTTTGTGGTATAGAAATTAAAACTTTTTGTTGTCAGATTGATTAACATTTTACTTTCCGGGTTATTATTGAGGTACAACTGACATGTAGCAGCTTTATGTGTACACTATAATGAATCAGCATTTGTATGTATTGTGAAATGATCACCAAAGTTAGTCTAATCAACATCTGTCATCACATACAGTTTCAAAAATTGTTTTTCTTCTGATGAGGGTTTTTAAGATCTACACTTTAAACAACATTCAAATATGCAATACAGTATTATTGACTACAGTTACCATGTTTTACATTATATTTCTGGCCTTCCCATATGGTGCTAGTAGAAAACAACCTGTCTGCTGATGCAGGAGACATAAGAGACACAGTTTTGATCCCTGGGTCGGGAAGATCCCCTGGAGGAGGGCATGGCAACCCACTCCAGTATTCTGGCCTGGAGAATCCCATCTACAGAGGAACCTGGCGGGCTGCAGTCCATGGGGTCACAAAGAGTTGGACACTACTGAAGCGACTTACCACACAGGCACGCATATTATATCCCTATGACTTACCTATTTTATAACCGGAAGTTTGTACCTTTTCACTGCCCGTGGGCCCCTCCCCCACCCCCACCCCTCCATGCCCTCGACCTCTGCTCCGGCAGCCACTCTGTTCTCTGTATCTGTGAGCTTTTTTTCCCCCTCTTGTATCATTTGTTTTGTTTTTAAAATTCCACATGTAAGTGAGATTGTATGATATTACACTTTCTCTGTCTGACTTATTTTACTTAGCATTCCAATTTTAGTACTTACCTAAAAATCTTATTTAAAAGAGTCTTTGAACTCAAGGTTATAAACACATTCTAGATTTTTTTTTAAACTTTAACTCTTCAATTCACATGGAATTTATTTTTGTGAGTAGTAGAAAGTCTAATTATTTTCTTCCAAATTGACAGTCAGTTGTTCTCAGAACTATTTATTGCATACTTGATCTTTTTGCCAATGATTTTATATACAACATTAAATCATATACTAAATTCCTGTCATACTTGTAGGTATACTTAGGGTTTTTCTCTTTTTGTGTATCTGCTCCAATGCCCCATTTAAAAAAAAAAAAATCACCAATAGCTTTATAGTATTGTCAAGTTAAAAAGGAGTCACAGCCTATAAGTCGAGAGTTATACTTTATCTGATGGGAATTTTTAGGACTTTAAGTCTGGGAGACAGCATCTCAAGTGACCCTGAGAAAACTGTTCTGAGGAGGCAGAGGGAGGAGTCAGGTTATATAGAAGCTTGTAGCAAGGGACAGGTAGTCTGAACATCAACATCATTATTGTTAATTAAGGAAAACCAGATGTCTCAAGTTAAAAATTTAGCAGTTTTCTATGTATGCAAAGATGCAGGAGTCTGGGCTCACTGATTCATTCCTTTCATATACACCCCATCTGTCTGGGGCCAGCATCCTGTGATTTGATTATTCACATCCTTGGTTCCTTGCTCACCATTGGGAGTGACTGCAACTGGATAGCTGACAAATAGCAGGCATTGTTCTTCCTGGGCTCGGAAATTCACATTTGGAGGGCTGGAATCCCTGATGGCTGTGACATGCTTGTTGTTTCATATGGCAGAGAGTGCTCCATTTCACAGGATGCATTTGACGATTAGTATGCCAAATCCTCTTCCAGTGCTTTTTCAAAATTGTCTTGTCTTGGACATTTTCTTACAAATTTTAAAATCAGTGTGTCCTTCTCTGTGAAAATCGTTTGGAGATTTTAATTGGGATTTCTTTGTGTTTGTAAGTTATTTTGGAGAGCTATATTGAGGACTACTTTTAAATAATAAATTCAGTAAATTTTATAGGTTTCTCTATGTAGGTATTATATATTTTTTGTTTATTTATAGTGGTAGTAGTTTTAATCGCTAGTGTAAATGGGATATTTCTTTTTTTTTCCCCCAACTGGTTATTAGTTTATAGTAGAGCTATGGTTTTTTTAAATCTTGTATCTATCTACCTTGTTAAATTTTTTTAATTAAATGAATTTATTTTTTGGCTCTGCTGGGTCTTTGTTGCTTCTCTTGTTGTGGAGCACGGGCTCGAGGTGTGGGGGCTCAGTCACTGTGGCACACAGGCTTAGTTGCTGTGAGTCATGTGGAATCTTCCCAGACCAGGGACTGAAATTGGCAGATGTGGGTTCTTCACCACTGGACCGCCAGGGAAGTTCCTTTCAGTGTGATTTTTAATAGTAGCAGTGATAGTAGGCATCCTTGAGTTGAACCTGATCTGAGTGCCAAGGGTTCTAATTTTCACCATTAAGTATAATCTTTGCTTTGATTTTGGGTTATTTTTTTCCATTCTACATTGTTGAGTTTTTTTTAAAAATATGTACGAAATTTTATCTCCTACTTTCCTGTCATCTATTGAAATGTTTATGCATGTTTTTTCTTCTGATTTGTTAATATAACTCAGTGTATAATAGATTTTAAAAATGTAATCTAACATTGAATTCCTGGAATCAGTCATATTTTTTCTAAATGTTTGATTAATTAAATATTATTTAAATGTTTTGGTACATACATATTCTACATGTATGTTCATACATGAGATTGGCCTGTGGTCTTTCTCTTTGTATATTCTTTTTCTGGTTTTGATATCACTTATGCTTACTTCATAATATCAGTTAAAAATTGTTTCACTTTTATCTGTGATTTGAACTTGGTTACGTAACATGGAAATCATAACCTTTAAGGTTTGTCAGAACCCACTTATAAGGATTATCTTGTGGTTATTGTTCTATTTAGGTTTATAATTTCTGTTTTATTTTTTCTTTCACCTGGGTGTTTTTTTTAAGAGTTTGCATTTTTCTGGGGATAGGTTCTTGGCTGGAGGGGGAGGGAGGGGCTGTCCATTTTTTTTGTTTTATGAATTTTTAGATTACGTTACAATATGATCTGGATGATTTTTGCTTTTTGGAGTGTTTGAGGCTTTCTTTGTGGCCCAATACACATAGTTTTTATAAATGTGTCATGTGTGTTGGCACACAGATTGTTGGCTACAAAATTCTTTTTTTGTTCACCTTTAGTTTAAGTCTGATGGATATGTTATTTAAGTCTGCCATATTGTAAACAGATTATAACCTCACATGAGGGTGATAATAGAGGCACACATAGAGGAATGGGGGGTGTGGAAGGGTGGATGTCTCAAAGATGCTCCCCAGGGGCATCCCTCCCAGTCCTGTGTGGTTCCCTCCTCTCCACTCTGGGCTCTGTCACTAACCTGTGATCTATTTCCTAGCAGTAGAATGTAGCAGAAATAGCTCTGTGACTGTCATTTCATATTTTTGATCTCTTGGAAAATTTGGGCAGCATTCTGAGAGAATTTCTTGGTTTATTAATTACTCCTCAGCTGTATCCACTGTGCTGTTTGTTTTTGTTTTTCCATGATCACTAGCTGGTTCTTTTCCCAGTACTTCTTTTAATGTTTCTGTTTATTCCATTAACTCTGTTTCCTTAGGTGTTACTGCTGTTTTTTGAATTTAGCACCTCTTTTTCCTGATGCTCACTTCCTAAAAATATTAGAACTATTGTTTCTGTACTCATCTGGATATTGGAGATTTCCTGCCTTATTATGTCATACAAGAAGAGTTAAGATGTGGTGCTGGTACCCAGTTACCTGATGGTGAGAGTCCATGTCACTGCTGGGTCTCCCCAGCTCCCCCAGGCTCTCTGTGGTCCCTTTCATCCAAGCATGCATCCCTCTGTTTCAGTCTGCTTGGCACAGATGGTGTGTGGTGACCCACCTGGCTGCCTTACCTGTTAATCCCACCAGGTTTCTGGTCCATTGCCCCCTCCAGATCCCAACTTTGCTCATCTTTTTCTTGGTCACCTCCAAGCTGCCCTCCTGGGCCCCTCCCACCTTGACAGAAGCCCTCTGGCATCATGAATTGTGCTGGGGTTTCCTTCTGTGATAGGATGGCATCTTCTTTCCATCTTTTCCTGAGATATTCATCTTTAAGAAAAATGACTTGGGATAAAAATATAACCTGGAGTTGAGAGCTAGCATGACAGCATGACAGGAAATTTTGATTGTTAATTTCATACCAGAATTCAGACCTGTTAAGATCATTTTGCAGTTTGAGGGTAATAGAAATAAATGTAGGCCCTGGAATTTAGCTTTAAAAGCACAATTACAACCAGCATGGAATGAAGCAAACCCAGTTTGGTAGTAATTCACACACAAAAAAAATTCTAGAGCCTTTAGTTTATGACAGGTGTTGAAAGGTGTAAAACAAGCCTGTGAACGTGATTAAAGAAGGCAACACAGCACATCATGAGGATGGCCAAGGGGGACCCCATCCTCTGTCCCCCAACAAAGGTTAATAGTTAGACAGCTGTCCACCAACAGAAGTAGCTCTAGAAGAGATGAGGAGTCCACTTAAGAAACTTCAGCAACACAGTGGAGCAAAAAACCTGAGAAAAACGGCCCAAAAAGGAAAGGAAGAGTAGTTTCAGCCTGCCTGCATCATTCCATTCCCCTCTGCTCAGCTCCGAGAGGGAGCTCCCCACCCAGAAAGAGTTTCCCTGACCCAGAAAGGGAGGCAAGATGAGCTACTAGCTTCCCAGCGTTTTGGGTCACCATGTGGAGGACCCACTGTAGTTTCATCCTATTCAGAGCAAAGCTGAGACATGTAGAGATGGCTGGGGACAGGGAAGAAGAGCAGGGGCCCCGAGAATCAGCCACGTTGTGGAGGCCACTGAGGTCCCCAGTGCCCTGCTCTACCGAAGGCTGGCACAGCTGCCAGGCCCCTGACACTCACAACAGCCAAGCCAGGGAAAGGGGCTTCCCTGGAGCTCAGACAGTAAAGAATCCGCCTGCAATGCAGGGTTCGACCCCTGGGTTGGGAAGATCCCCTGGAGAAGGAATGGCAACCCACTCCAGTGTTCTTGCCTGGAGAATCCCATGGATGGAGGAGCCTGGCGGGCTACAGTCCATGGGGTTGCAAAGAGTTGGACACAACTGAGCGACTAACACTTTTACTTCACTTTCAGGCCATGGAAACAGTCTAAGTGTCCATCGATGGATGAATGGTTAAACCAAATGTGACATACTGACATAGTGTTAGTCACTCAGTTGTGTCCAGCTCTTTTCGACCCCATGGACTTTAGCCCACCAGGCTCCTCTGTCCATGGAATTCTCCAGGCAGCAATACTGAAGTGGGTTGCCATTTCCTCCTAGTGGCCTGCTAAATACCTTTCTACTTACAATCCTCCCTGTGGCAGAATTTAAAAAGCTCCAAGCTTGCCTTGAAATGTATGCATACGGAAATGTAGAAATGCATGGAGATATTGCTGTGAGTGTGAAAAGGAATTGGGCATAAATTAGCCTATGCTGTTTATGAGAACAGGAGATACTTAAGAACAGAATAAACTGTGGTTAATCTATTGAAACACACTGAGAGTGTTATGTTTTCTGAGCTAGGCTTTCTCTTTGGTGTCAAGTAGCTACCAAATGCATTTTCAAAAAAGTTGCTAAGGGAAGACAAGAACCCTCCCATTGCCCACCGAATGTAAAATCTGCAGAATGAAATTTTGCCTAATCAGCCTTGCTGTCTAAGCTTTCATGCAATCAGTAATGTTGGCTTCTTCTTAGGGCTCATTTTAATCTTCCTGGATTTCTGGAAACTGAAGTTTTGCCCAGGCTCAGACAAGCGACTCTCCCCTCTCAAACGTTAATTTATTTCTTATTTTGGGGGACTGTTTCCAAACATAGACCCCTTTCTGCACTGCTTGTCCTCATACAAGGGTTTATACTTCTCTCATGGAGGGTTTTACATGAAAATGTCCATATGTTGTCGTTTTAGCAAAAAAGAATGTTTGGAGCAGTGAGATGGAAATGGGTTATAGCCAAGTCCTTGTGCAGTCTGAAAGTCCCATTTTTAAAATATAACTGTTAGAGGCAGTAATCAGGGTGGCAAAGAGTGTGGGCCCTGTTGTCAAGCAGACGGGAGTCCGAATCTAATTTTTGTTAATTATTATTATTATTTTTTGAATTCACCTGCAATGCAGGAGACCTAGGTTCCATCCCTGGGTTGAGAAGATCCCCCGGAGACAGGAATGGCTACCCACTCCAGTACTCTTGCCTGGAGAATTGCATGGACAGAAGAGCCTGGCGGGCTACAGCCCATGGGGTTGCAAAGAGTCAGACGTGACTGAGCAACTAACACACTTTTTTTAAAAATTAATCTTTAACAAGTCACTTTTCCTCCAGACATAGTTTCATTATTGGAAACAAGAATATAAGTGGTATCTCCTGTTGATTTTTAAAAAAAATTATTTATTTTTTGGCTGTGCTGGGTCTTTGCTGCTGTGCTCAGGCTTTCTCTCCCCGTGGTGAGCAGGGGCTTCTCCTGTTGCCGAGGTTGGGCTCTAGGGCACGTGGACTTCCGCAGTTGCAGTGCCCCGGCTTGGTTGCCAGATCAGAGATCGAACCCGTGTCCCCTGCACTGGCAGGCGTATTCTTAACCACAGGACCACCAGCGAGGTCCTCCTGTTGATATTCTGATCCATATTTTACTGTGGGGTGACAGTTATTTTATGAATCAAGTGGCTTGGAGCACCCCTCCCCAGCCCCCACCCCTGTGAAAAGTCTCCTGTTTGCCTTTCTAGATTGACTCTTCACCCATCATCTCCTTGCTCTGCCCTGAGAGGCTGATGGTCATGAACTTTCTGGACTGGGGGCTTTGAGGGGGTTCCGCCGATGGGAAGCGTCAGGGAGATTTGCCGGATGGAGGGACAAGCCCTCAGGGTACTTCTTCAGTTCTTCTCTCCGGATTCCATTCGCTGGTCTTTCTCACCCCTTTAGGGGTGGTGAAGGCAGGTGTCCCCAGCTAATCGAGGCTCCGTCACCTGTCTTGGTTTGCCTGAAGCCCACCTCCATCTTTGTAAACAGTGCCCGCCTGAGACTCTGCCCGGCCGTCCCATCTGAAAGGCTGCCAGTTTCCTGCTGGGAGCCTGCCTGGAGACGCCCTCCCCCTGGAGTTCCGTAAGGGCCCCTGGGGTTGCCTGCTCAGTTCCCGATGGCGTCCTGCTTGGTACCGCAGTGAGCAGGCTTGGGTAGTTGCTGCCGAAACAGGGACCCCGGGGCCTCCCTTTCGTGTTCCTTCGTGGAGTGAACCGTGTCAACCCATCTCCAGTCCTGCTTCTCTGGAGCCTGGCGTGACCCAGCCGGTGCCGGTGGAGCAGCCGGAGAGGGGCTCGCAAATGCCGCCTGGGGACAGGCCCCTCAGTAGCCGTTCTCGCGCCGCGGTCTTTGGCCCCCCGGGCATGCAGCGCACGCGGGGTGCCGGCCGGGCCCCGCCCAGCGTGGCGGCTCGCGCTCTCACACACACTCAGCCCGCAGCGCGAGCCTGCGGGGCGGGGAGGTTCTGCAGCGCGTGGCCTTTCTAGTTCGCACCTGTGCTTCCCGTGGGACCAGCCCGGACTCTACCAGGGATCCTCAGGGGTTCCACGGAGTCCGTGGTTAGAACTGTGCTGTAGTACAACTGGCTTCCTTTGTTTTAAACGTTTAAAAACGTGCTTCTAAGAAGGCGTTGCTGGACTTCACAAGACTGCCCGAAGGGGCAGGCACACAACGCGTCACCCGCCGCCTGGTGGGCGTCGCCTCTCTCTGGGGATGTGGCCTGGCCACGTCGCTATCCCGGGGCAGAGTGGTTCAGCGAGACGACAGACGGGAAGCGCTCCTTTTCCACCTGCTCGCCTTGGCAGGTGCTGTGCTGTTAGCTAGTCTCATAAAGATTAGGAGTGCCTCAGGTTCAAAGCAGTTCGTTGTTTAGTCGCCGAGTCATGTCCAGCTTTTTTGTGACCCCATGCAGCCCACCTGGCTCCTTTGTCCATGGGGTTTCCCAGGCAAGAATACTGGAGTGGGTTGACATTTCCTTCTCCAGGGGATCTTCCTAACCCAGGGATAGAACACACACTTCCTGTCTTGCCAGGTGGATTCTTTACCACTGAGCCACCGGGGAAGCCCTTTCAAAGCAATACTCTCCTTCAACTGGCAGAAAACGGGAAAGAGGATCCTTCTTCTCCAGCTTTCCCGAGCGCCTGCTGCCCCACTGGTATAGACTAGCGAGGGAATTCCTGTGTGTCCAGAGTGGGTGACACTTAGGTTGTCTCTCCCCTCCTTTCTCCATCCCCAGCCTCCACCCCTGCCCTGTCTTTCAAGACTCAAGTGTGCATCTGCCAGGAACCAAATTAGTAAGACCCCTGCCCACGGTAAGGATGCGCAGGTTAATCCTGCTATCGTTAGTGGGTGCCTGCTTTGTCCTGGCTCTGTGCTGATTATGAGGTGAAACCTCTGATCTCGGCTTAATTATTGCACAGTTTCATCCATCTGCATTAAGCTGCCATGGAATGCATTGTATTTCCAGCTTGTTACTTCAAGCCAGAATGATGTTCTAAGAAGCTGGTGAAATATATACTTGGAAGAAACTGAATCAGTTTAGGAGAGATGATGATTTAATAAAAGGAGACAAAGGAGAGGAGAGGAAGTTGATTTCAATATGAGTTAGACAAGGGATAGAAAAAAAACACATTTTGAACCATGAGTAAGTTTGTCTGCTTAAAATTTTTAATGTTTTTATAGTAATTCTTTTCTTGAGTTTTATTTCCTTGAAGTTGAAGGGTGGGTTGAATGATGTATTATGAATCAAGAAAATGTAAAGTGAGTATTGTTTGGACATTTGATGCCTAAGGAGCTTTGTCTGAAGCACATTTTTACAATTGAATAAGATACCTGTAGGGATTGGGAGGAAAATATTTGCAGTATTTTGTCCTTAGAGCAAAGCCTTTTATTAGTGGAGGGATAGCATTAATGTTCCTTTGTATAAGATTGTATTTTGGACCCATTATCTTAGGATTGACCTCAGATTCCGTCATGCTAGAATCTCTAGCAGATTCTACATTAGAAAACGTTAGGCTTAATGGGCTTTCCACAAGCCAGGCAGCATTCAGGGGTGAGGCAGGATCTCTTGGGCTTTGGGAATCTGGGCAGCACTGAGTGTGCATTCACGAAGAGTTTCCAGCCTGCAACGATAGTTTTCATATTTTACTGTGAGCTCCAAAGTCTAGTGGCACACATGTGAACTGTGGGATTAACAGACTTCGGTCCAGATACTGATTCTGCTACTTACTTGCTGTGTGATCTGAGAGGTTTACTTAACCTCCTTGGGCCGGAGTTTACTCATCTGCAGTGTCATTGGCAACCTTGAAGCTTTGTTTTAAGGATTAGAATTAATGAAAGTCAATGAAGTTATGGACTTCCCTGGTGGCTCAGATGGTAAAGGATCTGCCTGCAGTGCAGGAGACCTGGGTTCGATCCCTGGGTCAGGAAGAACCCCTGGAGAAGGGAATGGCAACACACTCCAGTATTCACGCCTGGAGAATCCCATAGTGGGCTGGTGGGCTCCATGGGGTTGCAAAGAGTCTGACACGACTGAGCAACTAGCACAAGCTTGCCATATGAAGCCGGGCACAGAGTCAGCACTCAATGTGTGATGGAAGTCATTAGGATTATCTTTATCTTCTGTTTCTCTGCAATTTTTTTCAATGTTTTAATGTTGTGTGTTTAAAAAGGCACAACTGTAAGGATCAGAATCTAGGTACACAGTTGGCACAGAATGAGTAACTGTTGAATTAAATTGGATGAGTTCCCTCCGTCTTCAGGTGACTTCCAACATCCTATCTAATGTCAACATCTCAGAGTCCATGGATGACGCCTTATGGACAACTGGTGTCACTGCTGGGGGCGGGAGTGTTGAGTATGCGGCTGCGTTTATGGATAGGTATCTGCCCGCAAGGGTCTATGGGAGAGGAGGTAGAGGCTGGGGACAGGGTGGGCTTGTCTTTCGGGAGGGTGGCTCACCCGGGCCACTCTTCTCTGCGGCTGACACTGTCCCTCTGAGCCGGGCCTGAGGAGACTGCTGGGAGGGACCCTGGAAGGGAGGGACCCTGGAAGGCATCGTAAGGGCTCTTCTGCCTCTGAAATGGGCATGTAGTTTACGAAGGGAGTAGATTGTTCTTTCTTTTAGACTGAAGTAGAGTTGACTTACAGTATTATATCAGTGTCACATGTGCAGCACAGTGATTTGATATTTTTATTATTGTGTGCTGTACAAAGTTATTATAGCATCATTGAGTATTCTCTCTGTGCCGTGCAGTGTATACTCCTGACACATTTATTTTATAAATAAATGGCGGTTTTCACCTCTTAATCCCCTCAACTGTTTGGCCCATCCCCTCAACCACCTCCCTTGACAACTACTAGTCCACTGGATCTATGAGTCTGTTTCTGCTTTGTTGTATTTGCTTTGTTTTCTAGATTCCACATATAAGTGAAAACACCGTATTTTTCTTTCTGTCTGACTTATTTCACTTAGCGTTATACCTTCTAGGTTCATCCTTGTCACAAATGGCAAGACTTCGTTCTTTTTTTTCTGTAGTTGATTAATATTCATTATATACATTAGGTATGTATATATGTGAGTAATATTACATATCATATCTTCCTTATTCTTTTATTGATGAACATATAGATATATCTTTTTAATCCATTTATCTGTTGATGAACATAACATATATGCCATATCTTCTTTATCCATTCATCTGCTGATGAACATATATATATATATATATATATATATATATATATATATATAATGTCTTCTTTGTCCACTTATCTGTTGATGGACACTTCTATATCTTGACTATTGTAAATAAGGCCACAATGAACATTAAGGTGCATATATCTTTTCCAATTAGTGTTTTCATTTTCTTTGAGTAAATACCCCAAAGAGGAATTGCTAGAGTGCATTGTGGTTTTGTTTTTAATTTTTTGAGGAATTTCAATATTGTTTTCCAGAGTAGCTGCACCGATCTACATTCCCACTAACAATGTATGAGGGCTTCCTTTCTTCCACGTCTTCACCAGCACTTGTTATCTGTAGTCTTTTTGATGACAGCCATTCTGACAGGTGTGAGGTGATGTCTTATTGTGGTTTTTTAAATTTTGATTTATTCATTGGAATTTTTATTAGTCCAAATAAACAATGCCTTATTATTGAGCTTATGGAATAGCATTTCATAAATTAGATTAACTTCATGAATCTGTAGCTGGTGCGCAATAATGCTTTTTTGGGAAGAAATGATTCTATTGATTTCACGTTCTTAAACTTGGACCTTGGTAGAAATAGATTGTGAGACACTCTAACAGGCTTAAGGATTTCACAACATTGTCTGGTCTTTCACAGAATCTTCCAGTTGTTGCAATTAAAAACAAACACCAGTTTGCCACTGATACTTCAAATCTCTAAGTGTGATACTTTATTCCTACTGAGGGTAGATGACTGACTTGTAATTCTAAGTCTGCACTAGAATAAGCCTTGAGTGTGGACACACTAAATCAGGAGGCCTAGAAGCCAGCATAAGATCAAGTAGTAGACTTGTAAGCCTCCTGATCAAAACTGTGGTTTTGATTTGCATTTCCCTGATGATGATTAGTGATGTTGAGCATCTTTTCATGTATGTTGTCTTTAGAAAAATATCTATTCAAATCCTCTATCCATTTTTTAATCAAGTTTTTTTTTTTGATGCTGAATTGTCTGAGTTCTTGTATGTTTTGGATATTGACTCCTTATTGAAATACATTGTTTGTAAATGTTCTTCCATTCAGTAGGTTGCCTTTTAATTTTGCTGATAGTTTCCTTTGCTGTATAAAATCTTTTTAGTTTGATGTAGTCCCATTTATTTTTGTTTTTGTTTCCCTTGCCTGAGGAGACAAGTCCAAAAAATATTGCTAAACTGAATCAAGGAGCATACTGCCTATATTTTCTTTTAAAAGTTTTATTGTTTTAATTCTTACATGTAAGTTTTTAATCCCTTTTGAATTTATTTTTATATGTGGTGTGGGAAAGTAGTCCACACTTTCATTCTTTTGCATGTAGCCATCCAGTTTTCCCAGTAGCACTTACTGAACAGGCTGTCTTTCCTTCATTGTATAGTCTTGCCCCCTTGTAGATTAACTGACTTTATTAAGTGTGGCTTTATTTCTGGGTTCTCTGTTCCATGTCATTGATCTATGTGTCTATGTTTGTGCCATTTTCATGCTGTTTTGATTACTATAGCTTTGTAGTATAGTCTGAAGTTGGGGGCTTGATACCTCTAGCTTTGTCCTTTATCAAGATTGCTTTGGCTCTTTGGGAGTATATTTTTCATTTCAGTTATTGTATTCTTCAGTTCTGACTGGTTCTTTTTTTTTTTTTCCCCCTAATGCTTTGTTGAACCTCACACTGTGTTGCTCCATTCTTCTGCTAAGTTTGGAAAGCATTTTTAGTACTGTTGCTTTGAACTCTTTATCAGGTATATTACTTACATCCATTTCATTAGGATTTTCTCCTGGGGTTTTATTTTGTTCTTTCATTTCGAACAAATTACTTTAAAAACTTTTTTTTAATTGGAGTAGGATTGATTTGCAATGTTGTGTTAGTTTAATGTGTACCGCAGAGTGAATCAGTTATACATATATCCGCTCTTTTTGAGAGTCTGTTCCCATATGTCACTACAGAGTGCTGAGCACAATTCTTTGTGCTGTACAGTAGCTCCTTGTTGGTTATCTATTTTACGTATTGTAGTGTGTTATGTCAGTCCCAGTCTCCCAGTTTAGTTCTGTCCCGCCTTCTCTCTCGTTATCCATTATTATTTTTGTTTTAAACAGTTCACATTTGTCTAGATTTCCTCACACGTTCACTGACATCTTTGACCACTATCTTTGAGTCTCAGATCTTTGATCAGAGATTTGTTCCCTTAGGCCTGAAGTACTTCCTTTAGAATTTTCTTTACCAAAGGTCTGTTTGGGGTAAACTCATTCAGTTTTTGACCTGGATTCCTTCAAGAAACTGACTTTAATTCTTTTTTATATTCTTGTTCTTGAAAGATATTTCTTTGGGCATAAAAACATAGGATGACATTTATTTTCTTTATGCACAGTAAATATATTGTTTCATTGTCTTTCAGCTTTCACTTTTGCTTTTTTGAGTTGAACTATAATTGCCACTCCTATGTAGATGATATTTTTTTCCTCCGCTTTAATGGTCTTCTTTTTTCTTTGGTGTTTGGAAGCTTCACTGGTTTGTCTTAGTGGGAATTTCTAAAAAACCCAGTGGTATGAGGACTGCTGTCTTTTACCACTTCCGTAAATTCCCAGTCATGGTTTCCTCGACTGGTGCCTCCACTTTAATGCTTCTGTTATTTCCTCCTTAAATGGGGCCTAAGCTGGACCCTTTCATGTTGTCTGTGCTTTCAAACCTCTATTTTACATTTCTATCTCTCTGTCTCTCTGGAATGCATCCTGGTGCATATTTTTCAGAGTCGCTGTTTTCCTGAAACATGGAGAGCATTTTCCGTGTTGTCTGCGGAGGTGCAGTCTCTGGAGTCTGTGTTGGGTTGACTGTGCGGCCTGTTGTTTGTCCTGGCTTTCACTCAGGGCATGCGGTTTCTCTGCGTTCTGTGCTTTTACATGGTGAGCCGTTTGTTTTCCCTGGAGCTTTATCTGTGGGAATTTTTTTGAGGCTTGTGATGATGGTGTTACTCCAGTGAGGGCTTGTGTTTACTTCTGCCACTTACCTTGGCATAGTGCTAATCCAGGGCTAAATTTTCAATTAAATTCCGTACTTGAGATATGTGTGTGAGTGTATGTGTGTGTGAATCTGTCACACAATTAGTGTGAATTTGGACCACAAACCTGTGTGATAGCTGGTCTGTGGGAGTGAATTTTTAAAAATGTAAAAAATTTTAGGCAGGGCTGAGAATGAATCAGGCAAGGTTACTTTATTCTCTTTGTGTATTTCTACCGAAAGGTAGAGTTAGACTCTTTATGTGAGCGGCCCTAAAATTCTCCTCTCTTATCTACTTCCCTATAGCTTTGAGCACCAAATCTTTCTTTCCATTTAGGTTGTTGCTTCGATTCAAATGTTTATTTCCTTTTTCTGGCACGACTATAATAGCTGCTTTGTTTCTTGGTCCAAGCATCCCCACCCCCACCCCCACCCCCCAGTGCTCATTTTTATTTTGCTGTCAGGGTGATCTTTCTAAAAAGTAAAATGGATAATCTGATTGTCGTACAGACAGAGAAGAAATATTTGATGTGCAGAGAACTTCACAACTGTCTGTAGGCTGCAGTTGGACTCTCCCCTCATCTAGAGCAGACTCTCAACCATTTCCCTGCCTGCTGTGTTCTGTGCTCAGGCCACCCTAGATTCTGAGTAATCTCCAGCATCTTCTTGCCTTTGCACCTGCCATGGTCCCATGTAGGACACCTCCCAACCTCATGACTGGGCCTAGGGTGAGGCAAGTGAGTGTGGAGGCTGCAGAATTTAAGGAGGCGCTCGATGTCAGCTTCATGCAGATGCTGCATTGCTTCTGAATGAACTGCCTCATGCAGTTGTCAGAGTCCCGCTCGTGTTACCTGTCTGCCTGTTTCTGCTAAGTCGCTCAGTTGTGTCTCACTCTTTATGATGCTGTGGACTGGAAGCCTCCAGCCATGGGATTCTCCAGGCGAGAATACTGGAGTGGGTTGCCATGCCCTCCTCCAGGGGATCTTCCTGACCCAGGGATTGAACCTATGTCTCTTAAGTCTCCTGCATTGGCAGACAGGTTCTTTACCGCTAGCGCCACTTGGGAAGCCTTCCTACAAAAGGAATGTAGATTGTGCTGAATACCAAATCCCACGGGGACCAGAACTATGTCTGTTAGGTCCTGTATTGCCAGTGTCTGGAATGGTACCCAGCACAGATCTGGTACTCAGTAAATATTTGGTGAATGAATAAGTAGATTCTGAGTTTCTTGATGGCAGGGAAGAAGTCATATTCCTCTGTTCCCTGATGTTTTATAGTTCATTCACACTAGATCCTTAAAAGGTGTTTGTTTGTTAGCTGAACAAGTGGAAGGAGAGTCTGTTGAGTCCTGTCCAGGCCTGGGAAGTTTCTAGGTGTGAACCCCAGTACTGAGACTCAGGCCTTGTCTGCTTGCTCAGAGCTCCTTCCTCTTGGTGTTTTATGGAGGGTGTGGGTGCAGTTGGGTTGAGACTATTGAAGCTGGCTGGCCATCAGATCACTGGGAAGATGAATTCTTGAACCCCTTGCCCGGTGTCTCTTCTTCCATTTTTCAGGCAAAATCCAGGAATTTGCATTTTTTTAAGAATTTCTAAACCTAAATCTAGAATCTCCCAGCATCACAAAGAGTCAGCCAAGTCTGATGGTAGATGAAGTAGAAGTTTTCTTTTGAAAACTTCCTATTGGTGAGTTCACACGTAAATAAAAGCAGAGTCAAGATTTGTCAGGGATCTCCAGCGGTTTTAAAGCTAGGCCAGATGCCTTTCTTTAAAGAGGGGTTTAGGCTGAGGTTTGTTTCCCCGTGTGGGCAGACAGTCTCTAAGTCACCTAAGAGCCCTCCACTGTGGGGAGGCCCCCCCGGGGGGGGCGCCCACAGACCCGCTTGCCCACCATGGGCGCGGCGCTCCATCGGCTGGCAGGAGTGCCCGGGCCCTGCGCTCAAGAACCGGTTCTGATGTGTGCTCTTGGCAGTTCTGCCAGCAGCCATTTCAGAGCTTTCGAAGCCCTTGGTTGGTGGGCTGGCACAGGTCTCAGCAGGAAGTTACCCTGAGTGCGATTTGAACAGCAGGTGGATCAAATGCCGCTGGCAGAAACTTCTGGTTCTGGAGACCACCTGGGATCCGGAGCCCACTCCACAGGTAGCTCACAGCCTGCACCGTTCACTGCTCTCTTTGGGGTTCCAAAGAGTGTCAAAAGGGACTTTGCCGGTGGCTCAGAGCTCAGTGGCTCTCTGTTCTGTTCAGTCAAGTGTAGATACCAGGACACACAGCACCAACAGTTGAATTTTCCAAATATTTCCTTGAATTTTTAAAAGAATAGTGATTGCCATAAAGATTTCAGATCTTACATTAGCAAATCTTACACATTAACAAGTTTTCCTTAAATGTGCCACAAGACATCCTGAGCGTGTGGAGCAGGAGGATAAGGCATGGCCACGAATATGGTATTTGTACAGTTCAGATCTGATCTCTGTTTACTATCCATCTTCACGAAGATTGTAATGCCATCCCAGATGATATCATCCTAAATGGACGGACTGAAAAGTGTTGGTAGTGAAGAAAGCAGCAAGGAAGAAAAAAAAGTCAAGCTTAAAAAATTAGAGTTCTTAAAGAAAATAACTTCCTCATCAAAGAAGGAATTCCAGAAATAACTGAGATAGCTGATGAAACATTTAAAATAGGTGAAGGGAAAGCAGGAACATTTGGTGTGAACCTTGACCCTGCAGTGGTGTTGAGGTCTGAGAAGTACACTGCAGGCATTTGGAAATAATAGGTGTCATGGAGGAATCATAGTCAGCGGCCTTAAAAATAATGCACTCCCCAAGAAATAAACACCTAAGCTAAGTCGTTAGGAATTCTCAGTGAGAGACAGAAATAGTGCCTGTCGTTCCCATTGCTCTTTAATTTCTATTCCTACCGTTTCATTATTCACGTTTCTGTGCACTTCATCTATTTATTCAAAATGTGATTCCAGACGACAGGCAGCAATCCCAGGGTTCTGCGTCTCACACAGCCCTTTCCGCCCGAGAAACAGAAATTATATAACTTGTTTTCAAGTGTGCAGCCTGGGAGGATTCACATGTTCGGTTTGCTGAGCTTCCAGGAAATAATTTTAAGTGTTTATCTAAAGTTTATTCAGACTTTCTTGATCTAGAAGTTAGACAGGCAGTCTAGCAGAGAATTGAAAGAAACCAGGCTCTGCAGAGGCGGAACTCTTCAGTGCAGCCCGAGGGTGGATCCGGGACACCCCAGGGCCTCCACTCTGGAGAGTAGGAGGCCGATTCCAGCGCGTTAGGGACCGAGAGCGCCATCAGTATTAGCGCTTACTGCCATTGCCTGCTGCTCACTGTCCAGGTGGCTTGCTGTGTCGTAACCTGCATAACACGTCAGCCCATAAGCTGTTTCACTTCACCCCTGCTTGTGGGTCAGGAATCTGGAAGGGGTCAGCGGGATGGCCCCTGTGTGGGTTGCAGTCAGATGCTTGTCGTCTGAAGGCTTTCCTAGGCTGGGTGGCCACGTGGGCTCCCTCACGTGGTGGACCATTTGCTGGCTGGCTGCTGGGAGCCACGCGGGGCTGATTCCCTGAAGCATCTTTCTGTGGAGGCGCCATCATGCTGAGCCGCGTTAGTCAGACTCCCTAGATGGGGGCTGACTGCTCCAAGAGCCAGGGTCCCAAGAGAGCCAGGCAGAAACTTTATGGCCTTTCCTGACCTAGCCACAGAGAGCACTTTCATTGCACTCTGCTGGTCAAAGTGGTCACAAGTCCACTCAGACTCAAAGGGACACGACATGTACTTCACCTCTTGACAAGAAACTGGGGAAGGCGTTTGTGGCCATGAAAAAATGTCACAGGCAAAATCCAGGCATCAAATAAAATAAGAGCTTACTTAGTCCTCATAAAACCCCTGTGAGGTAGGCACTATTATTATTCATGTTTTACAGATAGGAAATCTAGGTTCAGCGAGGTTAAGTAATTTGTCCTAGGTTGCCCAGCTAGTAAGTGATTGTCTCCAAAGACAGTTGTACAGATGTCTGTCTCCAAAGCTTTACTGGCTCTGTTAATTTGCACTGTGTTTGAAAGGCTCTAACTTCGTCCGAGATCTCAAGCATTGCAGATGTTCAAGGCAACTGGATAATTCCACCCCATCTGGAATGTCAGCACAGGAAGTCTGGGTAACCTGTCAGTCTGCTGGAAACAGGGAGCATTCATCTGAGGATGTGGTCCATTGCCCTGAGGTAGGGAGGTGTTCGGTTCCATTATTCGGAGATAGAAGCTGGGCTGTTATTACTCAAGTAGCCAAGATGAAACTAGAATCCTGTGTGATACCGGGGGAGGTGATGGTGACTCCTCTGAGGTGAATAAACATGAGACAGCTGTGATGATTATAGGGGGAGGTCCCTGCAGCAAAGGTGTACGCTGGTCATTGGCCTGTCCAGTGTGAGCTCTGCCAAGTGCCCATGTGGACAGATAGAACCACAGGGTGTTTGGCCTGCCTGGCTGACAGCAGGTGCCGTCATGAAGGACCCAGGCTGAGAGGAGCACAGAACATGCAGGCTCTTAGGCATTTTATGTCTAATGTGGAGTTTCTTAGGAGGTATGCCAAAACAAGGGAGTAGACCAAGACGTGGATCTGGGAAATGCGGGGACCAGTATAAGAGATAAATAAAGGATTTTCTAGTTTTATAATTTATGAGGTTTTGAGATGATAGCTATCAGTAGTCTTAGAAATCAGTCAGCACACTTTGAACAGGGGGATATGGAAGACTTTAGACAGGAAGTTTCTAGAGCAAATAAAATGGACCTGATGGTTAACCATATGCATCTTAACTATGTTGAAAATAATATTGATAGAGGTTTTAAAAAGTTGGGGAGCTTAAGGGAGAATCAATGATTTGTTGTTGTTGTTTAGTTGATCAGTCTTGACCGACTCTTTGCGACTCCATGGACTGTAGGATGCCAGGCTTTAATGTCCTTTGTCTCCCAGAACTTGCTCAAACTCATATCCAGTGAATCAGTGATGCCATACAGCCATCTCATCCTGTCATCCCCTTCTCCTCCTGCCCTCAATCTTTCCCAGCATCAGGGTCTTTTCCAGTGAGTCAGTTTTTCACATGAGGTGGCGAAAGTATTGGAGCTTCAGCTTCAGCATCAGTCCCTTCCATGAATATTCAGGGTTGATTTCCTTTAAAATTGACTGGTTTGATCTCCTTGCAGTCCAAGGGAGAGTCTTCTCCAACACCACAGCTCAAAAGCATCAATTCTTTGGTGCTCAGCTTTCTTTATGGTCCAGCTCTCACATCCATACATGACTACTGGAGAAACCATAGCTTTGACTAGATTGGACCTTTGTCGGAAAGTAATGTCTCTGCTTTTTATTTTATTTTACTTTTTTAAATTTATTTTTATTAGTTGGAGACTAATTACTTTACAATATTGTAGTGGTTTTTGCCATACATTGACATGAATCAGCCATGGAGTCACATGTGTTCCCCATCCTGATCCCCCCTCCCACCTCCCTCTTGCCTCTGCTTTTTAATACGCTGTCTAGGTTTGTGATAGCTTTTCTTCCAAGGAGCAAGTGTCTTAATTTCATGGCTGCAGTCACCATCTACAGTGATTTTGGAGCCCCCCAAAATAAAGTCTGTCACTGTTTCCATTGTTTCCCCATCTATTTGCCATGAAGTGATGGGACTGAATGCCATGATCTTAGTTTTTTGAATGTTGAATTTTAAGCCAGCCTTTTCACTCTCCTCTTTCACCTTCATCAAAATGCTCTTTAGCTCCCCTTCGCTTTCTGCCATAAAAGTGGTGTCATCTGCATCTCTGAGTTTATTGGTATTTTTCCCGGCAGTTTTGATTCCAGCTTGTGCTTCAATCAGTCCGGGATTTATCATGATGTACTCTGCATATAAATTATATAAGTACGGTGACAATATACAGTCTCAACGTACTGCTTTCCCAATTTGGAACCAGTCCATTGCTCCATATCTGGTTCTAACTATTGCTTCTTAACCTGCATACAGGTTTTGCAGGAGGCAGGTACAGTAGCCTGGTATTCCCATCTCTAAGAATTTCCCACAGTTTGCTGTGGTCCACATAGTCAAAGACTTCATTTAACGTAGTCAATGAAGCAGAAGTAGATGTTTTTCTGGTATTCTCACACTTTTTCTATGATCCAACGAATGTTGGCAATTTGATCTCTGGTTCCTCTGCCTTTTCTAAATCCAACTTGAACATCTGGAAGTTCTCTGTTCACATACTGTTGAAGCCTCTCTTGGAGAATTTTGAGCATTACTTTTCTAGCATGTGAAATGAGTGTAATTGTGCTGTAGTTTCATCATTCTTTGCATTGCCCTTCTTTGGGATTGAAATGAAAACTTATCTTTTCCAGTCCTGTGACCTTTGCTGAGTTTTCCAAATTTGCTGGCACATTGAGTGCAGCATTTTCACAGCATCATCTTTTATGATTTGAAATAGCTCAGCTGAAATTCTATCATCTCCACTAGCTTTGTTCATAGTGATGCTTCCTAAGGCCCATTTCATTTTGCACTCCAAGATGCCTGGCTCTAGGTGAGTGACCACACCATCATGGTTATCTGGGCCATTAAGATCTTTTTTGTATAGTTCTTACCTATCAGAGGGCTTCCCTTGTGGCTCAGCTGGTAAAGAATCCACCTGCAATGCTGGAGACCTGGGTTTGATCCCTGGGTTGGGAAGATCACCTGGAGAAGGGAAAGGCTACCCACTCCAGTATTCTGGCCTGGAGAATTCCACGGACTGTCCATGGGTTTGCAGAGTTGGACACGACTGAGCGACTTTCACTTTCACTACCTATCAGAATCAATCTTAGGTAAAAATGAGCCAATTATTAACTGCTGGAAAGCTGTAACTTGTACATGAAAGGAACTATTGTACAGTAATTGGCTCAGTAGAATTCAGTATTCATATAACCTTAATAAAATGAACCATGAATGTTGGCTTAACTATATATTGGTTGTAACTGTATTCTGTAAGAGGAGGGGAAAGAATGAGGTATGTGAGAGAGATTTGCAAGACAGGAAAGTGCAAAGAGAGCTACAGTCATATCAATTATAATAGGAGGTCGATCAATAATAACTGAAATGTATGAATTCAGAGATAGCAACATGAGCATCTCATGTGAGAAAGTGGAAGTCAATATTAGAAGAGTTGAAAGTGTTTAAACTATTTCTTTGGAATGCAGGATTCAAGAGTGGATGGAGCAGAACAGATGTCTGCTACTCTATTTTTGTTTTAGAACCCATGTCTGATAACTGATATCTGGGTCATCTGTTGGCCTGTTTCTATTATCTATTTTTTTCTCTTGGGTTTGTCTGTTGGCATACATTAAAATTTTGATTAATTGTCAGACATTATATATGAAGAATTATAGCTGCTTGAGTGATGATATCTTTGTCAAAGGTTTTTTTCCCCCCAGTTTTTGCCAGATAGTTAAAATTAGGTACATTGCTTTCCATCATTAGTTGATTTGAGGTTGGATTTCAGTGTTTGTAAAGGCCTCATCCATTTAAATTCAATTTTACTTTTAGGGTATAATCCTTGAAAGGTTCTAATTAGATCTGGGGATATTTATGCAATAGTCATGAATTCCAGTTTTTATCTTCCTAGTTTTGCGAGATTGTGGGCAGCTTGTTTTCCCCACTCTCTTACATGTTTCTCCTGAGAGAATATCCTTAATAAATAACATACACACAAATTCTTGGCTTGGATTCTGCCTCTGATATAACCCAGGTTAAGACAACATCTATTAATAAAGCAAAATTATATGGGCAGACAAAAGTAAGATTTAGGGATTAGTAAACCCATTTCTCAATTGTACTCAGGCCAGAACCAGCCCACACATTTCTGTGTTCCATCCTGAGGACCCTGAAAAACTAACCTTTATTTTATTTTACTTTTAAGATTTATTTTATAGCTGCTCATTTTATACTGGATAAGCAGAAGTTGGGAAAGAAATAAAGGAAATAATGCAGACTTAGATCCACTGTCAGATACTTGGGTTTCTGTTTGGCTCAGCTTAATTCTGTTACGAGAAGTTACAGTTAAGGCCTTCCATCTAAGTGTTTTTCTAAAGATAACTGACTCCAAAATATTCGAACTTTTAACTCACAATTTCTCAACCTGCTGTGCACATCTGGAGTTTGCTTTTATGACAGAGAAATTTTTTCTTCCTCAAATGTGCCCAGCTTTCCGTAGGGTGGGCTTCCTGTAGGTGTGGGACTGGTTGAGCATGATCTTGAAGCCACACTGGGAATCCTATAAATTCTGGAATATGTTCTGTATTATCCTTAGAGACAAAATAATTTTAGTGAGAACTTTATTCCTACTTCCATTTTGATCTCGAGGAAAGCAAAATAATTTCCCTGAAGATTCCACATCTATATTCAAAGAGATTTAGCATAGAAGATCAATAACAGAGATATAAAATTGATTTAAATAAATTTTTGGCATGCTGCAGTTCATGGGGTCTCCAAGAGTCAGACACGACTGAGCAACTGAACTGAACTGAACTGAAAATTGATTTTGCACATTAAAGTTCAATTTAACTTTAAGTGGACTCTTACTGAATCAGTTCTTCATAGTTTATCGTTCAACAATGAATGACTGTTCATTCATTGTTCCAAGATGAGTTGTTTTTGTGACCATTGTGCAGACAGGAATCTTGGTCCCGAGAGTTCCCTGAGTGTTTATATGTTGAACAGTATTAGATGCGGAGCACAGATGCCAGGGCTCACTGACCCTTAGTGCAGTGTCTCTACCCCTTCATAAGCTCGGTGTGGAGGCAGTGCTGTCGTGACCAGAGTCTGGACATTGAGGTCAGCCTGCGTGGCTTTAAATGCCACCTTTACTCCTCATGAACCATGGGCATGGGGAATGGTCACTCCTTGAATTCACTGTACGTGGGGCCACCAGACTTTGGACACCTCCTGACGTAATGCTTTAGGAAATACAGTTCATCTGTGAAATATTCCTGACGGAAAACAGGAAACTGAATCTAACCAATCTAACTTCTAGAGTTGCCTTCAATTACAGAAAATATGGCTGAAAGAGGAACAAATTCATGACACTACAGGGGAATGAATGGACGTATTTGAGATTTGGGACATTTGACAGAACTGCTATGTAGTTTCTGCAGATCACAGGGGAAAATCAAAGGGAGAAAGGGTGAGTGTGAGTACGAGTGTGTGTGTGTGGGTGTGTGTCTCTTGTGGATTAAAGGAAACTCAACTGACATAACTAAGAGCCATGTACGAACTTGTTTGCACCCTGATTCCAACAAACCAACTGTAAAGGGGATTTTTAAGACAACTGGGAAAATTAGATTATGGTCTGAGAGTTATTATTTATAATTTTATCGTTGTTGTTCAGTTGCTCAGTTATGTCCAACTCTTTGCGACCCCATGGACTGCAGCATGCTAGGCTTCCCTGTCCTTCACCATCTCCTCGGAGCTTGCTCAAACTCATATCCATTGAGTTGGTGATGCTATAGATATGATAATTATATTTATGTAAAAGATGCTGATTTTTTATTCCAAGTTTATTGAGATCTACTTGACATAAAGTACTGTGTAAGTTTAAGGTGTATAGTGTAATGATTCAACTTATATACATCATGATCACAGTAGGTTTAGTGAACATCCATCATCCCGTGTAAATACAAAATGAAAGAAGTAAAAATAATTTCTTCCTTGTGTTGAGAACTCTTATGATTTGCTCTGTCATACATAAAATGTCATACGTAAAATGGAGCTGTGTTAGTTGTATCTATCACGTACATCACGTCCCTAGTACTTATTTATCTTATAACTGACAGTTTGTTATGAACAGTCTTGTCTTATTTATCTTATGAACTGACAGTTCCCCCTCCCCCACCCCTGCCTCTTGGTAACCACACATCTGATCTCTTTTTTTCTGAGTTTGGTTGTGTTTGTTTTTAAAGTATAATTGAACCACATCACTACATGTTATTTCCTGTTACATAACCTAGTCTTTTGATATTTCTATAGATTGCAAAAATGAGCATTGTGATAAGCCTAATTACAATATGTTGCCATACAGAAATATTACCTAGTTATTGATATTATTCCCTGCTCTGTACATTTCATACTTGTGACTCATTTATTTTGTAACCGCAAGTTTGTACTTCTTAATTGCCCTTACCTATTTCCTTCTTTGTCCTACTCCCTCCTTTCTGTAAACTACTTGTTTGTTCTCTGATTCTATAACTCTGTTTCTATTTTGTTTGTGGATTTGTTTTAGTCCAGTTTTATTCTTTTGCATGTAGCCATCCAGTTACTTTTTAGATTCCACATATAAGCAAAATCACACAGTATTTGTCTTTTTGTCTGACTTATTTTATTTAGCATATTACCCTCTAGGTCCATCCATATCATTGCAAATGGCAAGATTTCATTGTTTTTTATGGCTGAGTAATATTCCATTGAATATGTGTCTGCCATATTTTCTTTGTATACTGACTGCTTCCATGTCATGGCTTTGGTAAATAATGCTGCAATGACTGTTGGGGTGCATATGTTCATCTTTGCTAATTACTGTTTTTGTTTTCTTTGGGTAAATATCCAAAAGTAGAATTGCTGGGTCAATACTAGTTGTGTTTTAAACTTCTTGAGGAATCTCCATACTGTTTCCCATTGTGGCTCAATCGGTTTATATTTCCACCAACAGTGCATGAGGGTTTTCTCCATATCCTTGCCAACATTTATTTGTCGTCTTTTTGATGACAGCCCATTCTGACAAATGTGAGGTGATATCCCATTGTGGTTTTGGTTTGCATTTTCCTGAATTAGTGATTTTGAGAATCTTTTCATGTGCTTATTGGCTATCTGCATGTCTTCTTTGGAAAAATATCCACTGAGATCATCTTCCCATTTTTAAATTGGATTGTTTGGTTTTTTTAATATTGAATTCTATGAGTTCTTGTGTATTTTGGATATGAACCCTTTATTGAATACGTTGTTTGCAAATGTCTCCTCCCATTCATTAGGTGACTCTTTTGTTTGTTGATAGTTTCCTTCACTGTGCAAGAGTTTTTAAGTTTGAAGTAGTCCCATTTGTTTATTTGTTTTTGTTTTCTTTGCCTGAAGATACATATCCCCCAGAATATTACTGAGACTGATGTCAAAGATCTTTACTGCTGCTTTTCTTCTAGGAGTTTTATGGTTTCAGGTCTTATGTTTAAGGTTTTAATCCATCTGAGTTTATTTTTGTGCATAGTGTGAGAGAGTAATCCAGTTTTTTCTTTTGTATGTAGCTGTCCAATTTTACCAACACCACTTATTGAAGAGGCTGTCTGTTCCCACTGTATATTCTTACTCCGTTGTCATTGATTAATTGCCCCTAAGTACATGAGGTTATTTCTTGGCTGTCTATCCAATGATCTCTGCATCTCTTTTTGTGCCAGTAATGTACTGTTTTGATTACTATAGCTTTGTAATATATCCTGAAATCAGGGAGCATGATACCTCCAGCTTTGTTCTCTCTCAGAACTATTTTGACTATTTGGGGTCTTTTAGTTTTCCACACAAATTTTAGAATTGTTTGTTCTGGTTCTGTGAAGAATGCCATTGGCATTTTGATAGGAATTGCATTGAATGTGTAGATTTCTTGGATAGTATGGTTATTGTAATAATATCCTCCAATCCATGAACATGATATATCTTGCTGGCTGTTTGTGTCATCTTCAGTTTCTTTCATTAGTGTCTTATAGTTTTCTAGGAACAGATTGTTTACCTCCTTGTTTAGATTTATCCTAGATATTTTGTTCTTTTTGATATTATTGTGAATAAGATTATTTCCTTTATCTCTCTTTCTGATAGTTCATTGTTAGCATATAGAAGCACAACAAATTTTGTACATTAATTTTGTATCTTGCAGTTTTACCAAAGTTTTTGATGAGTTCTCATAGTTTTTTTTACTAGCATATTTTGGATTTTCTATATATACTATCAAATCATTTTCTAACAGTGACATTTTTACTTCTTTTGCAATTTGAATTTGTTTTACTTCCTTTTCTTGTCTGATTGCTGTGGCTTGGATTTCCAGTACTATGTTGAATAAAAGTGGTGAGAGTGGGCTGTTGAATAAAATGGTGAGAATGGGTAATCTTGTCTTTTTCCTGATCTTGCTTTCAGCTTTTCACTGTTGCGTATGATGTTAGCTGTGGGCTTTTCACATACAGCCTTTATTATGTTGAAGTGTGTTCCCTCCATGCCCACTTTCTGAAGAGGTTTTTTTTTTTATCATAAATGGATGTTAGATTTTATAAAAAAATACTTTTCTGTGTCTATTGAGATGATCATATGATATTTATTTTCCAATTTGTTAATATGGTGTTATCACCTTTATTGATTTGTAAATATTGAGCCATCCTTGCATTCCTGGGATAAATCTCACTTGACCATGGTATATGAACCTTTTCATGTATTGTTGGACTTGGTTTGCTAGTACTTTATTGAAGATTTTTGCATATGTGTTTATCAGTGATATGAGACTGTAATTCTCTCTTTTTTGGTGGTATCTTTGTCTGGTTTGGGTATCTGGGTGATGCTGGCCTCATAGAATGAGTTAGGAAGCATTCCTTCTTCTGCAATATTTTGAAATAGTTTGAGAAGTACAGTGGTTAACTCTTCTCACAGAGTTTGATAGAATTCCCCTCTGAAGTCAGCATCAGTGTCTTTATGGAAGAACCAGTTCCCCTAATTGTCTGCTGCTAATGTCTGTGTCCCCAGGGTGAGCTCAACTTACCGCCTGCCTCTCCAGGAGGTGCTCCAGGACCATCAGGTAGCTCTGACTCAGGCTCCTTTCAAATGACTACTTCTTGCCTGGGTCCTGGAGCAGGTGAAGTTTTGTGTCTCCCTTCAGAGTGAAGTCTCTATTTTCCACAGCCCTCTGGCTTTCCCAAAAGTAAGCCCCACTGACCTTCAAAGCCAAGAGTTTTGGGAACTTGTCTTCCTGGTGCAGGACCCCTGGCTGGGGAGCACGATGTGGGGCTTGGACCCCTCACTCCTTGGGGCGAACCTCTGCAATTATTCTTCCACTCGTGAATCACCCACTGGGAGTATGGGTCTAGACTATCCCATGACTCTGCCCCTCCTCCCCTCTTGTTATGTTTCCTTCTTTATACCTTTAGTTCTAGAAGATCTGTTCTGTTAGTAGTATTCTGTGCTTTCTCACCGTAGCTGCACCATTGAGAGCTGGGATTTTGGTGCCTGTGGAGATGAGCTCAGGGTTTGTCTACTCCTCCATCTTGGCCACATCCCTGAAATATCCATATTTTTAAAGATATGTGTATTGCATGGAATATGTGGCAGTGAAATGATTGAAATAATATGACGTATACATTTTACTTTAAAAGTTCAGAAAAAAAATTGGACTAAGCAAAGGTGGCAAAATGTAGAAAATTACTGAATCTGAGTGATGGATTTATGGGAGTTTTCTGTATCACTCTCTCTGCTTTTACAGGGTTTAAAAATTTTCATAATAAGATAGGATCTATCCAAAATTTGGCCACTTTCTCCCGTCCATGCCCTGCTATTATCCTGACCCAAGCCGCCAGCCTCTCTCTCCTGTGATAGTCTCCTGACACATCTCCCTGCTTCTACCCCTTCCTCCCTGCAGTCCCATCTCAGTGCAGCAACCAGAGCAAGCCTTTAAAACATAGGTCAGGGACTTCCCTGGTGGTCCAGTGGCTAAAACTCTGCATTCCCGATGCAGAGGGCCCGAGTTCCGTCCCTGGCTAGCGAGCTCGACCCCTCGCACTTCAACTAAGACCCAACATAGCCAAATAAATAAAATAGAATTTAAAACAAAAACACAGTCAAACCACAACATTCCTCTGCACAAAGCCCTCCAGCAGCGCGCGTCCTCTTGAGCGTGGCCTGCTCTGCACCAACCGGCCACCGTGCTCTCCTGTGACTTCTCTGCCCTCGTGGCGTCATCCCCTCCCCTGGCTCACTCTGCGTCCACCTCGCTGGCCTCCTGGTTCTTCTTTGGACCTTTCAGCATGCTCTCACTGTAGGGCCTTTCCACTTCCCATTTCCATTTTCTGGATAGCTCTCCCTAGATGTTCATCTGCCTTCTTCTCTCACCTCTCAGATCTTCGCTCAAGGGTCAGTTTCTCGACGAGGCTGACCCAGGTCATCATATCTAAAGCCATGCCCTGTCCTCTGATCCTGGGCACAGCCCTTCCCGTTTCCCGAGCCCATTTTCTTCCTAGTGCTCCCCTTCATTTGACATGCTGCGTATTTCACCCATTTATCCTCTCATTGACTGTCTTCCCCTTCAGGAATGAGAACAGAGATTTTTGTCTGTTTTGTTCCTGGCTTTAGCCTCAATGTTTCGAATGGTGCCTGGTATCTATGAGGTACTCAATATTTTAAAAATGTTATTGATTTTATCTCATTTATTTTTCATCATTAATGCAAGGTAATATGCATTCTCTCTCTAAGTCATTCAGTCATGTCCAACTCTTTTGTGACCCCGTGAACTGTAGCCTGCCAGGCTCCTCTGTCCATGGGATTCTGCAGGCAAGAATACTGGAGTGGTGTGTCATTTTCTTCTTCAGGGGATCTTCTCAACCCAGGGATCGAACCTGGCTCTCTCTGCATTGCAGGAAGATTTTTTACTGTCTGAGTCACCAGGGTTTGGGACATTATCGTGGGGTAAGAGCAGGCCTTGATTCAGAGTGGGTTGGTCTGAATTTCAGATCTGCCGTTTCCTAGCTAGAAATGTGATCTTGGAAAAAGTATTCTCTCGACCTCAATTTGTTCATCTTTGAAGTGGAGAGAATGCTACTCTCTTCTGTCTATCAGGATCAATATATCACATGTTACAGATGATGTATGAAAAATGTTTTTCAGAGGTCTTTGTTCTCAAAGAGTGTACACTTGGGAAGGCAAAATATATAATCCAAAGTAAATATTATGTACTCAGGTGAGGTCTTAGCACAGGAACCTTGCCAGTCTTTCTTTTCCACTGCATAAAATGTAGACATTGGACTAGATGATCTCTAAGGGGCCTTTAGTTCAGAGATTTTGTGATTTTGTTGTGGGCTATTTAAGATTTTTAAATTTTTAGATTCCAAGCCGCAGGGACCCAGGACAGCATTTAATATACCTCTGGGTCACTTGGGAAATATACACAAAAGACACGCGTATCCTCCTTGAATATAAGATAAAGGAAGGTGACAGGATAATCTCGTTTTTATATAATTCTCATCTTAAAAGCAGGAAGTATCAACGGAGAGAGAAAAGGAACAAAAACCAAGCATTGAACTCTGGAAAGTTTACGTGCGATCAAGGCAGATGGACTCTGTTCACAATGGACTGTCAATCCTTGACTAAACAGTCAGACAAACACTTAAAAGAAACTCAAAGCCAGTTGTAAGGTAAATGGCGGAGAAGGCTTTTTGCCCACTCAGTTGGGCTAAAAGCTTCTGGACAAGAGCTCAGGGCTTACAGACAAGAGGAAGCAGCAGTGGGGGCTGCATCGGGGAATAAAAGCAGAGGCATGGAGTAAACAGGTTTTCAACAAGACACTCTGCCTGTTGAAAAGCCACTCTTAGCAAACCCTGCTGTTTACTTCCAAAGCAGTGCAGCAGGAAGCTTCAGAAAATGAGCCGGGCCAGCCAGGAAAACACGGAGCCGCACTGCCCTGCACGTGCATCTCCTGCCCGTTCCTGTCTTGCCATGACGCTGAAGCATGAGAGTAACGTGCTCCTTCCCCACATGAAGGAGCACAGACTTGAAGGGGTGCAGCCTTGGGAGAGGTGGGACGCAGAGGCGCTCAGGTCTGCCGTCAGGCAGGCTTCGTGTGCACCCTGGGCGTGTCACTCCGCCTCTCGGGGCCTCAGCTTGCTCATCTGTACAGTGGAGACAGTAAGAGTGACCACCTTGTGGGGTTGTCCGGAGGACTGAAGATCACACACTTCAAGTGTTTAATACCGGACTTGGAGCACTGTGATACATTCTGAGTCAACATTAGATATAATTGCCATTATTGTTTATTACGTTTATTTTGAAAACTGCATTGGTGTGGAAATACGAGGTAGCTCTGCCTAGCAAGCATAGAGTAATTTTTGGTCACCTTCCCCTGTGACTCTGGGAACCTTCGGATGTAGTCAGAAGATCACCCTAGGAAGATCCACCCGTGGCCGCTCTTTCCCGCCCCGTGTCTCCTGTAACTGCAGCCGGCCTCCAGGGCCCCATTAAAACAGCATTTCCTGCAGAGACCCTCAGTCCAAGATAAGTCCCCCACCCCCATTTCTTTCATAACCCTTACCACAATTGTAACTGGGTGTGATATATGTTATTATTTATTGAATGTGCAATGTAATTTTTTAAGAAGTTAGAAACATGACTTTCCTCTAAATGTGTAGTGAGTCCGTGTCAACGATTTATCTAAGTCAGAGATGAGCAGGATGGGGCTGTTCGCAGAGTGTTTGTCAGCTAGGTAAGGCCTGCTGAAGCTAGTTTGCTTCCTCCCAGGCAAAATAGGTTAATGCCTGCCAGGCAATAACACTGAGACTTGTGGGGTTATGTTTTGTACTAGACAAAAATCATTGGCTTCTCCAGTAGATCTAAGCCTACAAGTTAATATATAACCTCACAGGGTCTTGGCTTGTATCAGTGCTAAGTGATAAACCAAATAAAAGTACATTCTGCTGGAGAATGAAGTAACCCCTGGGGTGGTGGTAAAGCTTCCGCGCGGCTTTGAAAAGACATGCGTCATCTTTATGCCTTATTTCCAATACTTGAGTTGTTTTTCTTAAAAAATGTCTATCTCCTCATTTTATTCTTTAAAGCAATATGCTTATTACTCTTAATGATAAAGCATTTCTTATTAAAACCAAGAACAAAAAGGTACATTTACATATCATTGTTTAGGATGCCCAGTGCAATAAAATTAAAAGTAAATGCAGCTGACAGGAAGGCCAAGAGTCTACATATGGTACTAAATAAAAAATTAAGTAAAATGAAAAATATGCCATGATATTGGTGAAGAGACGATATAGGGAAATAAAATAAACCTGTTTTATTACCGTAATTGATATTTGACTTATAATTTTAACTGAAAGAACAAGCAAGCAAAATAGACAAGAAGATTGACAAAGGGTAATAACACGATAGCATTCTTGACAGATATTCAATCTATTTGTAAACAAAACAAAGTATCATTGCCTTAAATATATAGAACTATCAATAGAAAGGGCTTCCCAGGTGGAACTAGTGGTGAAGAACCTGCCTGCCAATGCAAGGAGCCACGAGAGACGTGGGTTCGATCCCTGGGTCAGGAAGAGCCCCTGGGGGAGGGCACAGCACCCCACTCCAGTATTCTCGCCTGGAGAGTCCCATGGACAGAGGAGCCTGGTGGGCTCCTGTCCACAAACAGTTGGACACGACTGAAGCAACTCAGCGCGTACATCAGTGGAAAGACAGAGAAGGCTCCTGAAAGGACTCTAGTTCAGCAGCAGGCAGGCCCCATGGTGCGGGGACCCTGTGGTCCTGTGACCCCAGACCTGCATGGTGCCTGGGGTCTGCACCGAGCCTCTGGATTTGGGGAAGGCCTGTCCCTGTTGTAACATCTTATTGGCTGTACCCTCTGGGGGTGCCTTGGCCCCCTGACTGGACCCAGTCCCCTTGGTAGGGTTGGTCCCCTAAGCTCATGTCCAGTGTCCAAGATTTTAATTTTGGATTTTTGTATTTAAATTCAAAAGATTGAGCTATCATTTCATTTTTGTCATGGTGCCTTTAGGTTTTATGATCAAAACCACGTTTACTTCATAAAAACAAAATGCTATTCTCTTTCTCTCTCTATATATATATATTTTAAATTTACTTATTTGCTTTGGCTGCCCTGGGTCTTCATTGCTGGCGCGGGCTTCCTCTTATTGTCACAAGCAGGGGCTGCTCTCTAGCTGCGGTGCGCGGGCTGCTCTCTGCAGTAGCTTCTCTTGTTGCGGCCCACGGGCTTAGTTGCCCCATGGCATGTGGGATCTTCTCCGGCCAGGGGTCGGGCTGGGGAGAAGAATGCGTCTCTGAGAAGTTGAGGTCTGAGTAGAGACCTGAAGGAGTGGCGGGGGGCGTGGTGAGGACGTGCATTCAGGTCCGGAGGTGCGGGCAGCCTCCAGCCTTGCCAGGAACAGGAGCTGGTCAGGGCATCCACGCAGCAGGGGTGAGCTGGGGCGCTGGCCGAGAGCACAGGGAGCGGGGCGGGGTGGCCGAGCCCTGGAGAGCCTTGCAGGCCACGGAGGGGTAGCCTGTACTTGAATGCATCGGGAGCCACTGAGGGCCACGGGGATTTTGAGCAGGAAGGTGACTTGATATAATATATTTTAAAAGAACTGTTGCTATCCTGTCTATAATTTATTTGGAATACTCTGGACATGGGTTCCAACACTGATGACCTTGATTTCATTATGGGTTGACGAGATCAGTCACTAACATGTTATTACTGAGTATATTTAAGAATTCTATTCAGTGCCACAATAGAACAGGAAGTGATGCCTTCCAGAGGTGGAAACAACCCAGTGGAGACTTAGAAAGCTGTTGGCCCGTGTCTCCCTGGTGGACCCAGATCTTAGTTCCCGTGTGCAGGTGTGTGAGCAATGTCAGTTTCCTCCCACAAGCATACGCCTACCATGAGCTGTCTTCTGCGGGCAGTTTTGCTTACATCTGGGTGTCATGTACCTTAGGGGGCTCGGATACATCCCAGCAGTGACTTTCCAAGTGTGGTCCCCAGACCACATCAGCATGACCTGAGAAGCTGTCGGAAATGCAGGATCTCAGTACCCATCCCAGGCCTGCAGAATCAGGAACCCCGGGGCTGGGCTCCATAAATCTGTACATTAGCAGGCACTCTGGGTAATTCTGGAGTTTTAAAGCCCCGCTAATATTGGAGAATAACTCCATCGTGGTGTCAAGTCCTGGTTGGGACAGCTGGTCTGCACTGCCCTCAGTCCACAGGGGGGCAGCTGAGGCCCCCGGTGCCCCTTTGGTGGTGCACACAGTTCAGCAGGGTCCTCATTCCAGATGGCAAGCTCTTTCCGGTCAGCCTCTGTCTCTGTCTCAGCTGAGTTCTGTGCGGTCCTTAGATGCGCTCTGTCCATGATGGTTCTGTTTTATCGGGTTATGGGAAATTTTGTGGCGGCGTTATCTAAACTCGGGCTGCCTGTGGCTGGTGTCTCTCAGCCTTGCAAGAGTATCCTGCCACGTCTTTGCTACTTGGAGACTTGGGGAACTCGTCCACACATGTCCGTTTCTCTTATGGGTCTTGATGCCTTCACTGCCTTTGTTCAAGAATGGGAGGCCAAGTCCTCTCTGCTCTGATTGCCCCAAACTTAACTGCAGTTTCTGTTCTTACTTTGGGCTCCTCGATGGGACAAGTGCAGGATTTCTCAGGACCCGTCAGAGTCTGAATGCATTTCATGTCATGTCTTCCCTCAGCAATTAAAGGAATGTTTTTTAGGCTCAGGCAAGAAAGCCTGCCTAGTTTTAGATGTACCTCACAGCACAAGCCATCCACCATCAGAGGAGAATGAAGACACCTTGGGGGAAGATGGCAAATAGTATCTTCACTCCCTTTGCTGACAAAGCAAACATGTTGCTTTTAATAATTAATGGAAAAATAGAACTATGGCTATGATGCATCTTCTTTGAAGAACTTTACCTGTTTATGTGCCAAATGCCTCTCTAATGCTTCTCAGATGCCCCGAATCTGGGAAGCCTGGACTCTGTCCTGTTGTGGAGACTCAGGTCGCCCACCGCTTTTGTGTCCTTGACCACTGCCAAGCCATTCACGGGCCAGTGAGCCGTGATGCTGTGGGTTTGATGGTGACTGCATCATTTACATAGTAAGTCTGCTTTTTTGGCCCTAATTATGTCACAAGAACTATAGTTATTATTATGTGACATCAGAGGTGTTACAAATATGAGGGCAAATGAATGATTGAAACCTAGTATTTGCTTTTGAGCTGATCTGGATGATCCAGACTAGCTTTAGGGGAAATTTTAAAATTATTTATGAAATGAAACCAGAAATTAAAACTTTTTTAAATGAAAACTTTGTGTACTTCTGAGACTATGTCCTTAGCTGCCCCAGGGATACTTGGGTTCAAGTTGAAAATAAACTTTCTTTGAATGTCTGGGGTCATTGCTGTTGTTCAGTTGCTCAGCTGTGTCCGACTCTTTGCGACCCCATGGACTGTAGCCCGCCAGGCTCCTCTGTCCTTCCTTATCTCCCGGAGCTTGCTCAGACTCATGTCCACCGAGTCAGTGACCAGTGGCCTTATACTGATGTGCCGCAGACACCATGCTTTTGGGGTCATGTTGGGATCATGGTGCCGCTTGCCCGTGCCTCCCGCCCCAGTTTCCCCTGTCCACGTGAGATGTATTTGTGCATGCTTTCAGGGAGAGAGTGTGGTCTTATTTCTGGAAATAAAAAAGCCAGCACTTGGATGTGAAATGAAGGAATTCCTGGGAAAGATGAGGTTGATTGCAGTGGAAACGTTTTAGTGACAAACTCGTTGTCACTCATCCTTATAAACATGTGGCTCGTGATCTCCATTTGGAGGAAAAATGTCGCGCCAGCACATTTTTAGTCTTGCTTGTAATCCGCAGTGGCTTGGAGTGGTCAGAGTCTAATCATGCCTGCTTTTGACAGACATTCAGAGTAAGGCATCTTCCTAGCTCTGAGTCTCACAAAGTGGCATGCAGAAGAAACCGAACGCCAGCCATAGGACTTCAGAAGAGTCCAGACCTCCCTCCTGACTGTCCATCACGCTTCTTTCATTCCCTGGCTGCTTCCCACAGGGGACGACCCTGGCTTTTGCTAACACTGATTGGACTAAGAAATGGTTTTCTGAGAAGTGTGTGTGTGTGGGGGGGAATCAACTCCCTGCAAAGTATTTTTTCAAAGTTATGTTCTTCTCTAATCTCTGAATTGCTGGAGAAGCCTCTCAAGCTGTCTGCTGGCCGCGATTTTTGGCCACGTCGTTACTCAAGCCAAGCTGATTAAGACTAATTTTGGTCAAAATAAATTCATGCCTGGGCAGACAACCAATGTGCAGAGTCTCAGCCAGAGACAATTAAATCAAGATTCATCTTATGGAGATGCTTAATAACTACTGTGGTATTCAGCACAATCCTGATGAACCACTGGCAGCATCATGTTCCCAGTGTGTAAGGCGATCCTAGAATTTATTTGCTGTCTTTCTTCTCACTTTAGAGTTGCTCTTTGGTTCTGGCACATTATTCCCTCTGGTGATGGTTTCAAATCAGCCTGTCTGATTCATGGCTGCACAGAGGAGGTTTCCTCCGGAGCTAGTCAGATAATTGTTGAAAAAGAAAGCGTGGAGAGACAGATGGTAGACTTTATTTTACTGGCTCATCTGCTTTTGCAGGGGATGATTATATATTCAAAGTAAGTGGTACCAGAAGTCGTATCTCACTGAGGTTCATCTCACGTGTTTCCTTTTGGAGAACCTAAAATAGGGCTTCAGGGACAGCTTAAACCTCAGCAAGTGCAGGGAGCCGGCCCCCTAGGACATGGCCATGATGTGGCCTGGGGCTGAAGACGAGGTCCGAGGGGTCACTGGCTTTGACTTTCTGGTCCTTGTGCTGCCTCACTTTCAGATCTCACTTTCAGATGAGAGTGTAGTTTTGGCTTGAACTCTTTGAGTGACGGAATCTTCTCTACTTCCACTTTTGATGGTTCAACTTTGACATCATTCTGTCTTCTTCTGGGCTGATATTAACTTCTGAATGATTTCCATCCATTCATTCTAGCTGTGCTCTTTGGAAGCAACACAGAGCAGTTGGTTTCCTGTTTCACCAAAGGTGTCTCGGATGTGAGTCTCAGGTCTTCTGCAGCGTAAATGTTCCCGCTTCCTTGGATCATTCCCCATTTGAAATGGATTGGTTCCCTGGTTCGTGAGCCCTCCAAATTAGAGGAACTCAAAAGAGATGGAAATCTTTTGCTGTAAATTTGCTTAATCTCCTTATGTAGCACAACAAATAGAATATTCAATTCCAGACTCATAAAAATGAGAGAGGTGTGTGAACCTGGTTTTAAAGGAGAGAGCTGGGGCAGTGGGCTCAGCGGACTCCTCTCAGGCTTCCTGTTCCCATCCCAGGAGGCTCCCCGCAGGCCAGGCCCATCTCTCTGAAGACTGTTGCCTCCTATTGAGGAGACGTAGTGGCTCTATGCGGCCCTTTAAATACAGCTGCCCCTCCCATTCATCACTCCAGCTTGGCTTATGAATGCACGGGTTTCTAGATCAGAGGTTTCCAGAACTTTGATGGAGAATTAGGGACTCCTTAGAGACAGATTTGCTTTGGAGATTTGAGGTGGCTGAATGGACAGACCTATTTAACCAGAGCCTTGTCTCTCATTTCTCTCTCTCTCTCTCTTTTTTTTTTTGAGTTTCATATTAGATGTCATTTATTGGAAAATAGGCTTGGCAGCTGGAAGATGATTTAACACCAAGGAGTTGACCCCTTTCTCTCTTTTCTCCCCCTAGTCATCTCTAGACTATCTCTGCTTTCACTTCTGGGTTCTGAAGCTCTAAGTTGTGTGCCTCACCAGAATTCATCATTTAATGCCCATCATCACATGGGAAATACCATAAGAGGAGTGACTCAGGGAAGAGATAATTAAAACCTGGCAGTTTCGGGATGGGGGGAGGGGAATCTCAGGTGTAGGACTTGAGATAAGCATAATCCTCTTTGTTTCATGATGGTTAAAATCATCAGTCTGCCATGACCCTTCTCTTGCTTTCTTTCTTTTTTTCTCTTGATTGCTTCCACGTAGACATTCAGTCTAATGTTCTTGATATATGTAAATATGGTGTTCCTGTGCATGTGTTTGAGGTTACATCTATGGTGCGGTCTCATTTCATGAGTGTCTCTGTATGCAGGTCTGGCTCAGTGTTTCTGATGCTTCACTGATTTCTTTGGTAGGAAGCCCTCCACCCAGTATTCTTCTCTTCCCTAGCCTCAACTGCAGAATCTGGGATGCTCAGAGGACCATTCCTCTAGATCCATCTGAGAGTTTAGGGTGTGTTCCCAGGGATGGAATTATGTGTAGAGTCATTGGCTATAGGAAAAATGGAGTGAACCAATTGACACTCTCAGCAGGAGATGAGGTCCTCATCTTTTAATATTCTTATTAACACTTGGTATTTCTATTTGCCTAATTAGTGGATGTAAAGTGGTGTTGATTTTCCTATTTCTGATTGCTAGTGAGTTAGGGGATCTCTATATATTTGTTAGCTACTTGGGCTTCTTTTTCTATACATGTTCTATTTTTCTATTGTATTTCATGCTTCTTTTTTTCTTATTGATTTGGAAAACCTGCCTGTTTATTCTTGATACTAACCCTATGACATTTCAGACATTGCCAATATTGTAAAAATTTTCTGTCTAATGTTATCTGGCCTTGGCGGGTACTATTCGGTTGAAGCCTTTTGTTGTCTTCCTTTAATTGCAGGTGAGAGTGAAAGTTGGATAGAAGAGGCTCTTATTGCTTTCCTGTGGAAAATTCCACAAGGGCCTTCAGTTTAGTAACTTATCCTCATGTCTATGTGCAGTTTAAATGTATTTTCCAGATGTCAGATAGAGGCCTGTCTTCAGAGTTAGGTGAAATTGCATTGAAAATTCTTCTTTCAAGTGTTTGAAACCAGATAAAGAAGCTCCCATGAATTCTGGGATAATGTTTTATCATGAAGCCCTTTGCCCTGGGCTTCTGTTCTTCCATATCAAGATGGTAACTGAAGACCCTTTTTATTTGTTTCTGTAAGACATTCACTTGTGTCATACAAATTTGCCGATTTTATCTAATTTTATCTACTCATTTGCCACATGATTATCTGAAGTTCTATCTGAAGTCCAGTGCGTATGATGTCCCATCTTGAGACTGAAGTGTTTCCCTGTGTCCTCTCTGTAGCCCCTCCGCATCCACTGCTGTAAACTGTCCTCTGATTTTGCACGGCAGTTTGGCTCTCCCCAAATTTAACAACTCACTCAGACCCTCAAATGCTTAGCAAAACAAAACGTCCTCTTGGTAGACTGACACCTCTAGAAGTCAGCTGAGTTATAAATAGGTCCCGTCAAGACAAACAGACTCAAGGGATTAGATCTAATAGAGAGAGTACCTGAAGAACTATGGACAGCGGTTCGTGACATTGCACAGGAGGCAGTGATCAAGACCATCCTCAAGACAAATAAATGCAAAAAGGCAAAATGGTTGTCTGAGGAGAACTTATAAATAGCTGAGAAAAGAAGAGAAGTGAAAGGCAAAAGAGAAAAGAAAAGATATATTTATCTGAATGCAGAGTTCCAAAGAATAGCAAGGAGAGATAAGAAAGCCTTCCTCATTGATCAATGCAAAGAAATTGAGGAAAACAATAGAATGGGAAAGACTAAAGATCACTTCAAGAAAATGAGAGATACCAAGGGAACATTTCATGCAAAGATGGGCACAATAAAGGACAGAAATGGTATAGACCTAACAGAAGCAGAAGATATTAAGAAGAGGTGGCAAGAATACACAGAAAAACTGTACAAAAAAGATCTTCATTATGCAAATAACCACGATGGTGTGATCACTCAGTTAGAGCTAGACATCCTGGAATGTGAAGTTAAGTGGGCCTTAGGAAGCATCACTACGAACAAAGCTAGTGGAGGTGATGGAATTCCAGCTAAGCTATTTCAAATCCTAAAAGGTGATGCTGTGAAAGTTCTGCACTCAATATGCAAGCAAATTTAGAAAACTCAGCAAAGGCCACAGGACTGAAAAAGATCGGTTTTCATCCTAGTCCCAAAGAAAGGCAATGCCAAAGAATGTTCAGCTACTGCACAATTGCACTCATCTCACATGCTAGCAAAGTAATGCTCAAAATTCTTTAAGCCAGGCTTCAGCAATACATGAACTGAGAACTTCCAGATGTTCAAACTGGATTTAGAAAAGGCAGAGGAACCAGAGATCAAATTGCCAACATCCGTTGGATCACAGAAAAAGCAAGAGAGTTCTAGAAAAACATCTACTTCTGCTTCATTGACTATGCTAAATAAAACCTTTGACTATGTGGATCACAACAAACTGTGGAAAATTCTTCAAGAGATGGGAATACCCAATCACCTTACCTGCCTCCTGTGAAACCTGTATGCAGGTCAAGAAGTAACAGTTAGAACTGGACATGGAACAACAGACTGGTTCCAAATTGGGAAAGAAGTACATCAAGGCTGTATAATGTCACCCTGCTTATTTAACTTATATGCAGAGTACATCATGAGAAACACTGGGCTGGATGAAGCACAAGCTGGAATCAAGATTGCTCGGAGAAATATCAATAACCTCAGATATGCAGATGACACCACCCTTATGGCTGAAAATGAAGAGGAACTGAAGAGCCTTTTGATGAAAGTGAAATAGGAGAGTGAAAAAGCTGGCTTAAAACTCAGCATTGAAAAAACAAAGATCATGGCATCCAATCCCATCACTTGATGCAAATAGATGGGGAAACAATGGAAACAGTGACAGACTTTATATTTTTTGAGCTCCAAAATCACTGCAGATGGTGACTGCAGCCATGAAATTAAAAGACGCTTGCTCCTTGGAAGAAAAGCTATGAGAAACATAGACATTATATTAAAAAGCAGAGACATTACTTTGCCAACAAAGGTCCACTAGTCAAGCTACGGTGTTTCCAGTGGTCATGTATGGATGTGAGAATTGGACCATAAAGAAAGCTGAGCCAAAGAACTGATGCTTTTGAACCGTGGTGTTGGGAAGACTCTTGAGAGTCCCTGGACTGCAAGGAGATCAAACCGGTCAATCCTGTAGGAAATCAGTCCTGAATATTCATTGGAAGGACTGATGCTGAAGCTGAAACGCCAATACTTTGGCCACATTGTGTGACGAACTGATTCATTGGAAAAGATCCTGATGCTGGGAAAGATTGAAGGCGGGAGGAGAAGGGGACAACAGAGGATGAGATGGTTGGATGGCATCACTGACTCGATGGACATGAGTTTGAGCAAGCTCTGAGAGCTGGTGATGGACAGGGAAGCTGGAGGTACTGCGGTACATGGGGTTGCAAAGAGTTGGACACAACTGAGCGACTGAACTGAACTGAAAAAAGTTATTCTTCAGTGTTGCAACACCAATGATGATTTTGCAGTAGACACAACCTAATGAGACGGTAGCCAGTGTTCAGGGTGCACTTTTTTGGGGGGTTAGAGCAGAGGAGCCTCTTGGGAAGGGGAATGGAAAACATTTCCAGAGTTTCCTTTGCTCTTTTGTCATAAGCTAAGTCCATGATAGTCTTATCAGGGCAAGTTGTAAAAATGACATGGATCTTGGGGCCCTATGTGCTCTGACACTTTGTCAGCTGTATGATGTTGGATGAGTTGCTTATTCACACTGAGCCTCCATTTCCCTGTTGTCAGATTAAGGTGTGGACACTTACCTTTTGGGTTTATTTGGAGGATTAACAGTAATATAGAGGGTCTGGTACGATTCCTGCCTTTGATTAGGTTTCCTTACCTGGTGCGCTGTTGCTGTATGCTCCGTGTAGCAGTGGAAAACTCTGGAAGGCAGCACCAACACCCGGCCCACCCTCTGGCATAACTGCTGGGCTTCTGGAGTGGAGAGTAAATGATGAGTGCTATTTTTGTCAGAGTGCTGGAGAAAACGAAGGTGAATTTCCTGAAATGTGCAATTAGATTCTCATGAAGCAGCTCACATATGAATGAAAAATCCTTGGTTTGGGGTTCTTCATCTTTTGACATAACTCATTGTTACAAAGATTTTATTTGGCTTTGACTTCGGATAATGGAAAGAAATCCTAAAAGCTCTCTTCAAGGCTAAAGATCCCCCTACAGAAAATTCTGAAATCCTTAAAATTCAAATAAACTTTCATATCTACAACAAAAAGACTAAAGCATCTTTCTGGGATTCATAGTAAAGTTGAGGGGTGTTTTTAATGTCTGTATATCTGTTGGGATTTAAGGGCATAAGAATTTTCAGATTTGCTAACTTGAAGATGCTTTACTCTGTATGCCTCTCCCTCTCTCATTGCAATTAGTACAAAAAAAGTCAAAACAAAGATGATTATCCTAAAAAAGAAGAGTGTTCATTGCAAATCATCTGACTCTACTTTTCATATGTATTGATTCTAAAAATGTTTGCACCAAAGCAAAGTTTTGTACAGAAAAAAAAAATACCAAATTTCTATTGACTTCTAAAAAATTTTTAGCCAGATATTTGTGTGGAAAAAAATTTGGCCTTGAAATGAGTCACCGGTAAGAAAAGCTAATATTGTATAATTAAGTCAGTAGTCTGCTTAGTGTTTTTCAGCTATGCGAGGAAAATGTAACCAAGTGGGCAATTTGCATGATAAGTTTATATGAAATTAAGAACCCTACATGTCCAAAGGGCTTCTCAGGTGGCGCGGTGGTAAAGAATCAAACCCAGTGCAGAAGACATGGGTTTGATCCCCGGGTTGGGAAGGTCCCCTGGAGAAGGAAATGGCAACCCCCTCCAGTATTCTTGCCTGGGAAATCCCATGGACAGAGGAGCCTGGTGAGCTAGGGTTCCAAAAGAGTTGGACATGACTTAGCAACTAAACAACAACACATTCAAATTCTTGGTAGAGTGAAACACAGGTTCGTCTGTTCGTGGAACTTTGCGATTCTCTTTGGAACTTGGTCAGTCAGTGGAACTTGTTGGCTGGAGGATCCCCTATATCAGATCATTGCAGATCCTCTAAGTCCTGTTTACCTGCCCAGGGCCCAGGGCCATTTGTTTCACGTCACTTGCCACCTGGTCTGTCACCCAGTCTAGATGGATTGTGCCCAGTGGTGGGAGTGGAGAGAACTTTCTCCACTTGGAAGGTTGCCTTTGCTTCTGAAGCATGAGACCCCACTAGAGCTGCTCTGGGGCCAGGCATGCGCAGCCTAGCAGAGGGGAGTTCAGTGCTTTGAACAGAGAGCGGGGGATGACAGCAGGCAGTAATTAATTCCCTCAGTCCCATGTGAGCCACCCGGAGATGCAGTGGTCCGTCTGGCCCCTTGGAAGATGGTCTTGTACGATGGAGTAGTCAGTTGTACTCAGGGTGGCCAGCTCTTGTGTTTACTCTCTTTCCTTCCTTGTCTCATTTTTTTCCTTCCATTACTGTTTCCTTTGGAGCTATTATCTCTAATAAAACTGTATATATAGCATATATATAGTTAGCATACAAACTAGCTAACTAGTAGTTAGCATATAAACTCTGCCTTCTGGAACCAAGGCTAAGACAACTTTCTTCTCATTTTGATATAGCATTCAGGCAATACCATTTTACTGAGAGACTTCATTTCTGACTTCACTTCATACTATGTAAATAGATTCTGTCTTTCAGGAGTATAATGTAAAACATTTATACTCACAGATCCTTAGATATCTGGAAAACTCTCCATTTCAGTAGTTCTACTGAGTTTTGCTTCAGTTTGAGCAGCACTTAATGTGTCAGAATTTGTGTACATGAACTTAATGACAGTTCTACTTATTCACCCCACCGTGCCTGAGTAGCTAAATAGGAAACCAGGGTGAACTATCATCTCAAGAAGGGACAGCAAGCCAGTTTTGGTCTCTGGCTTCTCATCAATAGAACTGTGCAGGTTTGTGCCATGACAACACCTCCATTACTCGGGTCAAGCTGTTAGCCACTGCATCAGTTTTGCATCAGCTTGCCTGTGTAATGGGCTTAAGAACAGTACCTAGCTGGAATATATGTGTAAAAAACTCTCCAAAAGAGAATGAATAAGGTAATTTCTTGGGGGGAGGAAATATGTTCATTAGGGTAGAGTTGAGAAGGTATGTAATGTAGAAAAGAGACAGATATAAAATTTATACACAGTCCTTTGAACAGAGAGTGGGGAGACTCTCAAAATGGTACTCTGAACTGATCTAGTCTGGGGAAATGATAAATGCTTGCTCCATCTTGGCCTCTTTCATGAGCTAGGTAGGATATTACTGAACACTTTCTTTGGAGTGTTTATATGGCTCATGTCCTGGCTGAACGGTGTTGAGCTTCCTCTCTCTTCAGGAGACTTGTTGCTGTACCAAAAATGGATGTGCTTTCAGACTTAATGATTGGTGTGGACATTTCTTCTTTTACTTACTCACTGTTCCTCCCATTTCTTATAGTAGCAAGACAGACTTTTCTTTGGGGAACCATTCCTGACTCAACTCTCTGTCTAGTTTAGATGGGGCTGGTTGTCCTTCTTTTCCTCCCTCCAGTTTCAGGATTTCAGAGGATTCAGCTGATTAGTATACCTGTGCTCCTCAGCCACATGGCTGGCTTAGGAATGGGCACCTGACTCCATTTGGACCAATGAGGAATAGGTTCAGGATTTTTACTGGAACTGTTGGGGAAAAGAAACTCTCTTCCCACTGGTCTGGAGCTAAAAGGCTCATCCTGGAGTTACTGGTGGCCATCAGGACAAAAGACTATGTGAGCATGAAATCCATGTGAAGGGAATTTGTATGGACAGAAATCTGCACAGAGATGAAAAGAGGCACATCCTGAGGTACTGAGTACCCAGATCCTGCCACACCTGAAGCTATCGCACTCTTGGATTTTTCACATATTATGGACAATAAATTCCCATTAGGCGTTTTTTTTTTTTTTTTTTTTGTCACCCATCACAGCATGAGTCCTAACACGTGAGCCATATATTGATAGCTGGTATCAGTGTAATTTCATTAATATTAATAATGTTTTTGGACATTCTGAGATAAAAAGATGAATGCAGTCTTTTAGCTGTAAAAACTTCCCTCTTCCCTCCTCACCCCATTTCTGTGGCCCCTTCCAAAGCGAGTATCTCCCTATCCCCTCATGCCTTCCTCTCAAGAAAACTTGTGTATTTTAGTAGATGTTTATGGAACAAATGTCATTACATCTCTGTTTTCCTTCTTTTGGAAGCAGCAAGATGAGATGAGCAGGTAACCCTGTGCCTACGTAGAAAATAATAATATTTAAAGAAAGAGGCAGAAAAGTATATCCGTTATAAGCTTTTCTTTTTTGTTTCTTTTTTAGAATTGTAGCTTATGAGTTTATCTATGCCTGCTATAGTTGTAATTACAATTTAATATCTGCATACAAAAGCTATGTAAAAATCCATTTTTCCCAAATATACAAATTTTCTTTTCGGATAGTTTAAAACATTTTGATCACAGATTTCAATAGAATTTTAGGCTGAAAAAAATATTACCAATCTAGCAATATCACTTAATACCATTTGCAAAACACAAATCTTCTGATGACTGTAAATCTTTCCCTGTTCTGCTGTCTTTTTCTGATTCTCAGGGCATGAAAACATCATGGGGGAATAACGGTATTTTCTCCAAAGAAAGCCTTCATAACTAATTTGGCTCTATAATCAAATAAAAAATGCCAATTAGGAAGAACCAAAAGAGGGGAGTGGCATAATGTCAGCTCCTTCATGCCCTGCTAGTGTCTGTGTCAGCAAGTTGCCAGTCATCTAAGGGTCTTCCTTTGTCGTGCATTGTGCTCCATAACATACTGTCTGCATCCTGAGGAGGACAGATTTATATCTGATTGTCTTGTGCATAAGGTGGGTCAGCTTTAACTGTGCAACAGAAAGCCACAAACAGCATTTTACCTGCACGATATTGCTCCTGAAGGCGGCATTAATGAATGTAGAAACACACTAGAAATGCACACGCTTTGCATTTGCAAACATTTGTACAGCACAGTAAAAATTCTGTGATAAGGCCAAACCTTTTTTCCCTAGTCTGTTTTTATGTCTCTGTGTGTGTGTTTTTAAAGTTGTTTTTTTTTTTTTTTAAAGATTAAAGTAAAGTGTTTCAATTGTAAAAAATACACACCGGGCAAATGCTTACCTGGATAATAAATATCTACATCACAGTACAATAAAATTTCTCCTCTATAAAATTTAAATATGGATTATAGTCTATCGCTATCAAAAGAAACACTATGCTAATATTTCCTTATTATTAAAATAACAGGAAAAATGACGAGCTTATTTTGGAACCTGACGCGGTAGCCGTCGGAAAGGGCAGAGATTCAAATGTCTGTGAAGCACTCTCCTTCTGAAGAGGAATGGTGGCCTGGTGCTGATTCACCTCAACTCAGTTTGTGAAAAAGGTTTAGCCTTACAAATGCTGGCTACGTTTCAAAAACCATAAGACCAGTTTCAGCTTGTATGACTCATGCAGTCAAAGGTCAACATGACACGAATGGGTTAGAGTTCCATAGAGTGAAAATGCATCACGGACAGTGACATGCTTCGAGGGCGTCTGCAGTTCACGGAGGCTGAGTCCGCAGCGGCCGAGCGCGGGGGCGCGGCCCGGCCCGCACGGCGGTTCACCGGCCGACGGGCGGGCCGCGCCGACCCTGCTGTGGGCGGAGGAGGCGTCTCTCGGGCTGAGGCGGCAACACGGCGCGGGTGTCCTTGAGGACCGAGGCTCACGGGACGAGGAAAGCTCGGAGGCGGCACGTGGTGTTTTGAGCAGAATCATAGAGAAGAAAAGAGCTTACTTTTTTCACTATTTCTACCAACACGGCACATCTAGTTGAAGAGTGAAGTACACTTGAGGGCCACACACACACACACACACACACACACACAGGACACCACTCACCCCCCAAATTTAAGTGATTTATAAATAGATATCCCAGCTGTAGGGTGTGTTCTCTTCTGGGACGTCTCCCCACTGAGCAAGGTTTCAGTCAGTCCACATTTGATTTGAAAGTCTGGCAGACGTAAGAAAAAATGTAAAAGAAAAAAAAAATGCAGAGCAAGCCCCTCCTAATCGAGTTTTACGGGATGGAGTCTCGAGATGCAGTAAGTACCTCAGTCAGTTACAGAAGGAACGAGGCACCGTGACCACCGGGGTCGCGAATCTTTCGCTCTCGACAGCCTTTCCTTCACCCGGAAGTCCTCGAGGCTTAGTCTACGCAGCAGGAAGTAGTCAGCCTTCGACAAGATTTTGAGAACAGCAGTTTGCCTGCTTAAGGCTACCATGCAGGAGGCCAAGGATCAAACACACATTCAGTCGGGGCTGGCTGGGTTGCTGTAGATCTGCTGAACCATTCGGCCAGTGGCCAATCATGTTAATCCCTAAGGCCTTCCGAGGGGTCTTTATCTCAGGCTCTGCACTTCACTGAATCGGGGGATGTCTGATGCCCTGGGGAATCTCAACGCGTTGAGGAGACCTTCCTGGGGAGCCTACTGCCTGAGGAGTCTATGAGCCTCCAGGACCTGCCTGCTCGCCTTGCTCGCCTTCCCTTCCAAGGGAAAACCTGCCCCACCCGGAAAAGCTTCTCAGAGTTACCCTGGAGCAGAGAAGGTGATTAAACGCTTTTTTGTTTCAAAGAGCAGTTATCCAAAGAGAGTCAACAGAGGAAGCTGAGATGGTAACAAAGTGAGGGCCAGAGGAGACTGGCTAGAGACTGCCTGGGGAAAACAAAACCACAGAACTGTCTGTAGGACAGGGAGGCCTGGCCTGCTGCAGTCCATGGGGGCCATAAAGAGTCCGACAGGACTGAGCAACTGAACTGAACTGAGGGAAGTCAAAGCAGGTAAGCTGCCCATGAACTTCATGTTGATAATTTTATCCTCTTCACCTATTTCCTTTCTCTGGGTAGTAAGTTCCAGTGCACCACTCTTGGTTTCTTTCCCTGGAAGCCTGTGTAATTGCTTTAGCACATCAAACACATGATTTTCCTCCCGGATTATTTCTAGTCACTCTCGGGATTTTTAATTCCACTCCTCTCCTTCTCCCAAATCTACCCTGCCTTTCTCTAAATAACTGACATGTCATATATCAGCTTCCTATTTTGAATCAACACCAAATACATTTTCCTTAGTTGTCAGGAGAGCCATCATTTCTAATAAAGTTAGAAGTTAGAATGTGAAAGAAACCATCAAAAGAACTTGATTCCCTCACCCCTTAAAATTAGTACAGTATTAAGGACAGGAAGGATTTTTTAGTTCATGACTCAAGGTCACAAATCTACCATTCAACAGCACAAACTAGAACTCAGGCACCCCAACTTCTGGGCCAGTTAAAAAAGAATGAATCCACATGATTTTTAGGCAAGTTTCACAGATATGGCTTATTTTCCCAAACACTTCCAGGATAAGGCAGTACAAGGCAGGCAGAGGAATAGTTTATGTCTACCATGACGGTGAAGAGTGAGATACATTCAGTTTCATGGGTATATTCTGTGCCCATCTTCTGACGTTGAAGCGACCAGGGGCATCATGCTTTCTGGGCACACAGTACTCCAGCGTCGGTCACTGGGGAGGTGGGTTGGGCAGGGAAGGTGAGTGAGGGTTTGTGTGCGTGGTCTGCAGCTGTTTTCTGCTGAGTATCTGTCGGGGCAATGCTATCAGAGGGACAGAGAGAGTCAGTGGCTGGAGCAGGCTTTGGTGGTAGTCAAGCCTCAGAACCAGAGAGAAAAGGAGATTAGGAAACACTTTTGAGTAGAGCAAAGAGCCTGAGGATCCAAGAGCAGAAGGGAGGAACCTCAGCATCAGGGTGTGAGGAGGCTCTGAGGCACTGCATTTCCTTCAACATAGAACGTGACATCACTAGTCTCTCCCCAGAACAAGACTCAAACATTTCAGCTTGTTACCGCTCCTTGACTGGAAGGTCGATCCACAGGGAAATCTGTTGTCGGCTAGGAAGAGATGCAAACAGGTTGAATGACTTGAGGACTTTGAGAGATGAAGGGTCAGATGTCACTGAACAGTGACATCACTCTGTAAGTAGGTTTGATTTTTGTGGGAGTTTCCTCTGAGCAGTAAGAAGCCTTCTTACTATGAAGTGATACTATGGAAATTTTTGGAAACCACTGAGTCACTGATATCTGTGAAGATTTTGAATTTCTTTGGGCTCACTTAAGGAAATTGTTTTCCTTGTTGGCCTCAATCAGTCAAACACCTGCACATCATTGAGTCACACCCTTGTATAACTCAAATTAAATCACAGGATTATGAAAATTACAGTGAAAGGACAGCTAATTTGGGGGAAACAAATATCCTTATATATTCCAGGTTAGGCTGCTAGGAGAGAACAGAGTGCTGAAAACAGCGTGTTCTTGAATAGATAGCAATTTGTTCAGAACTTTCCCTAGGAAGCTGAAAGCCACATTTCATCAGAGGCTGTCTGTGCTGTGCTAATTGGAGCCCTGCAAAAACCAGGATTGGATCAAGATGACCACATTGTCTTGGTTTTAAGTCTTCTTTAGTTTCCTGCTTCGCCATTTTGCTTGCTCGAGTTGCTGACCAGGGACAGATGGGAGCTGGTGACGGCTTGGTGCTGGTGAATTAATGATTGTCCCCACCCCGCCTCCACAACTGTAAAACCTCCAAAGCATATTCACATCAAAGGACTGGAGAACAAAATGCAATAGTTAGCAAGTACCTGCATTCAAGGGGCAATTTCATCCATGTCTATGCCAAGGACTACCTCCCTTTACCCCCAAACAATCCCTCCCAACACAAAGAAATAAAGGAACAAACAAAAAAGAGCTAGGCAATGGAATGAAATGACACCCAGTAGTGCTGTTGGAATTATGAGAATGAGTCAGTCGGTCTAATCCTCAAACACTTCCAAGAACAACGGGGGAAAGAGTTCCGTGGGGCATTCCACCTTCATGTGCAGGAAGCGGCTGGCATGGCAGGCTCCGATCATCCGCAGGTCTGTCACCTTCATCAGGAGTTTTGGCCAAAAGTGAGTCACGTGGTGTTTTCGGTAATTGATATAGTGTTCAAAGGCCAGCAGGAAACTATCTTGGTATTTTTCTATTCTCTCAACACAGGCAAGCCCTGGGCGATCTGAGAGAGAAGAAAGAAGGATGTTAATTTGGAGGCAGAAATGAGAAGGCTTGTCTGGTCCACTTCAAGTCCTTTAGTGTGAAGTGGGCCAGTCTGGGGACTTTTGATTCTTAGGAATGGTCATGGATACAGTATGAACTCTGGGGCATCAGGGACCAAGATCCCAGGGAGTGGAGTAACTTGCATGAAGGGCATCAAGGCTTTGTTCAGATAAATGTCTCTGGCTTACACAAATCACCTCCTTGGGTGTGAAGGGTGATGCCTCCCTCCTAGGGTACAGAAGGAGAAACCTCACCTAGAGAGCTGAAATACTCTGCATAATGAGGAGGGATTCTGACAAGCATGGACTTACAGAGAAGATAGAGATGTGAAAAAAGATTTGGAGGATATCAGGCAGCCTGGATGCAAAGGAGGAAACTCTGATGGGAAGAAACTGGTGAAGACAAAGCAGCACAATATCCAATTTTAATTGTTCACTTGTCTTCAGTGAGCCACTCCTTCCCTTCCCTTATACCTTTGATTGCTCCTGTAGCAGCCCTGTGTTGGTGGTGTCTTGGGAAATTATAGTGAAAAGGGGATGTGAACAATGCTAGTATCATCCTGTGTAGAGAAGAGAAGAGTCATAGTGGGAAGATGGAGCTGGGGGAGATCATGACCATGTACAGCCCAGAAAAATCTTCCCAAGTCTTGGAAAACCACTGGTCTTCCCACAATATATAGGAGAGGACTCAAGGCAGTTTCAAAAAAAATGATAAAAGGATGTCAAGAGAAGGCTGGATGGTTGGGGAATATCTAGGCTATGAGGACTTGGGTTGCAAAAGTGGATACAGTGGGAATATATCTCAACATAATAAAAGCTATATATGACAAGTCCACAGCTAAGAGCATACTAAATAGTGAAAAGCTGAAAGCTTTTCTTATGACGGAGAACAAGACAAGGATGCCTACTCTTGCTGCTTGTATTTAGCATAGTCCTATGGAGTCCTATAGAGAGCAATTAGGCAAGAAAAAGAAAGAAAAGGCATCCAGGTTGGAAAGGAAAAAGTAAAACTGTCACTATTTGCTGAGAACGTTCCCAAGTGCATCAAAGAGAATCAAATACCTAGGGACTAATTCAACTAATGACGTGAAAGACTTATACACTGAAAAATAAGACATTGATGAAGGAAACTGAAGAAAACACAGTAAGTGGAAAGATATGCTGTGCTCATGGACTGGAAGAATTAATATTGTTATAAAGTTCATACTACTCAAAGCAATCTGTGGATTCAGTGCAATCCCTATCAAAATTTCAATGGCATTTTTCACAGAACTAGAATAAACAATGCTAAAGTTTGTATTTTCAGCCATAAAAGACCCTGAATAGCCAAAGGAATCTTGAGAAAAGAAAGTGGAGCTGGAGGTATCACATTCTCTGATTTAAAATTATATTACAAAGTTATAGCAATCAAAACAGTATTGTGCTGGCATAAAACAGATACATAGATGAATGGAAATGCAAATCAAAACCGCAATTAGATATCACCTCACACCTGTTAGAAAGGCTATCATCAAAAAGAAAAGAAGTAACAAGAGAACCCTTGGGCACTATTTTTGGGAATGTAAGTTGGTACAGCCACTGTGGGAAACAGTACGGAGATTCCTTAAAAAATCAAAATAGAACTACCACATGACCCAACAATCCCACTTCTGGTTATTTATCTGAAGAAAACTAGACCGCTTCATCAAAAACATACCTTCACCCCCCTGTTCTCTGAAGCATTATTATAATAGTTAAGGTATGGAAACACCCTAAGTGTCCACTGATGGATGAATGGATAAAGAAGCCGTCAGCCCCTGCCACCCCACCCCCCACTTCCTGGCATACTACTTAGTTATAAAGAATGAACTCTTGCCATTTGCAACAACATGGATGGACCTTGAGGGTATTATGCCAAGTGAATAAGTCAGAGAAAGACAAATACTACATGATCTCACCTATAGGTAAAATCTCAAAAACAAAAACAAACAAAACCCCAGCAAGCTCATACGCATAGCAGATTGGTATGGAGATTGGTATGGTATCAGAGGCTGGGAGTGGGGGTGGGTGAAATGGGTGAACGGAGTCAAAGGGTACAGACTTCCAGTTATAAAACAAGTAAGTCATGCAGATGTAATGAACAGCATGGTGACTAGCTAATAATACTGTATTACATATTTGAAACTTGCTAAGAGAATAAATCTTAAAAGTCCTAACAAGAAAAAAATGTGCAACTATATATGGGGAGAGATGTTGGCTATATATTGTGATGATCATTTAAAAATAATATACAGATAGCCAATCATTATGTTGTATACCTGAAACTAATGCAATGTTAAGTTGTATCTTAATAAAAAATAAAAGAAATTTGTAGACCTGAATGAATTCCTCATACAACGCTGGGGAGCCCTACCACCCCCCTTCCGAGTTCTCCTGTTTGTGGCTTTGATCAAATAAATACATTCATGCTTCAAATGTCTAGTTATTGAAATATCTGTGTCAGTAAAACTCTAGAGTTCTACTTAATTTGAAAGAAAGAATCAGGGTTAATGTCTCAGTCCACCCTTCTGACTTTAGACAAAATATCCTGGTTTTGGCATCGGCCATCCAGCTCAGATTGCAATTTGTGCATTTTAATTTTGTGATTTCCTTCATATTTGATGTTGCTGCTCTGTGACTCTCCCCATCTTCTCTCTCTGAATGTGCCAGATAAATTCTCCACAGGATCATTTAACTTTTGATCCAAACAGAAAGCCAACATGATATTGCTCTGTACTTACTCAGTTGTTTTTTTTTTTTTTTTATTTTACAGGACACTGAAGGCCAAAGACACTAGAAGCTTTGCTCAGGGTCACACAGGGAGTCCTTGGGTAAGTTACATGTTTTATTTATTTTAAGGATAATAACTCTTGAAAGTCCCTTGGACCGCAAGGAGATCCAACCAGTCCATCCTAACGGAAATCAGTCCTGAATACTCATTGGAAGGACTGATGCTGAAGCTGAAGTGCCAATACTTTGGCCACCTGATGCGAAGAACTGACTCATCTGAAAAGACCCTGAAACTGGGAAAGACTGAGGGCAGGAGAAGGGGATGACAGAGGATAAGATGGTTGGATGGCTCAGTGACTCAACGGACGAGTCTGACTAAGCTTAGGGAGTTGGTGATGGACAGGGAGGCCTTGCGTGCTGCAGTCCATGGGGTCGCAAAGAGTCAGACACGACTGAGCGACTGAACTGACAGTGAAGTCTACTGGTGGAGCGCCCCGGCCTTGACCTGGTTGTCTGCGGGAGGCAGCCTTGCTTCCTGCTTCCTGGAAGCGGCTTCCTGTCCTGTGAGCAAGTCGGCTCCCAAGAGGGGCTGGAGTGTCACAGAGCACAAGGCAGTCACGGGGCAAACGCGGAGCTCCCCGGATGCTACCGGGGCAGCCGTGGGCTCCCGACAGGAGGGGACTGCACGTGGCGTGGGCATCGGGAGGGCAGGATGCGGAAGGCCGCGCTAGACCGAGCCTGCCCACCGCACCGGAGGCGGGGCTGGGGGACCCCACCGCCGTGGGTGCAGTGCAGAGCACGCGGACCCAGAAGGGAGCCAACCGCCCCGAGGCAGCCAGGGGGTGTCTGTGGAGGGGAGCCGCTTCACCGAGCCTTGGCAGAGGAGCTCCGGGGGCTCCTGGCACAACAGGAGGAGCCGGCAGACGCCCCCTCTCAGCTCCCTGGCTGTCCGCAAAGCCCCGCCCGCCGCTGGGGGGCAGCGGGATGCGAACCGGAAGCTCCCCAGGTGCTCTGAACGCGCGCCGCGGCTGATCCGGACACACTCACCTGAAGACATCAGCAGGACGGCCTGAAGGAGAGCGACCTCAGTGTCGTCCAGGTTGAAAGAGGACAGCGACATCCCCAGGTCGAAGATGGCGTCGGACACCACCCCGAGGCCCCCGTTTTTCAGCTGGCCGCGCGTCACCGCCATCTCCCCGTTCAGGGTCAGAGTCTCACTCTCCGGGTCGTAGCGCACGGCTGCACGGAGGGACATGATCTCCATGCAACAGCCTTTGAGGAGGATGATCTGGTCTTCACATGGCAGCTGGAAAGAAGCAGCCCACGTCAGCAGGAGCGAGGGCACAGACGTCTGCTAGGACCCGCCAAGGGCGCCGGGAGCAGCCCCTGCCCCGTCTGCTCGGCTGCAGACTCCCACAACCACTCCGCAGACTCCAAGCCTGGGCTTCCCAGGGGCACTCGTGGTAAAAAGTCTGCCTGCCAATGCAGGAGATATGGGTTCGATCCCTGGGTCATGAAGATCCCCCGGAGGAGGGCATGGCAACCCAGTCCGGTATTCTTGCCTGGAGAATCCCTGTGGACAGAGGAGCCCGGCGGGCTACAGTCCATGGGGTCACAGAGAGTCTGTGCTGAGTCAGACACAGCTGGAGCGACTGAGCACTCACACTGTTCATAATCTTCACCAGTTTGTTTTTGGCTGCACTGCATGGCGTGTGGGATCTTAGGTCCCTGCCCCGGGATTGAACCCACACCCCCTGCATTGCAAGTGCAACCACCCCAGAACCCAGGTCTCCCATGCTGCAGGCAGATGCCTGACTGTCTGAGCTGCCAGGGAAGCCCAGGAATCCTGGAACAGCCAGCAACTGAGACCTCCCTAAATGTACTGCCATTTTGGTCCAGTAGCTCTAAGAGCCGAGGCCACTGTTAGCTGGCAACTGCGCTGCTCTGTTTTTTGAAGCACATTTGCTCCTTGAATCTCTTAAAAGGCAGAGGACTAGAAGGTCTCTTACAGACACATGTGACCTCTGAGGCCCGGAGATGTCATAACTTTGCTCAGAGTCAACCAGTGGATCAGAGGCAGAGGTGAGCCCAGAATCTGGACCTCCTGGCTCCTAGGGTTATTATGTTCTCAGAATCTCCAGCATCAGAATTACTGCACACACTGGATCTCTTTTCCAGTGTTGTAATCTCATTTTAAACTCATCTGGGTGTCCTGTTAGGATTTGTGATAATGTGATAACATTATTGTCACCCTGCTTATTTAACTTATATGCAGAGTACATCATGCCAAATGCCGGGCTGGATGAAGCACAAGCTGGAATCACCATTGCCGGGAAAATATCAATAACCTCAGATATGCAGATGACACCACCCTCATGGCAGAAAGCAAAGAAGAACTAAAGAGCCTCTTGATGAAAGTGAAAGAAGAGAGTGAAAAAGTTGGCTTAAAACTCAACATTCAGAAAACTAAGATCATGGCATCTGGTCCCATCACTTCATGGCAAATAGATGGGGAAACAATGGAAACAGTGACAGACTTTATATTTTTGGGCTCCAAAATCACTGCAGATGGTGACTGCAGTCATGAAATTAAAAGACACTTGCTCCTTGAAGAAAAGCTATGAGCAACCTAGACATTATATTTAAAAGCAGAGACATTACTTTGTTGACAAAGGTCCATATAGTCAAAGCTATGTTTTTTCCAGTAGTCATGTATGGATGTGAGTTGAACCATAAAGAAAGCTGAGTGCCAGAGAATTGATGCTTTTGAACTGTGGTGCTGAAGGAGACTCTCAGAGTCCCTTGGGCTGCAAGGAGATCAAAACAGTCTATCTTAAAGGAAATCAGTCCTGAATATTCATTGGAAGGACTGATGCTGAAGCTGAAACTCCAATACTTTGGCCAGCTGATGTGAAGAACTGAGTCATTGTAAAAGACCCTGATGCTGGGAAAGATTGAAGGCAGGAGGAGAAAGGGATGGCAGAGGAAGATATGGTTGGATGGCATCACCAACTTGATGGACATGAGTTTGAGCAAGCTCCAGCAGTTGATGATGGACAGGGAAGCCTGGTGTATTGCAGTCCATGGGGTCACAAATAGTTGGACACGACTGAGCAACTGAACTGAACTGAACTGATAACATTAATAATAAACTTAAAAAAAACTAGAGTTTGATTTTCTGGAGGGGGAGAATGTTAAATTCCATTATCAAAGTAGTTTGAAACACTATTAGTTAATGGGTGTTTTTGATGAATTGGGCTAAGATTGACATGCATCGCTTTGTTTAACATTTGCAACAATGCAGTGAGGTAAATATTCTAATTCCAATTTTATTGACAGGTGTGGAAATCACGACTCTGAGAGATTGAGAGACTTGCTAGGGGGTCCCTGAGTGTGGGTGAAGAGAGAGTTGGAAGCCAGCTCTGTCAGAATCCAAGGTCAAGGGAAAAGGAGAGCTCACTCTCTGAAGGGATTTGGGTGTAAGTTTCTGTAAACAATGAATATGAAATGACACATAATTTCTATCTTTTCATTAAAGCAGGTTCTGATTCTTTTTTGAGAAATGATCTTGGCAACACAACTACTTCAATTCAGGGGACTATATATGACAAAGCAGTACTACGGAATTACCTTTAAAATACAGAGTATTTCATATATATATATATTTGTTTTTTACTAACTCAGCCTACCTGCCTTACTGTTAAATTTCAAATTGCTCTGCTTTTTCTCTAGAGTAAAAGGCACTTTGTGTTTGGTTCTGGAATCCATTCATGTGAATTCTCCCCTCTACTCATTAAGCAAAACGGCTGTGATTTGCTTTTATTTAGTTTCTGATTTGTGCTCCTCAATTACATCTTGGATTCCTGGCCTCAGGGCCTGGTAGGGAACAGGAGATGGGAACTTGGCTAGCGCCTCCACAGTCAAGCGGACAGCTGGCTGGAGTGGGCGAACGCCAGCTTCACTGCCGAGGGCAGAGGTCCTGTCTGCAGCCCCATCACCGACACCAAGGGCTTGATAAACACGCATCACTGGCCTCGCCTCTGAGGGTCTGCATGTGCCCAAGTTCCCAGGTGATGCCCACGCACCTGGTTCAGGGACCCACTCGAGAACCGTGGACACAGAGTAGCAAAGAGAAATGACTAGTCTGATAAAACCATTGATTTTAGTTGTTTTTAGCTGTCACAGAGTACATAGACTTGGGCAGGCCCCATCTTTATAGCCAAGTCTGATGATAGATGAAGTAGAAGTTTTCTTTTGAAAACTTCCTATTGGTGAGTTCACACGTAAATAAAAGCAGAATAAAGATTTGTCAGGGATCTCCAGTAGTTTTAAAGCTAGGCCAGATGCCTGTTCTTTAAAGAGGGGTTTAGGCTGAGGTTTGTTTCCCCGTGTGGGCAAACAGTTTCTAAGTCACCTAAGAGCCCTCCACTGTGGGGAGGCCCCCCCGGGGGGGGGGCGCCCACAGACCTGCCTGCCCCCCGCGGGCGCGGTGCTCCATCGGCTGGCGGGAGTGCCCGGGTCTTGCGCTCAAGAACCGGTTCTGATGCGTGCTCTTGGCAGCTCTGCCATCAGCCATTTCAGAGCTTTCGAAGCCCTTGGTTGGTGGGCTGGCACAGGTCTCAGCAGGAAGTTACCCTGAGTGCGATTTGAACAGCAGGTGGATCAAACTGCCCCTGGCAGAAGCTTCTGGTTCTGGAGACCACCTGGGATCCGGAGCCCACTCCAGAGGTAGCTCACGGCCTGCGCCGTTCACTGCTCTCTTTGGGGTTCCAAAGAGTGTCAAAAGGGACTTCACCGGTGGCTCAGTGGTTAAGACTCTGCACTTCCAATACAGAGGGCGTGGGTTTGATCCCTGGTGGGGAACTAAGATCCCACATGCCACACGGCGCCACCAAAAGATTTTTTAAAAAAGATAGTGTCAAAGGGTAAAGGTCCCCAGGAGGCCACAAGCACCACAGCATCGCTGCTGTCAAAATAGCCTCTGCCCACTTACTTTCAATTCAGAGACTACAAAGTAGCAAGGCTGAAAGAGAGACGGAATCACGACTTTGAAGCAGGCTTAACCTCCGAGGTAAGCTTGAAGGGAGAAGCTTGCCACCCCCGGGCCTGGGAAGGTCCGGCTGGCTCTCACCCTTGCCAAGGACACAGCGCACGCGGTCTTTGCTGCTGGTGGTGGCCATGGCTTCTTTTCTCTCATTCACTACACAGCGCTCAGTGGCTGGTGGCCTTAAGCTTCACATTTTCTAGAAAACTTTTTTGGTGGGTATTCCAAGGGGAACATAGGACTGATAGGCTAGCTCGCTTCATAGGAGTAGCCAACTCCAGTTTTTCCTCAGACACCAAGGACGGAGAAAAGAGGACACAGCTCAGAAACAGAGAACTAAAAGAGGTTTGGGAAAACAGATTCAACCCAGCGCCCAAAACAAGAGCTGACACCTTGAGTGAGAGGAAACGCGTCCTTGGCACAGAGGGGACTGGAGACGCACTTTCTAGAGGGCAATTAGGCAACGCATAGAAAGTCCTCAAAGGAGCAGCCTAGGTCCTTAAATTCCACTTCTTGGATTTGCCCCAGGAAACAGGCAGTTTTGTGAACAGGGCATAGGTACCAGAATGCTCATTGCAGAATATTTATTATTGAAAAATCAGATATGCACTAAAGATCCTGTAAAAGCAGATAACCTAAATCATGGGAGATCTGTTCTTTAGAGTGGGCCTTCCCAGGTGGCTCAGTGGTAAAGAACCCACCTGCCAATGCAGGAGATGCAAGACACGTGGGTTTAATCCCTGGGTTGGGAAGATCCCCTGGAGGAGGAGATGGCAACCCACTGCAGTGTTCTTGCTTGGAGAATCCCAGGCGGGATCTTACTCCCTGCCCAGGGCCCAAACCTATGCCCCCTGCAGGGGACATGCCGAGTCTCACCACTGGACTGCCAGGGACGGCCCCCCCGCCGCCGACCACCATCTCCCTCATTCTTGAGGATGAAGAAAATAGCACAAACCGACCTGCTGGGATACAAAGCGGAAATAATATAGACAGAGACGCGGGGAACGGCGGCCCCATGCCAAATGGGGAGACTCCATCTCTTTGATCTTAATTTTCCCCATCTATAAAGTGGGCTTAACAAAAGCTATGCTGCCAATCTGTTAGAGGGACTGGATTTCATGAGGCAGACTTCAGCATGGCGACCAGGACATCACAATGCCGGCCGAGGGGAGGTGAGACTGTCGTGTCTCCTGGGCCTGGAGGCGGGCAGTGGAGAGGCCCCTCCTCAGCCTCACGGGGATGAGCTGACGGATGATGACGACAGAGGAGGTGGGGAAACACGCGGGACAGTGCCTGTCATTTTGTGCTGCCGCGGCTTTCATGTGACTTTTCTTAAGTCCCAACCAATCAGTATTAAATTACACGTAACACTCAGGAGCTCAATGGGACTGATCATGCATACGAACAAAGAAGGAAAGCAATCTCCTCACCTCACAAAACATAGGCAACTTTTTGGCAAAATCCACCACTCTGGTAATTGCTGGTGTGATGATTTTTGTAAAATGGCTGAAGGCTTCCAAGTCGACCTTTCCACCTTCCGGGGCGTTTACTATCGGTGCCTGTCCGATGTCTTCGGGCTGAGGAGGAGAGACAAGGAGGATTTAAGTGAAGACACCGAACGGGTCACGGATCACGGTTCTCGCATGGCAGGAAATTGCTCCTGAACTGACATATACTGTACGATTTCCACGTCGTTCAGTGAGAGACCATACAGTTTCCAAGACCTTGAATTCTCTGAGCAAAGATATATGTTCCTGGCTATCGCTTTCAAAGGCCCCCAGTGATCACGGTCACAGGGTGGTTGCTGTGGGAAGACACAGTGAGAGAAAGACGGAGGGAGGAGAAACAAGAGTCCGGCTCTGTTTCTGAGTGCGCGAAGGGGACCTGTGTCCGCGGCTTGGGTGCCCTTTTCGGAGCAGGGCACACCCTGTGCGTGTCCTCCTGTGGGCGGTGGGCACGGCCTGGGCAGGGAGGGGGAGCCCCGCACACAGGACCCGGGGATTCGCTCGGGTCCCAGTCTGCCCTCCAGAGGCCAGCCGGAGGGGCCTCGGTGGGCGGGGGACGCTGTCTGTCAGGGGTCGCTCCGGGGCCTGGGCCTGGCAGAGTGCAGAATCCACTAGCAGTCTTCTCTGCGCTCGTTTGCAACCACCCATTGCCTTGCTGCTCAAAGGGGAGGGGGTGGTCAGCAGCGAGGCCGTCACCTGGGACCTGCTGGAAATGCAGACTGCCCGGCCCCCCCTTGCTGCAGAAGCATCGGGTGAGCGGTGCCAGTCCCAGGCCCGGTGCCAACGCCAGGCCGTGCGTGGCCTGGGCCCTCTAGCTCCTCAGCCTGGACCGCGACAGGCTCTCCCTGTATCTCCTGTGGTCACCGGTGCTCCCCGTCAGCAACAGTCCTCCCTGCTGCCCTTGCGATGGTAATGACCGCCTTGGGTGGTCCTCACCCAACCCCTGGCGGACAGGCGAGCGAAGGAGTGCCCAGGGAGGTTAAGGACGGTCCCGAGGCCAGGACTGGTCCCTGCTCTTCCAGGAGGCTGTGCCTGGGGTCAGAGGGGCCGACACTGCCTGACGGCGGCGCCCTCAGCCCGGAGTCACAGTGGACTATGTTTTGGGGCAACTGTCGTTATAGCAAGCCCGCGGAAGCTGCTGGCTCTCCGGACACAGACAGAATTGATGAGATAATCACAGGTAAGGCTTTTCTCTCTCCCCCGTCTCTGTCTCTCTCATAGACTGAGTTAAGGGAAAAGGACTTCCCTAATGGCAGAAAGTGAAGAGGGACTAAGAGTCTTTTGATGAGGGTGAAAAAGGAGAGTGAAAAAGCTGGCTTAAAACTCAACATTCAGAAGACGAGGATCATGGCATCCGGTCCTGTCACTTTATGGCAAAGAGATGGGGAAAAAATGGAAAGAGTTACAGACTTTATTTTCTTGGGCTCCAAAATCACTGTGGATGGTGACTGCAACCATGAAATTAAAAGATACTTGCTCCTTGGAAGAAAAGCTACGACAAAACTAGATTGTGTATTAAAAATCAGAGACATCACTTTGCTGACAAAGGTCCATATGGTCAAAGCTGTGGTGTTTCCAGTAGTCATGTATGGATGTGAAAGTTGGACCATAAAGAAGGTTCAGTGCTTTAGAATTGATGTTTTTGAATTGTGGTGCTAGAGGAGGCTCTTCAGAGTCCCCTGGATGGCAAGGAGCTCAAACCAGTCCATCCTAAAGGAAATCAGTCCTGAATACTCATTGGAAGGACTGATGCTGAAGCTGAAACTCCAATACTTTGGCCACCTGATGCGAAGAGCTGACTCACTGGAAAAGACCCTGATGCTGGGAAAGATTGAAGGCAGGAGGAGAAGGGGACAACAGAGGATGAGATGGCTGGATGGCATCACCGACTCAATGGATATGAGTTTGAGTAAACTCTGGGAGAGAGTGAAGGACAGGGAAGCCTGGCGTGCTGCAGTCCATGGGGTTGCAAAGAGTTGGACACGACTGAGTGACTGAACAACAAGGGAAAAGGTACATCAGAAAGTCTGGGGGTAATTCTTCTAAAGCACAAGGCAGTCTGGCATCCTTCAGATCTCCTTGCTGGTCTCTCTAATCCCTGCCACTCCAAAATGTGGCCCGGCTCACCTGCGTGTCTACTTTATAACTCTCTCATGAAGATCAACTAATAAAAGGAACATGGTCACACAGTAAAAACGTAGAGAGTTGTATACACACACACACACACAAGGTGATCTTTTTAAGAAATAAAAGTATTATTTTAATAACATAGTTTTGGCCTGGTTGACTCCAAACATCTTCTCACTGAACATTGATAGATCTAATTTAATTGTATTGAATTGTCTTCAGTGTCTTTTGAAATGTCAGTGGCTAAATACTAATGTTAATAATTTCCATTTAATCTGTGAATCTATGGGGTATTTGAACTACCATTTGTGATAGCTCTAGAGGTTTGAAAAATAGGAGGGAAATTGTATAAGGAAATATAATTTTAACTAAAATTAAATGCCTAAGTGTAACAACCTCATGAGCTTTTCTGTTAACAAATAGTGGAGTAGAAAAAAATTTTATCTTTAAGCTTTTGGATATTTAATGGAAAACACAATTGCTAGAAGTAAAACCATATACAAAGTAAAAGCCTTCTATTATATCATTAAACTTTATATCCAAAATAGATCTTGGATACTAGAAAAAAGAATATATGAATTGACCTGAGTTAAAGCATCACATATAAGAAATTAAAGTTGACAATGCAACCTTGTTTGTGACTTCCCTGAAGATTTTTTACCCATAAGGACAACATATTATTTGCTAAAATATTTGGAAGATGTTAAAAATAGAATACAAATAGTTGGCACACTTGAATCTACTGGGGATCTTCTTCCGGCAAGTAGCCTGTAGTCCACGCAGTGAACACATTTGCTCACATACACGTGTGTGCTTTTTCACATGAGATCAAACTCAGAGGCTGAGGATAGGTCCCTGGCATGCAGACTCAGCAGTGGAGACTCGGGGAGCAGGCCTTTTGCGTCTGTGGATCAAAGTGCCTGAGCTGTTTCACGGGGGGTGGGCAGGGGCCCTAACGGACCCCTGGAGCCAGCCCCATCCACCTCTTCCCAGTTCTTCCCCAATTTGCCTTGTGCTTTTCCACTCCAGTATTCTTGGGCTTCCCTGGAGGCTCAGACAGTAAAGAATCCGCCTGCAATGTGGGAGACCTGGGTTTGATCCCTGGGTTGGGAAGATCCCCTGGAGAAGGGAAAGGCAACCCACTCCAACATTCTGGCCTGGAGAATTCCGTAGACTGGATAGTCCATGGGGTCACAAAGAGTTGGACACGACTGAGCGACTTTCACTTTACTCTGCTTTTCCTTACGGGGCTGCCTCCTTACCGTCCCGAGACTTTTGCTTTTTCTTTAAAGTCTTCACTTCAGTCTCACCTCTGCCAATTCCAACTCGCACTTCTCTCTGAAGCCTTCCCAGATGGCCTCGGTGGGAGACGGTGTCCACTTCATTTGAATACACAAGGTGGCCCAGGTAAGCACTCATCAGGCGTCGAGGCATTGTTACTTTTATTGTAGTTACGAAAAGTGAAAGCATTAGCCTGTCAGTCGTGTCTGACTCTGCAGCCCCATGGACTGTAGCCCGTCAGGCTCCTCGGTCCACGGAATTCCAGGCAAGAATACTGGAGTGGGTTGCCATGCCCTTCTCCGGGGAACTGTAGTTTCACAGGTACACACCTAAGACAAGAACTTCTCAAGACGGGGGAATGTGCCTTGAGGGTCTTCGTCTCCTGTGTAGAAGGCACTGGGCCAAGCGGTGAGGACTGGCGGAGGGAGTCCATGGATGGGTGTTCACACGTCCTCAGCCACTATTTATTGTGCGGCTACTACGGGCTCAGGCTTTGTTCCACACTGAGGCTACAGAAACAGTATGTCCTCAAAGAACGTGCATACGGCGACGGGTGACGGACAGTAAGTGAAATGAATGCTCTCAAGAAAGAATGCTGATTTGTGATAAGACTGGAGGTGACCTAATAATACATGCGGCTTGGGAGGTCAGGTGACCAGCCAGGCCCCTTTGAGATGTCATGTGTGAGCTTTATCTTGAAGAACGGCAAGAAGGCAGGCTTCCACAGACGCAGAGGACACTGAAGGCGGAGGGCAAACCCACTGCACAGCCCCAAGGTCAGAGAGGAGGCCCATGCGGTAGGCCCAGACATGGCATGTGATACAGGATGGGAGGCAGGCCCTCAGAGGCCATGGAGAAGAGATGGGCGAACTTTAAACGGAGTGGAGCACCACTGAAGAGATTTAAACAGGAGAGCAGCCAGGACGAGATTGACGGTTACTACACGGGGAAGGGATGCAGGAGCCAAAGGAAGAGATGGGAAAACCACAGCGGTGGTTTGGGCAAGAGGGGAAGTGGGCTGGACCACAGGGGTGGCAGCGGAGATGGAGAAAGGGCAGAGATGGAGGCCTCTCTAGGGAGCCAAGGGCAGGGGCTCTTGGCTGAGGGACTGGAGGAGGCGAAGGCCGATGAGGAGCCCAGCAGCTCTCCTCTGGGCAGTGGGGGGGGAGGGTGCATAGAAGGAGAAATTCAGGGGTGTGTGCAGACGTGGGCTTTGACCCCAGCTCAGCACTAGAGGAGGCTGGTATGACACAAACTGAGACGGACCGAGGTTTTCTGCTTTGGCATCGGAATCGTTCAAGGGAGTAGGAAATACTCTGGCTGACCTCTTTGCAAGTGGCTGTCTTGAAGCTGAGGAATTCTTGGCTTGGGTCTCCGGCACAAGCAGAGGGGATGGGCAGACGGGACCCTTCTATCCCTCTGAGTGATCACAGGGTGTCTCCCCTCACCTTTGTGGTGGGGTTGTTGTTCAGTCGCTCACTCACGTCCTTTGCGACCCCATGGGCTGCAGCTCGCCAGGCCTCCCTGTCCATCACCAACTCCCGGAGCTTGCTCAAACTCATGTCCACTGAGTCTGTGATGCCATCCAGCCATCTCATCCTCTGCTGCCCCCTTCTCCTTTTGCCTTCAATCTTTCCCAGCATCAGGGTCTTTTGTAGTGGGGGGAAGGGAACAAATGGCGATTGAAGGTCTCTGGGCCTTGGGACATTACTACCCAACGGCTCCCTTCTCCTGGGATGAGCAGGGGACAGGACGGTGAGAGTGGTGGTGCATGGATGATGCGCTGGGTAACCCCGTAGGGGGTTGTTAATGACACGCCAAGATCTCATGACGATTACTTTTATATCACTGATAACAGCACCAAAGCAGCCGAGCCTCAGACAGGAAGTAACTTACCCAAAGTCAGAGCAAGCAGTAAACTCGGGCTGCCCGGCTCCAGTCTCTACACACAAGCACTCGGCAGCGCTGCCTTCTTCCGATGTAATTGTGATCATTTTGAGTGACAGCGGCCTTCCTGGCTTGCTGCATTTGTCTTGTGACCTGTCTACTCAGACCACACATGGCCAAACCCCCCATCCTGCCTCATCTTTTCTGAGACGATTCCCATCGAGAATGTGACGTCAGACAGTAGCTCTGCCAGGGAAAAAGCGGGGCAGGCCTGCCCTGGTTCTGATGGTCACATTTTATACTGGGTGGAAAATCCACCCAAAGCCATACCTTCGCATGTGAACTAAGGGAGCAGAGAAACAATGAGAGAGGCTGGGGCCTGGGATGCTTGGCTGCCGTGGTTGCACCTGGACACACCTTTTCTCCAGCAACAAAATAAAAAAGAAACCATCAGGGACTAAAACTAACTGTGTGCATGCATAGTTGGGGCAAATTCTGGACAACAAGATACACAAAGACCAAAAAACCACTTCTGAAGAGCCAGGAGCAAAAGCAGGATACTACGCATGCCCCCTGCACTCACCACCACCAAAGGGGCGGGCAGACAACCTAAGACACCCTGCAGTCTGACCCTTGGACTCACCCCTCCTCTCACCCCGTATAAGAAACCAGCTTGCCCCACTCCCCTCGGGTAGTGAGCAAGCAGGAGAAACCATCCCACTGCAGCTGCAGGAGCCCAGATAAAGCCTCACCAGAGTTGCTTGTCTGGCCCCTGATCAATTTCTATTGATTGAGGAAGACCAGAAACCCTGGTAGAAGTAACACAGTGTTCAGCAGACAGTACCGTTCCTGGCAGGGGTTTACTTTGAGCCAGTGTCTCCCATGCCGGGCAGGTACAGATGTGAGTGCCTTGGTGGAAACCTTGCTTCCCCTTGTCTGGCACAAGCTTCTTGTCTGTGTCTCAGTCCACATCTACTTGTCATCATTACTGCCATCACACAGGGACTGGCGCTTCTGTACCTCCAGAGATTTGAGGGGATTGGAGTATGACTTAAATGCTTTTGGAAACAGTTGTAAAGAGTGGTTTTAAAATCACTGAAAATCTTCAAGGCTTTTGCAAAAGTTCCTTTACTTGCCAAAGACACAGACACACTGATTTGAACCCCAGGTCAAACCACCAATCTCTGTTTATGACTTGAGTCCTGGTCTTAAGGTTAAAAAATGATGAAGAAACTCCTTTCGGGCAGTAAGTTACTTACCCATTCCCGATAAATGGATACTTCTAGCTTTCATGACAACATATAATTTATATGCTCCACTATTATTAACAATAATAGGCCTCCTCAAATATTTTTCCAGACAAGATGGGCCATCATCACATAAAAATAAATGAAATAATATATGTAGTGGTGTTGTACGCAAAAAAAAAGTGGTATTGGCCACACAGGAGATCCAAGTCCTCACATATAGAAGCCAGTTCTGTACATGGATTCTTATGAAGCAAAGCTGTCTTTAATGAAGGATTTTTAATGACTTTGCAGGAATAATGCACTACCCCCAAGAGTCACTTTTAATCCTGAGCATAAATACTCAGTCACAACCACCCAGCTGCAGGGAGCATGTGCAAGTGTGTCCAGTGGCTGAGACACCAGGCTTAGCTGTGCTGTCTCTGAGGGTGGATCCATGGAACTCGATGGTGCATTTCACAGATATTTATTGGGCTCAGTTCTGGTTATCTACTGCTGCATAACAGACTCTCCCCAGACTTGAAACAACACTTTCTCATTTAAAACAATACATTTTCACTGTCTCTCAGAGTTCTGGGTGGTTCTGCAGGGGTCCCTCATGAAACAGCAGCAGAGACTGGTGTCATCAGCAGGTGACTCTAGTCACACCGCTGGTGCCTGGCCGGGTTGGCAGTCTCTCCACATGGCTGCCTGGGCTTCCTCCCAGCATGGCGGTCTCAAGGTAGCGGGACTCTTACTCTTTTAGTTTGTCATGGCAGTTGGCTTCCCTCAGAGAGACCACATGGCAATCCTCTCCAAAATAACCAACTGGAAACTGCAAGCCTTCTTACGACCCAGCCTTAAGAGTCACTCTGCCCAAATCCATCGCTTCAAGGAATCACAGCCCAGCCCAGATTCAAGTGGAGAGGGAACTAGATTCTACCACTCCATGGTGAAGAAAGGGAGGAAAGAATTGATTGGCAGTCACCTTAGAGAGAAGCTACCATAAGCTTCAACCACACATGTGACAGATAGTGAAGGTGACAAAACTGAATGGAATTCTGTCCTTCCCCCAAGGAGATCCGGGGCGGCCGGGGGGCAGAAGGGAACTGGCTGACAGAAACAACGATCACTGTCGAGACAGACGGGATGACGGAGGCTTTCTGTCTCCCCCGGCATCCCTCTAGGAAAAAACATCCTGGAGAGAGTTCTTTGCTTTTGGACCAACAGGGACAGTTCCTTGAATGTATCAAGGATCTAAAAAATATATATTTCATGTCAGCTCCATGACGGGTGGGGAGACAGGTGGGTAAAGCAGTGGCTCTGTAAACATCAACTTCCTGAACAAAACCTTGTGCCTGGGTAACCTTACAGCCCTGAAGAAATTCTACTGGCAGATCATCCTGTGCAATGCCTTCCCCAGTTCTTTCTCTAGATGATCAAGAGAAGCATTAGGAGGCTCTGAGTTAAAGGTACAGACATGGCTGTTTTAATAACTAAAAATCATGCTATCTTGGCTGAAGACTTGGGCCAAAAGACCCAAGTTGGCTGTTTGGCCACTTTATGCTAGTGTGATCCTCAGGTGGGGCACTGGAAAGGCCTGGGGCTTGGTTTGCATACCTGTAAAACAAGGATGGTGATTCCAGCCAACCTAACCCAAAGTGTTGTGAACTCCAAGGAAGTAATGGATAGGAAGGACTTTCACAATGGCTAGTTTTCGTTCGTTTGTTTTTTGACATGGACCATTTTTAAAGTCTTTATTGAATTTGTTACAATTTTCCTTCCAGTTTATGTTTCGATGTTCTGGCCACAAGGTATGTGGGATCCCAGCTCCCTGACCAGGGACTGAACTGCACCCCCTGCATTGAAAGCCCAAGTGCTAACCCCTGGACCACCATAAAACGGTTAGTTTTATAAAAATGTCAAACATGGATATTCCAAGGGTCTGGCAAGGCCTGGTTTCCTTACACTCCCCTCCCCCATCCCGACTCCATTTCCCATCGTCCCCCTGGACCTGACAGCATTTATTTTAAACTCAACATTTTGACTTCCATTGATGTAAAAATACATTCGATATATGGGTCACATCTTTCTAGCGGTGATTCTAAACGGGATTTTGGAGTGAGTTTAGGGGATGAAGTATGCATACAAATGGGCATCTGAGGGAAGACCTGAGAGAAAAAAAGGAGAGCTGGCAGGTAAAGAATTTTGCTAATCTGCTGACCCAGGGCTGGCGTACCTCGCAGTAGAAGCAAAGAGCTAACTGCCTTAGAACTCAGTAACTCAGACGTTGGCTCTGCGCTCCCAGCAGTAACAGGCGGGAGGACACCAGCATTCCGGGTTCTGCGCACCCAGCACTCAGAGGCGAAGCGGAAGCGGAAGTGGAAGGGACGGGGTCTTACCAGGAACTTCCGCTTCTGCTTCCAGTGGCTGCCCTGGGCGTTGGTGGCCACGTGGGCCTCGGTGACGGTCTTGATGAGCTCCCATTCCTGGTCAGTGGGCTCTGGCTTGTGCCCCATGGATTTCTGCAGCTCCTCCCTCCGCCTCTTCTCCCGGTTCTCTTCGATGAGCTTCCTCTTGGCCAGACGCTTGCTGTCGTCCAGGACCACTGCGGGGGGAGAGGGACACAGAGCAGACACTCTCCAGACAGCTGGCAGACCCGCAGGGGCTCGCGCGGCTCAGAAGAGGTCACCTCGAGTCCTTTCTCCTTCGGCGGCAGACTGCCACCGGCTAGCCATTGTCCACCATAAGCCCCGGCACTGACTTCCCAAAGCCTAGCCAGCTTTCCAAAACGAAGTGGGGTGGGGGAGACACACTTGGACACTGGGCATCTTAGCTCCACAGGGGTGACCCTAAATAAGAATGAAGCAGAGACAGGTGAAGCCCATCGCACCTAGAGGGTCATAAGTGGCTCTGTCTAGCCAGTCATCTGAATTCACTCTTGAGGTGTCTGTTCCTCCCCTCAGCCCTAACCTCCCCAAACGGCTGAAGTAAGGACTTCAGGTTAAAGAAAATCTGGAGCAGTGAACAGAGGCTGATATCCCTTTCTCAGAGGGAAAAGAAGTCTTCCTTTTCATTTGTTTCCTCAAGGCTGATTGGAGTGGCCAGGAGCTTAGCTAGGCCAAGCTCAGCCCTCATAGATACTTTCTTTGCATTGCTCTATACCTGGTCAACCCTCAAAGTGATTAAAGAGCCCAGGCTTTGGAATCTAGAAAGACTGGGGCTTGAATCCTGAGACTACCACATTCTAGCTGTGTGACCTCTGGCAGCTTGCTGAGGCTCTCTGAGCTTTCGTTTCTTCCAGTATAAAATGGGATCAATAAGATCTACTTTGCAGGGTATCAGTATGATGATGCAGGGCACGTGCTCAGTAAACAGAGCCGTGAATTGTATCATTTATCGGTGGTCCCCAACCTTTCTGGCACCAGGGACTTATTTTGTGGGAGACACTGTCTTTTTCCCATGGATTGCAGGTTGGGGGTGATTTGGGGATGATTCACACCCATTGCATTTATTGTGCATGTCATTTCTAATCTAACACCACTGCTGACCTGATAGGCTCAAGGGCCAGAGGTTGAGGACCCCTGATACGCAAAAGGGAAATCAGAAGTGCAGGTAAGAGCAACCTATACTTCTGTGGTTAATTTCCAAAAGGAAACCATTCACCAGACTCTTAGTAGCTCTCAGTGGCACGGAAAGACTCAGGGTTCATACTACAGAGTCATAGCGTTTTACCACTGCTGGACCTCAACTCAGATCTAGTCCAACTCCCTCTTTCACAGAGAAGGAAGAAGGCGATCATGACTTCCCAAAAGTCACAGAACAAGTTCATGGCGGGGCCATAGTAAGACCCAGGACCTGCGACTGCAATCCTAGAACATCATTGTCCTAGGGCCATTTCCTGAGGAAGGTGTGACCTGCTAGGAAAAGAAAAATTAAAACAAAACAAAAAAAAGCAGGCATAGCCAAGGAAGAGAACCAAAAGTATCTGGTGAATCCATAAACAGAGAATGAGACCCAGATCATGGGAGACGTGGTTGGATCTTTAAAGTGAGGGGGCACTGAGAAATGTGGGCAAGCTGGGTGAGCCCTGTGAAGTCAGCATGGTTCACCCATTAAAAGGAGGCAAGGAGACGGCTGTGCTCATAACCCCACTCCCCAAATGCTTCTTTGGTGTCAGAGATCATGGCAAATTGGACATGCATTATTCTAATTGAATCCTAAGATCAGTGATAATTTCACACAAGGGAAACCTGAAATTAAGTCCAGTGGGCACACAGTTAGTAAGTGGCAGACCTGGGAATCCAGCAGTTTTTCTGATTATAAAACCTGAGCTCTTATAATGAATGACTCACATGCAAGCAAGCTGCACTCAAAATGAATTTCCACCAAGTGTGGATTAACACTGAGTTTTTAAAGCTCATCAACTTTTGCATCTTTAACTTTCAGTAAAACATTGCAATGGACATTCAGCAGGTCCCTCCTCTCCACAGGACCTTAGCAGACATTTTGTTGGCAACCGGTAAAAGCCTTTCAGAGACAAAGAACTCAGCCAGAGGTGAGGATTAACCCATGGCTTCCAGCCTCACGCCCTGACACAACACTCCTCCTTTTTTTTCTATATAGAAGATTCCCCTCCTGTCTTCTTTAATGGGCAAACCAAGGATGTTTCAGAGATTTCTGTTGTTGTTCTTAGAGGACTCTATTTATCACATAAATGCAGCTGTGACTATTTCCTCTTCACGAGGTCCTCACTGCATTCTTTTTTCTTTCCTCTTTTCTTTAAAAGTTGAAATCCTTCACCGATGTGCAAAAAATTTGTGCCAGAAGAAACTAGTAACCCAGATACCTAGCAAAAGGGAGGGCACACGTTCTGAATGGCATGATTCTTATTTCATGATTAGATTAATTAAAGTGACTGGTGTAAATCCCTTGCACAGTGTGGGGAGGAGACCCCGACGGCTAATCTCACTGCCATATGCTGTGGCACTTTGAAAACTGGGGAGGATGACTTCAGCTTGGAATGTTTTTATGGGCTAAAAATATAACAACAACAACAACGAACCAACTGCGGGATGAGTCATGAGATAGGACTCAGGTTCACATTCTTCAGAAATTTCTGAACACGATGTTTTCTGCCAGTGCCCCGACTCCAAAAATGCCCACAAAATAAACTCCTGTCTCTGCTTTTGAAAAAAATGGAGAGAATTAGTCCATGCGGTTCTAACCACATGAATGCTGTGTGGAAAATTACACCTCATCAAGGGGGGGGGACAAGACCGCTCGTCTGTAACCTCTGTGCAAACGGAGTGTGGCTGCCCGCCCTGCACGCGTGACAGGGACAGGTTAACCTCTGTCCCTCAGCCGTCATCCGGATGCCTCTGGGGTCAGGAGCTGATGGGGAAGGTAGGATGGAAACCGACCAGCCATGGATGGGAGTGAGGGTCCCTGAAAGGGCTGGGTGCTTGCCCGCTGTCCACAAGCATTCCTGCTTTCTTTCCTGCCTGGTTGTTGTCCTTGAGCCACCCTTTTCCCCAGTCAACACTCCCTGAATATGAAGCAAAGGAAGCAAATTGTTACTTACAATCTGTTGCCATGCCAACGTAGATGCATTTTTTAAAGCGACATTCCTGGCACTGATTTCTTGTAACTTTGTCTATGACACACTTTCCTTCATATTTACAGGAATAGGATGGATGGAGATTTTTCTGAATGGTTCTTCTAAAGAAACCCTACATGAAAAAGAAAGACCCAAGACAGCCATTTCAGATTGTCTAGAAATAAAGGACCTCCAGCATTTTGCATCTTCCTAACCATGTGGCTGGTTTTGGACCTCACCTGTGTCAGTACAGGGCAGCTGACCCACAGTGAATCTAAGGAGTTCTCAGTCTGAGGAGAGGGAGAGGTCAGAAGCTGTGGAGTCGTCATCCTTTTGGCATTTACTCAAAGCTAACGGGAAAATTGGTGTTCACGCTTATGTTTTCCAAACAATGAGTCATATAAATAAGTTATATGATTTCATTTCATAGAATGCCACAGTGTGAAAGTCTCTCAATCATGTCTGTCTTCTTTGCCACCACAGGGGCTGTAGCCCACCAGGCTCCTCTGTCCATGGGGATTCTCCAGGCAAGAATACTGGAGTGGGCTGCCATGTCTTCCTGCAGGGAATCTTCCCAACCTGGGGACTAAATTTGGGTTTCCTACCTTGCTGGCAGATTCTTTACTGTCTGAGCCAAGCTTTGAAGAGGTTTGCTCTTTATACAGGAGAATAAAAGGGCTAGATACTTGTGATGCTCTGTTAATTAGTAATGTAATCATTTAGTATTTAAATGCATGCATTAACTGCCTTTAGAGATTTAGTTTAATTCTGGTTTTCGACGCTTGAGATGGCTGTGACAAGCTCAGATAGCCCTTAAAACAACAGTCATTGGGGAGGAGAAAATTCCAAATTCTTTACCAAATTTTCCCCAAAACTCATGGCATTGGAGTTTTCCTTCCCTAGCATCCTGTTTCTCCAGAGTTTGTAGACACATGCCCTAAAGTTCAATGCTTCTTCCTTTCTCAAGGCACAGGAGAGGGCCACCTGAGGATAGAATGAGGTTCCAGGCCTAGGTGACTTATGTAACACCCTCAAGGCGGTGTCGCATGAGAAACCTTTCTGGACATGGTCCTCAAGTCATGATGGCAGAAAGCACTCCTTGTGAGTGGCGCATTGCAGAGTGCTGCAGACAAGTACCTCTGTCTCTCCCACAGCCTTCTGAGGTTGGTACTCTTAATATCTCCACGGCAGGGATTAAAAAACTAAGCCTCAGACAGGTTAAATCACTTGCCCCAAATCACATGGCAAGTACACGCTGGAACTGGAACCTGGGAATTGGACTGCAAATCTCACTTATTTAACTGCTTATACGATATAAACTTAGTCCAGTTTTACTGTATTATTTAAATGTTTTAAATGAACATATTATAAACAGTCCCTTCTCATCCATTCTCAAAAAACCACATCGTTTTATGTTTTAGTATACACTAGCAAGGCACAACAGGTTTTAAAGGAAGTTGCCTGTTAAAGCTTAAAGGAACCTCCAACTTGGTTGCATAAATTGGACTTAGATGCCAGCTGATCTACTGAAAGTCGCTCAGTCGTGTCCGACTCTTTGTGACTGCACGGACTATCCAGTCCATGGAACTCTCCAGGTCAGAATACTGGACTGGGCAGCCTTTCCCCTCTCCAGGGGATCTTCCCAGCCCAGGGTTCGAACCCAGGTCTCCCGCATTGCAGGCGGATTCTTTACCAGCTGAGCCACCAGGATTAAGCTCAAATTGTAATTATCCCATTTAACCGGCCCTGGCTCTGATGATGTACATATGCCATTTGCATATTCCTCACTCAGACTCAGGAGCTCTTCTTTACGAGGAAAGGGTCTGAGGAAGGATCTTACACTGAGCAAAGCAGAATAACGCAGAGGACTGACAGACTGAGGCTCAGGCACTCCGTGTCAGGGTACGCGTGCTCATCCCTGGTCACTTCTACGACTCAAGTCCTAACAGAAGAGCTGTCATATTATATTTGGCTCTGCATCCTTAAACGCTGAGTCCATTAGTTTGAATGACATTGACGAACTGTCGTAAGACTCCCTAAAGCACACGCGGGGCAGCAGCTGACGTGTTTCCTGGGTGTCCAAGGTGGGCCGTCCTGCCCGACTTGGATGTCAGAGCCTGCAGAGAGTGGAAACAAACTTCCCCGCCCGCCGCCTCCACCCCGTTCGCTTCCCTCCACCCCACCCTTCGAGGGTTGCACTTGCTTGAAAGGTAGAAGAAACTCAGAGATTCTAGCAAGAAGACAGATGTCATAGGCAGGGAGCAGGGCCACCGGGTGGCATCCTCCGTGTGGTTTCCCTGGAGGTGGCAACACCGAAGTCGGGGGCCTCCAGGAGCATGCTGACCGCTGCTCTGAAGTTGGGAGACTGTTCCCCTGAAGTCAGGAGACCTTTTCTGCCTCATCTGCTCACACTGGCTCGTGTCCAGGGGCAGGGCAGGGAGCCCACCGAGGAGTCAGACAAGAGCAGGGAGGGGAGGAGGTGATGAACCAGAAACAGATGTAATGAGCATTTTTCCAAAAAGGCTTCTCTGGGAAACTTTAGAAGGAATGAATGAAATAACTGATGCTTGATTTATTTTGAAAAATAAAAAAAAAAAGGTGAGGCAGCAGGCTGTGCCATTCTTAGTGCCATCTTTTCTGTGGCTCATCTCGAAGACTCTTCTTGGGCACTTCATGGACCAGATCCTTTTTAAGGCTCAGGCTTCCCCTGAGGCATGATAGAAGCAAATTTTGGCACATAATGAAGGAACACTTCATTTGAGTAAATGTCCAAGATGGTAGGTTCCTTAATTTTAAAAAGGGAGAAAGATCAACTTTTGCGAGTGAACTTGGATAGAAAATATTTACTTATAAAAAAAAAATCTCTTTGAGACAAAAGAGATGTCTCAGGGACAGAGTAAGGACATATCTTTCACTGGTGAGTTACTGGTGAACGGAGGTTTTGCTTTTATAAATTGACATTAGACATGTTTCTCTGCATTTTGAGAAGAACTGAATCCATTTCTTAGTGGTCCAGAATGATGCCATAATCAGCGCTAAAGTGATTTATTATGGGAACATAAACTTTCTTTCTACAAAAGATGCATGAAAACTGCCCTATCCTAACAGATGAAACATCTGATCCGGAAGATTTCCACTGTCTTCAGGGCAAAAACAGGCAGAAAAGAGTCCCTCTACATGCTGCAGAATTACAGGTTTGAATAAACAAGATGTAAAGTGCAACTTTTTTCATTTTTGGCCACTTTTAAAAGCCCTGTTTCATTTGAACATCTCTTTTGCTTTTTTCCCAAGATGCTCTGTCCTTATATTAAATGATCTGTGTAATTGCCCTTGGGTTTCCCAGATGACATAAGAGGCAAGGGTTTGAACCCTGGGTTGGGAAGATCCCCTGGAGAAGGGCATGGCGATCCACTCCAGAATTCTTGCTTGGAAAATTCCATGGATAGAGGAGCCCAGTGGGCTGCAGTCCATGGGGTCACAAAGATTCGGACACAATTGAGCGACTAAACAGCAAACAGCAGCAGTGAGCATTAAGTCCTCTGTAAGGTACATTTGGTTTTTAGAGTCCCTCTGGGAACTGAATATAAATGGAATTTTCATTAGAGTTGCTCCTAGAATTAAAAATTTGTCATTAAAAACTGATTTGAGAGAATCTCAACACTGAATAATCAGGTAAGTAAAATCCTTCTTAATTGGGGCTAATTTAGAAAAAAGACCCATTTGAATCTCTGAGCTTTTGGAATGAGGGAAAGCATCTACAGAAATGGTTTTATCAGTTTCAAACCACGCCCATAAAATTGGCCTTTCAAGAGGCAGGCTGCAAGTTTCCCAGTTAATAAACAGCCGCAACTTATTTGTAAATAATGTCATCAAACTCCTTATATTATTTTCATAGATGTAATAGCAACCTTCAGCCCAATCTTTGTTAAAAGGTTACAAATTCTAGATCAAAGGGGTCTGGATGAATGAGAACAATATTACATCACATTCCAAAAGAGTCTTGCCTTGAGACCTTAAAAATGACCTCTTTTCACTGGATATATCATCTTAACACTTTAGCAGGCTACATGTTTCCTAATTTTGTACACAGAAAGCAGGGAGTTTGCATGGAAAATCTTCCACTAGGGAAATGACCCCATCAGTATGAAACTGAGCTAACATGTTGAATTTGGGGGTCTAGGGTCAAAGGTTGGGAGAAAAGGGGGTAGTTGGAGGAAGGAAAGGAGAGAGGGGGTGAGGAAGGTGATGAATGAGGGAAGACTGATTTGTTTTATAAATTTTAATATGATTTTTGCTCTAAAGTTTTTGATCAGTTCATTTAAAAGGTAAATAAAACATTCAACAAAAAGTCTTTCTCTGACTTACTACGTCTTTTATAAAACATCAGCTGAATGCCTTGGGTTAAGCTTTGTTTACCTTTACAGCGGACTTTATCTTCTAGGCTGGTTGTTGGACCAAAACGTGTTTGCCAGAAAGTCAACTTCATTTTGATAATGAAGATGAAAGTTTGCAAATTCAGGTTCACTTTCCTGAAGTACACTAACTGTTGTTTGCCTGTATTCGTGTCAAGTGTCTCCTGCAGGTGAGTCTGGAGAGGATGTGATTACTGAAGGAAAACCAGAATTTACCCATGGACTGCAGCCTGTGCCGACAGCCAGTTTGGACAATTTCAGCATAGAATTGAACGTAGGTAGCCTCAAAGATTGGAGAAGGCAATGGCACCCCACTCCAGTACTCTTGCCTGGAGAATCCCAGGGCCCCGACCCTGGTGGGTCGCACAGAGTGGACACAACTGAAGCGACTTCGCAGCAGCATCAGCAGCCTGATAGTGCCTAAGGGAACCCTGAAAGGTGAGCATGTTCAGTCAGGTTCACACGGGCAAACAGCCTGGGGTTGAGGCCAACTCTGTCCCCTGAAACACTCCAGAGAACGCAGGAGGAGAAATGGTCATTTCCTGGGATGGTAACACGTCATAAAATATCAATGCGTTTGTAAACTGAAAAGGAGGCCTTTATCAATGTCCTCTCAATTTTTCTACCTGTTGGATGCATCAAGGACTGAATGGACGTGAGTCTGAGCAAACCCGGAGAGACAGCGGAGGACAGCGCGCGTGCTGCAGGCCGCAGGGCTGGGAAAGGTCGGACACCTCTGAGTGACCACCGCCACCGCCAGCCCTCACGCTCTCGCAAAACTTCGTCTAGTTATTTTCGATTTGGGAAAAAAAAACTCAGTCTTGAATATGCGTCCCCCACCTCCCCAAATGAAGAGGTCCACCAGACACCCGGATGATCACAGCCCGTGCATGTCCGGGGTTGGCTGGAACTCGACCTGAACCGTCCGGCTGCGTCCCGGAGGCTCCGGGAGGGGCCGGCCCGCGCTTACCTTGCAGCCTTCGCACGTGATGCAGCGATAGTGGTACCCCGTGGCTTTGTCACCGCACACGACGCAGAGCTCGTCCTTGTCTAAGTAGCTGGGGATGTAGCCTGTGCGGAGGACAGAGGAGGGGTGAGAAAGCGTCACGTTCACGTCGAAGACGCCGCAGCCAGGAGGGGCGCACGGCGGGAGGGCGGGTGAGGGCAAGACCGAATTGTTTCTACGCGTTTCGGTACAGTTTTTGCTTTATGCTTTACACATTGTGGTCATTTAGCTTTAAATATAGAACGTAAATAAAACACCGAACAAGAGAACGTTTTAAAAGTCTTTCCCACCACTCCCCACCCCCCTTCCATGTCCGTAAGTCTGCTCTCCATGTCTGTGGGAAGGAGAGGGTGGGATGAGTGGAGAGAGCAGCGAGGAAACATATAGACCACCATCTGTAAAGCAGAGAGCCAGCGGGAATTGGCTGTATGACTCAGGAACAAAACCCGGGGCTCTGGGACACCCTAGAGGGGTGGGATGGGGTGGGGGCGGGAGGTGGGAGGGAGGCTCAAGAGGGGGGACACATGTAATCAGTTCAGTCGCTCAGTCGTGTCCGACTCTTTGGGACCCCATGGACTGCAGCACGCCAGGCCTCCCTGTCCATCACCAACTCCTGGAGTTTACTCAGACTCATGTCCATCGAGTCAGTGATGCCATCCAACCACCTCATTCTCTGTCGTCCCCTTCTCCTCCCACCTTCAATCTTTCCCAGCATCAGGGTCTTTTCCAGTGAGTCAGTTCTTCACATCAGGTGGCCAAAGTATTGGAGTTTCAAATTCAGCATCAGTCCTTCCAATGAATATTCAGGACTGATTTCTTTAGGATGGACTGGCTGGGTCTCCTTGCAGTCCAAGGGACTCTCAAGACATGTGTATACCTGTGGCTGATTCACGTTGATGTATGGCAGAAACCGACACAATATTGTAAAGCAATTATCCTCCAATTAATTATAAATAAAATTTAAAAAGTCTTTCCCTGACAATACACTTCCTCAGTATCTTCTCTCTCTCTAGGATCTTAGCACACACTTACAGAGTTAATAATCAGGCCCAGGATTTCTAAATGCCTTGGAAACAGCTGTGCACACTTGCTATGCAGGCAGGAATGGGTCCAGAGGCTCTTGGAGCCAATGGGTGAAGCAGAGAGACTGGGATTTTATTTTAAAATACTTACCATAAATGAATTTATCATTTTTGTTATATGTAACATTACAAGTAATTATTAAAAAGAAATCATAAGGTCTTTTTAGAGCTACCTGTTCTTTGCTCCTGAAAGGATTTGTTCCCATGATCACACCCCAATCACAATTTAGATTACAGAGCTGGGGAAACACTTTGCTTACTCATCCTAATGCTGTAAGACAATAGGCTCCTTGGGTAAACAATGGGTTTCCCACCCTGACTAGACTTTAGAATCGTCCTGCTTAAAAGTATTGACTTACGGGAAATTCCATGGCAGTCCAGTGGTTAGGACCCTGCACTTTCACTGGTGAGGGCCCAGGTTCAATCCCTGGTCAGGGAACTAAGATCCCACACACCACATGGTGCAGTCAAAATAAAAAAGAAAATTGAATCTTGGGATCAGCCATTTAAAAATACTGAATCTGAGACCAGCCCCCTGAGAATCTTATTTCACTGGTCTTAGGGTGTAGAAACATAGGCATGGAATTACCTAAACATTCTCTGGGTGATTCTAACGTACATCTAGAATTGAGACTCCCTGGGCTGGGTTTGTACGGAGGGATCCAGAGAGGCCAGGATGTGAGACACCTGGGGTGCTGTGGATCACAGTCTCTTTTGAAAGACTTATTTCTGAACCTGTGCTTAGGGGACTTGATCCCTTTGCAATTTAGGTACCATGCAATAAATTCAGAAAACTTTATAGCTGGAAAGGCCCTGGGAGAGCAAATAATTTTGAGATGAACCAGCGTTCATCAGTTTGACCTTCCTCAGGCTCAAACCAGAAATTAACTGCAGAGAAGAAAGCCGAGATCTTGACTTCCAGCCCTCCAGTATTTAAGTTGTGTTGGTCTTTTTCTAAAAACAACTTCAAAAGTAGAATGAATAAGGCCATCTTTAAAAAAAAAAAAGGTTCTGCAGGGCTTTCCTGGTGACTCAGTGATAAAGAATGGAGACAGCTGCCAATGTAGGAGACACAGGCTCGATCCCTGGTTCGGGATGACCCCACATGCTGGGGAGTAACTAAGCTCATCACCACAGCTGCTGAGCTTGTGTACGCTGCAGCCGTGCTCTGCAACAAGAGAAGCCACCACGAAGACAAGCCCGCACGTTGTAACTGGAGAGAAGCCCCCGCTCACCGCAACTGCAGAAAGCCCGCACTGCAATGAAACGCCCAGCACAGCCAAAAATGAAAGTGAACAAACAAATAAATTTTACAAAAAGGTTCTGCAAACTTGTGATGTGATTACACAGCTCAACAACTGGGTGGTTGTCGTTCAGTCGCTCAGTCGTGTCCGACTCCCTGCGACCCCATGGACTGCAGCACGCCAGGCCTCCCTGTCCATCACCATCTCCCAGAGATTACTCAAACTCATGTACAGTGAGTCAGTAATGCCATCCAACCAACTCATCCTCTGTCATCCCCTTCTCCTCCTGCCTTTAATCTTTCCCAGCATCAGGGTCTCTTCCAATGAGTCGGTTCTTTGCATCAGGTGGCCCAAGTATTGGACTTTCAGCTTCAGCATCAGTCCTTCCAATGAATATTCAGGACTGATCTCCTTTAGGATGGACTGGCTGGATCTCCTTGCAGTCCAAGGGACTCTCCAAAATCTTCTCCAACACCACAGCTCAAAAGCATCAGTTCTTTGGTGCTCAGCCTTCTTTATGGTCCAACTCTCACATCTGTACATGACTACTGGAAACACCATAGCTTTCACTAGATGGACCTTTGTTGGCAAAGTGATGTCTCTGCTTTTTAATACATTGTCTAGGTTTGTCACAGCTTTTCTTCCAAGGAGCAAGCATCTTTTAATTTCATGGCTGCAGTGAATAGTGGTTCTGCTTATTAAGAAATAAATCCAACCATGACAACTCCTATTACTGCACTCTGAGCTTATTAAATTCCATGACCCAGGAAATTAAAGACAAACAGAAGCTATGTACTTCCCACCCATGTCTGCCTCTTTCCTTTCCTTGTACACAATGTCCAAATATAAGAAACGCTTCAGAGGGCGAATCCAGTTTCATAGGTACCAGAGGTTTACCATAGAAGCACGGAGCTTCAGGGAAAACCGAAAAGGCTTGATTTGTTAGGATGTGGAGAGGCTGAGAAAACAAAATCATTCTTTCTCTTTATCATGGTCTTAGCGAAGTTCTTTGACTCGGGAAACCCTTACTGGTTCCAAAAAAGATCAGCCAGGTTGAAACGACAGATGACTTACTATATGTTTTATCATGACATTTTCATGAATCTTTCATTGAACTGGGTCACTGAGGGCTTACTTTTCAGAAAAAATCCTTTGAGAAAACAGAAGAAAATGAACCCTTTTCATAATCACTGTGCTCAGATTTTATTTTAGAAGAATATCCCTTTTGGGAGGGAGAGAAATGAGTTCAAAGCAAGATTTGGTAATGCACAGGATTATCTTTTTAAATATCACAGCTTTTCTTAGTTTACTTTTGCATCATGCAAACATGAATCATCTGTTGAGTTCACTTCAAATGTTTCAAAATTCTCATCAGACATTTAAAAAAAAGAGAATTCTGGGAGGGATCTGGGCAGAGAAAAAGGGGAACTGGAGAGATTTGTGTGTTCATCCAATCAGTCGTCTATTCATGAATTTAGAAACATTTATTTTTTAGCATCTACCACTGTGCTCAGGCTTCCCTGGTGGATCAGATGGTAAAGAATCCGCCTGCAATGCAGGAGACCTGGGTTTGACCCCTGGGTTGAGAAGATCTCCTGAGAAGAGAATGGCCACCCACTTCAGTATTCTTTGCTGAAATACTCCACGGACAGAGGAGCTTGGCGGGCTACAGTCCACAGGGTCGGAAGAGTTGGACACGACTGAGCGACTAACATGGTGCTTAGTGCTTGTAATATAAAAACAAGTAAGACACGGTTTCTTCCTTGCGCAAGCATAGTGTAAGGAACCGAGTTCTGTATTTCCAGTCCTGGTTATTTCTCAATGAGAGAAAAAGGTGAAAATGAAGGGAAAAAACATGAAAAGATGCTCAATATCATTGCAAGGAAATGCAAATCAGGATCATACTGAAATGCTGCTTAACACCCTCTAGGTTGGTTATGATAAAATGGCAGATAATAACACATGTTGGTGAGGATATGGAGAAATCAGAGCACTCATATATTGCTGGCAAGAATACGAAATGTGCTTTGGAAAAGCACTTGGGCAGTTTGGCACTTTGCAGTTCCTCAAAAGGTTAAACACAAAGTGACATATGACCCAGCAATTCTACTCTGAAATATACACTCAAGAGAACTGAAAATATGTGTCTGTACAGAAACTTGTCCAAAGCAGCACTATTCACAATATTCAGAAGGTAGAAACCACCCAAATGTCCATCAAATGATGAATGGGTAGTCAAAATATAGTATATTTGTACAATGGAATACTATTCAGTCATGAAAAGGAAGTAAGTACCACGATACAACATGGAAGAATCTGGAAAGCATACCATGAAAGAAGCCAGATACGAAGCCAGATACGAAATGCCACGTATCGTATACCTCTATTTCTGTGAAATATCTAGATTAGGCAAATTCATAAAGACAGAAATTAGATTAGTGGTTGCCAATGTCTGGAGGAAGGGGAGAATGGACGATGACCACTGAAGGATACAAAGTTTCTTTCCAAGGTAATGAAAATGTTTTGGAATTGTGTTGTGTTGATGGCTGCACAACTCTGTGAATATACTAAAAACCACTGGGTGAAAAACTGTTGTTTTGGGGACTTCCCTGGTCACGACTCTGCACTTCCACTGCAGGGGGCTGGGGTTCGGTCCCTGGTTCACAAACCAAGATCTCACATGCTGCATGGTGCAACTACAACATCAAAGAATAAAAATAAATGGAATTAAAAAAGAAAACCATTGTTTTGTATGGACATATTTTGTATAAATCTGTGAATTTTATAGTATGTGAAATATGTCTCAATAAAGCTCCTATTAGGAAACAAAGAAACCAGGAGAGAAAAGAGGTTCCATTCAACAAACATATATATGAGAGGATTCCATGCCAGGCAATGTGCCAAGGAGCTGAAGACAACCGAGTCTTAATTCTTGGGGCAGCTTCAAGTGTTTTGGGGGAAGCAGACAATCATGGACCATCTGCATACGACGTGGTCGGGGCTGGGGTAAGTCTCCGAGTGGCCCTCCTGCCCACCGTGGCCCGAGTCCAGGACAGGTGCTCTCATTCCTCCCCGTGTTTGTCAGTGGCCGCCCTCAGCCCCTGCAGCTAATAGGGGTGAGCTTCCTCCCCCTTAGACGTGATCTCTGGTTCACTGTAAGTGTTAGGGTTGCAGCGAGAGGGCGGGGACCATACGTCCATGCTGAAACCCTGGTGTCTGCTCCTGGTTCCTCTGATGGACAGCATCACAGTTTCTCCAGATCACTGCTGCCAGCCCTCCAGAGGGGAAGACACAGGGAGGAGGCCGGTATCTGGCACGTGTAGACGGGCAGGCTGGCAGGCTGGAGCGGTGCCCGAGAGGCTGAGGGTCTCCGCAAGGGTTTCCGGAAGAGCTAATAACGCAGACGCAGGGCCTGAGCTTCCAGCTTCATGAACACTGCCTTAGGATGTTTGAACTTTGGTTAAAACCCCCCAAATTCCACTCAGATGAAGACGTCCAGATTCAAACTCATCTAAGACGTAGAGATCTGGGGGCATGCATGCTCGCTGATCAACTAGATTCAGTCCTGCTTGCTTTGGTAGCTCTCATCACTGGGTTCACTAGGACTCGGACACAGTGCTAAGGAAAGCTGAAGGGCGATACGTGTTCCTCCAGTGGAGAAATGAAAATCACTATGGCCAGTCCAGTTCAGTTGAGACGCCATCACTGAAAATGGAGATTTGAAGTCTGAATTTTATACATCTTGCTCAACTGTCTACTTTGGGCTATGAAAACCACTATGGGTGGTACAGTGGATGAGAGTCTGCTTGCCCATGCAGGGGACACGGGTTCGATTCCAGGTCTGGGGAGACCCCAGATGCCTCAGAGCAACTGAGCCCGTTGAGCTAGTAATCTAGAGCCTGGGAGCTGTAGCTACTGAGCTCGAGTGCTGCAGCCACTGACGCCCACGTGCCCCAGAGACTGTGCTCCACGGCAAGAGGAGCCGGCACCCTGCAGCTGGAGAGGAGCCCCTGCTCGCAGAGACTAGAGGCCCACACGCAGCAACAGAGACCCAGAGAAACTGAAACTGAAAATAGATAAATGAGAGAGGCGTTTGCAACTTCCCATGCATTAAAAAATCCACTATTCATCACACTCAAGAAGAGTCTTTGCTTCCTGGTTAGGTCTCTCCTTTACATGATTGTAAACCCCAAACCCCAAAGTAGTATGCCACCGAATGTTAGGCAACTCAAATTTAAGGAGAAATACTAACAAAATCTACAGGAAAACTCACAGGGTGTTGATTTACTCTAAACACAGTTTTTTTTTGGGGGGGGGGTGGAGTTCATTCTTAGGAAAAAGAAACATAAGCGTTCCAACAGGGATCTATGTCCAGAGAAGCAACTAGTGATTAAGTGTGTAGGATTGGGGTGACCACGGTCAGGCATACTCTGGACCTATGTAACATTACAGTGATCAGTCTCTAGGGATCAAACCCAATACATACAGGGACGTCCCTGGTGGCACAGTGGGAAAGAATCCACCTGCCAATGCAGGGGACATGGGTTCGATCCCTGGTCCGGGAAGATCCCACATGACGCAGAGCAACTAAGCCTGAGTGCCACAACTACGGAGGCTCTCGGGCCTGGAGCCTGAGCTCCGAGCGAGAGAAGCCACTGCCGCGAGGAGTCCTCGAAGCGCAGCTGGAAGGCAGCCCCGCCACAATCTGAGGAAGCTTCACCCAGCAGCAGAGACCCCCGCAGCCAAAGATAGATGAACACATAATTAACAAATAAGCAGAATAACCGCCATGTAGAAAACCGTGTGCATTAGTTTCTTATAAAGTCCGGATTCTTTAAATAAAAATTATACAAACAATACAATTTATTGTAGAAAAACTGAAGACATAAATCAGCAAAAAACAAACTTACCTATCAGCTTTCTACCACAGAGATGACTACTGTAGCATTTGGTGTTTCTACATCTTAAATTAGTATGTTTGACTGTATGTGCACACATGCTCCTGTGTGCATTGAAACACATACTTAAAAAACACAAAGTAACCCAGTTATTAAAAAAATGCACCTTCCTGGTAAAGTCAGATAGAATATACATATCCACGTTGTCAGGAAAGCTACATCTTATTTTTAAAATTAAATTTTCTTATTGAAGTATAGTTGCTATACAATATTATATAAATTACAGGTGTCCAATATAGTGTCACAGCTTCTAAAGGTTATACTTCATTTATAGTTATTATAAAATATTGGCTATATTCAATGTGTTGTTACTATATCCTTGTAGCTTATTTTACACCTAATAATTTGGTCCCTCCCTCTCCCACCCTATTTTGCCCCTCCTCCCTTCCCTACCAGTTTGTTCTCTATGAGTCTGTTTCTTTTTTATTATATTCACTAGTGTGTTGTACTGTTTAGAGTCTACGTATAAGTGATCTCATACAATTTTTGTCTTTCCCAGTCGGACTTATTTCACTCAGCATAATGCTGTCCTTCCATGTTGTTGCAAAAGGCAACATTTCATCCTTTTTTATGGCTGAGTAATATTTCCTTGTGTACATATACCACATCTTTTGTATCCATTCATCTGTTTATAGACACTGAGGATGCTTCCACATCTCGGCTATTGCAAATTATGCTGCTAAGAACATTGAGGTGCATGGACACTTTAAAATTAGAGTGCCTGTTTTTTAAACTGTAATTATTTATTTACTTGTTTGGCCGCACTGGGTCTTAGCTGTAGCACTTGGGAACTTGGTTGCCGTGCTCAGGCTTCTCACTGTGTGGCTCAGAAGTTGCAGCACGGGGCTTATTTGCCCCACGGCACGTGGGATCTTAGTGCCCGGCCAGAGATCAAACCTGTGTCCTCTGCACTGGAAGGTGGATTCTTAACCACTGGACCACCAGGGAAGTCCCAGTGTTTTTGCTTTTTTTCTGGTATATACCTGGGAGTGGAATTTCTAGGTCATACAGTACTTCTACAACTAAGTACTAGGGCTCCCCTGGTGGCTCCGGTGGTAAAGAGTCTGCCTGCAATGCAGGAGACCCAGGTTCAACCCCTGGGTCAGGAAGACTTCCTGGAGAACAGAATGGCAACCCACTACAGTATTCTTGATGGTGAATCCTGTGGACAGAGGAGCCTTAGTGGGCTATATCCATGGGGTCGCAAAGAGCTGGACACAACTCAGCGACTGATATACATAGTAGTTCTATTTTTAGTTTTTTTTGAGAAACCTCATATTATTCTCCATAGTGACTGCACTAATTTACATTCCCTTCAACAGTGTATGGGATTGATCCCCTTTTCTCTACATTCTTGCCAACATTTGTTGTTTGTGTTCTTTTTGATGACAGTCACTCTGACAGGTGTGAGGTGATATTGTGATTCTGATTTGCATTTCCCTGGTGATTAGTCATGTGGAGTATCTTTTCACATACTTATTCTCCATCTGTATAGGGAAGCTACATCTTGACTTCTTTCACCCAGAGGTGATGCGCATTTTGTCAGATACTTTGGTATCAAGTGCAGATGGCAGAGATAAAGGAGAGAGAGCTACAGGTCTTTTCTTTCTCATCCTTGGGAACCAACTGTAGTGCAACTGGACACTCTGTGGCTTGAGGGACACACCTTGGGAGTGCTGGAGACCATCTGTCAGAACTAGGAAGACGTAGGACCCTGCCCCCCTACCTCATCAGCACCTTTCTGCCTTACTCTTTGCTGTTGGCAGTAGGACACTGAAGGTTTCTTCCTGTCTGTAGCTCAACACTTTAGGTAGATGGTTGAACTGTTTGGCCTTTAAAGTTCTTGGGAACCTGGAGTCTAGTGATAATTCAATGTGTGGGTGGAATGGATGCCTTCTGTGTTCTGGCTGTGAGTCTGAAGGGTGGTTTGCTTTGCTCTTGTATTTCTCCTAGATTATCTTCTTGGAGGGTGAATGAATAGGTGATTATGTCTGTAGTTAAAACATCAGAACATCTACAGAAACATCTACTTAAGTGGTAGCAGTTGTACACTAGTGCACCCCACCCATGTCTTTCTTTTCTCCAAAATATTAACTCAGAACCATCTTATTTACCCAAAACAGTCACCCAGGCAACAATACATCAGTCATTATGCCTAGGTCCATCATTCATCATTAAATAACTGTCACCGGGAGTGAGATCCCACACAGGTGGATAGGTGGGTAGGGACTCTCTTTGGGTTACTGAACATGCTTGACACATCAAACGGTAACCAGTTCTCCTAGAGAACTTAACCACTGCTTTCTCTCCTCTCTCGGGGTCTCCATCCTTTTTCTTCTTCACGCACACCAAACAGTCACTTGCTGGCCCATAAATATGCCCAGATGAGGAAATGCATGCTGTCAGGAGTGCACACTCACTGGGTGTCAGTACTGGGTTCTGCCTGGAAACAAATATGAGAAACACAGTCTGGAGGCCTCGCTGTTCACCTGAGAACTGCATCTGTGAATTGTCTCAGGGGACTGACTGTTAAAGAAGTGTGTTTAAATAAGACCCGTGACTACATGTGACTGTCCAAGGATGATGCATTTTGCCTAGCTTTTATATTCTCAGATGCATTGTATCTTAGACTAATCAACTGTGCTGTCACTTTATCAAGGATATTATTATGAAAGCAAACTCCATCTGTTAGTTCAACAAAGGACTGGGAGAGTTTTTTTTTTTTTTTAGTGAACACTTGGCAATGTCTGACTAATTGCTGAGCATTACTCTGCATTAAAATAGATAGATATGCTAAAGTATTACTAATTTTTTTTTTACTTTTTTGGCTAGGAACTTTAAGATCTAATTCACATACCATACAATTCAACGGCTTTTAATATATTCACAGAGTTGTAAAATCACACTGTCATCAGTTTTAGAACATTTTCATCCTCATCCTAAGAAAGTCTGTACCTTTAGAAGCCACTTCCTATTCCTCTCAACTCCCCATCTGCTCTGCTCCAAGCAACCACCAATCCATTTTCTGTTTCTACCTATTGGCCTATTCTCGACATTTTGTATAAATGGAAATGTACCACATGTATTCTTTGGTGACTGGCTTTCACTGAGTGCAGTATTTTTCAAGGTTTATCTCTGTTGCTTTTGAGAGTTTGATTTTAATTTTAAAAAATTTGGTTCTCAGAGGAACTTAGTATGTGAAAGGGAAAGATGTGTGCATTTGTGTCAGAAATGATGCAACTGGTAGCAAGTCTGGCTTCTTGGTTCGCATTGAGTGAGATTCACTTGGTTTCTAATTAATGAACGGGTAAGATCAGAGGGAACCTAGTCTAACTCTTTTGAGTGAATTATAACAGCACCTCAGGCCCTAGGAGAAGGAAGACCCTCATCACCGTGGTGGACATACAGTCCTTAGGAACAGAACGTAAGGCAGACCTTGCTGGTAGGTGGAAAGGAGAAGAAACTGCCTCGGATGGTCGGCCCAGCAGAAGGAGAGGGGAGTCGAGACCAGAGGCCATTTCCCATCTGCTCATCTACCCTTCCGGGTAAGACCGCTTGCCTGGCACAGCTGTCCTGGTGTCTGAAAGGAGCAGCTGTTATCACTGGCGGTGGGAAACCCTTTGGGTCATTCAGAAAGGTGCTGGTTCATGGTGAGGTTAAGGCTACAGACCCTAAGCAGTTCGGGTGAGGCTATCAGATGAGCATATGTTTTTATACTCCCAAGGAAGCTAAAACATTAGCATGTTTAGTCACTCTTCCAATTTTACCTGGAACTTCCTCAAATTATCCCTTTGATAGGTCCTTCTATCAGCTAGGTCCTTCTGACTGAAGCTTTTTTTCCCCACAGGACTTTCGACATCATGTTATTTTTTTATATATTTAAAAAAATCGGAAACACTCCATACCTTAGCTTTTCCCCAACATAATAATCCTGATTCATATTACGTTTAATTCTTGGTATTAGATACCAAGTTTTGCATCATGTTAGTATTTAACCCTTTGATAAACACTATATTCATCCATTCATTCATCCATCCATTTACTTAACAAACATGTATGCTCCAGTGTGTAAGGAATGGGGTTCAAACTTCAAGCAGTGTTAACTTTCGAGGTCTGCAATTTCCCAACAGAGCTGCCCAGATGCTCCCGTTCATGAAATCTTTCCTTAGAATAGCACGTCTTTGCTTTACACCCTGCCCTCTGACTGGCTGGGGTGACAAGAGTTGCAAGTCTTCAAACTCTAGAGCTCAGGAGAGAGGGGGCAGAAGAGGGGAGGGAAGCAGAAAGGAGGCCAGGTCAGCGGTGTCAGTCCAGAAAGGGAGAGGACACGAGCATAAAGGTCTCTGAATTTCCTTTATCTGGAATCTTAGGGCAGAAAAAGGGGCAAAACAAGGTTTAGATGGTTTCTTCTGACTCAAGAGTTTCTGAAACTAGAATAAATCGTTTTTAGGACTGAGGCTAGGGCATGATACAGATCTCCCAGGTGGCTCTGTGGTAAAAGAATCTGCCTGCAATCCAGGAGATGCAGGTTCAGTTCCTGGGTCGGGAAGATCCCCTGGAGAAGGGCATGGCCACCCATTCCAGTATCCTTGCCTGGGAAATCCCACGGACAGAGGAGCCTGGAGGGCTACTGTCTACAGGGTCGCAGAAGAGTCAGACATGACTCATGCAAGGGGCATAATACAGTTTTACACAATGAAGTCCCTAATTAACCTTTCTTCTCCCGGTCCCTACGGACTCCAACCCTCAGAAGCTGACATAACCTTTCAATCTACAATTAGAGCTAAACCACTTGAAGATGCAAATCACGAAGAAAGGGAAAAGACCGGTATAATGAGTCAGTCAAAATGTTAATCAAAAGGATACACACACTGGCAGTTTGCACTGTTTGGCTTTCAGAGTGTTTAAAAATCTCAGCCAATTTTTAAAACCAGGATTTCACATAAAATCTAGCTTCATGTGAAAAAACGGGAAGATCTGGCATACTGAGCCCAAATCCTCCCAGAGCACCAATCAGGCAGCCCCCCTCCTAACAGAGAGACCCCCTAGTTCTCTGCAGTCAGCACCCCTCCCTGAGGGAGGCCAAATGTCAGCGGTCACTTAGGTCTAGTCTTGCATCATCTTTTGATGAGTAAAGAAATATTTCACAGAATTTTTGTCTTTGTCAAAAGTGGGAAGACACAAGTAATTCAAGAAAAGTGAAATGATGCATTTCTTTATGGAAGTGAAAATTCTGGTCCTGCAACATGTAAACAATGCGTGTGATGGTTGAAAAATTTAAACTGGGTTGTCCTTAGGGAACAACTTCATCTCTCAGTTGCTGAGGTCGGCGCTCTAGTGCTTACAAGCATTGGAGTTTCAGAATTCTGATACTAATGAGATCACTTCCTATTTTATTTAATTTCAGATTTTTAAATATTTTATTTTTGGCTGTGCCTCATGGCTTGTGAGAGCTTAACACTAATCCTGACCCTAGCCCCGAGCAAGGATTGAACCCCGGTCACAGCAGCGAAAGCGCCGCGTTCTCACCCCTGGACCACCAGGGAATCCCCAGTCATCCCCTATGTTTAAAGAGGCGATAAGTTAGAAAGCAGGCAGGGAAAGTGTTTTAGGAGAATGGGGAAAAGAGGCAGCAGAAAAGGTCATGAGAAACGGGCACAGTGGCTGCCTTTGATCTCTGATTTTCCTTTGAGAGTCAGTTTATGGTATTGGGCTTACCCAGAAGCAACCATAGTTATTTCATGCCCTGCAGGTCTGAGGAAAATGGGTGCCTTTTCTTTGTCTAACACCCTTCAGAATGAGAGTCAAGGTCTAGATCTAAGAATGAGGCTAGAAAGATCTAGCAGCTCTTCAATCCGATGTCTCGTGAAGGAAGGGGCAGCTGGGTTTGGCATCAGATGGCATCCTTGTTGTTTGAAGCTGCACTGGTCTTCCTGAGGTCACCCCTGCAGTCACGGAGTACGAAGGCAAGGGAGTGCTTATGTCTAGACAGAGCTGATATAAACAAGCCTATGTGGTGGAAGGAATGCAGCCCAGACCACGCGGGCCATCTCTAACACACATGTGTAAGTAGCATGTTGCAGGTATACATGTATATGGATGTTCAAGTGTACTCCAGTTTGAATCAATTCAAAACACAAAAATCTACACTTTTCCTTTTGAAAGCCGAGGAGGCTTTTCATATTTCACATGACAAAGAAGAACTTTTACAAAATACCCTTTCCTTCGGGAGCTTTCTAAATAATCAGTTCTTTCGAGGCAGTGGTTCTCAACGGTGTCCCCCAAGGGGACACCTGGCAATATCTGGAGGCACTGCTGTTGTCGCGACTGGGCTATTGGCATCTGCTGCCCGGAGGCCAGGGACGTTGCTAAACGTTCTACGAGGCGCAGGACGGCCGCACCGCACAGAGGATCCGGCCTCGAAAGTCATCCGCGCGTGTCAAGATGGGAAACTCTGGTCTGATACACATTATGTATCACTTATTTTCTTCCAAAAAAAGGCGACTTACACAAAAGATTCAGCACTGTTGTACTAAGTAATGGATGCCTGTCTGGGAAGTCAGGGCTGGTGGGGAGCGGGCCTTTGGGGGCGAACGCGGGGCTGGTTAAACCGCAAAGGCTGACGGGCTGTGAGGTGGGTCCTGACCTGAGGGGAGGCGGCGGAGAGAAAAGGATCATCGGTTCAGGGGTGAGGGGCGCGTGAGGGGCGCGAGGAAACGGGCCGAGCTTTCTGGAACAGCGGGTGTGGCAGGAAGCACAGAGCCAGAATCCCGAGGGAGCACTTCAGGGCAGGGGAGAGTTGGCTGAGTGGGTGTCTGGCCCGGCAGGTCACGGAGAGGGTGGGACACCTTGAGGAGGGGCCCTGTGGAGGGTGGAGAGCGCGGGGGTGGGGGCAGGGGGGACCGGAAGAGAGGCTTTTGGGGAGAGGGTGGGACTCGCGGAAACGGGGCAGCGCGGCAGGAAGTGTCTGCGCGCGGGTGGCGGAAGGACCGCCCCGGGAGTGTCTCTGGAGGGCTGAGGAGATCCTCTCAGGCCTGAGATGAGCCTGGGACCAAGGACAGGCCGCGGTCGCCACCAGGGCATGGAAATGGGGGAAGGCAGGTCCCTGGTGCTTTAGTAGGAGGAGAGGGGTCCTAAAAGCTGGCCCAGAGCAGACGGCAGAGTGGGAGGCCACTGGGTCTCAGGCTGAGTGCCCCTCAATGCTGGGAGCTGAGAAAAACCAGAGTCTGCAGGAATGATTTCACAAAGGGATGAGAGGCGGTGGATGGGAACCCCCAACGCAGCAAGCACACAGCTCCAACACTCCTTCCCCAGCCTGCCAGCCCCTGACTTCAGCGTCTCCTAACACCTTGGACTCCTGGTATGCCTGTCACCTTGAGCAGTGACAGTGGACGCCTGAGGGCACCCAGTGAAATCTCTGAAGGACATGCCTCTGACGAGACAACCTCTGGTTCTCAGGAAAGAGAAGACAGAAGGGCAGGCTCGAGCTTTCGTCGGCACTTGGGCCTGCTTTGGAAACAACTATGGTTCCTTCCTTTGCTTGCATTTCTGGGTGCTGAGAGGCACTTTAACCTGTTGAACAGCTAAGGTGTTTTGTATTTAAAAAAAAAAAAAACTTCCTATTATTTTCTGGGGTGGTGTCGACTCCTCACAGCACGTGGGTGGCGGTGCCCAAGTGGAAATCCTGACTGGTACCAGCACCCTTACAATTACATAAGCACTGCAGGAAGGTCTGCAGTTGCACTGACCTCTTAAGGATTCCACTGTAAAGACATGACACCTGTGGCACTTGGTTCATTGGGTGGACTGACCATAAATCTTCCCTTTCTTTGTTTCCTTTTCTGCCTGCCTCTCCCTGGACTGGGTGTGATTCTGGGGTTTAAGGGTACTTGTTTCTTGTGTAACATTTCTGTTTTTCAGGGCAGACTCGAGCCTAAATATCCTCAGCTCTACTGTATAGCAAGCCTTCTTCAACCTTAACAGACGTTAAGGAAATTCTAATTGTGGCTTCCCAGGGGTCTCAGTGGTAAAGAATCTGCTGCCAACTTAGGAGATGTGAGTTCCACCCCTGGGTTGGGAAGATCCCCTTGGAGGAGGAAATGGCACCCCACTCCAGTATTCTTGCCTGGGAAATCCCATGGACAAGGGAGCGGGGAGCCGAGTGGGCTACAGTCCATGTTTAGTCGACTTAGCAACTAAACAACAACAACAAGGAAATTCTAATTAGGATTTCTTTAGGGCTTAACTCTTGTTTTTAATCCAGTGTTCTTTGATGTGGACCATTTCAGTCATTCTCCACCTACCATTTCATTTCCATTTCTAATATCTACACAATTACTCACACACAGTCAACAGAGCTACAGAACATGGAAAAAAAAAATGTTAGATTCCTGACTAGAGGTAGAGTGGCAATGGAAACAGATCCAGAAACAATGGCTCTATGTGAAGGTGTCTCTTCAGGTATGAAGTCTTCTTTCTGTGACAGTAAGATGGCGGCTGGTGAACAAGTACACGTGCAATCCAACCCGCAAACGAAATAGGACAAACACACCCATCTCCTTGATCCTGGCTCAAAACCAGGAAATTCTTACTCTCTTGGACATGATAACCAACTTGTATGTAAACACACTAGCTGTGTTTTGGACGTGCAGATCTTACAAAGATGGTACGGAGGATGTCAAGCAGAGAACCCAGGGGAGGCGAGTTGCACAGGACACACACAGTGCAAGGAAGGAGCCTGTTGAAGCAGACCCAGAGGCGGACTGGCCAAGCTGCCCGCAGAGCGGCCAGGCTCAGGCTCTTTGGGGACTCTGGAATGTAACTGGAATTTCTGGTGGAAACAGCCAGCACCCCTTGCCAAAAAAAAAAAAAAAAAAAAAAAAAGACTTTTAGCTCTGCTGAAGCCTCGGCCACAAAGGAGAAGACACAGCACCCTGCCTGCCAATTTCCATTCCCTTTGTCTGGTTTCTAAATGTGCTCCTTCTATTTCTTCTGAATTGGGACTGGGAAGAAAGTGTGGGGCAGAACCGGCTCTGTTGGCTGATGTTGACATAACAAACCATGGTTAGGCTCCTTGAAAGATAAGAAGTAGGAAGCTGTATCTTCTTAGTGATTGCTCAAGTTCTTTTGATTTGTCCCTAACTTTCAAAAATTGAAAACGTGTTTTCATATACTGTATGAAACGTAGATTCATCTAGGTAAAAGTAAATGCATGCTGTGGATCTCAGTCCCTCGCTGTGTGGAAATTACTTATTCCCCTTCTTAAAGTTTTATTTTAAATTTCGTTCAGTGAACTGTATTCTAACTCTCCGTTAATTCACGTTCTCAGTGCTTCAGGAGCTTGATAACATTTTCCCCCTCTTGGCTATTTTATACATGTAAAGACAGGAAAACAATGCAAAGGGAACTAAGTCATTCTAAAGTCTATTATTGAAATAATCAGTCTTGTCACTGGGTTCTGCAGTCTTCCTTTATTTCATCTATGTGTACTTATAACACACTTTTTTTTTTAAAACAAGATTATGATCATTTTCTACATACTAGAAAACTCCAATTAAAGGCTAGAGAATAAAGTCATCCTTAAAAAAAACAGTGAAAAACTTAAAACAACTGCATTATTGAAGAGTTTATAAAGCTGTTATGACAGCAACAAGCACAGATGAAGCAATTATGAATTTCATGAAAATAGATAAAAATCCAATTGGAATAATGAGGCCTGCCCCACTGAACACCTGTTTATAGTCTTAATTTTGCCTTAAGGAGATACGACTGATGTTCTCCAACAACAACAAAAATCAATAATGGATCAATATGGATAAACGTGTTGGGTCTGACCTTTTGTCCTAAGAGACAGTTAACAGCTGGGTTTAGTTTTACTGGGATTTACTTAAAGACTTGTAACAGTAAATAATGGTGCATTTAAGAATATTTGCCTGCTTTGATTTAGTGAGTTTGGCAGGTGGCAGTGGCCTTTCAATGGCATATGGCTTTGAGAAATTACATCAATATATGCATATGATGTCTTAGTTTCTAGTTCATGCGTCAAGTTAATTAGTAAAGAATCATTGGTTTAGCATTTCATAAGCAAATATTCTCCGGCACTGGTGGAAGAAAATACAGTGAAAAGACAAAACAAAAAAAGAGTAAAAGCTCTAAAGTTTTGTAAGAGTTTTTAATAATAGTGGAATGCCCAAATATAGAGACAAACCAAGGCAAGCCTAATGAAGCAATGTTAACTGCTTTTCAAAGATAAATTACTTATAAGTATAATATTAAGTGAAATAGAGAGCATGCAATCTATCTCAAAGTTCCTATTAGGGCTCTAACATGCAGTGTCCCTTGTAATAAGTGAGAATTTCTGATGCCTTTCAAGAGAAAATGTTAAACTAAATGAAAATGCAGATGAATGACTCTGAAAATGTTTTATGCTTCAATTTCCTTCATATCTGGAAATTACAGGATAACACAGAGAATAAAAACACAGCATATGGTAAAAACTAAACGGGGTTTTGTTTTTCAAAGTTTTGTTTAAATGGGCTACTTTTAATTGTGGAGACATATTAAGGAAGGCAAATAAAATTTTTATAGGATCCACAATCAAACTATCTTATGTTTTAAGATAATTTCATGGAGAAGTTCATCTTTGAAGATCAGAGGGCATTATATTCTTGCAAATTATGAAGACCTATAAATTTGGTTTCCACTGAAATATCCTGTGGATTTACACAGGAAAAAAAAAAGAGTTTCTGGCATATTTGCACTAGAATTTAAGCTATTTTCAAAAGCATTTCTATCTGGCAACTGCTTTTAAGTTTCTTGAGTACCATCAGTTTGCCTCTTTTATTTTAGCTTTTGGTAATCTGAGATAGGTTCTACTGATAGAAAATTAAACAGTATCGGAAAACTGCAGCATCTGTTAAATGGATATTGCACTTGTTTGAATATTGGATATTTTGAAGGCTATTTCATTCTCTTTTGTGCAGAGTTTATTTGACATGATGGCAAACACGTCCACCTTTAGGCACATGATGGCAAGGTAAAGTGTATCAGTTTCTTAATGAGTTTTATATTCTTATAGTTTGTTATGATTACAAGTAGCTTCTTTACAGTTTATGTGGTTAAGTAAATATATTAAAAAGAACATTTACAAATCTCAACATCTCAACATTATAGTATGGTCAAAAAAAATCGTGAAAATATTTTACTACTTACCTAAAATAAACTTTCAATATATAAGTGCCAAGAAAAAGTCAAATGAGTTTTTAATCTGAACCAGAGCCGAGGAGAATGATCCCGTTTCAAAAGCAACAGTGCCAGTCCACCAAGGGGGAAGCCTTAATGTATTTTCTTTAGCAAAGAAGCTGACAGTATTCCCTGTGGGCAGTGTGTATCCACACTCGTGCACACATGCTATATAGATAATAAAATCACAGCCTAACAAACCAACTCCATCCAGCTTGCATACTGGAAGAAAAAAGTGCTTGGAAATCTTTGCCGTTCAAGGACCCCTTTCAATCACTTAGCAACCTCTCTTTCCTGCTATTTTTAATTTCAAACGTTCAGCGTTCAAAGTCAAAGATTTGACAAAGCGGATGCAAAGGGTCCCTTTAAAACACCCCAGAGACAAACACGGAAACTTGGATCAAACGGAAGGAAAATGGTCCCTACCTTTTTTCTGAGAGTACGATGGCGACTGCACTTGAGAAAAAGTAGGCTTTTCTTCAGTGAAATATTCAGGTTGGCTGTATTGATTCAGGGCCATGTCCAAGTCCGAGTCCCTGCTTTTCAGCACGTTTCCAGGGTAACTACAGGTATAAGGCTGATTCACTGCCCAGGCCTGTTCCATATATATGTTGTTACTGGGCACAGCCTGAGCGTTGCAACCACTGTAACCTGGACTATCTTCGAAATACGCGTAATAATCAGTGGCCTGCATGTGGCAGTTGCTGCCGGCAGCTGGGTGTACTTCGTAGAGTTCTTGCACACAGAAGTTCATTTTGGTGCCCGGGATCTGTTTCTACTTTACATATACACACACGCTATGGATGCAGTCCCCAGCCCATACGCCCCGCGTGCCGGGCATATACGGCGAGAAGCGTACATACATACACATGCAAGGAGACGCGGGGATGAATAAACACCAGCCGCCCGGCAGCCCAGCCTGCTGTACTTTCCACGGCACCTGATGTGCTAAAATCCTATTTAGGTGGAGGTGTCTTTGGAGCCCTGCTGCCATTCAAACATGTTGGAAAGCAGATTTCTGACTATCAAAGGTCTTAAGCTGTGAATGCACCTAATTCCCGGAAAAGATGGCAGGCAGGTAGGCACGGCCTCTGCCCGGCTGGAGGACAGATAGCCGGGACGTGTCTGTGGCTCCAAGGCTGGGAAGATCCATTTTATATGCTGTTTTTAACTCCTTTCCACATGATTAGAAAATGATTACTCATTGTTATGTCATTTTGGTTGACAACTTAAGCATGAAACATTATAAAGACATCTTAGAGACTATCCTTGGATACACAGAAAATCCGAAAATCAATAATCTAGTTTATTAGCAGGGACCAGAGAAAATCCAGCCGTAACGAGCCTGATGACTCTGGAACATTAATCTAGTCACACAAACGTTACATCTGTTGTTGAACGTCACCCATGGGCTTCTAAGGCAGGAAAACGGACACATGGGGCCCACAGGTTTTTAAAAGACACCACGCAAGGCACATCTGAAAACACCGCTGGCGTTTGTGAGCTCTGTTCTGCTCCTTGCCCCTGGTGATTTTCTACATCATTAGCCTAATCGACATGCGGCCTGGAGCTGAACTTCGCTTTGCTCATTTTGCCTTGGTTGTGTTGGTAAGCGCACAAGGGGGAAGTGTGTGTCACACCCGGTATGCAGAACACCCCTCTGGGAGAGCAGTGTCCCCCTTTTGATCGTGGGGGGGATGCTTTTTATAGTATGCTACGTTTTTCTTTTTTTGAGTTCAATTTTTATTTCATATTGGAGTGTCGTTGATTTATACTGCAGTGTTAGTTTTAGGTGTACAGCAAAGTGATTCAGTTGCACAGATACACATATCCATACTTTTTCAGACTGTGCAACTATCATTTCATTCTCTTTCAGTTCTGCTTTTGAGATGATCTTTGAGCTTAACTGTGATTTAAGTAGTAGTCATGCGCTTGACATTTAAAGATAGTGATCCAAAAGGGAGAGGCATTTTCTAGGAGAACTGCCATTTAAGACACAAACAAATACCAAGTTAGAGATAAAAGCCTGCTACGATGATGACCGATGCTGTTTTCTCCATGTGGATGGCGGTGAGCACGTGTGTTCTAGATCATGATTCAGGAAGGGTGCAAGTTGCTTTCTTTGAAGTTGGAGGTCCTTTTTCTTTGGAAGACTTAGTCGGGAGGGCTGGCCTCAGGAGGTAACGTGTACACTTGGGATCCTGTTAGTCCCTGAATGGGTGACCTCTTGGCATTTCCCTCCTAAGGGACCACAGGCAATGTGATGTTGCAATGTCCCATTATAACACTTCCACTTTGGACATAAAGCTCCAGTCAACTGCAATGAGGAATTTTGCGCAGGGACATGGGACCGGAGAAAGGAGGATATTACAGTTATTCAACAAACATCTATGGGGTATCTGTTCTGTACAAAGCAAGGAGCGGGTGGGAGCAGAGGTGTTGATTCAGGAAGTCAATCATGGGCCCTATCACTAAGTAGTTTAATAGCAGGTGTTTTCAACACAAAGAGTCAAGTGAACCACTGTCAAGAGTCGGTAAGGGCTGATGATTTTACGCATGAAGTAAAGGTGACATGGATTCAGGGAAGAAGATTAAGAATTAGAAAATAAGCAACAGATGAGACAAGATGAGGGAAGAAACCCAGGGAGACAAACTCCTGGGTGGATGTTTAGTAATAAGACTCCTCAGAAAATTGCAACTGAACAAGGAAAGGAATGTTCTTCAAATTGGTACAGAAAATGAATTCCAACATCCTAGAGAGCACAGAAGTTACCATAAGGAATAAGGAATGTAGCTAACATCTTAACAGTGTTTTTACTCTCTGATTACTCTTCAAACAAATAAAAGATTTATTCGCAAGTGTTTTTAAGAACACATACACACAACATTACAATTAACATTTTCTCCCTACTGAAAGTGTCAAAACATTTCACTGGAAGCAATGACTATTTTCTGAAAACCCTAGGAAAAAGGATCCAGGCCTTATGTTTCTTTGTCTGATCTCATGTATTTATCTCAAATTTCCCCAAACTAATCTGAAAATTAACCTTTCAATAAAGCAGTTTTCTTTCCTGGCAAACACATATGTTCCAAGTCCTCCTTTTCTGGTTAGAAGCTGCATGTCAAAACCATCCAGTTATTCAGTTTTGCCCAGTGCATTTCCTGGCTCTTTTTCTAGTTCATTGAAGGCACAAGTCCAAGCCATTTCTTGCTTTTCACCAGTAACAGTACCAACTCAAGCCAGAATCTCAAATTTCATTACAAAGGAACACTTCTAAACATTTTTCCAAGATCTCTAAATGTGCTTGAAAAATCATATTTTTCTTCTTCTGCCTCAGAACTGATCTACATACTGCAGCAAAGAAAGAAGAATTCCTGAACAACTTTTCCCCCCTCTAAATTCTCAACAGCATTTTGATGGAGTTAAAACAATCCTGAATTCTCCCATAAATCTTTGAACAGAAAAAAAAAGTTTCAAGACATGTTTAAACAGGTTCTTCACTTACTCGTATCTTTTGGAAAATATAGAACCAAACTTTTCTGAAATGATGCATTCTTCTTGTACCAAGTGGGGTGACTCTTAGAGTAAACGTGTGAAGCTAATGACCGGGAGCTGGAAATGGAGTTCAAGTTGAAATACAGTCCCTCATTCCTGACAGAGGCAATCTTAGCACTGCCACTTGTGATCGATCCAGCCTGTCTTTTTGTGAAGTCAACAAAGCAATTTAAACATATTACATGTCACGAACGAGGTGAGCTTTAGTCAGTCTGCTCTCTTATTTCCCTGGTTGACGAGTCTAATTTAGTTACTGAGAGAGAGAAGCTTACGAGTTATTTGACTCACAGAGCATCAAACAGCCTGAAATAAACTCAGGAGGGCTTTCATAATTCTTATTAGAAGTGTTTCAATCAATAATAATTTCTTATCTAAGTACACCTTTGTCCTTTAGGAAATAACCTAAAAGGATAAGACTAATGATCTTGCTGGGGAAACTGGTAGGTAAACAGCAAACCCTCAAGGACTCTGAAGGAGGAGAATTGTTTCTGTCTTTGGGTCTCTCTTATCTTCTGTCTTCAGCTGTGTTGACTCTCAAATAAGGCTGCACATTGGAATCATCCACAAACTTTAAAAACACCAGTGCTCAAGTGTCATCTGCAGAAATTGTGATTTAATCAATGTGGGGTAGAACCTGACTGTGATGACTTTTTCAAGTTTTCCCAGATTAATTCACAAGCAGTGAAGTCAGGCTTCGCAGGTGGCTCAGTGGGTCAAGAATCTGCCTGCAGTGGAGGAGGTGCAGACAGACACGAGTTTGGTTCCCAGATTGGGAAGATCCCCTGGCGGAGGGCATGAAAACCCACCCCAGCATTCTTGCCTGGAGAATCCCGTGGACAGAGGGTCCTGGTGGGCTACAGTCCACAGGGTCGCAAAGAGCTGGACGTGGCTGAAGCGACTGAGCACGCAGAAGTGAACTTGGAGAACTGTCTGTTCTACTGGCTGTCTGAGCCGAGCTTCTCAACAGGGACCAGAGTGTCTTGAAGACTCATTCTTTTTCTGCATTGGCAGCTTCACTGTGTATTTCCTTTTGTTTTTCAAAGTTTACCTTCCCTATCTGAATCTGGCCTCACTGCCCTTGAGTCATTTGGTCAAGTAGAGGAAACGAGTCAAGGAGATACACCAGGATGAAGTAAATCCAAGGAGGTGTGGTGACAGGGAACACAGGAAGTATCTGCTCAGGGTCTGCGGATGGCTTGCAGAAGAGAGGACAGGTGAGCTGGCATTTGGGAAGCACATGGAACTCCAACAATGGAGGCAGAGGTATAAGAGGTTTCGGGCCTCTACTCTAATGCTTGTTCTTCTTCTGCTTTAGTAACAGAGCCTCTAAATTTTAGCTGGGCACATGGCCTTTGTTTCTTGGTCTCTCTCGTGTGTGCAGGCATCTGTGTGATTACCTTCTGGCCAATGAGATGTAACAGGATACTGTAAGGCAGATTCTAGAGAACATAAAAGACAACTTAAAATAACAACTGGTGCATGCATTTTCCTTCTTCTCCTTTGCTCCTTCTTCCTGCTTCCTGTAATATATATGTGATGTCTGGAACCCTAGCCACCATTTTGGTCCATGAGGATGAGAGTCATGCTCTAGAGCTGGTGAAGGAATGAACTGGAAGTAGTTTAGGTTGCTGAGGATCATCATACTAGCCTAGCCTGCCAATCTCTGGGTTTTTTCCCCCCTTGGGAAGGAGAAATCAACTTTTTATTTAGGGTATAGTTTTTTCATTTGTAAAACATAAATAACAGTCCTTGCCTCACTGGTTATTGTAAAGATTAAGTGAGTTAAATATAAGTAAAGCACTTAGGAGAGTGACAGGTGAAGTAAGTGAATATAATTATATATGTGTGTGCTGTGCTAAGGCACTTCAGTCATGTCTGACTCTTGGTGACCCTATGGACGGTAGCCTGCCTCAGGCTCCTCTTTCCATGGGATTCTTCAGGCAAGAATACTGGAGTGGGTTGCCATGCCCTTCTCCATAGTAATAATTATTATTGAAATGCCTTATCTCTATCTTGGAATATTTTCTCTTCTCAGCCTACATTTTCACTAGGTCAAGAGTCAGTGAGCTTTGGTCTGCAGACCAAGTATGGCCCCATATCTGCTTTTTAATAAAGGTTTATTGGAACCAGCCTTGCTCATTTGTTTACATATTGTCTGATTCTAAATCTACTCTGTGCTACAATGGCAGAGTGGAGTTGTTGTGACAGAGACCATGTGGCTTGCTGAAAATATTTGTGGCACTCTAGAAGTTTGCCATCTCTGCGTTAGGTGATCTCATCCTGTCTCATAACTTTATTTTTAAAAATTTACTTATTTAAGAATGTGTATTGACATTTGGTTGATTGACAATGTTCTATTAGTTTCAAGTATACAGCAAAGTGATTCAGTTACACATATACAAGTATCCTTTTTCAGATTATTTTCCGTTATAGGTTATTACAAGATACTGAATATAGTTCCCTGCACTATACAGTAGATCTTTGTTGATTATGTATTTTACATATAGCAGTTGTGTGTATGTTAATCCAAAACTCCTATTTCCGCCCTCTCTCTATTTGGTAACCAAAGCTTTGTTTTCTCTGTCTGTGAGTCCCATAGTTTTGAATGACAATTAAATGTGGAAGATTCCAGCATGTAACTGTAGCCCAGACATCTCCTCTAGGATCTTTGTCCTGCTGTCCACTGACACTCCGCTATGCAAAAGTGGGCATCTCCAACTCCGCTCTTTCTAACACCCTTGCCTCCTGCAGTCCTCACATCTCCGCTCCACCGCCACCTGGGAGCTTCAGCCAAAGCCCCGCAGCCCGGCGGGACCCTCCCCTTCCCTCACTACCTACAGCCGGTCCAGCAGCAAGCTCCTCGGCTCTTCCTCCAAAACTTAGCTTTAATCCAGCCACTTCTCTGTCCCCACCTTGTCACCGGATTCTCCGGGTGGCCTCCTGACTGGCCGTGCCCCGTGGCGGCAATTCTTTCTCGCTACAGTAATGAGTCACGTCTGAAAGATGGCACAGCTGACCACGTCGCTTCCTCCCTTAAAGTCTTCAGTGGCTTTTCACTGCATTTAGAATAAAATTCAAACTCTTCACCAGAAGCTGTCCCACCTCCCGTCAACCCCTCCCCACCCCGGCTCCGTCCCACCCTCTCCTACATCCTAACTCAGATGCTGTCCTGTGCCTGCGTGACTCAGGGCCACTGGTGTGCTCTTCTGTCTGAAAAGCCCCCCTTCCTGTCACTCCCCGGGGTGGGGCCCTTCTCATCCTCAGGACTTTGCTTCCACGTCACTTCCTCTGCATTTCAGGGACCTCTTGACTCCATCACAGGTTGAAGGCTCTTGACACTCGTCACCTGTGTGACCGTGGTTGTTCAACCTCTTAGAAGAAAGAGGACGACACTCAGTGCACCCCAAACTCTGTGCATTTTCAAAAGCAAGATGAAAGTTTGCCCAGTGCCATAAATGGACTCTCCTGGGCTTCAAAATTCCAGTGAGACATCGTCTGTCTCAAGTTGAGCCAGTTTGCTCTTTTATATTTTGCTGCTAGAGGTAGACCTGCATATATGAAAACTATCTCTATGGAGGTTTGGAATTATAAATGGGTGTCATCACCCCCAAATATCTCTGCTCCAAGAGAGGTCGTAAAAAGGGTAGGAACACATCGCTCGCCCTCTGAAGGAGCCACCCAAATTGAGGAAAGATTCCTTTGTAGATGTAAGGGAGCGGGCATTCAGATCTCACCATCCAAGTGCTGAGTGTAGTTAAAAGTTAGGGGACATATTTAGGGGGAAATAAAAGGGATGCAAACAACTTTAGGAGCATGCTTTGTTCATCTTTTGATGTGTGGGATATTCTGACTTGTTCCTCTCTGCTTTTAAACAAATGAGATATTGTTTTATCTTTTTAATTAATTTTTCCAATTTTTACTTATTTTTTTACTTTGTTTTGGGGTGTACCATGTGGCTGGTGGGATTTTAGTTCCCAGAGGAGGGATTGAACCCTGGGCTCCAGGCAGTGGAAGTGCTGCATCCTAACTACCGGACTGCCAAGGAATTCCTTTTTGAAAAAGGTTCCAAATTAGTTCAACTCCAGAGATGAGAGCAAGGCAAGCTCTGGGCACTTTGGAACATTTTTTTTTTTAGTAATTTTTTCTTTAGTTTAATTTTGGCTGCACTGAGTCTTCCTTGCTGACCGGGCTTTTCTCTAGTTGCGGTGAGTGGAGGCTACTCCTTGTTGCGGTGCGTGAGCTTCTCACTGCAGGGGCTTCTCTTGCAGAACACAGGCCTGAGGGTGCGTGGGATTCGGGAGTTGCCGCCCGTGGGCTCAGTAGTTGCAGATCCCGGGCTCTAGCGCACAGGCTCAGTACTTGAGGTGCACGGGCTTAGTTGCTCCACGGCAAGTGGTGGGATCTTCCCGGAGCAGGGATCAAAGCTGTCTCCTGCACTGGCAGGCGGATTCTCTACCACTGAGCCACCAGGGAAGTCCAGCATCACTCTATCTTCAAGTGCTTCCCCTCCTGCAGACAGCTGTGATGGAGGCTTCCCCCAGGATCCAAGGACATGACAACCAGAACTTCCGAGCTTTGCATTCCATGTGTGTTTTATTTGACTCATGAGGGAACAGTTCCAGAGGATAAAGTGACTTCTGTCACACAGCAGGTGGTAGTCTTGGGGACCAGAACCCACTCCTGCTCGGTGTGCGTCAGGCCGCCTAGGCAGGGGGCACCTTTATTTCCTCAACTGGCTATAGTGCTTTGTGTGCGTTAGTCGCTTAGTCGTGTTTGACTCTCTGCGATTGCATGGACTGTAGCTTGGCTGTCCGTGGCATTCTCCAGGCAAGTATACTGGAGTGGGTTGCCATTTCTTTCTCCAATAGTGCTTTAGGTTTTAAAAAAACAAAAAACAAAAACAACTTCCCCAAAGGGAAGGAATTAGGGAGATTTGTCCCAGGCCTGGGATGGGCTCCCCTTCCTTAGGACTTCTACTAAATTACCTGAGACCTTGTGTTGCTAGGACCATGTCAAGCTAACCATGTTGGAAATGCTCACTTCCTCAGTCCTAGATGTATTCACTGGCGTGAAGCACTCTCCCCTTGGGTACTGTACGTCTGGGATCCTTATTAAATGAACGCTGTGGCTGCTGGAGCAGCATTCAGACGGTGTTCCCAAAGTGGTCTGAAAGTCAATCCCAAGAGATGCTTTGAAGAAAAAGCAATAAAAACAGGCTGTATGGTCAAGTAAGTTTGGGAAACTGTATATTCTTCTCGTGGAGATTCACCCAAGTTAACTGTTGAACTCTGTGTAACTCAGCACTTTCTGAACGCACCTGGTCATAAAACCCCGTATATCTTGTTTTTATTTATTTATTTGGCTGCATCAGGTGCTGGCTGCAGCACACAGGATCTTTCGTGCAGATGCGTGGACTCCTCTGCAAGTGTGGGCTTAAGTTGTCCCGAGGCATGTGGGATCTTAGTTCCCCGACCAGGGATTGAACCTGCATCCTTTGCATTAGAAGGCAAATTCTCAACCACTGGACCACCAGGTAAGTCCCCACTGTGTATCTCATAACATCAGTTCCAAGTGTTCCATGAAATACATGTTGAGACACACAGAAGTCTGTTCTGTTGAAGATATGCAAGAGATAAGACTGTTTGGAGGATGTATCACTGGGAAGAATGGATTTTTTTTTTTCTCTCTCAGATTACAGACCACAGACAGAGAGGAGGAGCCTGGGAAGCTTCCAAAGGTGAGTGTCCTTTTCTCTCATGTTTACCAAAAAAGACAGAGCGGGCTGGACCCATGAAGTGCAGATCCCCAGGGGCCACACAAGCCTCTGGGCTCTGGGATTGAGCCTGTTTTGATATTTTGAGGAACAAGAAACTCAAAGTCCTTCTCTTTAAAACTTCTTGTATTCTGAATTCCTTTCTAATTTTCCTCCTTTAATGGCTTAATAAAAACTTTTTGATACTTCTAGCCTGTAACGGCTCTACTGAAGGATACTTGAGGGAAGCGGGGGCTTTGGGGCACAATCCATCACCAAGCAGGATTTGTTTTTACAAAAATGTGCTTGAAAAACTGGCAATGTGACTTCCTAGCACAAACGGAATCGATTCTGACCTGGTGCAATGGAAAAGAGACGGCTCTGCTGGGAACCCGGGACTCGGGACCCCCGCTGATGGAAGCAGCCTAATACTTGAACTGTAGGATTTCCAAGGAGGAGGCTCTCATTAAAATATTCCTGGTGGCCTCCTTATTTGGACAGTCTTTCCAGATCTATGGTTTGAAGGCTGCAAGTTTTTATTTCATGAAGATGGAATGGTTGCCCAGCACATTCATGCCAAAGATACCACCAACTCAGTTATAGCAATTTTTTAACTAGATGAAATAGGTCAATTTATAGGATGAACGACTCAAAGAAAACAGTCCTTTGAAGTTCCACAAAGATGAAAAAATAGGCTCCAAAATCCTTAAGTCAGTGGTTCTTAAAATATGGATCCTGAACCAGCAGCATTGCCATCCCCTGGAACCTCTCAGAAATGCGAATTTGCCAGACCACCCCAGAGCATCAAGAGAAACTCGAGACGAGGCCAGCAGTGGCGGTGTAGACAAGCTACCCTGGGGATGCTGATCCCAGCTAAAGGCTGAGAGCCACTGCCCTCAGGAAGGCTCAAGTGGTTCATCAGCTTGGTCTCCGCCAACTCTTCCAGGCTCACCGGCTGTCTCCTGGAGCCCTGGATTTTCAGAGCGCCTTTTCTTTGTTTCTGCTTCCTGATGCCCTGGCCGGTGTCTTGGCTTTGTCCTTGATCTGAAACCTTATTAGGTCTAATTAGCCCAGGAGAAATGGTGTGCTCTGTGCGGCCAGCTACGTTCCAGTTTCCCAGCCTCCACTTTGGGTTTGGGTGGCCAGTCACCTCTAGCATAACAGCACTTTATCATTGCCCCTTGGGACTCTCCTAAGCAGCATGACTTCCAGTATCTCTGGGTCTCTGGACTCACTACTGTTGTACCTGCTCCCACCCGCCTCCACAGACACACCTGCTGATGGTGTGCCAGAAACTTCTATGACACGATACCTTTCTCATCTACCTCCTCCTCCTCTGGCTGATTCTTCCCAGCCTTCTTCAAGAGATCGCTCCACTGTCTGCCTTTAAAATTGGCTGATCAGGATGGGGAACACATGTAAATCCATGGCTGATTCATGTCAATGTATGGCAAAAACCACTACAATATTGTAAAGTAATTAGCCTCCAACTAATAAAAATAAATGAAAAAATAAATAAAATGAATTGCAAGGTTCCCACATAAAAAAAAAATTGGCTTTCCCTTTGGTTTATCCCAACCCTTCTAACCGGGTGTGTTCTCACTAGGTGACCTCAGCAGGGTCCGCATCTCTGACCATCATCCTATACACTGGTGGTGCTTCACGGTGGCCCCGAGACCTGTGCTTTCAGCCACCTACCCAGCTCCTCTCCGTGATGCCTCCACGGTACTCCACGCAGCAAGACTGAGCTTCTCTAAGAGTCTGGGCTGGGTGTTCATAAACATCGCCTTATTGAATCCTTATCTCGGTACTTCAGGAAAGCTGTGGCTACCCACATCTTTTTTTTTAATAGATAAAAAACCCATTTTTTCTGAAAGGCACAGCTGGCCATTTGAAGAGTCAGGATTGAAACCCAGATCTATCCAAGTAGAAACTGCCCCCATTTCAAGTGATGGGCGTAAGCGCTCATAATTCCCAGAGACATCTGTGCAATGTCAAAGCCTCTCTCCCGAAGTATCTCCAGTGAATGAGAGCGGGACGACGAATGATGGGCGCTGCAGCACAGTGGCTGGCATCTAAGAATTCCCAGGACGAGGATCAAGTGTTTGATTGTCACCGCGATTTCCTGAGACCAAAGCCGAGTCATGAAGCTTCCTTGTGCTTTGAAGGAATGAGATAATATCCAGAAAGAGATCAGCGTCCAGACCAAATGAAAAACGCACGCACACAAAAGTGAATACCGAATAGCACCCTGGAGGCTGGAGACTGAAAAAAAGCAAGGCATTTAAAACTTACTTACACCACTATCATCAGCACTGAATTCTTCTCTTTTCTAAGCCAACAGTGGGATCTCTGTTCTTCTTCATGAATGAACACTGGACTCAAAAGCAAATCTTTCCTGACTCTAGTCTGATGAAGCGTGGGCATCATAGTCTAGAAAATATACCATAAACGTTCAGTTTTGGTGTAACTTTAATTAGAGCCCTGGTTATATAAGGGTGATGAGTGTTATTTTCATCACTAAACAACAAGGCTGGTGTGTGTGCTATTTGCTCAGTTGTATCTGATTCTTTGCGACCCCAGGGACTGTAGCCCACCAGGCTCCTCTGTCATTGGAATTCTCCAGGCAAGAATACTGGAGTGGGTAGCCATTCCCATCTCCAGGAGATCTTCCTGATCCAGGGATCAAACCCGGGTCTCCTGCATTGCAGGCAGATTCTTATCTATCTGAGCCACCAGGGTGCCAGGAGGTATTTTCATTCATTTGACAGAGTGGAAACTGAGTGGACAGTTTTTTCACCCTGATGTAGTTACTAAGGGAAGATGTTAGTATTGAAATTTCAGCTCTTGACTTGCTATTGTAGAACCTGCCTGTCTTACTTCCCCCAGCTGCTTTTCTAAGTAGAGAATTATTTTAATGTTTTGAAAGTTTCGGGCAATTAAGTATGTGTTTCAACACAAATTCCAAGATCACTGTGATGATTTATCTGTTTTCCCAAAGATGTGCCTAATTTAATGCTACTTCATATATTTATTTTAATCAATATGTTTGTGTCCTTAGAAGAAAAAATGCTCATTAACATTTTATCTTTTTTTATGAATATCATTTATGCTTTGCATGAATATCACATAGCAGCTCACCTTATGTAATCACCCTCAGCATGTAGATCCATTTTCCCTTAATTTACTGTGTTAAGATGATTATTTCATTGTAATTCACACTGATGGACTCGGTTTGAAAAGCTGAGTGCTTGTTTGAGTGGAATGACTTTGACATTTAACAGCTATAGTATGCTTTATTCTAGAATAACATATCAGAGATTAATTTTATAACAAATTTCCCTAATAATAGGAATAATGAATGAGTGATTGAGTCATTTGCATTTACTTTGCTTTTTCAGTTTTAAAAAAAACTAATGCAAAGTCTAGATGGTGCCACAATTGATGCCAATTTCAAAAGGTTTATTCTTTGTTCATTAAAGGCTCCAGCTCTTCACTTATACTTGAAAGCATTATGAAGAATGATTAAAGGTAAAAAGTTCAGACAAAGTACTGATACATGTAACAACATGGATGAACCTTAAAAACAGTATGTCAGCCTCATCGTAGGATTCTACTTCTGTGCAGTGTTCAGTAAAAGCGAATCAGTGTGGGCAGAGAGTAGGTGAGTTGTCGCCAGGGGCTGGGTCCAGGAACGAAAAACAACTGTAAATCAGCTCAAAGTTTCCCTGAGGGAGATGGAAACATTCTAAAATAAGACTGTGGTCACGGCTGTATTAACACAACTCTGTAAACAGACTAACAGTTGTGGAGTTACACTTGGAGGAATTTTACAATTGGTAAACTATATCTCAACAAAGCTTTACCAAAAGAAATGTGAGGTTATAAAAAGTTTGAGATAATTAAAATTTATTGTCAATAGGAAGAAAGTTAATAAGCTCATATCATTTATATATCAATACTATGTAAGTTTCCTGGATCTAATGTAGGATACACCCTAAGAGGGAGACATGATTTTCCTTTGAAATTTGCAACCCAACTAAAAGAAATATCAACAGGCAGATGGTAAACATGGAGGAAGGTGGAATTATTATTTCTGAAACAACATAGGTTGGGCTCTTCTTTAGTCTTCTCTAAGATAAAGGCCAGTCAACAGCATTTTCACCATTGCTTGGTCATCTATAGGTTTGCTGCTCATTTCAAGCCTAACCTCAAAGCTCTTCCAACATTTCTGTTTGGAAATCTCATTGAGGAAGCAGGGTGGTTCACCCAGCTTCTTACCATCAGCACACAGTTTAGTGCTAGGCTCAGAGAACACACGAAAACACGTCTGATGTCAATTGAGATAAAGTGACAGTCACCGAGGAGCCGAACAGGCATGTGCAAAGCCACGCACGATAAGGCAGGGCCCAGGAAGTGTAATAATTCAACGGAGTTTCATGGCATCATGAGGAAGACACGATTCCTCATGACGGGCAGTGGAGAATCGCAGAGCAAGTGACGTTTAAACTGGGCCTTGAAGGGTGAGGGGAATAAAGTAGGATTTGTAAATATTCTCAAAAATAAAACCTACTTCATGCTGGTACACTGAAAACCAGATCTAGAACTGGCGAATCAAAATTCTTCGTTCTACTTCAAGTGCCAAAAGAGCTGCAAAAGATATACTACAAGTATCAAGATTAACCTAAAATATATCCCAATTCTTGGTTGCCTTGTAATTTACTATGGTTTGCGTTGTGGGGGGAAAAAAAGAATGTCCAGTTAAACAGGACAAGAGACCAAAGAGGCCGTATGTCCTTGCTATCCTCAGAAAAGTCTCTGAATGGCAGAGAATCTGCCTTCTGTCCTGCTACAAACAGAGACTCCCCCAGGTAAGCATCTTTCTGTCATTCCAACCTTAAAAAGGTCACAGGTGACAAAACAACCAATAACATTCATTCCCGAGACATTCGCCCTCAGAACTCGGAATGGATGCGTCACAAGAGGACTCAGACATAGAACAGACGGTGCTTGTCAAGGGGTGGGGGGCACTGTGGGAGCAGGGTTGGGGGGGGGGCTGGGGTTAGTGGATGTAAACTACATATAGAGAGTTTACAGGAGAAACAGCAAGGTCCTACTGTGTGGCCCAGGGAACGCTGTTCAGTATCCTGGATAAACCGTAATGGAAAAGAAAAAGAGAAAAACAGGAGTCGGACTTCCCTGGTGGCCCAGGGGTTGAGAACCCTCCTGCCAACGCAGGGGACGCGGGTTCCATCCCCGGTCCAGGAAGATCCTACACGCCGCAGGGCACCTAAGCCCGAGCACCACAACCCCTGAGCCAGTGCTCAGAGGCTGCTGCTGCTAAGTCACCTCAGTCGTGTCCGACTCTGTAGGCAGTGTCTGCAAACAGGAACCCCGCGCCCCTCAACTAGAGGAAGCCCACGTGCAGCAATGAAGACCCAGAGCAGCCGAAAGGGAATTAAAACAAAACAACACAAAACCAAGAAGAGAGACAGAAAGATGCAGGTGGCTTGGGAAGACAGGAAACTTCCCGAATCACATACTTAAATTCAAATGCTTCTAGGAACAAATATCAGGTGATACACTTTTTAAAAGAATTTTCCCCGGTATGCACAGTCTGATCCTAATCATGAAGAAACATCAGTCAAACCCAAACGGAGGGACATTATCCTAAAGAATCAGCCTGCGTTCTTCGCAAACGTCGAGTGCCGTGCAGACCGTGGAAGGCTGTGGGCAGAGTAAAGGAGACCAAGCAGACGCGAAAACATAAGGGAAGGGGCACTCCGGGCCGCCCCGGCCGGAAAACAAGGCTGGTCTGAGGAGCAGTGGGGGCTGGGCGCAGGACTGACGGGGATGGAGTTACGGTTCGGAGACACGTCCTCCCTCGGTCCTGGTCTCGGCCGTGACCTCTCCTCCGGGGGGTTGGAGGGGTGAAGTGAAGGCTGCCCAGTCATGTCCAACTCTTTGCGACCCCATGGACTCTACAGTCCAGGGGACTCTCCAGGCCAGAATACTGGAGTGGGGAGCCTTTCCCTTCTCCAGGGGATCTTCCCAACCCAGGGATTGAACCTAGGTTGCCTGCATTGCAGGCGGATTCTTTACCAGCTGAGCCACAAGGGAAGCCCAAGAATACTGGAGTGGGCAGCCTGTCCCTTCTGCAGGGGAGCCTCCCGACCCAGGAACTGAATCAGGGTCTCCTGCATCGCAGGTGGATTCTTTACCAACTGCACTATGAGGGTGGAGTGGGGAGAGACAGTTTGTGAAATTTGAATGAAGTCTGTAGGTTAGCTAATAGTACACATCAACGTTACATTTCCTCATCCTGATCATTGTCCCGTGGTTTTCTAAGAGAATTTCTTTGCTTTTAGGAGACACTGAGATATTTAAAGGGACATGCTATCTGCAACTTACTCTCAAATGATTCTAAAAACGAATAACATGTATATACACAAACACATAGAATTCACACACACAGAATGATACAGCAGATGTGGCAACCTGTTCAAGTCAGTGAGTCCAAGTGAAGGGTGTATGCGCATTTTCTGCACCATTCATTTCCACTTTTTGGTAAAGCTGAGATCACTTTAAAATCGAATGGAGAGAAATTTATACATTTGCCTTCGCAGATTTTCTAAGAAAACACACAACTCATTCAAACTTCAGACATGATAGTCTCCTGCCACCAATTTTCTTTTTCCAATTCAACGTTTAAAAACAGAAACCAAAACAAAGAAAACAAATGAGAAAACAGAAACCAACCTCAAAAGTAAGCAGATTTGGTGGTAAACATGATCCATTGGACATGCACAGAAGTATTGAATCATTAAGCCATGTGCCAGAACTGACACAGTGTTTTGGGTCATAGGGATAAATTTCCAGCAATAAGATAAATAAGTATCAGGGATGTTATGTACAGCATGGCAAATATAGCCATTCCCTTCTCCAGGGGATCTTCCCGACCCAGGGATCAAACCCAGGTCTCCTGCATTGCAGGCAGATTCTTTACCATCTGAGCCAACGGGGAAGCCCACAGTTAACATTATTGTATGTTATAGGTGAAAGTCGTTAAGAGAGTAAGTGCAAAGAATGCTCTTCACAAGGAAAAATATTTGTTTTTATTTGTTTGATTTTGCCTCTGTATGGGATGAGGGATGTTTATTAAGCTTGTGGTCATCCTTTCATTATGTGAGTCAAATCATGCTGTACACATTAAACTTATACAGTGCTGGATGTCAATTACATCTCAATAGAAGTGGAAGAAAAAACTGAAAAGTAAGCCAATCTGCAATAAAACAAGAAGCCAAGTTCAATAGCCTTTGACTCATCTGAGTAAAGTATGTCAAATCGATTACTGTTATTTTCTTTTGTAGTGATCACCACTATTCATAATATTCTTCATTCTTAAAGGCTTATATTATTAATTTTACAAAATATTTTAAAACATGAGAATGAACATTTATTTCCTTTGTTTGTGGAAGAAATGAGATTCAAACATAGAACGATCACTTCAAAAGCAAGTTAAGAATAAGCATATCATGTGTAACCAGAAAGGGATAACAGGAAAGGACTATCCCCATGTCCAGCCATGAATATTAAATGAGATAAACCCATTTCAGATACTTGTTCCCTTGGAAACAGTCATCTGAAACTCCTGCAAAAATTAACATGTATTTTTTTCCCTGTAAAGGGCAGAAGCTTCTTTACTTACATAGTTTTGACCTTTAGTTTTATATCTTAGGCTTATTATAATACGTTCTTTCCAGAGCCAGGCAAACAAAGCGCCAAATAAGCATCTTTTCATTAATTCTGAGGCTCGGCTTACAATAGTATGGCCTTTGTAGCTGCATGTTATGGGGCAAGTATGAGCAGGGAGTTGGGGTAAAACCTTCCACTCACGGATAAACTGTCCATCCCCAGGCAGTATTCTAGCTCAGGCTGCGTGACTTCACAGCATGGCTAATTGAGTTAAATAGTCATATTGGCAGTATCATTCTATATTTTAAGAGGCAGTAAATGTGAATGAAGTCAAATCTCTTGTTTAAGCCAACTCGACAAATGTCATGAGGACAGCCATTCACCAGAGGCATCCGTTCTGCCTTTTAGTCGATGCCGTGGAGAACGGCTTTGGTCCGTGGAGGACTTCTGACACTCTTTCCAAAGCCTGGCTGGTTCTGGATTTCTGGTATCTTTGTAGAGAAACAGTTCTAGTCAAAGAGGCTGAACTGGTCCAGAGCCAAGGCTAAAAGGCTAAAGGGATTACTCACGGACGGGAGTAACCACTCATGTGTCAATGCAGGTAACAAGTGTAGGCGAAATGGTCCCCAGGGGACCTGCCCACTTTGTCTATGATGCCACTATCAGGTAATGCTCTTGGCTTGGAGTTTCTGCTTCTCTGGGGCTCTCAAAACCCAGAGGCTCTGCCCTGCAGAGAGAAGGAGAGAGGGCAGTACAGGTTTCCAACACCTTCTCGGGGAGAAGTTTATTATAGACAGGAGTAGGTTTTCAGAAACAGAAAGGGGAGGAGGCCCAGACCTACTCAAGAACTGAGAATAGCTTGAGGTTGCTCTGTCCCTGGAGAAAGCCAGCCCAGAGTTCAGTAAGAACGCTGACCGAGGCAGTAGAAGGTGACTGACCTTTCCCAATTTGTCCTGGGGGTGGGGCTATGTTTTTATGATGCTAAAAGCTTAGGTTTCGGGGGGCCAGTACTGGGCTCCCCTGGTGGTGCAGGTGGTAAAGAATCTGCCTGCCATGCAGGAGACCCAGGTTTAACTCTGAAGAGTATTATCTTGTATATATATGTACCACGTCGTCTTCATCCATTCCTCCAGAAGACCCCCTGGAGAAGGGAATGGCTACCCAGTCCAGAATTCTTGCCTGGAGAATCCCACGGGCTGAGGAGCCTGGCGGACTACAGTCCATAGGGTCACAAAGAGCCATGCCTGAGCGACTAACACTTTCACTTTTTTCACTTTCATTGATTTAATGTTATTTTGCTCCATTTTCCCCACAAGGGGAAATATGGTTATCGTATTGGAGGGCTACTGTGCTTTACTGTATTTTATTTTTACCATTATTTTATAGTTGTTTCTACTTATCTTTTTTTTTTTTTTTTTTTTGGCTGCCCCACATGGCTTGTGGAATCTGAACCCCGACCAGGGATTGAACCCTGGGCTATGAAGTGAAAGCCTGGGATCCTAACCACTAAGACCACTGGGAACTCTCTAAAATTTCTAAATCTCTAAAATGGTAATTTATTTTTAATTCAAAAAATTTTATTGGAGTGTATTTGATTTACAATGTCATGCTAGTTTCAAGAGTACCGAAAAGTGAATCAGTGACACATGCACACGTATTCGTTCTCTTTCAGACTCTTCCCATATAGGTTACTATAAAATACTGAGGAGAGACCCCCACACTCTACAGGAGGTCCTGTGGGCCATCTGTTTTATATACAATAGTGTGCGTATGACAATCTCAAACTCAACAGCCTGTGTTGCTGCAAATGGCATTATTTCATTCTTTGCTGTGGATGAGTAGTGTTCCATCGTTTATGTGTACCACATCTTCTTTATCCACTCCTCTGTCAATGTACATTTAGCTTTTTGGAGTGTAGGTTGATGTCCTTGCTTATGTGTGGTTGACTCATCTTTGATTATGGACAGAATCAGTGATCTGTCCAAGGTTAAATAGCTGGAAAGTGTCAGAGCCAAGAATCAAATCATGGTCTTCTGTCTAAACAGTCCCTACATGCCTTCTACAGGCTGGGCAACACCCCCAAAACTTGATGTTGCAGGCCTGCTGTGTAACGTGAGGGTTCTCAGAATGTCTTTTTTCCAACTTTATTTAGGTATAATTGACAAATAAATTTGCAAGACATTTAAAACGTATATGATCATTTGATATATTAACACATTGTGAAAGGATTCCTCCCGTCTAGTTAATTATGTGTGCGTGCATGGACATTTAAGTTTTATTCTGTTAGCAAAAAAATTTTTTTGTCACACTGTGAGACTTGCAGGATCTTAGTTTCTCTACCGGGGATTGAACCTGGGCCCTCAGCAGTGTAAGTGCAGAGTACTAACCACTGGACCACCAGGAAATTCCCTTAGCAGATTTAAATCATACAAAAGAGTGCTATTAGTCTTGGAACACGTTAATGATCAACATGCCATTCACACATCTGTCTAAATGTGACTGGAATGTCTGTATTTTCATCCTGTGTCAGGGTCAGCTCCTGGCCAGCGGTGAGGTGGGTGACGTTTGTTTTCAGGGCACCAAGTCTGTGGTGAACGCACTCCTATTGTGCAGTGCACAGCCTGACAACCTGTACAGTGCCGCCAGGGGGTCCCGCTCATTTCCTGTCTCTCATCCATTTCCCTAGGATCCTCACATTTTTCATGGCCTCCTTCCACTGTCTTTACTGGATCCTGTCAAGGAGGAAAGAAATCTGACCCAGTTCCCCACTTGGAGATGCTAGTGACTTGATAAGATATCCAACCAGGAGGTCTGGATTTTGAAAGACAAAGGGCCAGGATGGAATTACAGGCATTGGGGCAGGACTTTGAATTACAATGGTCACCTGTGGTGTCTTTGTAAGAGTGACCCTCCCAATAATACCGTTTCAGCTTCAATACAAGGTCAATAAGCTCACTACTCTGAAACTACCTGTGGGGAGCATCGCAGAGCTTGGCCGCTGTGTCTGCTCCCCCTGCTTCCCTCACATCCTTGGCTTTAGAGATTTCAACCCTGTTAGTGTCTACTTAGTGATCATTCTCACATGGGCATTCTACGGCCTAATATCCTGTCTGCTTCTCATATTGTTTCCAAACTTCATGATGAGAAAGTAACTTCTATTTATTGAGCACTCACAGTAGTCCTGTCAAATCATCTAAGAGCTTCTTTCTTTCCACAGTTGGATGAGGGGGGGGGTCCCCATTTGATAGATGAGGAAACAGGCTTAGGCAGGCTAAGTGACTAGCTCAGGGTTCGACAGCTGATAAGTGGCAGGGCCGGAATGTGAGCTTCGAGTGTAAAGCTAGGCACATGCTGAGCCCCCGCCCTGTCCTGGCAGGGCTTACTGCCCTGCAGCGTCCCCTCCGGGCAGACCAGCATCTTCTCGCAGTTTTAGATTCTTCCTCAGGGCACCTGGGATCCTCTCACCCTTTTGTGTTACAGGTATCCCCCCTGGTGGCTCAGATGGTGAAGAATCCGCCTGTAATACAGGAGACCTGAGTTTGGTCCCTGGGTCAGGAAGATGCCCTGGAGAAGGGAATGGCCACCCACTCCAGCATTCTTGCCTGGAGAATTCTACAGACAGAGGAACCTGGTAGGTTACAGTCCCTGGGGTCGCAGAGTCGGACACGACTGAGCAACTAACTTTTAGGGCTTCCCTGGTGGCCCAGGTGGTCAAGAATTTGCCTCAATGTAGGAAATGTGGGTTTGACCCCTGGGTCAGGAAGATCCCCTGGAGAAGGGAATGAACAGCTATAGGAGTATAGTGGTAAAGAGCTGTGATGCTGAAGCAGACTGCCTGGTGCAAATTTCATTTTAGCTCTTTCATACTTTTCTTGGTTTTGTACTTAACTTTTTTTTTTGTACTTAATTTTTTCAGCTATTTAAAGAGTTTGAAAAAATACTTTGGTTGTTGCTATGGATTCTTTTCTTAGTCGTTTAAGCCTGTCCTCTGGCTGTGTATGTGATGGTTCATTCTGCTTCTTCATTTATGTGTATCTAGCTCATCAATTGGACTGCAAGGAGATCAAACCAGTCAATCCTAAAGGAAATCAATCCTTAATATTCATTGGAAGGATTGATGCTGAAGCTGAAACTCCAATACTTTGGCCACCTGATGCAAAGAGCCGACTCATTAGAAAAGACCCTGATGCTGGGAAAGATTGAAGGCAGGAGGAGAAGGGGATGACAGAAGATGAGCTGGTTGGATGGCATCACCAACTTGATGGACATGAGTTTGAGTAAACTCTGGGAGTTGGTGATGGACAGGGAGGCCTGGCGTGCTGCAGTTCATGGGGTCACAAAGAGTCAGACACAGCTGAGTGACTAAACAACAAGGTCATCAATGTATTTCAAGGTCCAAAAGGGTAACAAAAACCGCAGGAGGAGGGGGGCGCCAAGCCAAGAAATTACTGGTATTTTCAGAGCAGTTATCAGAAGAAGTCATCACTCATCTCTCCTAAGTGGCAGGCACAGTGCTTTACACACATTGGCTTTCATTTTTACAACAAATCTGAAAACTTGGTACTATTGTTGTTGCTGTCTAGGCGCCCAGTCATGTCTGACTTTTTTGTGACCCCATGGACTGGAATTTTCCAGGCAAGAATACTGGACTAGGTTGCCGTTTCCTTTCTCCGGGGGATCTTCCTGACCCATGGGTCAAACTTGTATTTCCTGCCTGTGTCTCTTGCATTGGCAGGCCGGTTCTTTACTGCCGAGCCACTGGGGAAACCATTGGGCATTATTACCTCATTCAAAATTAAGTGGACTCAGCTCAGAGAGGTTAAATGAAAGAGTCAGCAGTCAACTTAAGTCTGACTGACTGTGAAGCATAGGATCTTAGCATTAAAAAAAGAACTATACCAGTTATCCATTAATGGAATTGTAAGAAATGTTAAATGCTGTTGTATATCGAGCTAATAACATCCTTTATTCCACTCTTTCCTTTTCAAGGTGTCTACTGTCACAGGGTGATGTGTCTCCGTGAACATTTTTCTCTGCACATTTGTGCTCACACAATTACAGACTTTTAAAACTGGTTGTGGGATTGCATGATAATGAACGGCTGCTTCTCCATTAAATTTTCCTAATGCCACTCTTTAAAAAAACCTGTTTTCCAGTGGATGCTTTACGTATACCATAAATTGTTTGCTCATTCTCCTCTGGATCAACATGCCGTTTGCTTCTAGTTTCTCAGTTATAAAAACAAAGGTGCAAAGAAAACGTCCGAGCACAGAGCTGTGTTCCCTTGGGTACTGTATTTCCATGGGACAGACTATTTTAAGAGGGACAGCAGGGTCAGAGCACACCTGCATTTCACGTTGTAACAGATGCTGCTGTGCTGTGCTTAGTCACTAGGCTGTGTCCAACTCTTTGCAACCCCATGGACTGTAGCCTGAAAGGCTCCTCTGTCCACGGGGATTCTGCAGGTGAGAATACTGGAGCAGGTTGCCATGCCCTCCTTCAGAGGATCTTCCTGCCCCAGGGATCGAACCCAGGTCTCCCGCATTGCAGGCGGATTCTTTACCATCTGAACCACCAGGGGAGCCCAAAAGATGCCTCTTCACTGGCCTCAAAAAGCCCATGGTCCCCCCACTGCCTCATGCTGCATCTCAATGAAAACTGTGGTCGGGTGGAACAGAGCTCTGAATTTCTGAGGTTTGCTTGCCGTCGACATTTGCTGTTCTCTGGTTCCCTCCCCTCCACTTGAGCTGATGGCTTTTCTTTGCTAGCCTTCCTATTTCTGTCCGTCCTGGGCCCCTGGTGGGTGTGCTTCCCTGCCTTTGAAGTATCAGATCTCAGAGCTCTCCGTGTGCCAGAAGCTGGTGGAGAGCACTTATTCTCCTGCTGATGGCCGAGCCTCCCCGGTGCCCTTGAGGCATGAGTCCTGGTGCTCTCATGGGACCGTGCCTCCTGATGGATGGGGAGCTGGGGCAGAGAGGAGAGCGGAGATGGATGAGCAGATGGTCTCCTGGTGGAAGGGCTCAAGCCTTTTAATCCCCCACCTTCTCAAACACTTGCCAACCTGAAGACGTCCTTGTATTTCACTTAAGGACAAAGATAGCGGTCATGTGCTGAGAACTCGAATGTCTAACTTGAAGGATTATAAAGTGCACCATGACTTGACTTCACGTCTCTTATTTTTAGACCACTTTGTTATTTTGGTAGATGAGAATTATACATCATTTAAAATGGTTGTCATTGGTTTGATTCATTCTCCGCACCCCCTCCTTCTGGAGAGCATGAGTTAATAGTCTGCCCTTTGTGAACATAAGAAATAGTTTTAAAAATTACTTTAACTTGTCTAAATCTTGGGGACTGGTTTAACAAATGATACCTATAAGCAAGGATAATCTATAGCCAATAACAGTCAGGATTCAGAAGGATATTTAATGACAAAGGAACATGTGGATGATATATTGTTAAGCCTGAACAGTTGGTTAAAAGTGATTCCAAGTTTGCAAAAAAAAAAGATATACATAGGAGAAAGACTGAAATATAATCAAGATCTTCATATCCTTTGAGGATGGAATTACAAATGATTTTTAAAAGTAATTTCTGTTGAACTTTTGGGAAATCTTCAATCCTTGTACATGGGAGGCTTTTATAGTGAGAGAAAGTACCTTGTCAGTAAGATTATTTTTACTGTCTTTTCTTGTCTTCCCAGGTATCTGAGATTCACTTCTCTTGCTGTCAAGCACAGAGCAGACCTACAGAGGAAATTCAGTGAGCTCCCCAGATTGCTGCATTTTTCCTAATTCCAGGAAAAAATGGGTCATTCTCTGCCTTGTTTTTCCCACCAGGTTCAAGTGTTTCAGGAAGCTCCCTGATGGACACCAAGGGCAAACATCCAGGGATGGAGGGCGGTCTGTCTGGCTTCCGCAGGGCTGGCAAGATCCAGCTCCAGGGATGTGTGCACCTGTCCAGGACCCATCCCTGCAGGGCTGGTGGGACTCTGGTCCCCAGAGACAAGCTCAGGAGGGCACAGAGGCTTGAGAGGAGAAGCCTTGCAAGAACTTGAAAGAGGAGCTGGACTCCAGTCAGACACAGTGGGGTTCTCAAGAAGGGTTCAAGTCCCAGAGGGCTGTTATGATTGGAGTGAGTAATCAGCACACCCAGCTGGCAATTAAGATAAGCCACGCCTAACGGAAGGCCAAACCCAGGAGGAGACCTGGGGGCTCCCCAGGTGCACTTAAGGAAGGGAATCGCTGTTCGTGTCCAACTCTTTGTGGCCCCATGGACTGCAGCACGCCAGGCTCCTGTCCTTCACCATCTCCGAGAGTTTGCTCAGAGTCATGTCTGTTAGTCAGTGGTGCTATTTCATCCCCTGTCGTCCCCTTCTCCTCCCGCCTTCAATCTTTCCCAGCATCTGGGTCTATTCCAATGAGTTGGTTCTTCATATCAGGTGGCCAAAGTATTGGAATTTCAGCTTCAGCATCAGTCCTTCCAATGAATATTCAGGACTGATTTCCTTCAGGATGGACTGGTTGGATCTCCTTGCAGTCCCAGGGACTCTCAAGAGTCTTCTCCGACACCACCGTTCAAAAGCATCAATTCTTCACCCAGCTCTCAGCCTTTTTCACGGTCCAGCTCTCACATCCGTAATGACTATGGATGCACATTCCCCCGGTGTCCACTAGGTGGCAGACCCTTTCCTTTACTGCTGCTAAGAGCTTGTGCGTGATCGCAGGCACCTCCTGATACTCACGCCTGAAGGATCTCTTATGACTGATTGACATGCAGATTCCTGGGCCCCTTTCCAGAACGTCCAGTTCAGTTTTTGGGGGCCTGAGATTCTGCATTTCTAAGAAGGTCCAGGTGCTGCACCATCTCAGACTCTGGGAGCGGAGGAGGTGGGCGTGAGTCGGGCTGTCCTCACGGCTGAGTAATCAGTTCACATTGTGGCAAAAACTATGCGGAGGTGTAGCGTGGCTCGCTGGACGGAATCGGATCGCTGGCTTCTGGGTGGAAAGAGCCTCCGGCACTAGAGCAGGTTTCAACTGTGGGATCTGTAGCAGGATGTCAGGGCTCCAGGGCGCTCTTTTTATTTAAACATGTTACCAGTTAGTTTCCTTAAAATGACTGTAACACAAAGGAGCACGCATACGCCTAGACTGAAATAAAAACTGTACTGCGATCAACCCGAGAAAGAAGACATTTGGTACCCACTAAAAATAAGCCTGAAGAAAAACATGAAGAACGCTACAAAGCATGTATCAGAAAATCTCAAACAATTTACAAAACAGCCAGTCCGGGACGGCCCAATCCTTGGTTCTGCGGTAGCAGACTTTTACATGGACTCTGCATGGCTGACTGACTGGTGATTTTGACAAGATCCAACTAGAGTCTACACCGGTCAGTGAGAGGGATCCACTGAGCAGCCTTTGAATGCCAGTGGCAGTGCCTTCCGGTAATGACAGTCTGTAACGCTTCCTCTCCGTTTCTGTACTTGCATCAGCAGAGACAGGTAGGAAGTAAGAGTTTGCAGCAGGGCCCCCAACCACAGGGGCTCCCTCAGTGGCTCAGAGGTAAAGAATTAGCCTGTAGGACACATGAGTTCCATCCCTGGGTTGAAAGATCCCCTGGAGAAAGAAATGGCAACCCACTCCAGTATTTTTGCCAGGATGTGCCATGGACAGAGGAGCCTTGTGGGCGACAGTCCCTGGGGTCGGAAAGAGTTGGACACAATTTAGCAACTAAACAACAATCCAACCAGGAACCACACTCAGAGGCGCCTTGGTCTAGAGTGGCTAGATCACTGATTTGGGAGATGAGTTTTAGCACAACTTCAAGTGGTCTATTTGTTCTTTTGGCTTCTCCACTGCAGACCCTTGACTTTGTATCCTTTAAGGCTTAGTCATTACTGCTGTTCAGTCGCTCAGTCCTGTCTGACTCTTTGCAGCCCCATGGACTGCAGCACGCCAGGCCTCCCTGTCCATCACCATCTCCCAGAGCTTGCTCAAACTCATGTCCACTGAGTCGGTGATGCCATCCAACCATCTCATCCTCTGTCTTCCCCTTCTCCTCCTGTCTTCAATCTTTCCCAGCATCAGGTCTTTTCCAGTGAGTCGGCTTGTCACATCAGGTGGCCAAAGGGTTAGTTGGTTCTCACCAGTTCCTCTTGGGGTCCTGGAAATGGGGGAACTTGGATGGATTTTTGATTCTGCTGCTATTTTTTCTTCAAGACTGTGAAGGACAATGTCCTGCGCTTAGTAGCCAGTTAATAAACACAGATGGGATGCATGGAATGGCAGCCCAGGAAAGCGATATCGAGCGCGCCTGCAGGCTAGACAGAGAGAGCCAGGAGATGAGTGCCCAGCCTGGGTAAGACAGCTCTTCCACAGTCAGCTGGCTATCAGAGAGGACCCAACTCCAGAAAGAAAAGCATCTAATCCAGATGTTTCCCCGGCCTCTCTGCCGCCTCATCAAACACGGGTGTCCACTGGGAACGCGTGAAGTTACAAGGTTTCGGCCATGACCACGTAGGCATCCCCTGACTCCCGTGCTGAACCCAGGCACTGCTTCGAATCCATGCCAGCGAGGATCCTGGCGGTTGCTCTGGAAACTACAGCAGCATTTAACTTTGCTGTGTTCCCTTTACAACTAGAATCTGGAGGAAGGGCTTTCATTCAAGAGTTTAATTTCGTTCTCCTATGAAACAATTCTCTGCCTTGCAGCAAAAGAGAGCTGAATGAATGCAAAACGGATGGTGAAGTCTGACCTCCCCGGACCTTCGCGCCCCACGCTGCACCCAAATGTCCCTATCTCCTCCTTGCCTCACCAGAGCACGGCCCAGGGGATCTGTGTGATGTAATGATGCCGAGCCAGTAAGAGTGATCGCAGAAAGGAGGACGCTGACGTTCAGAGACCACGATGAGGGGTGCTGTGCTTAAATAGCGACACATTATCTAATTCAATTCTGTCAGCAATCACATAGCTTTGTTTAAGGATGACTAGTGGAAGGGGTGAGATTCTAGCCCAAATACGGTAGACTCAAAAATCCGCGACCTTAATTGCTGTATTTACAGGCCTTAGGGTCTTGGAAACCAAACAGAAACTCTTTCCTTTTGCTTTCAAGGTTTACCAATAAACTGGAAGGTGTACAGTTGTCAAAAACTCTGTATGTGCAAGGCCAAGATTTCTTACGAACGACGGAGATGGACCCATGAGTGAGTGAATGAATATGGGTACCAATCAGGAATAAATCAAATTCAGTTTGTGGGTCCTTAGATCATGAGGACACTACAGTTCCCTATAAACCAAGGACTGATGTGTTTTTGATGCCAGCTCCTAAAATTTGAAACTACGATGTGGTTACAGATTTAAGATTAACTCTCAATTGTATTTCAAACAAATGTGCACACACACACAGACACACACACACAGACACACCTGTTCTATATCCCAACTCCTTTGGAAAAACTTACTTTTCTCTTTTTCAAAATATCCCTTTCAATTTCTCAGTCTCCTAAGTAATAAAGATGATAGACAGTTCAAACACAGATCCTCCTCAAGAGAACATGGATGGTTTTGACTGTATTCAAATGAGAGCTCATACCACTATTTTATTATTTGTTTAGATAATCCTGTTTTCATTTGAGACAATCTGCACACCCAGCTTCCAAGGTCAACTGGTGCTTCCAAGGAGCTTTTCAAGTTTTCAGAAAAGTTACAGGACCAGCAGTTTTTTTAGAAGGATGACAAAATCATGTGTTTATGTTCAAGTCAGAACAGTTTACAAAGGTCCTATATGGCCCATATATAGGGCTCTTTACAGACTTTCATTAATATATCTTGATATGTGATTGGCAGATTTTCAAACACATCGTTTGAAATTTTATCACGCTAACACAATATTGTAAATCAACATACTTTCACATAAAAACTTTATCATGAATCAAAATCCTCAAAGAACATGGAAAAAGACTTTATTTTAAAAAAATGCTAAATGGAAAAAGGGTGGAGGGTCACATGAACTTGGACATTTAAAGACACAAACTGATTTAAGAAGGAAAGATTTTGGGAAGCCCTAAGACCATAAAGCGATCAACACAAAGACATCTGTCAGGGCGGAGGCGACCTGAGGTGAAGACCAGTAAATCTAATGCAATCAGAAACTTAGGCCAGTTTAACATTTTTTTATGAGGTGACAACCCCCTAACACCATAATCTCGCCTTTCAGGTTGATGACACAGGACTTAATGAGTCAAAGAAAACAACTTCAAACCTCTCTTTTGAACGTGAACTGTCTATTTAGGTTAAAGGTAGATTTGGAGATCCTATTAGCTCCTGGCACAACTGGGAAAAGTCATGTACACACACACACACACACACACACACACACACTCACTTCAAAGCAAGTAGTTATGTAACGCTAGCAGTGTCTGTTTCTACTCAGCTTCAAAAACAGAACTGAAGCCAAAACTAACAACCCTCCTGCTCATTAGGGAAAGAAAAATGTCTTCTCCCCCAAGTAGCCCCAACAGGAAGCTGAAGTTAACTGCTCTCCTCGGAAACCCACTTCTTTTATGCTTCCCAGAAGGTCTGGGGGTAAATGCACTTTGCAAGAGAGCTGCCGGGAACCCCACGGACACCGTACCTGGGCTCGGGGGGCGCCGAGCACTGATTCACTACTGGGGCCATCCCGGGTCTCACAAACATCTGGTTACCTTTGCATTTCTTCTCCTCCGTCTGGAAGGTCTGGGTGCTGGGCGCGCTCTGATCGCTCACGTCGTCGTGGTCCAGATGGAATATGGAGCTCGTCCAGGTGGCCTGGATGAGGGGTGACTGCTCATGTTTCAGGGGCCCGCGCCGCTCCGGGTGGCTCTTCCGATGCAGGCAGCCTTCAGACATTCCCACGAGCTTCCACTCCGGCTCGCCGTCTGGACAAGGCTTCGGCTTGTCCCAGGCTGGAAGGCCATTTTCTGGAGAGTTGAAAGACACGACATGACGGGACTGTTGGCACTGTCAAGACGGGGCCGAGAGGGGTCTGGAAGGCAAGCGCTTCCCGGGCCCGCGGGGGCTGGCCGCGTGCCTGGACCCTTCCACCCGACGGCGGCGGTAAGACGCACGGGGAGCCGGCCTCGGGCACGGAGCCCCCGGCGCTGGACTGCCTGCGGAGGAGTCAACGCATTTCTCCCGATTTTTAGTGCCTAGAAAGGACATCGGCTCCTCCACCGAAAGGCCGCCCTCTCGCCAGCCCTGCTCCCGATGGCACTGGCTCGGGAGCAAGTGGGCACCAGTTTATGACACTGCTTAGGTGACCATGTGAGGTCTCGAGGGTCAGGGCTGGCCGCGGCCACTTTTCAGATCCTCGGGACATACAGCGTCCAGGATGCGGCCTTGTGTGACTTGGGTGTTATCACCGGCTGACCTGAGGGGCACCCTGTTCCCTGAGAGGGACATGCCACGTGGCTACAGGACCGTGACAACTCGGGCTCCTTGGCACCTTCCACCCCCGCCAGACCGGCATAAGGGGCTGGGTCTTCCCAGGGAAACTGTGTCAGTGGCTTCCATGTCCTCCCGAACAGGCGAGACGAGATGCGGTCAGCAGACTGTGCTTTAGTTGGGCAAATTAAGAGCTCTGATGACAGAAGGAAAAGCCCCGCGTCTGGCGCTGAGATGCAGGCAGTTAAGGCTTTCTATGTGATGCTCTTTACTCAGTTTGAAGGGGCTTGAAGGTCTGCCCTCTAGAGAATGGGAAACAGCTGGATAATATAATGAAAACGCTCTCACACCAACTTTCCCTGGGGGCAAATTTTACCTCCTTGAATATCTTTACTGAACACAGATATAAGGAAGACAGTAGAAAGAGTAAGTGAATATATATGATTTGTGGACGCATTCACATTAAAAAGCATAATCCATCTGGTCACCCATACTTCCAGAAATTCTGTCTGTCAAAATAGGAAAAAACACAAATAGAGTTCTACTTTTAAGTGATTAGAGACAGTGATGGAAAGATTAATTGATAAGTGAATTTTCTTTTATGCTCAAATGACCAAAGGACTGTAAATGTCCATATCAGAGAGACAGGTCCGCCCTGATCTATGCGCAGTACTAGGAATTGAAAGCTGCTTTTCAGACATTTAAGATAAATTTTAAACTGTTAAATGCAAAAGTTAAACCTGCTTTCGGTTCTCACCAGCCCCCTGTGTAAAGCTGCTGGATGTCTTCAGAGATGTTGGTTAGGGTGGTTTCTCTAAAGGTGTTATCTGCTCCTAGCCCCCTTTGGAAGCTGCGTTTACCATTCTTGGTCTTGGGATTACCTTGTGGAAGTCCTGACTCCTATCCACTTCATTTCTAGTACAGGAGAAGACTGCGAACAGAATCACAGCAAGGCAGTAGTAACCAACACTCAATTTCTCTGTCACAGTAAGTGAAAATACAGCAGCTTGAAATACCCTCACTTGACCAGTAAGAAATGATCCCCTTAAAAAAAAAATCATACAATGCTTGGGATGTAACATTTGATCTTATTCAGAGAAGAGCCCTGAAAATTCACTCTGTGGTCAGATCTGTGCTTGGCCCTGGGTAAGGGGTGTGAAATAGACCCAGGTCTTTCTCCTCAGTTTAGGTGACATTATTCAATTCATGGTGAATCCTAGAGGTCAGGACTCCACCGTGCCAGCTACTGGTGCAGTTAGGGGCATTTATTCTCACTTCCCATGAAAAGAAAACAGAAGATTGGGATCTTGGGAGATTGTATGGCATTTCAGATGAAACACAGCTATGCAGAATTCTTTCAAGGATCTAGTCTCCATGAGGGTTTGATGTGTTCACGAGCTGAATATAAAGTCACTGAATGCAAGGATTAACTCTGCAAAAGGAGTTTCATTCTGTTTCTGCTGATGTGAGACGCATTCTCACCCATGTGTGTTTCCAGGATGTCTACTCAACTGTCACGGACTCTAAATCCTCAGTAAATCACATTGTGCAATATTCCTTTGTAAGTAATGTTAAAGTTATCACAGTGTTTTTGTAGAGCCTCCAACATTTGATTTTTCTGAAGAAATTCTTAAAATGTGGTATTAATTCCCTTGCCTGCACAGAAATTAATAAATACAGCCTAACTGGGTTGAGAGTGCTCCCCAGTGAAGGGAGCTAGTCAACATGTGTGGATGAGAGATGCTGGAAGAGATCTCGCCCAAGGGGACGTTCTTCTTTATAGCACAGCCCATTAAATCTTGCTCAGCACGTCCCCTGGGCCAGCAAGAGGGGGGACTTCTTCCAAGCAAGAGACGTTATTTGGAGGTTGAGACAAGGAATAAGATTGCCTTCCATTTTCCTAAGAAAAGAAGCCAGGGTGGTTTGGGAAAAGAGTTCCATTCATTGGAGCCATGTCCAAGCTCGTAATTACGGTCTGCAATTACACTCATGATAGTGATATTCAGTTGCTCAGTTGGCAGTTTTTTTGGCTGGGGCACTTCTGGGACGAGAAATCCTGGCTGGGTCACAGAAAAGCTCAAGATGGATTTATTTAAGGAGGGTTCTTGGTTACCTTTCCAAGATGAACAGAAAGTGTTAGCCACTCAGTTGTGTCCGACTCTTTGCGACCCCATGGACTGTAGCCCACCAGGCTCCTCTGTCCATGGGGTTCTCCAGGCGAGAATACTGGAGAGGTTGCCATTCTCACCTCGGACATCTTTCTGACCTGGGGATCGAACCCCTGTCTCTCATGTCTCCTGCACTGGCAGGTGGGTTCTTTACCACTGCGCCACCTGGGAAGCCCAGAATGTTTTGGCTGTGCCAGGCAGCATGTGGGATTTTAGTTCCCAAGATGAAGAAGGCAAACATAATTCCTATTCCATTCCCAAGGAGGGACAAGACACAATTCCAGGCTCCTTCACTTCAGCTGACTGTGGGTTCTGTGAACTGTGTTACCTCCACGTCTGCGTAGCAATGAGGATTCCTGCTATTTCTATGCCTAGCTCATATCCTTTGGTTCCGCCTAAACCCAAACCAATGACACCAGGCTTACTGAGATAGGATGGGGCCTGGGAATTTGGATATTTACCAAGTTCTCCAGAAGGTTCTGATACCCAGCAGAGTTTGAGATCCACAGGGTTAAGAAAATCTAAGGTAAGAAAACAAATTACTGGCAGATTTCGGATAAAAGTGCAGCTTCCTTCTCAGACATGAATGTTTTACACGTCTTGGACTAAATTTGCATTATAATTAAAATACTCATCAATTGTTTTGGAATCTACTGCTCAAAGCATTAAAAGTCAGATGTTAACTGGCTGTTGTCTTGTAGATTGTAGGAATGGATGTAGATACACATTCACACAAAAACCTGTCCTTCTGAGGATTACCTGGGACACAGATGTGCACAGTAGTGGAAATACATTTTTAAAAGGGAGACTCTGGCAATGATAATATCTTATAGTTCCTGAAGCATGCGCTTCTAAATGGATCTCAGTTAACATCGGGCTTTTAATATTTCATATTCTAGACATCAAGAGAATTAATTTAATTGGGCAGTTATGAGGCAAATTGATAAATAAGTAGAATAAAAGAAATAAAAAACTAGAGGGGGCACGTGAACTGCTGCTAAAATGACTAAACACACATTGACTTGTGTGTCTCAGGGCATTTAAATTTGAATGATTGCATTTGTGTTAGATGACCATAATTCTAAGGGCTCAAATGACCCAGAACTGACCTTAAAGTGTTCTTTTCCAAAAAGAAACAAACATGAATCCCACAGAACTACCTACCATCCTATCTCTGGAAATTTCATTAAAGATAATAGAAAATAAATGTGTCCATCCAAAAAAAGAATTATATGAAAATATGCAAGTATTTCAGGACACAAAAGCAAGCTGATATCACAGAAAAGTGCTAAGACAAGGGAAACAGAAATATGCCAGAGTGCTCAGCAAGTGGCTGCTGAGCAGGCTGGGGTTTCATGGCACCAATTATGAGTGTTGAGTTTGCATTAAAAGGCCATCAATACAGGGCACTGAGACCGCCAATCATATTCTGTATTCAGGGGATGTACACATAATATGCTTTGCAAACCCAGTGAGTGTGTAGAATTATCATTGTAAGGCATGAGGCCACCAAGGTCTCTTATTTCTGCTCACATTTTTTATTCCAACCCTAAATTTTAACCCTGTGGAATTCTCAGACTATGTACACATCCACTGACTTTTATTTGTGGGGTCATGTGGAAGAGGAGACTCATGTTTGGCTGAGCATTGACTACGGACCGGGTATAGAACTAGCCACTTTGATTTACCTTCATGAACATCCCAGAAGTATACACTGTTCTACTGCCTGATGGACAGGGAAACTAAAGTCCAGAGAAGCACTTCATCTGCTACTTCATATCTTTTGTACTGTTAACTGATACGGTCTCATTGGTTGGCTTAGTCTGATAAGCTGCCATTGACCTATTAATAGCCATCATTTGATGATGACTTTGAAAGTTCTTTGTACACTATATTTATTGCCTTGTTCGATTTTCCCAGTCACTTGTTGATGTTCACAATTCGTCTCCCAGCTTTCACTCTCTACCACCTACAATCCATGGTCCACACAGCAGTCAGAATGACCTTTGAAAAATGTACATCAGGGTAGATTTCCCTGCTGCTGAGAATCTTCTGGTGACTTCCCACCAATACTGTGAAGTGCTCAGGTCCTGCTGCAGCTTGCAGGCTCTGTGGCATTTATCAGCCTGTTCCGCTGAGCCTTGCTCCTGTGCCTCCGCCTCCAGCTCTCTGTCCTTTGGACACGTGGACGTCAAACCTGGGAAGCTCATTCCCACCACAGAGTCTTTGCAGAGACTCTTTCCTATGGCCGGGGTGCCCTTTCCCAGTCCTTATACAACCACCTCCTGTTGTCTCAAGAAAACTGCCAGGATCCACCTCCCTCTCCCTTTACAGGAAGGTTAGACTTCCCCCTTTGAAGAACCTATCGGGTTGCATTTCTCCAGGAAGATAACTGAAATGAGAAACCGAATGGGCTGGACTGGTGTCCATCTTGGTGGAGGGAGACGGGATGAGTTTGGAAGACTGGAGTCCCAAGTGGTCCAAGAGAGACTGAAGGATCTTACTCTTGGGAAGATCACTTCCTGACTCTAAGTGTCAGTTTTGCCATTTGCAAAAGGGCAACATAATATTGCTCATGGGATTTTTCTAAGACTCAAATGAAATAACGTATGTGGATGTATTTAGTAATTAAGTGCTCTTCAGGTGAACATAATGTGTAACCACCTAATGTATATCTTGTACCTGACCATACGTATCGCCTTCTATCCAAACAGAACAATACTATTAATAAAGGAATATGTTACTTTTGAGCATCCAGTGGCTCAGACAGTAAGGAATCTGCCTGCACTGCAGGAGACTCAGGTTTAATCCTTCGGTTGGGAAGATCCCCTGGAGTAGGACATGGCAACTGACTCCAGTACTCTTGCCTGGCGAATCCCATGGACAGAGAAGCCCGGCAGGCTACAGTCCATGTGGTTGCAAAGAGTCGGACTCATCTGAGTGACTAACACTTTCATCTTCACTTTTCATGTTACTTGTACTGTGTTCAATGGACACAGGTACCTTACGTTTACCCTCAACACCACGACCGCCATCAAGACAGCTACCACCACCACCTAGTCCTCAACAGAACATGTGTGGAGGTGAGGTTGCTTTTGATGACCTCCTACTTCTGACTGCCTTTTCATCATCTCCCTCCCTCCCCCTGAGTCCTGGATATTCTCATGCAGTCTTCTGGGTGCTCAGTCCCCACTGCTGGCAGATCACCTACTCATAGAGCTCTTAGTGACCTTGGGCAAGTCACGTCTCTTCTCTGCACTTCAGTTTCCTCATCTGTAAGATGGGAACATTCTAATGCTATGATGATTAAATAAGTTTGTACATAAAAACGTCTTGGACCAGTGCACGGCACACTGTGAACATTCAGTAAGTGTTAGCTCTTCATTCAGGCACTCAGCGATCTCTATTCCTTGCCCTATCCTCCAGCGCAAGTGTTCTCTAAACAAGATTTTCAAAAACATCTCCAGAAAAAATGCTTGACAAATGACTTCCCAGGCATGCATAGTTGCTTCAGTCGTGTCTGACTCTTTGTGACCCCATGGACTGTAGCCCGCCAGGCTTCCCTGTCCATGAGATTCTCCAGGCAAGAACACTGGAGTGGGTTGCCATGCCCTCCTCCAGGGGATCTTCCTGACCCAGGGATTGAACCCATGTCTCTTAGGTCTCCTGCATAGGTAGGTGGGTTCTTTACCACTAGCGCCACCTGGGAAGCCGAAAGGACTTCATACCACTATGTTAATGGCTTGGAACCTGGGATGAGTCACCCCTTTCAGCCAAAGTTGTGATTTAAAGAGGCTGTTTGAAGAGTGTAGGTCCACAGCCTGGGAATGAATCCCTAAAGTTGGATTCCTGATGGCTGTGCAAAGCAGATGGGAGGGACATTTTGATGAAACATGCCCGTGAAGGCTGGCCTGTCATCACTGCTTAGCTTGCTTGGTCAGTCAAACAACACAATGGTGAAGACACAGCTTTGACCCCTATTCAACTTTTAAGACCTAGCTCACTGTTTAAGCTTTCTTGAACCAATCCATCCACCCTGAAACTTCCATAGTTCCAAAAAGTATCTCCCTTGCCCTGCATGCTACTGTTTAACCTCATAATATAATCATTTAATCATGATTTATATCATGGTTTTTCCAGTAGTCATGTATAGATGACTACTATACACTACTATACTATACTGTGGTGTTGGAGAAGACTCTTGAGAGTCTCTTGCACTGCAAGGAGATCCAACCAGTCAATCCTAAAGGAAATCAGTCCTGAATATTCATTGGAAGAACTGATGTTGAAGCTGAAACTCCAATACTTTGGCCACCTGATGTGAAGAACTGACTTACTGGAAAAGACTCTGATGCTGGGAAAGATTGAAGGCAGGAGGAGAAGGGGATGATAGAGGATGAGATGGCTGGATGGCATCACCAACTCAATGGACATGAGTTTGAGTAAACTCCAGGAGTTGGTGATGGACAGGGAGGCCTGGTGTGCTGCAGTCCATGGGGTGACAAAGAGTTGGACACGACTGAGCAACTGAACTGAACTGATAATTTATGTACGTGCATAATTTTCTTTTTTTGGTTACATTTACATTGCCTAGCACAATTCAATTATAACTATTAATATCCCTTATTCCCCAATAATCTGATAACTGCAAAGAGAAAACTGCTTCCTAAGCACAGACTCTGCCTAGTTTCTTATCCAGAAGCCACTGGTTAGTCACGAGGTGGATTCATTTCTATTAAAACCAATCAATGCAGATTTTCTATCGCCAATAGTATTATTTTCCCCAAACTGCTGGTGAAAATGAAAACTGTTCTGCTTCTTAGAGGCGGGGATAGGTTAGTGGATAAGACTATGGGCTTAGCTAGTCAAGGTTCAAATTCTGGGGCTTCCCTGTGGCGGGGCTCAGTAGTTAAGAATTCGCCTGCCAATGCAGGGGACCCTGGTTCCATCCCTGGTCCGGGAATATCCCACACACCATGGAGCAACAAAGCCTGTGTGCCACAGCTACTGAACCCGCGCCCTAGAGCCCAGGAACCACAACTGCTGAAGCCTGAGTGCTCTAGAGCCCGTGCTCTGCAACAAGAGAAGCCACTGCAATGAGGAGCCCACAGACTGCAACTAGAGAGTAGCCCCTGCTCACTGCAATTAGAGAAAGCCCATGTAGCAGTGAAGTCCCAGCATAGCCAAAAAAAAAATAATACATAAAAATAAACATTAAAAAAAAAAGTGTTCAAATTCTAGCTCTTCCACTTATTAGCTGTGTGACTTTGGGAAGACTGGATCTGTCCCTGGAATATCTGTCCTACTTGCTCTGTCTCTTCCGTAAGGCAAGGACTTAGCACGGCCTCCTCGTGTGTCAGTGGTATCCCCAGGTTTTCCTTCTTTGCTGGCCTCTGATCAACTTATCCATCTCTCACATCCCACCGCTCTAAGCACAGTCTTAACATGAGAGGACTTCAGTTAGTATTATTTGGAAATAATTGAATGTAATCTAGACAGGTCAAATTATCCCTGAAGCTGAACAGAACATAGACTCTCATCTATCCAGGAATTTCTACCTATAGAGCAATAGTGTGTTCTGTGTGAGACAAGCTGGCTAGCCTGCTCGGCATCAGTAGCAAGGGTGGTCCTGCTAGGGAGAGATGTGGGGTGCAGGCTGAGGGGAGCCTGTGCTCAGAGAAGACAGAAAGGGCAGCCGTGAGACTCTGTTCCTCCCAGTCCCAGGCTGGGTGATCTCCCTCTTTTTCCTTTGGCATTTGTACCCTATGAATACCCTGCCCAAGCCACAGGTGTGTAGCCCAGTTTGCTGCCCAGATGATGTGCGTAGCAGAGCTCCACAAAGGTGCCATCATGTGGCTGGGGCATCTCTGGGCCATCCTCTCGGGCCCCTTGGCCTGGCACAGCCCCCCAGCCCCAGCCTAGTAGCAGCTGGGATGGGGGTGCAGGCTTGTCTCCTGGTGCCAAGGCGGGGGGGGGGGGTCTGTCTAGGTGGCTCTACCAGCCTGCACACAGCAGGGGATGGCTACCAGCTTAACTCCTCATCTCAGTGACTAACTGAGATTACTTCCCCTTTTCTCTTTAAAAACACTTTCATGGCCAAGAAGGATCTTTGGAGTTGGTTTTGGGACATGAGTCCACCTTCTCCCCAGATTTCTGGCTTTCTGGTTAAAAGCAATGTTTTTTGACTCTACCAACACTTTCCTCTCAAGTGTTGGTTTTTGAGCTGTGAGCAGCCAGACCTAAGTTCAGTAACATTGTAAAAATATACAGAGCACTTACTATATGCCAGGCCACTAGACTGGGCACCACAAATAAAAATTACTATTAACTGAGCACCTACTGTGTGCCAGGCAGCATCCTAACTGCTTTCCACACATTATCTCATTTACATCATATAATAATAATCAAGAAATAGGTACTGTTTCTGTCATTTAGACCAGTGTGGAAATAAGGGTGGGGGCAGGGGGAAGTCAGCTGACTCCTATGTTTCTGTTTAGAACGGGCTACAATATGCTGCTGGGCTTCCCTGGCGGCTCAGATGGTAAACAATCTGCCTGCAACGCAGGACACCCGGGTTTGATCCCTGGGTCAGGAAGATCCCCTGGAGGAGGGCATCGCAACCCACTCCAGTATTCTGGCCTGGAGAATCCCATGGATACAGGAGCCTGGCGGGCTGCAGTCTATGGGGTCACCCAGGGTCAGACACGACTGAATGACTAACACTTTCACTTTCACAATGTGCTATAATTATTAGTTCAACATTTACATGTGAGTTCCTTAACCTTTGGGACCATGGCTTGCTCAGCTGCATGCCCAGCACGCAGCACGGGGCCTGGTCCACTGCACTGCAGGGCAGCTTTCCCCCACCCCCCACCCCCAGCCCAGTGGGAACTGGGACCAGTAAGCACATCCTTCTGCCCTTTGCCCTTGTTCTGGTTTCCCTCGACGCAGCTCAGGGTCCTTTCCTGTGACGCCCACACTCCTTCCCCTGAACTTTTCTTCCTTTACTTCCTTCTCTTTCCAAGTGCAACGTGTCTGTGCTATGTGCATAGTCAAAGCTATGGTTTCTGAGAACTGGACAGTAAAAAAGGCTGAGTGCCAAAGAATTGATGCCTTTGAACTGGGGTGTTGGAGAAGGCTCTTGAGAGTACCTTGGACCACAAGGAGATCCAACCAGTCCATCCTAAAGGAGGTCAGTCCTGAATATTCATTCGAAGAACTGATGGTGAAGCTGAAACTCCAATACTTTGGCCACCTGGTGCAAAGAACTGACTCACTGGAAAAGACCCTGATGCTGGGAAAGATTGAAGGCAGGAGGAGAAGGGGACAACAGAGGATGAGATGGTTGGATGGCATCACCAACTCGATGGACATGAGTTTGAGCATACTCTGGGAGATGGTGTAGGACAAGGAAGCCTGGCGTGCTGCAGTCCATGGGGTCACAGAGTTGGACACGACTGAGCGACTGAACAACAACATGTATCTGTGGTTATTTCAAGATCTGCAGCAGAGGTCTCCAAAGCAACTGGGCTCTGGGAGGGCCCTAGCATCTGCCTCTCCCAGTGTGAGAAACAAATAGTAACATTTTATTTGAAAATTTAGAGAGAAAACCTTTTATTAGCATTGAATTGATATACATACAGAACGAATAAATGAATGAAATATTGTGCTGAAACCTTCCCAGCAGGGCTTACTCGTCTGTTGCTGAACTCCTGAAAACTTTATAAACAAGATTGCCGAAGGACCCTGCTCAGCCATCATCTAGTTATTTGAAACGTGTCCTCAGAAATGTTGTCTTGTGGGCAAAGTCTTGCAAAAGCAGCCTCCTTGTTCAGATAGGCTGCCTTCCATCACTGTGTGGTTTTGGCCTTCTTTTCCTGAGCACCTGCCTATTAATTTTCCCTCTGATTGAGCCCAGCCTCTCTGCCCGCATGTGCGGGTGAATTTAGGTTTGCCATCTCAGAGGTTATTCTCTTGTTTCTCTGGCAGCGGTTCTCAGTCCATTAAGGGAGCGAGATCTGGAAACTGCTAAGAGAGAAACAAACCTTTTCCTTATCTGGCTGGTCTCACTTCTCCAGCTTTCCTACCTATTCCATTAGGAAGTCACTATCTCCACGGAAAACAATCAGCGTGGCTGTGGAAATCGCAAATAATTATTCTGAAATGGAACTCCAATGCTCATCTCTTGGTAAGTTAAAGCCATTAACGTTTTTTTTTCGCAAGTGTGTATTTAGATCCTTAAAGCGAAATGAACATTCATGTCTTTTAAAGTTTAGCCTGAAGCAAAGTTAAAGACCAAACAACAAAATAACGCGTGTTCAAAGAGCCTGGTGGAAACTCCACTTGGAGAGTCGCTGCATAAAAACGAGGCAGTGAGCAGGGGCATGAGCTACATCTAAGAATGACCCACACGGGGACAAGCTGACTGCTGGAACACTGACCACAGGCCCCAAAGGCTGGAAAAGGGCTTTCCAGAGAACACAATGGAATCTTCCCCTGGGAAGGGTCACTGGCTTTCCATAATTCATACTGGATTTAATCAGAGAATCCTCAGGTCGGATGACTCCAACGTTGAGGTAATTATTTTAAAGGCCACAGAGAGTCCATTTAGGATATTAAAGAGGCTACAGCTATGGCAGAAACATTCCCATTAAAGAGCCACAAATGCACAGAAAAGGGAACAGATGTTTGTTGTCAGGATTAAGTTTCTCCTGTGTGAAAGTTCAGATCATAACGTTTATTCTTGTTGCCAGTTTGAACCCACAATTTTGAAAAAAACATTAGGTCATCTGTAACTCTGGCCTCATTTTTTGTTCCCAAACTTGAAATACATCTTTCAAAAGGAGGAAATGTGTGTGCATTTTTTCTAACTTTGGAAACTAGGACGGGGGCATAAATTGTGGGTAAAGAACAAATTCTGAGATTTACCAAGTACAAAGGCAAAATATGACTTGGGTAAATCCGAACAACTTTATACATCACACTTCAAAGGAGTCATTACATGCAGCAAAACACATATATTCTATCAATGAATTACACTCAGAGACGAACCAACTGACAAGAATATGCCCTGGTGTGGATGAAACACAATAACATATAGGCCGACAGAGGTCCCTTCCTCTGGGTTTTCACAGAATCTCACAACCATGGGTTTTCATAGAATCTCACAACCATTTTCCAGATATTGTTTTGGGCACATAAGTAAGGAAGATCAAGATCAGTGTGGATAGTCCCTTCATTTACGGAGGAGACATTTCAGTCTGGAGAAGGTGGGTTTTCCCTTTTGTTCACGAATAGCGGGCTGGGAAGTCACTCACATCTTCCTTACCCTCGGTTATGACGGCAGGCAAGCTTCCTCAGGGCAGGGGAGAAGGCGGGCACTTGGGGGTGTTCCCAGGCCCCCGGGACACCACTAACCACATCAAAACCACACTGCCTTGTGTGGTCTGTAGTGTTTCCTCTGGAGAATCTGGCTTAGCATCAGCTGCTCACAGCTCTGGTCCAACAGCAGACATGGAGAGAAAATTAAATTGTTTTCGACCTGCCTGTCTTCTGGGTGATAATCTGGTTTAGCCTGCTCTACAGTGTTTCGAGAGTTCGGGAAAATCAAGAGGTGGTGTGATTTCTACTGTCTTTTTCACGCCTTTTGGCGTTTCACTTAAAGTTTTCAATTACTCAAAACAGAGCTGGTGAGGGGCTCCCCTGGTGGCCCAGTGGCTAAGACTCTACACTCCCTATGCAGGTGGCCCGGGTTAAAGCCCTGGTAGGGGACTAGATCCACAGACTACAACTAAGAGTGTGCCTACCACGAGTAAGGATACGGTGTGCTGCAGCTGAGACCCGGGGAGCCAGACAAAAACAAAAGCAGAGCTGGTGAAGCTGGGGCTGGGGAGGGCGCCTGAACATCAGTTCCTGTAGGTCTGCCAGTCTCCAACCTGCGTGCCCCTAGCCAGGGCCAGGCTGCCCCCTGCCTCCTCCATCCACAGATGGCTTGTGAGCATCTAAGACCTTGTTATTCTCATGTGGTCTGAGGATTCACAGTATCAGCCTCACCCAGAGCTTGTTAGAAACACGGGATGCTGGCCTCAGAACTGAAGAAGCAGAATCTGCATTTTAACCAGATTCTCGAGTGATTCACGTGCACATGGAGGTTTAAGACACTCTGTTCTAGGGCACGGTCTCCATGGAGAGTGGATAGGATTGGTTAAGCATGTAGTCACCCAGCTTAAACTTTGGTAGGATTTAATATTTACTACAGAGAGGGATGATTTTCCTATCTGGAAATCAGAGGGGAAAGTAGTAGTTGTGAATTGCAGGTCAAGGAATATATACATATACACATACACATATGCACTGCTGCGTATGTGCTCAGTCATGTCCAACTCTGAAACCCCAGGGACTGTAGCCCGCTAGGCTCCTCCCTCCATGGACTTTTCCAGGCAAGAATACTGGAGTGGGTTGCCATTTCCTTCTCCAGGGGATCTTCCTGACCGAGGAACTGAATCTGTGTCTCCTGCATTTGTTGCATTGGCAGGTGGATTCTCTACCGCTCAGCTACCAGGGAAGCCAGTGTGTGTATATATATATGACTGAGGGCTGAAGAATTGATGCTTTTGAATTGTGGTGTTGGAGAAGACTCCTGAGAGTTCCTTGAACTGTAAGGAGATCAAACCAGTCAGTCCTAAAGGAACTCATCCCTGAATATTCGTTGGAAGGAATAATGCTGAAGCTGAAGCTCCAATACTTTGGCCACCTGATGTGAAGAGATGACTCACTGGAAAAGACCCTGATGATGGGAAAGACTGAAGGTGGGAGGAGAAGGGTGCTGCAGAGAATAAGATGGTAAGATGGCATAACCAACTCAATGGACTTGGATTTGAGCAAACTCTGGGAGGACAGAGGAGCCTGGTGTGCTGCAGTCCGTGGGTTGGCAAAGAGTTGGACATGACTGAGCAACAAGAAAAGGTCAGGGAAAGTGAAGGGACAAGCCTTTAATGTCTCTATTTCCCAAATGGTTAGTTGGTCAATTTGGTTCATGAGGTGGAAAAATCCAAACAGAAAGATTTCTGATTATAATTTTATCTTTGGTAGGACTTCCTCTCTAGAGACAGCCAACAAGATAATAAAAGCAATAGGTAACATTGACTGTAGGCTTACTAGATGCCAAGCACCCATTCTTCGATTAAATGTAAAATTTAATCTTCACAATAATTCTATGAGGCAGAAATACTACCCGCAGTTTTCAGATGAGGGAACTGGAGCACAGAGAGGTTTACAAACAAGCCCAAGGTCACGGTGAATAAGTGATAGAGTCAGGAACCAAACCCAAAGAGGTCTCGCCGACCCTGCCTCACCTCTACCTGTTACAGAAAACCACCACCAAATGACTTAGGTGACCATCTCAGGCTGGAGAACTGAATTCTGTGGACTGAAATACAGAATTATAGGTTTGAAATAAAGAAACTACAGCTCAGAGAGGTGACAACCCTGCTCAAAGTCACCCAGACGAGGGAAGCGCCGGGGTGGGTCTTCTAATTTTTCATCCCATGATCTTTTAATTGAAAACATCCATATTTTAGTACACAACAAGGATGTATTGCTCAATCTCAAACAGTGTTTCAAATTTTGACATTTCCACGCAGTACCTCAAAGTTAGGAGCAGTTTCTCTAATTAAAACTCTTGTCTTCCAGTAAACGTAGCAAACACAAGACAGAGTGTGGGGACTGCTTCTAATTCTCACATGGGCTGCCAATGAGTTTGTCAAAGGGCAAATGTTTGTGTTTGTACCAAGTGGCCAAAAAACTTGGAAGACAAAAATAACCAATCAAGGCAAGGAAGTACTGACATTTGCCCTAGCTGCCCATCTCAAAGGTGAAAAGGCCACCTAATGGTTTAGAACTGGCAACAGGATAATCGATTTGGAGTTTAGGGTATTGAGAGGTAACCCTTATAAAAGGTCCCTTGCGTGCCAGGCATGGTGCACGTAGTGTTGCATTTGCTCATTAGAACAATGCTGTGAACGAGATGCTGTCATTAGCTTCATTTCGTAGACGAGGAAACTTTGGCCCCGAGAACTAAAGACACTGTCGAAAGTCACAGACAGTAAATGGGGAGCTCGTCTCATCTCCCCGACGACTGAGGCTACTTTCTGCAGGTGACGCAATGGTACCCCAGAGAAGAAAAACATTTGCCCAGTCACACAAACTAGTTAAAGGGCCGCGCTGTGCCTGGAATCTTCCTCTGATGGGCCAAGTTTGGCCTGATGACAAATGGAAAATCCTGGGGAATAACAGTGGACCATCTCTTAGCATAAACATGCTTTGAGAGAGGTTCATCTATTTGCTCCGGAAACCTGGCTTCAGGAAGCCGAGTCTCTCCTTCCTGGGATGGACATAGGTACACTATAGATGCTATGTATAAGACAGGTAACTAGTGGGAACCACCGTCTGGCCCCGGGGACTCTACTCAACGTTCTGTGGTGGCCTAAATGGGAAGGGAATCCAAAAAACAAAGAAGCGGGTATACACATACGTACAGCTGATTCCCTTTGCTCTACAGAATAAACTAACCCGACATTGTGAAGCAACTATGCTCCAACAAAAATCTTTAAAAAATGGAGTTCAAGAGCATGTTTCTTTAGAAATGTAGAAAGGACATGATGTCCAAATGAACAGGCTTGTCTGATTCTGACCACGACATAATAAATACTTGAGACAAGGAACATTTCTGGCTCTCTGACAGTCTGGCCTGGGATATCTTCTGACCGAACAGTAAGCGAAAGAAGAGCCACGGTGCTGTTGGGAATCACCCCGAGGGTCGGGCACACTTCCACAGCTGACAGCTTCTGCGCCGGAAGCCGAGTCACCGAGATGGCGGAGGCGGCGTGCTCTCCGACCAGAGAGGGCGTGCCGTCTCGTGTATTCTCGGGGATTTCCGTCAGTCAAGAGCCAAGGAAAGTGGAAGGTATCAAAAAATGACCAAACTTGCTCCCCCAAGCCAGAGCGGCAGCTCACTTCCTGGGGCTGCGTTGCCTACAACTGCCTCAACTCTAGGGGTCCATCTGCCTGGAAAGATGAGAAAAGGTGGGAATGGAGAAACCGCGCAAGTGAGGAAGACGCTCGGGGAGAAACACCCGGTTCTGCAGGTTACCTCCACGCCAGCGTCGCTCAGTGGGTCCCTACACTGACTCTCAAAGAGACCCGGACTGAAGCTGCCATGGGCACCTACAGGGCTGCCCTTAGGCTGGCAGTCATCACTGGGATTTTGTCTCCCTGGAGACAGCAGGTAATGTTTGGAGACACGCCAGGGATGCTGCTGAACATTTCACAGTGCCCAGGTTAGCCCTCCCCAGCAAAGGATCATCCATGCCCTCAAGTCACTGGTGCCAAGATGGAGAAACAGATTTGCCTGCAAATCTGTCAGCTGAGTGAGGTTCTCATGGCCTCTGGTTCAAAATGCTCCTCCTCTGGCCCGAGCAGGGCCCTGGAGTTCCTCCTCCACCCTTCCTACCGTCTGCTCCCGAGTCTGTGATTGACTCCCGCGGGAAAGGTCCGACCGGATTAATCCGCACTAAGGTATGAAAGACGGATGGAGCCAGCACGAGCAGCAACAACTGTATTTTGGGCGACTCATTGGATTTAGTGTAAATTCAGCTCCAATCTGGGAAATGTTAGCCAGGAAGCCTTAATAACACAGGCACTTATTTTTAGTAGATGGGTGAGATGACGAAATTTACAAAGCATTGCTCACCTTTTAAAGTCATAAACAAATCTGTGATGTGGTCCCACTGGGATATAGCCATGAATACCCATTTTTTAAAACTTTTTTTTGGCTGTGCCACACAGCTTGCGGGATCTTAGTTCTCCAAGCAGGGTTCCAATGCAAGACCCTGGCAGTGAAAGGAGTGGAGCCCTAACCACTGGACCGCCAGGGAGCTCCCCGAGTACTTTTTATTACAAGCAACTATTTGTTCTTGGTATTGATCACAATTGCTTTTCATCAAGAGAAAAACACCTATTAAAAACCTTCCTGTGCCCCAAACAAAACTTATTTGCTTTATCCTCATTTCTAATGTTGACTTGTGGGTTTGATATGATTAGGGCCCATTTGTTGGTTATTTGCGGGACCCTTGTTACCATAAGTCCCTCGCTGTCTCTTCTCTGAGTGCTGTGGGTCTATATTTGGATGGCAGGCTGTGTAGGCTTTTATTTAAAGCCAGCAAAGCAGACATAGCCTGAGTGAAATAATTAGCAGTGGGGAGGAGTCTCAGAGTCATTTCTCCTCATTTTGAGGCTCAGAAATGGAAAGTTTTGCCCTTCTGTCTGCAAAGCATGTGAAGGTGCCAGACAGAAGTGCTTCTCCCTGGGCAAACCTCCGTTAGGGTGACTTCCCTGGTCACTCCACTCTACTCTCTGGATTCTTTGTCCCTCTGACCATCATCAAGGAGACATATATGGTACGTTGGTGGGTACCACTATTCCATGCCAAATTTCAGAGGCGAATTAACTCAATTGGTTCTCAGCTTATGGGCACTGAATAGTAAAATTCAAGGAACAGCGGTGGATAAAGGGTCCTTTTGGGCTCACACCAGTTCAAACACCTCATATATAGAAAGGGCAATGGGAGTCTGAGGAGGTGGCCTAGGTTGGTCAAGGTCAGAGTTTTTTGTTTTGTTTTTTGCCTCACCAGGGCATGTGGCATCTTAGTTCCCCAACCAAGGATTGAACCTGGGCTCCTGAACTGGAAGCATGGAGTCCTAACCGCTGGGCCACCAGGGAAGTCCCACGATCAACGTCATTTGGACAGTCCCAAGCAAAACCAAGCCTGACCTTCCACGAGTGTGCTGACTTCTGACACCAAGTTCTGTCTGGAGCCTCCCACATCACACAGGGAGCACCAAGACCGTCTAGGGTAAAGCTGGGTGGAGGCAGGTAGCTCTCATCCTGATGAAGCAAACTCCTAAGAGTTCTTCCAAGAGAAGGAACTGGGTAAGAAATCCTCGTCTGGAGAAGAGGGAGCAATAGAGTTGGGTGTGTTATGGAGGCATGCATACATGCATGCTAAGAAGCTTCAGTCATGTCCAACTCTTTAAAACCCCATGGACTGTAGCCCGCCAGGCTCCTTTGTCTGTGGGATTCTCCAGGCCAGAACACTGGAGTGGGTTGCCATGCCCTCCTCCAGGGGACCTTCCTGACCCAGGGATTGAATCGGAGTCTCTTACGTCTCCTGGATTGGCAGGCTGACTCTTTACCAGTAGTGCTACCTGGGAAGCCTGTTATGGGGGAAGTCAGTGGCAAAAGTGTTCTAGAAGCTTTAGTAATAGCTTTTCAGTGATGTCTTCCTTCACAGACATCCTAAAGGGATATTTAAAATGAATGGGTAGCTAAGACTCTGCACTCCCAACATAGCAGGCCCAGGTTCCAACCCTGGTCGGGGAACTAAGACTATCCCACGTGACACTGCTAAGAGCTGGCACGCTGCAACAAAGGCTGAATATCCCAGGTGCCACAACTATCACCTGGTGCCGCCAAATAAAGAAATAAAAATAAATATTAAAAAAGTAAAGCAAACGGGCAGTTCTCAAGGACCAGGCCTGGAAGGTAGGGCTGGAAGACTCATTTCTGAGTCACACCTGTAACTCTTTACTTCCTGGACTATGAAATGCATTGTGGGGGAGAGCAGGATGGCATTTGGTTATGGGATTCAGCAAATGTGCTTGAGCAAGTGACCAGGTCACTGCATTTGCCCCCTTCAGCTTTCCTGGCAGGGGCGGTGCATTCCGCCTGGAGGTGCGAGGGGCATGGTGATGGGTGGTGGTGCTGATGGCGTTTATTTTAATAACATCTGTTTGTTTACTTGGCTGTACTGGGTCTTAGCTGCAGCACATGGGATCTTTGATCTTCATTGTACATCCAGATCCTTGAATCGTGGCATTAGAAGTCTTAGCTGTGGCATGTGGGATCTAATTCCCTGGCCAGGGATGGGACTCGGGCCTCCCACGTTGGGAGCTCGGAGTCTTAGCCACTGGACCACCAGGGACGTCCCGATGATGGCATTTATCGTTTAGCTCCTGTGCTCCCAGTGTTCCAGTCTTGGTGCTAAGCACGCTGTTTCTTTCAACCTTTACCTTCGTATTGAGATAAATAGCATTCATGCCCATTTCACAGATGAGGAAACTGACTATTAAGAAAGGGAAGGCCATGTGCCCCATGTCACGGCTGAAGAGCCACACTGGATCCCCAGGGCCACAACCAGAGGTGCCCTCAGTGCCCCCACTGCCTTGTATGGGGTCAGCAGTGCCCATGTGGTTTGGGGCATTAGGAATGGCTGGTGCAGAGCTAACTGGAGTTGATGGTATAGATGTTCTGGTCTGGAGACAGTGTCCCCATTGTTTATCCTCCCCCTTCCTCCCTTTGAGCCTCTTCTGCATGTAAAAGAAAAACGTAAAAGCAAACAAAGAGAAATAAAACAGATTCATGAAAAGAATGAAGCAAGGGAGTAAAAAATCAGGAAGGCTTTCCAGCAAACAAGAGAGCTCTTCTGTCCTGTGTAGAAATCATTGAAAGAGATAAAACAAGAGCCAGAGAGAGGGGACCAAGGAGGACCAGAGGCGAGTGATCCCCCGGGGTGGGGGGTGTCTCAGGAAACAGCTGCAGCCTCCCCTCTCTTGGGCGTGGCTGGGGGGCTCTGATGCTCTTCCAGATCTGTTAGTAAGTGGGGGGGGGCACCCACTCACCACCTCTCAGACACTCCTTTTCTGGTTTGTAAAGGATGCTTTGTGAAGCAAAGACCACTGGCCTCGAGGAGGGCTTGCTGCTTTCCTGTTTTTTGTTTACTCTGGTTGGAATTGAACAAGGACTTGTTGGTCCCTCAGATCATTCTGTTTTAAGCCCTTGTACCTTCAGCATGCCTCCTAGAATCGTCACCTCATCAATTCAGTTCCAAACAACAGGAAAACATCCTCTACGGGACCTTTTCATCTCTCAGATGCATCGCCAGTCACTGATTTATTCAATCTGGAATTTCTAGGGACAAACCTGTTTTCCTGGCTTAGATGCGTAGGGACAGAAAGAAATAAAAAGTCATATCAAGTCTGTAGAGCGTGCAGCAGAACGTGGTGAGGGGAGGCCAGACGACATGTGTGCTGAGTGCCCGCCAGGGACAATGGCTCTGTGCGCATCGCTCCGTGCCTTCCTTTGGTTTTTGTTTTTTAGATCTCTGCTGTTTCGCTATGGACCACAGAGACTGTCACAGAGCACCACCTCCATAAATGCTGGCTGGTTTATCTAGGTTTTCTTTCTGCCCCTATTTGACAATAACGAAAGCAAGACTCCAACAGCTTAAGCATCTTGCTCAAATTCACAGGGTTAATAAGTGGCAGTGGTTTTCCCTGGTGGCTCAGCTGGTAAAGAATCCGCCTGCAGTGCGGGTGACCTGGGTTTGATCTCTGGGGTGGGAAGATCCCCTGGAGAAGGGAACAGCTACCCACTCCAGTATTCTGGCCTGGAGAATTCCATGGACTGTATAGTCCATGGAGTCGCAAAGAGTCGGACATGACTGAGTGACTTTCACTTTCAGTAAGTGGCAAACTGGGGATTAGGGCCCAAGGACATATGACTCCAATGTTCTTTTCACTATACTATGCCACCTCCAGAAGTAACTAGAACAGGTGGGCCAAACAGATCATCCTACCCGTCTGGAGAGGCTGAGGTACAGAGGACTCTTAACACATTTCTGAAGAAAACGATGACTTCAATATAAAGACCAAGTCCTTGCTGAGCTCCCTGACTTCTGGAATATTCCCACGCATGTGTACAGCCCTTTGTGACGCAGGTGCTTATCTGAATCCACGCCTCCCTGCTTCCTGGGCAGACAGCGGGACTGCACTTCCGTGTGGCTGCATTCTAGGCAATGGAATGAATGAAAACTCTGGCCACCCAGCTGGGCATTTAAAACAACTCCATGTATCTTTTCACTTTCTTTTCTCCCTTCTCCAGGTGAAAAGAGAAAATTCTGACGTCCTAGAGGTCAGCACAGGAGAAGGCAATGGCACCCCACTCCAGTACTCTTGTCTGGAAAATCCCATGGATGGAGGAGCCTGGTAGGCTGCAGTCCATGGGATCGCTAAGAGTTGGACATGACTGAGTGATTTCACTTTCACTTTTCCTTTCATGCATTGGAGAAGGAGATGGCAGCCCACTCTGGTGTTCTTGCCTGGAGAATCCCAGAGACGGGGGAGCCTGGTGGGCTGCTGTCTATGGGGTTGCACAGAGTCGGACACGACTGAAGTGACTTAGCAGCAGCAGAGGTCAGCATGGATGGAGGAAAGGCATCTGGGTCCCCCAGAGGACCACACCAACATTACCTACCAACCAGGAACATGTGGCATTAGATTAAACATGCATGCACGCTAAGTCGCTTCAGTCACGTCTAACTCTTTGTGACCCCATGGACTGTAGCTCACCAGGCTCCTCTGTCCATGGGATTCTCCAGGCAAGAACTAGAGTGAGCTGCCCGGCCCTCCTCTAGGGGATCTTCTTGACCCAGGGATCGCTGGCGTTGGCAGGCACATCCTTTACCACTAGCACCACCTGGGAAGCCCCCGGATTTACCGCAAGTCAGCTAAAACTCTCTGGTATGAAGTCGCTGGGATTGGATGGTCCGCCTGGCCATAGCTGAGAGCGCTGTTTTACTGATGGGCCCTTTAGGGTTGCAGATAGTTTCTGGCCTATGATACAATTCAGTGCTTGGCAAATGCAACAAGTCAATGGAGGCTTAAAGAGAGATGTGAAGAATCGCGTGCGGGAACCATCAAAGCATTTGAGCGGCACCCTGCTGCCTGGGCAGGAGCCCATCCGGCGAGGTCCACGGGCTGAGTTTCCCCACCTGTAGTTTCAGGGTGTTATGTCAGATGGTCTCTAGCTTCCTTCTAAATCTAAAGCTCTGTATGTCTTTCTTGATGTTGACAAGTGTGTACTGGCATAGGCGTTCAGACAGTTATCTCCTGACACTGTGAACCCCTCAAAGGTACGGATCATTTCTTAGTTACATTTATATGCCTAGAATCTAATCTCTTAGATGCCCTAAGGTTAAATTTAATTAGAATTTTTTTGTTGGAAAAAAAACTCAAAAGAATTTATGAATGTTCTGATTTATGCCAATGATTTCTTGATCTAATTTGGAGCACAGCAGCAAATGATTGAAATTCTCATGAATATTTTCATTGTGCATTACTGAGTATGATAGGCTATTTTATATTCATTTGCATAGACGTAATCTTTGAAGAATGATTTTATAATAAAGCTGAAAGACATTTTCTGATTAAAGGTGGTGCCAGCAGTAATTGGTATTCTGATGGCTTCATTTATGGTTCTATTTAGCTGAATAATATAGGGACATAATTCCTACTTAGAGCTGAGAAAATCAGAGTACAGAGCATTCAGAATTTTATCATTCTGCATGGCCCTTAACTTGAGGTTCATAAAAGTAGTATTGGGCAAACTAGGAACAATTTAAAAAGTTTGAATAAGGCCCAAGGGAAACTATAGAATGATATGAGGTAGCTTATGCCACTTTCATGAAAACCCTTAAGTCATCTAGTTTTGGAAAAATAAACTTTTTTCTATATGTTGTATGGAAATATTGGTCATTTCATCCTGCTGATCAAAAATATCAGATTATATATGTTTTCAGTGCCTAAAAATAGGCAATGAATTCTAATACTTAGAAAATGCAGTTTGGGACTTCTCTGGGGGCTCAGTGGTTAAGACTTCGTGTTTCCAGTGTAGGGGGTGTGGGTTCAATCCCTTGTCAGGGAACTACTATCCCATTCACTGCCTCCCCACCCCCCCACCCCCCAAAAAGAAAATGCAATTTGGTAGATAAAAATACTTTAAAGCACAGAGTTCAAGGGAGGTGGAAGGTTAAGGATTAACAAGAGAGTCTTGGCAGAAAAATGGGAACCATGGTTTGACACTGCACAGATAGAATGAAATCTGACAATGGGAAACCAGTGCATTGTTAAATTTATTGGCAGCTGCAGGGGGGTGCGTGTCTCCTCCCATTTTCTGCCCCTTTGTGTGATTATGTCCTGCCTGTCCCACCTCCTGGGGAGGGCAGCCATCTAGGAACATGTGTGTGGTACGGACCCTTTGACTTGCTGGCATAGGAATCCATGGCCATCAAAAATGAAATATTGATACTGCCAACCAGTGTTTTAAGATGCTTATTTTATCAGGGCTTGCAGAAAGGAAGAGACTGTATTAAAAATTATCTACTTCCTTTTGCATGAATTGTTTGCTTCATATGTTATGTTTAGGTGACTCCTTCATCCAATATATCTTTCCATAAAATAAAAAAGAATAACAAAGGTATTTCTTGGCTCTCACTTGGTACAGAAAGTTCTTTCAGGAAATCCTAAACAGGAAGTGGAATTTGAATGGGACCCTAAAGAGAAGGCAGGAATTATGGGACTGAGCCAAGCAAAGCTGGGAAAATGTAAGTTCACCTGTATTTAAAAACCTACAAACACTCATTTATGTCTGTTTTGTTCAACTGTGGTGCAGTAATTCTATGGGCCACTTCTCACCATTAAACTGACTGTCTCTGATGCCTAGAGCCTACCTGGTCCAAGCCTGAGGATGACTAGTCTCAGCTGAGCCCTGAGGGTCTCACCCTGTGTTAGAGGATTTACCTCCATCCACCATTCTTATCACCTTTTTTGAGAAAAGTTCAGCATTTTCAGCATCAGGCAGTCAGTTCAGTTGCTCAGTTGTGTCTGACTCTTTGCCATCCCATGGACTGCAGCACGCCAGGCCTCCCTGTCCATCACCAACTCCCAGAGCTTACTCAAACTCATGTCCATTGAGTCAGTGATGCCATCCAGCCATCTCATCCTCTGTCATCCCCTTCTCCTCCCACCTTCGATCTTTGCCAGCATCATGGTCTTTTCAAATGAGTCAGTTCATATCAGGTGGCCAAAATATTGGAGTTTCAGCTTCAGCATCAGTCCTTCCGATGAATATTCAGGACTGATCTCCTGTAGGATGGACTGGTTGGATCTCCTTGCAGTCCAAGGGACTCTCAAGAGTCTTCTCCAACACCACAGTTCAAAAGCATAAATTCTTTGGTGCTCAGCTTTCTTTATAGTCCAACTCTCACATCCATACTTGACTACTGGAAAAATCATGAGGAGTTTTAAAAGCTCCTTCAGTTCAGTTCAGTTGCTCAGTCGTGTCCGACTCTTTGCAACCCCATGAATTGCAGCACGCCAGGCCTCCCCGTCCATCACAAACTCCCGGAGTTTACTCAAACTCATGCCCATAGAGTTGGTGATGCCATCCAGCCATCTCATCCTCTGTCGTCCCCTTCTCCTTCTGCCCCCAACCCCTCCCAGCATCAGGGTCTTTTCCAATGAGTCAACTCTTCGCATCAGGTGGCCAAAGTATTGGAGTTTCAGCTTCAGCATCAGTCCTTCCAATGAACACCCAGGACTGATCTCCTTCAGGATGGACTGGTTGGATCTCCTTGCAGTCCAAGGGACTCTCAAGAATCTTCTCCAACACCACAGTTCAAAAGCATCAATTTTTCGGCGCTCAGCTTTCTTCACAGTTCAGCTTTCACATCCGTATGTGACCACTGGAAAAACCAAAGCCTTGACCAGATGGACCTTTGTTGGCAAAGTAATATGCTATCTAGGTTGGTCATAACTTTCCTTCCAAGGAGTAAGCATCTTTTAATTTCATGGCTGCACTCACCATCTGCAGTGATTTTGGAGCCCCCCAAATAAAGTCTGACACTGTTAAAAGCTCCTTAGGGCTTCCCTCATGGCTGAGTGGTAAAGAATCTATCTACCAATGGAGGAGACCCAAGTTCAATCTCTGGGTTGGGATCAAAGGAAAATGCAATTTGGCAGATAAAATGCTTAAAGGCACAGGGTTTAAGGGAGGTAGAAGGTTCAGGATTAACAAGAGGGTTTGGCAGAAAGGAAGGAAATGGTAACCCACTCCAGTATTCTTGCCTGGGAAATTCTCATGGCCTGGCAGCTACAGTCCATGGGGTCACAAAAGAGTCGGACACGACTTAAAGATGAAACAACGACGAGTGAGTCAAAGGCGCAGCCCAGAACCACACTGCCATGGGACTGCTCCCCAGACAGCCACATTCTCTTGAGGCCTAAAATGGTAGTCATTTAATACACATCCTGGAGAGGGGAGAGGCACCCCACTCCTGTATTCTGGTTTCTGGAGAATTCCATGGACAGAGGAACCTGGCAGGCTCTGAGGAACAGTCCGGGGGTTGCAAAAAGTCTATGAAAAAAAACTCTCTTGGGGGGAAAAAAGTCCATAACTAAAAGTTTCAAACAACTCAAGCAACTCACTAGAGAAGGATGGGGTGGCCTTCCGAGCTCAGTGTTTGAGCTGATCGTTTGCAAGAATTTGCAGGACAGAGAAGGAAGTTTCCCTGCGGCTGCTCCATTTCTGAAATGAAAAACGCTGCCCTTGAAGTCCATTCCTGAAGGACTTGATGACCGTGTGATCCGGAGGGGCTCTTGCCCTGATGGGCCTTTGAGGCGAATGAGACGCTGCAGTCCACCGGTCAGACGTGACTGCAGACACAGCGGGCTTGTCATTCTTGGGTGAACGTGATGATGCACGCCAGTCACCAGTGACAGCAGAACACCCCTGATTACGTCTCAGTTTACCCCTGTTCACCCTAGATTGCTCTTTAGCTGCTAAGTCGTGTCTGACTCTTTTGCAACCCCCGTGGACTATAGCCCACCAGGTTCCTCTGTCCGTGGGATTTCCCAGGTCAGAATACTAGAGTGGGCTGCCATTTCCTTCTCCAGGGGATCTTCCCGACCCAGGTACTTAACTCATGTCTCCTGCATTGGCAGGAGGATTCTTTACCACTGAGCCACCTGGGAAGCCTGGAACCCTAGATTAATGGTGATATTTTAGATGTGCTCTGCAGGTCCTCAGAGGAAACGCCAGGATGTTATAAATGTTAGAACGAATGTTAGAAAACACTTCCCCAAAGACATCTGATATGGAAGAAGCACACACCTGCTAGATGGGTGGTTGCTAAGCTTCTGTGTATGTCAGAATCACCTGGAGAGCCAGTTAGGAACCCAGAAGCCTAGGTCCTTGTTATTACCCAAGCCGCTAGAATGGAGCTGGTTTTGCCTTTTTTTTTTTGTAACCAAAATTTCCAATGATTCTGATACCCCACCACCAAGTTTGAAAACACCTGTTCTTTTCTCAACACTTAGATGCGTGTTAGAATCACTAGAGGAGTTAAAAAAAAAAACACAAAGATGCCAGAGGCTCCACTCTAGACCCAGTGGGCTGGACTCTCTCAGGCAGACTGTGGGCATTGGTATTTTCAAATAGGTGACTAAGGTGGGCAGCCTGGGCTGAGAGCCACTGTGTCCAGATTAAGGTTTTCAGACTGAGTTATGCTTCAGAAGCACCTGGACAGTTTTAAAAGAACACTGGATCTCAGGCCCACACCTAGACACTCTGATTTGGTTGGTCTGGGGGTGCCATGAGCATCGAGATCTTACATAGCTCCCAGGGGGACTGGAATATGCATGCAGATCTGAGCAGAATAAGGCTGTCTGTCCTCCACCAAAGAGGGGCTCTGCTTTGATAAGTTGAGGGGAAACTGCTTAATCCAGCTTCCATGGAAACTCATTGTATACACTCATCTTAGCATGATAAAGAGTAAGAACTTCAGTTAAGAAAAAGAAAATGAGACCTCAGTAACCCTGGAGGTTCAGACAGTAAAGAATCCACCTGCAATGCAGGAGATCCAGGTTCGATCCTTGAGTCAGGAAGGTCTCCTGGAGGAGGGCATGGAAACCCACTTCAGTATTCTTGCCTGGAGAATCCCATGGACAGGGGAGCCTGGCAGGCTACAGTCCATGGGGTCACAAAGAGTCGGACATGACTGAGCGACTAACACTTTCGCTTCACTCCAATGTAATGTAAACCCCACTATTACCTTTTTTTCTTCACAAATTAATTATTCTCTTTAATTCCAAAAAGAAAATAGTGGACAATCAAAAGCTCTGTAAGACTGGACTTCTGAAAGGTTATATGGTGAGAAACGCATCTTTTAAAGTGCCTTTCTGTGTGAAAGCATTTAAAAGATACACTTAGAAAGCAATGGGGGGACTCCCAAGGCAGTCCAGTGGTTAAGACTCTGTGCTTTCAAGACACGTGCGCCCCAGTGTTCATCGCAGCACTGTTTACATTAGCTTGGGCATGGGAGCAGCCTAGATGCCCATCCGCAGACGAATGGATGAGGAAGCTGTGGCACATATACACCATGGAATATTACTCAGCCGTTAAAAAGAATGCATTTGAGTCAGCTCTTATGAGGTGGATGAAACTGGAGCCTATCATACAGAGTGAAGTAAATCAGAAAGAAAAACACCAACACAGTATATTAACACATATATATGGAATTTAGAAAGATGGAAACGATGACCAGTAATTTGCTGTCTATGTGCAAGACAGCAAAAGATACACAGGTGTAAAGAACAGACTTTTGGACTCTGTGGGAGAAGGCGAGGGTGGGATGATTTGAGAGAATAGCATTGAAACATGTATATTACCCTATGTGAAATAGAGCACCAGTCCAGGTTCGATGCATGAAGCAGGGTGCTCAAAGCCTGTGCTCTGGGACCATGCTGAGGGGTGGGATAGGCAGGGAGGTGGGAGGGGGTTTCAGGATGGGGGACATGTGTACACCCGTGGCTGATTCATGTCAATGTATGGCAAAAACCACCACAGTATTATAAAGAATAAAAAGAAAAAAGCCGTCACTGCAGACGGCTCAGCTCAGGCTCTGTCCCTGGTCAGGGAATTGAGATGCCACATGTGGCAAGGCACAGGCAAAAAATAGAAAGAGAAAGAAGGCAATGGTGATAGAAATGTGATGGAAATAAATTTAAAAGAAAAAAGATGGACGTGATAACTAAAGTCATTTAACCCACAGTTTACCACGATTAGGGAGCAGAGTGTCCAAACACTCAACTGTCTGCCATAGTGACCCTGGGCAGGTGACTTCACCGTGCTCGCCTTTGCCTGCTGATGTGTGAAATGTAAGGGCTGGAGGGATGACTCTCAGCTCAGCATCTGCACCACGACAGATGAGCCTGCATCACACAGGCTGGACAGCTGGACATCCACACTAGTTTCCCTTCTACAGCACAGAAAATTCCAGAGCGAGAATGTCAAGATGGCCATGACTTAAAAGCCAAGAGGGATAAAACAGGAGCCTGGGACTCTCAGCCGGGGGTGGCACAGAAAAGGGACTCTTGGCTCATTTCAAACAAAGATACATCACGCGTTCATTAGGCACTAAATTACTGCTGGGAAAAAACGACTTTCAGTTCTTTTGAAGGACTTTGGGAGAACAGGGAGGAAGATCCGTCCTGAAAGAACAGGACTCTGTCAGGTTAGGGGTTGATATTTGTGACCGTCAGCAGAAGCTGAGTCGAGAGCTGTGGGCAGTTCCTGGTTACAGGGGGCTTGAGGGAGCAGAGGTGAGTTTGTCAGGATGGTGGATGCTGAGGGGTGATGGTGATGCTGGCGACAGTGGGGTGGGGTGGGGAGAGAAGGCCAGGTGTTGGGGTCTAGGAGCAGGCAAATATTGTAAAGGGGGCTTCTGGGCGGCAGCACAACGGTTGCTGAACAGGAAATACATTTTTCCTTTACTCTCATGCTCCAACCTTTCACTTTATAAAGTCCTTTCTTTTTTTTTGACATGTCACCTTTCTGACGCCCCTGGCTGCAGCTCAGATTTGGAAAGTGGTCCAGAAGCCAATGTCTTTGGGTGTCCAGGAAATTTTGAGTCAAGGTTTTCACAAATCTGGCTGAATTTGGTGAGATGTCATGAATTTGGTTTCCTTCACAAAGTCCCGTGTTCTTCAATAGGAAGTCTCTCTTCTGGGATCAGTTCAGGAAGTTAAGGAGGTGAAGGATGGGAGGGAGACAGAGACAGGGTCCAGGAGGCCAGCTCTTCCTCAGCAGGATGGTGGACCAAGGTCCCGCATCCTGTATCCATTCCTATTGTAGAAAGTGTCACTGTGCCTCTTAGTCCCTGAGAAAAAGATGTATTTGCTATGGTGTTAAAGGAAAGAGTGTGTTAACTGCACAGAAATTCTCTTTGTGTGTGTGAAGGGTTTTTTTTCCCCTGCAGGGCATGCAGGACTTCCCCAAGCAAGCGTGGAACCCCTGTGTGTGTGCGTGCGTGCGTCTGTGTGTGCGCGTGCGTGCGTCTGTGTGTGCGCGTGCGTGTGCGTGTGTGTGTGTGTGTGTGTGGTTTTCCTGATCTTCCCAAGCAAGGGTGGAACCCCTGTGTGTGTGCGTGCGTGCGTCTGTGTGTGCGCGTGCGTGCGTCTGTGTGCGTGCGTGTGTGTGCGCGTGCGTGCGTGTGCGTGTGCGTGTGTGTGGTTTTCCTGATCTTCCCTAGTTATGGTGGAACCTGGAGGGAACCTAGAGCTGAGGTACTGGTCTCCTCTCTTCCAGAAGCGGGACAGCCGGCAGAGGCTCTCACTCTTCTGTTTGGTGTGTGATGGGGGAAAATGCAAAATGATAAGCAGTTACGGTTTTCCCTTCCTTCTTTTCTCAGGCGAGCTCCTTAGACAGGAAGCTCTGTTTTGCTGAGCGGGGGGTCTCAGAGGAGGATGGACACGGGAGGGGCAGTGCGAGGGATCACCCTCTCCGAGGGCAGTGGGCCGGTGGAGGAGGGACGGCGTGCGGGCGGGGATCTCGACGTGAGGGGAGGGGCGGGGCTCCCGTTGGGGGGCGGGGCTCCCAGCTCGGAGGGGCGGAGCTCCAGGCTGCGGGTAGGGGAGGGGCGGCGTGGGGGCAGGGACCCTGGCTTGGAGGGGCGGGGTCTGCAGCTTCCCTTCCCTTGGGGCTTCCGCAGCTAGCTGAGGAGTGAAGAGAAGAGATGGATGGGGAGGGTTTTAACGTGAAAGGTCTCTGTGTGATTGGTCTGTGGCAGCCTCCCCATTGCCCTCAGCGTATTTGGGAGGCCTGGCGTTTCCTTTCTTGCTGACTTGCCGTGAGAGTTTGGTTGCTTTGAGGAGGGGCAGCATGCTTCCTTGGTGGTCAGTGGTAAAGAATCCACCTGCCAATGCAGCAGACCCAGGTTCGATCCCTGGGCTGGGAAGATCCCCTGGAGGAGGAAATAGCAGCCCATTCCTGTACCCTTGCCTGGAGAACCCCACGGAACCTGGCGTGCTACAGTCCATGGGGTGGCGACCTGGCGGACAGGACTTAGGGGCTGGACAACAGCAGCAGCCACCACCCCCATGCTGGGGAGGGGTCAGAGAGGCCCCAGCGCTTCCTGAGGCGAAATACCCCAGGAATAAAAGGCAGGTTTCCATTAGTGATTGGCACCAGGAGACATAAGAGACACAGGTTCAGTCCCCGGGCTGGGAAGAACCCGGGAGGAGGGAACGGCAACTTGCTCCAGCGTTCTCCATGGAGAATCCCACGGACAGAGGGGCCTGCCGGGCTACAGTCCAGGGGGTCTCAAAGAGTCGGACACCACTGAGTGACTAACACTTCACTTTCTTTCACGATAAAACACTGAACTTTCCCAACTTGGGTGTTTTGTTTGACTCAGAAAAACCTATCCATTAGCAAAAATCTCAAAACACAAAATACCTTTCTCCAGGGCACCTTTTTCCTCTACACTGAACCATCAATGTACCCATGCCTGACTTTATGAAAATGTGATTTATAGATGTTCAAATCTAAGTGCAACTTAATCTTAAAAGTGGAGGTGGAATTAGAGATGAACTAGTTCATGTCAATGTATGGCAAAAACCACCACAATATTCTAAAGCAATTAGCCTCCAATTAAAATAAATAAATTAATTTTTAAAAAGATGAACTAGTCTCACTTTCTAATTTAATTGATAAGGAATTCAAGCTCTACGGAGATGAGGTGACTTGCTTGGTTATTATCTTGAATATAATAAATGTTTGTTCAAGTAATGAGAATACAAAATCTGCAGTGGGCAACCAGGCAATACATATGAACAAGCAAGTTTGGTGGCCAATAACTTGCAAAAGTGGTCAATAAACATGCAAAAGCATTTCAACCTTGGGAGTAGTAAGAAATGTAAATTTTCATCCTATTTAACGAAAGAGGACAAGGGGCTGTGATGTAGGGTATCCAGATCAGAGTGTTCTCTGTAGTGCAGAGTGGGGCTTGCACCCCCACCTACTGCCTTTCCTGTTGCCCCCAACCTCCCCCCTAAACAAGATGCTGGGGAGGTCGAAGAACCCTCCCCCCATGCCCTCCTATCACCACCAACAAATATGCTTGTTCTCCTCTTTGAAAAAACAAACACAAACGAAAACAAGCGTGCAAACACTCTGAGGATCTCATGGTGAACACCCGGGACGAGGATTGGGGGCTCTGGTCCGTCCCATCCCGTCCTCCTCCCCTCGCGCTGGGACACACGGAATAGGTTCCTCCAGCGAGAGAAAGGAGATGGCCAAGGTTGCAGCGGGTCAGCTGGATGCACAAGCGGGCCACGCAGAAGAGGCACGGGTCCGTCTGCTGGGAGGCCTGTGAGTCACGGGGCAGCTTCATCGCGGGCTGACCTCCTGTCCCACCCTGACTCCCTCAACCAGCTCGGAGCACGCGCAACAGCCCCGTTTCTGCCTCTCCAGTCACGTTTCCAGGAGCCCCAGTTCTTAGTTCCCTTCTCATCAAGGCTCAAAGCCTCTCACTTGGGTATTTAAAATTACAGACATTCATATCTTAGAACCAACTCTCCTATGGTGCAAATCATGATTTTATGCAAAGTGGAGCTCATTACAATGACATAAATGTTATCGGAGTCCCCCCAGATTGCCTAGGAAGCTGTGCTTAATACCAGACCAGTAAAACGGGGGTTTCCAACCCCCTGGGCCATGGGCCGGTGCTGGCTCCCGGCCTGTTAGGCACCAGGAGGCGAGCAGGGGAGCGAGCAGAGCCCCGGCCGTGCTCACAGCTGCTTGTGTCACCGCCTGAGGTCTGCCTCGTGTCAGCTCAGCACAATCCGCCGCGGGATCATATCTGATCTCCTATAGGCTCACAGCTCCTCCCAGATGTCCCCAGTGGAAAGAACCCGCCTGCCAGTGCAGGAGACGGAAGAGATGTGGGTTCGATCCCTGAGTGGGGAAGACCTCCTGGAGGAGGGCGTGGCAACTCACTCCAGTACTTCGAGCCTGGAGAATCCCACGGTCAGAGGAGCCTGGTGGGCTACAGTTCATGGGGCTGCAGAGTTGGACACGACGAAAGTGACTTAGCACCCAGCACGCCCAGGATCATAAAAGCGTGAACACTACTGTGCTTGAATCATCCTGAAACCATCCTCCTCCCGCCCTGGTCTGTGGAAAAACTGTCTTGCATGAAACCAGTCCCTGATGCCAAAAAGGTTGGGAACCGCTGCAATAAAATATGGTATCAGGGCACTTCCTTCCTTCCCTCTACGAATCTGTATTTTCGGTGATTTCATGCGGCCCTAATATTAAGTAGGTTAAGGCGGAGCAATGAGAACACTGTAGCAAGACCTGACTCCTCTGCAGCTGATGTTAAGTAGCTCCAGAAAATAAACCATTTCTCCATGTGAGTTAATGCAAAATACAGAAATTTCATAAGTGCTGTGGCTGAAGGCTTTTTGTTTTCAATCTGAAAATGCTGGTCTGCTGTTTTAGCAAAACAGATTCAATGTTCTTACTCCTGTTCAATTTAAAAATTGGTTTTCTTTTCATAAAGGTTAATTGATTTCCTGTATTGCATAATAGCAATATTATCCATTATGTGTTTCAGACAGAAAATATGCATATTTGCCCTTTAAGTTATGCTTCTAAAGCCAGCACTTAGTTCTGATGACTTACAGCTTAATTATGGTCTCCTTTTAGATTTCTTAAAATAAACACGCAGCTCGAGACCATAGGAAAAGAGAGAGGAAAAAGGACACTTTTATCTCATCCACAAACAGGGCGTCTAAAGCAATGATTTTCTCTGCTGAGCCCACTAGCATAGACTGAGCATATGTGTGTGTGGAGCCGATTTCTTTTGAAAATAGAACTGCCGTTAGTTTTTGTGCCATGAAGCAAATGCTGGGAAGCAAAAACTTCCTCCTCCACAGGGAGGTAACGGGTTCCAGCCCAGCCTGCAGGGACAGCATCCCGCATCCGCAGACTGGCTGAAAGCTGGCTTAATCTAGAACCATCCTAAGCTGAGCCGGATTCCCAGCTCGGTCCTGGAGACGAGCTGGCTTGGCCTGGGGATTCTGCTCAACAAGAGACTATCCTGACTTCTAGACCGCGAGTCAGCAAACGAAGGTCCTTGGGCCAATACTGGGCTGCTGCCTGTTTTGTAAATTAAGTTTTATTGAGACACAGCCAAACCTATTTACGTATTGTCCATGGCTTTTCACGCTACAGTGGTAGAGATACCAGTGGCATAGAAATGGGGCTGGGTGTGTTTTGGTCCCTGTTCCTGAGAACTAAGTTGGGAAGATGAGATGGGATTCCCAGGCACTCACTTCCTACAGGTATGAATCGCTCTGGTGTGCCCGAGTGCTCTTTTTGCTAACCACCCCTTCCCAATCTCGGTCAGTCTGTTGGTGCATCAATAAAAGCAGGCTTTGATTTTCTTAAAAAAAAAAAAAATGAGCAGAGGCAGGGGATGATGATGGAGATGTGCACTGTGGGCATTAGTGAGCTTGTAAGCTTGCAGAGGGCTGAGGTCTGTGGGGACCTGCCCTGCTGCCATGGCAACCAAATGACGGTCCCAGGGTTGGGGCTGGGCTGGAAGGTGTGGTTTTAAACTGACAGCCCATGGCTGAGTCCAGTCAGTGGACATATTTTGACTGGCCCGTGGATCCTTGATTTTTTTTTTTTTAATATGTTAACCGCTTATATTTAGAAACGGGGCTATTTCAGTCTAAATCTGGATTTCCAGCTTCTCTTGAAAATTTGAAATCTCTGGACACCCTGGGCTCCCTCTCTGCTGTTGGTGATGGTCTGGGGTGGAGGAGTGCTTTCTCTTCGGAGAGAACCTGGCTCTCCTGTCCTGGGTATTTGCTTTTGCCGACACCCAGCTGTTTCAGGCATGGGTGTTTTCTGCCTGGCCGCTGGGGCCTCTGAGCTTGCAATCTCAGCTCTATGCATTGCACAGAGAATCTGTGTTATTGCAACCTGTTCCTAGGGGTGGGGAGGCATTCTTTCTCTCCTCTGCCCCGTGCTAAGAGTTTCTGGCTCACTTTGCCTTGCGTGCTCTGACCATATTCCATCCTGACTCTGCTGCTGGGTCTTCCATTTAGGAGGAGGCCTGAACTCAGCGGTCACTGAGTACACGGAGCCACTTCTTATACTGACCTGAATGAACGTGAAAGGAAACATATTGAATGTGAGAGGGTGACCCTGAGAAGGAGGAAAACTAGGCTTTCACCAGGAATTATCATTTCCTCTCATCATGTTTCCGGTGATGCTGCATCCCATAGCTTCTGAGAAACCTGGAAGCATGTTTATTGGGATGCAGTCATGGGATATATTTGGGTGATTTTCTTCCTGCCCCTCACCCTTCATGGAAATCTTCAGTAAAAGGTGAAAGATTTATAAAATCTCAAAAGAAACTAGAGTATGGATATATTTGCATTTAATAACATTCGTTGACTTGGACATTTGTTGCTAAGACTTAGGTTGGCCTTTCAGGAAGCCTGTATGTCTCTTTGGGTGGAACAAAAATGCAGGCATACAAAGAAAAGAAAAGAAAACAGGTACCTGTCATACTGTTGGGAGTCATGGGTTAGTAATCATTCTGCACCCCTTTTTTCACTGACATCTCCTATAGAGAAAAAGACAAGAAAAACAGCATGGGTTAGAACCTGTGTTTTCCATAAGGCTTCGTTCCAAACAATAGCACGTGCATTAATTAGCTTGAGGTGATTTGTTACTTTCAACTCAGAAGGGAGGAAAGTGAAGCTGGGGTGGGTTGTGTCATACATGTAAGTTTACAAGACCTTTCAACTTTCATCTCAGGTTCCTTCTATAAACATGTCAATAGTAATATTTTATTCAAGGTCACATGCCTATTTTCCATCTCAAGTTTTTAAGAAAGCACCAGTCCAGTGGACTTGCTGTTTTTCCCAAGAGTGGCTCAGATGTGTTAGCGTCTTCAACCCGGATCCTTGCATCTCCAGGTGTGACCGGTGGACGTTTTAGCATCCCTGGGAGTTTGCGAGAAATAGAAAACTTGGGTCCTACGTCAAACCCACTCCGTGAAATCTGCATTTGGACGAGACCCATGGGTGATTCACGGGCACTCTGCAGTCTTAGCCAGCCTGCTCTAGAGAGCGGGATCCATGGCCTCATCTTAGGCGTGTGTGTTCCTCGGTCAGTGCGGAGGCCTCTCCTCGCTGCTGGATCCGTGAGGTCTGAGGGCAGCAGGCGGACGTGGGCTCACACGAGCGCGCCCGGAGGTGCGGAGGATCAGGGACCAGAGGTGCCGGCGGAGCGGAGCGCCGAGGAGCTCGGATGATGACCCCGGCGGCTGCTGCGCGTGGGCCGGAGCCCTTCTGAGTGCTGCCGGGGTCAGAGCAGGATGGGAGCTCTTTTTCTGGAAGGGCTGCCGTATCCAGCGGCAGAGGGTGGCTCAGGCACTGCGCGGAAGCGCGGGGTGTGGGTTCAAGGGCCCGGGCTCGCTGTGCGATCGCGATTTCTTCACGTGCAAAATGAAGAGATGAATACCGGATTTACCTGCGCCGCAAGGTTGGTGTTTCGAAAGTGTAAACAGAATGTGCGTGAAAGTGCCAGGTAAACACGAGTCTTTGGAGGAGGGAGGGAATATCCCGAGAAGAGCTCGGGGCCTGTGCCTGCAACAGGGGCTTATATTCCGCCGCTCCTCTTCCGGGGCTTCCCAGGTGGTGCTGGCGGTGAAGAGCCCACCTGCCAGAAGGCATGAGAGATGTGGGTTCGATCCCTGGGTCGGGAAGATCCCCTGGAGGAGGAAATGGCAACCCGCTCTGGTCTTCTTGCCTGGAGAACCCCATGGACAGAGGAGCCTGGCGGGCCACAGTCCATGGGGTCACGCAGAGTCGGACACGACAGCACGCGTGCGCGCATTCCTTCTCTGTCTCCACGTCTATCCCGCGGCCCTGAATTCACGCCCTGATGGTCACACCTCGGTCATCCCATGTGTCCGAGCTACCCTTCCCGCTGGACTGTCAGCTCTTTGTGGCAGGCACTGCGTCTTTGTCATTTTTATATTTGACAATTGCGCAGAGTGTAAGATACAAAATAGACACTCAGGAAACGCACGCTGAATAAGTGAATAAAATTAAATGAATGACCCTTGATATGGCATGGGATGAGATCCCTGAACTGGCATCTGGTAAGAGTGAGGATTCACTACTAGGGCAACGCGCTCTTGCTCCTGATGCTCACTTCAGGGGTCCCCAGCCACAAGCCAGAGCTCCAGCTCTTTCAACTACCAGCTGTGCTGGGAGGCAGAGAACCAGGTTCTGAGGCCCCTGAGCTCAGATCACGCCTCTAGAAGCGACTGTCCAGACCTCTCGGTCCTAGAGACGGAGCCACCCTTAACCGCCTCCCACCCTGCAGACACAGCCACGTCCTAACTGGACGCGGCTCCTGAATGTTCCAGGGAGGATGAAGAACTTGCCTCTGCTGGGCCAGCCAGAGTGCCCCGCCTAGCTTCTGGGGAATGTTTGGAGACGGGAAGAGAAAGAGAGAGGAGGGGAAAGGTTGTGTATTCCATCGTTGGTGGCAGGAGTTTTAAAATATCTATTTATTTATTTTTGGCCGTGCTGGGCCTTCCTTGCTGGGTGGGCGTTCTCTAGCTGCGGCAAGCCGGGGCCACGCCCCAGCTGTGGAGGGTGGGCTTCTCGTTCCGGGGGCTTCTCTCGTTGAGGAGCGCAGGCTCTGGGTGCGCTGGCTCTGTGGTCTCAGCTCGCTCGCTGAGTTGTCCGGTGGCATGGGGGATCTTCCCAGAACAGGGATCGGACTCCTGTCCTCTGCGTTGGCAGGCGGATTCTTAATCACTGGACCACCAGGGAAGTCCCTCCAGAAGCTAAAACTCTCAGACTGCCTGAGGCCATGTCTCTGGGCCACAAGGCAACAGCCTGAACGTGAGAGACAGGATGGGCATGACATTCACCGAAAACTGCAGGGCCGAGAAATCACTGTGGTCTCGGACCCCTGCCTGCACGTCTCCTGGAAGCCCGGCTGTGTCCCTCGCCCCCCTCAACCCTCCTGAGCAAGACAGACATCACCCAGGCTGGGTCCAGGTAGATCTCTGCCCCGTGCCACCAAAGGGATCCCGGCTGATAACACCCATATCAAAACACAGTGTTAATACAGATGTGTCTGAAGAGTTCTGTGTCCTTTTAAGCATCTTGAAGGTGAAGCTACAAAATCCCAGTTATATTCTCGCTATACCAACATTTAAAAAAATTTTTTTTTCCATTTATTTTTATTAGTTGGGGGCTAATTTACTTTACAATATTGTAGTGCTTTTTGCCATACATTGACATGAATCAGCCATGGATTTACATGTGTTCCCCATCCCGATCCCCCCTCCCGCCTCCCTCCCCATCCCGCTATACCAACATTTTAAAAATAGCTCTCTTTAAAAAATTTCAATAGAACAGCATAGAACTGTAGAAAGTTATTGTGTTTGAAGCAGAAAGTAGCCCGGAAGAGGAAAGACATCTTATTAAGGCTTAAAATATACTGTTCCTGCCATGAAATTTAGTCCTGATTTTGCTATTTAGCACTGTTTTCCTTCTACTGTAGCACTAATAGAACATTTCTGCTCTTTGCTCTACACCTGACCCTAACACAACACTGTAAATCAACTATCCGCCAATAAAAAATTGTAACTCCTGTTCCAATCACTAGAGCACTTCAGCATTACTACACTATACTACGTGTGTGTGGTCTGTGCTTACTGACTCAGTGTCCGACTCTTTGCGACCCCATGGACTATAGCCTGCCGGGGTCCTCTGTCTATGAGATTTCCCAGGCAAGAATACTGGAGTGGGTTGCCATGCTTCAGGGGATCTTCCCCACCCAGGGATTGAACCCAGGTCTCCTGCATTGCCGGAGGACTGTTTTATCATCTGAGCCACCGGGGAAGCCCTAGAATACTCGAGTGGGCAGCCTATCCCTTCTCCAGGGGGACTTCCTGACCCAGGGATGGAACCCGGGTCTCCTGCATTGCTGGCAGATTCTTTCTCACCTGAGCCACGGGGACGCACTATGCTGTGCTGTTTGCATTTTTCCAGCACTAATACATTCCTGTCCTTTGCTAGATACCCGAAACTAACACAACACTGTACATCAGTTATGCTTCAATAAAAATAACACATTCCTGTTATTACTATAGCACTTTAGTATGACTACACTATACTATACTGTTGATACTCCTGTAGCATTAATAGTGTATTTCTGTTCCTATTCCTCCAGCACTCTAGCGTTTCATATTATTTGGTGCTGTTTTCCTGCAACGAGCTCTGGAGCTTTAGGCGGTGGCTAAGCGCTCTGAGCAGGCAGGCGCCCCAGGGCTGCTCCGGGGTCGCCCCCGGCAGGGTCTCAGCCCGCGCCCTGTGCGAGGGGGATGCACAAAACCTCCCCTCTGGAGCCATCCTGGGGGTCACGGCGTCCAAGGAGGGAACCAAGTTCAAAGAGCATCAAGAGGAAGGAAGCCGAGTGTTTCACTTGTGGGAAAGTGGAAAGAGCTCGGGGCTTCTCCCTGGGGTGGGTGACTGGGCGTGGGGAGGAGGTTGGGAGCGGTGTGAGCAGAACTGACCGCAGCGCCGCCCCTGCCCTGGAGGCGGCGGACAGCCTGGAGGCCACCGTCAGAAGAGGCCCGCTGCTCCTGGGAAGAGGGGCCTCCAGCGAGACCCAGCAAGGGTCTGCAAGCCGCCCTCGGAGCTCAGGGTCCCTTGATGGCCGCAGCGTTTCAGCACCAGCTGAGCGTGGTCTTAGCTTAGTCCCCAGTGAACCGCTGCTGAACCACAAACATTCCTTTCCCATGAGATATTCATTTGTTTGGCTGGTTAGTCCAAAGTTGGCCCTAACAGAGGGCCAACTCTGTCCAGGTGTTGTCCCAGGCTTTGTCCAAAGACAGTACTTAAGCCTGTCCATGTGGGGCTTCTAATCTACCAGAGGGAGAGAACTGCTCTACATCAGTGCAATGTGTGGACAGGTTTCACCTGACGTGTCTTCTTCAGGTCAGACAGGGCCACGAGGGAAGAAGTCGTTTTTACTGGGGGGCAATCTGGGAAGGCTTCTTGGTGGAGGTGACCCTGTATCAGAAGACTCTTCTTTATGAGAGGCCTCTCCCCAGCAAAGGACTTAGTGCTTTATTCTCCTCCTTGTGCCCCTGAGGTCCATGAGCCTGTCTGCAAGAAACAAGCCTTGTGTAGAAAAAGTAGGAAGTTCCCTCAAATCACACAGGTTGAAGCAGGGAAGTGATCCAAAGCTATCTGAGTTTGTAAAATTTCAGTGGCTGCTGAGTGAAAGCAGGCCAGCCAGGAAGCCGGGGTAGGTCCGGGGGAGACAGGAAGGGAGCTGGAACTTGGTGGGTGACGGCGAAGGTGCTGATAGGGGAGTGACTCTCATGATATTTAAGAGGCAGAAATGAGAAGACACGGAGATTAATGTGACATGAGTATTTAATCCAGGGATAAACACTGGGGATGCAAACACATTCAACCCAGAGGCCCTGCGCCCTCACGGAATTTACAGGCCATTTTACAAGCTGGCTGGGAAGGCGGACGCCGCCGACAAAGAGCCGCTGAAAATCCAAGCCACGTGAGCCGTGTGCCAGGAGGCGGTGCTGAGAGTGGCTGGGAGCTGGGACTTCCTCTGCCCGCTTCACCATTCCCTGTCCGGGGCCAGGGGCCCCTGGGGCGAAACATTCCCCTTGGAGGGAAGGAAAAGTGGGCCTTCGCCTCTCAAACGCACGAAATGCGTTTATATTTTAAAAATACACATGATGGAACGTTGCCATCTGGAACTCTGAAACTGAAAAGAGAGTGGGATTATTATGGACACATGACATCCCTTCTATGTGGAACCTAAAAAGAAAAGATACAGAGGAACTTACAAAATGGAAGGAGACTCATGGATTTAGAAAACGAACTTATGGTTGCTAGGGGGAAGGGAGGGTTAGGGACTTTGAGAAGGTCATGTACACACAGCTATATTTGAAATGGATGACCAGTAAGGACCTACTCTATAGCACAGGGAACTCTGCTCAATGTCATGTGGCAACCTGGAGGGGAGGGGAGTTTGGGGGAGAATGCATACGTGTGTATGTATGGCTGAGTTCCTTCACTGCTCACCTAAAACTATCATGACATTGTTAATTGGCAATACCCCAATACAAAATAAAAAGTTTAAAGTTAAAAAAAAAGGATTAGGTTTAGGGACTTTGGAAGACTCTGGGTCCACGCCTCCCCTGGTGGGAGCCTGGTGGGCTACAGTCCATGGGGTTGCAGAGCTGGACACAACTGAGCGACTAACATTTCCACTTTCTCGTGGAGTACGACTGGGGTGATGCAAATGTTGAAGACGACTTAGCAGAGGGTGGAGTCACATGGAGGTCAGACAGCAGCCTTCAGGTATCTGAGACGTTGTCCCGGGGGAGAGAATTTCAGCGAGTCGGTCAGTGGGCGGAGGACGGGGCAGAGGTGCTGCTGGGCCTGGTGGAAGGGGACTCTGCCCGCTCTGGCAACAAGGTGCAGAGGCAGAGCAAACACGAGAAGGGCACTCAGCCTGCCAGGGCTGCCTCCCTTCTCCGGGCACGAGAAGCCTCTCAGGAGAGAGCCAGCGTCTTCACTATGCAACAGACGGCGCATGCATTCCTCTCTACAGGGTACTCCATCCTTAAAACTCCTCACAGAGCCCCTTACAATTCTCCTCTAGAGCTGCATTCCTTTAGCTTAGTGGATCTCGACCATTTGGGGGTGTGGTCTACTCAAAGAACTTATGAAGGACACAGACAGACAAATCGGTGTTTATTTTCATGGGCTCTGCAGACACACACACACATACAACATCAGCAGATGCCACACGACGCTCCAGCTGCAGACTGCGATCACTGTTAAAACGCAGACACGCATGGAAAAGGCATAAACTGAATATAGCCTCTTGCAAAGAATGACAAGGAGATCTGAGAGCTGGTTTTGGTGGGTGGCAAAGAGGACAGGACCTCCAAGCAGCAGATCCCTTCGTGGGTGGAAGGAGACTGGTTTCTGAGAAGCAAGGCTGGAGGTTGAAGAGGCCCCTCACCTGAGGACCTGGTTCAGGGCTGCCTCATCCACGACCTTGGAAACCAACCCAAGTTCTGGATCGTTTGAGATGAACCACTTGTGGTGCCTGCCCCTGGGGAGCAGACCCACCCTGAACAGAGCGAACAGGAGGGAGAAAGGTGCATTTGGAAGCTCGGGGGAGGATGTGATGATTCTGTCTGCATGACGGGACCACGGAAGTTGGCTTTGAAAAGGAAGCCAGGAAGCTTCCCAGCAGGGGACCAGGTGTGGCTTGTGAACGGCAGGGGTGGAAGGCGCCGCATCCTGGCACGGGGCTGTGATGCCGGGTGGGGCGGGGCGGGAAGTGGCCGAGAGCGAAGCCGCAGAGGTAACTTGGGGCCAGACGGTCTAGGGTCCCGGGAGGCTCGCTCTGGGAGTCGGTCCTGTGAGGAGCAGGCGCCGTGGGAGGCCCTTCAGGGAACGGCCTGACTTGAGGCGCTGACTCTGCCTCGGTGCCGAGGGGGCTCCTCAGAAGCCTGACCCCCTTGGCTGGCACCCCCGGCAGGGGGTCATCGCTGCCCTCTGGCTCGGTGTCCAAAGTCACCAGTTAGGCCAGAGAGAAGCCCACCTTGTCAGAGGCCCCGGCCTTGACTGCACGCCCTGTGTCCCCTCGTGGGTCCTTCCGTCCTTATGGAAACCACAAGCTTGAAGGGACAACTGTGAAAACCCCCCCTGGGAAAAGTCTTTCCATGAAGACCGAGTGAGTCACTGCTTACAGAGTCTCTACATAATGAGAATGGAACAGGCAGCACCATGGTGGAAAAGAACACAGAAAAGAAGGCGTACACATGTGTAACTGAATCACGCTGCTCCGCAGCAGCAGTTAACACAACTGTCAACCAGCTTTGCTCCAATAAAATAAACGAGACACGTGCCCCCCTCACGGATCCACAGCCACCTTTTCTGGGGAGGGTGTTTGTGGTCCTAGATCGCTTCTCCTTGGCCTCAGGGCGTCTGGACGGTGCGTTATGCACGCTCATCTGTCCTGTCTTCTGTGGGTGCTTCTCGGCCAGCCCAAGGAAGCTGAGAGGGGGCCGTGTGGGGTGGGCAGGGGTCCCGTCCACAGGCAACTCTCTCGGTTTGGTTTACAAGTCAGACGCCCGCGTCTCTGGCTATCACAGGCTCCAGGCTGAGACTGCGAATCCCGGGGGGGTTCTCAGTGCTGGACCGATCAGCACCCACGTCACTGACATGGAGACAGCCCGGGCTTCCTCCGCAGAAGGCCGTCAGAGGCCGCGGAGACGTGGGGAGGGCAGCAGCTCGGGTGTGTGGTGAGGCTGTGTGCGGACGGCCAGGGGGGTGTTGACTAGGGCTGTGGGGCGCCAGGCACCGCGGGGTTTGTGGGGCCAGTGTGCCTGCCACCCCACGCTGGCCTGGCCCCCACCACCTGTCGCTGGGTCTGGAGTCACGGCTGGGTGGAGGCTCAGGCCTCCGAGGGGGCTGCACCCGCCTGGAGGGCAGTGTGGTCACCACTCTCTCTCTCTCCCCGCTGGAGTGTCTGATTTTCTCCCTTGCCCCGCGTCAAAACTTTGACCCTGATGTTTGGGAATTGTTCGCAGGAACAAGTTCAGTCCCAAGTATGGTGAACAGACACCTGGGCTGAGAGTCATTCCGGATGGTTTTGAGTCTCAGGTTACAGTTTGCACATTTTGGCTGAGTTTCTTAACTCTCTGAACCACCTTTGTGAATTGAGACCACCGTCCCCCAACCCTTCAGGTTACGATGAGGACCAGGGAACTTGAAAATGTTTTGTAAATTTAAAAGTTGGATGCCAACCCATGGTATTGGCAGGATGTCTTCATTATTTTATCTATTTATTTTGGGGTGGTGCTGTGCGACATGTGGGATCTTAGTTCCCTGACCAGGGATCGAACCCATGTCCCCTGCAATGGAAGCTTGGTGTCTTAAGCACTGGACTGCCAGGGAGGTGTCTGTCGTCGTTCTTATAGTCACTATTATCACCACCTGCTCATCCCCTGGCCAGCCCCAGTCGTGGTGGGAGACTGGAGTTATTATCTGGCTTCGAGGGGTGCCCTGAGGAGGCATAATAGCACCAAAGCCCACCTCTCAAGACCCCAACATAAAATGAAGGTGGAATTGCTCCTGTCTCCTCTTCCCAGACTGAATTTTACATTTTTTTTCTCTTTTAAGTTCATTTAAAATTGTTAGAGGGATCCAGGAGGGTTGGGTACACAGGTGAATTTGTAGCTAATTTTATAGCATCCCAAATGCAGCCGCAATAGTCCTTCCCTGAGGTCTCTGCATTTTAACAGTAAGTCTAGGATCCAATGAAGTGAATGCATAATGGTTGAATTTCTGACGACTGTCATAACGTAAGCACTCACAGAGAAGAGACCGCAGGGCTAGTCACACCATACAACACTGTGACCCACCGTCTCCACTTGGGAGTGTTGTATGACAAGTCCAGTGCACGCGGACGTCCCTGGTGGTCCAGTGGCCAAGACTCCACGCTCCCAACGCCCGGGGCCCGGCTTCCACCCCTGGTCGGGGAACTAGACGGCGCATGTCCCAGCTAAGGGTTCGGAGGTCACCGCTAAAGAGATCCCGCCGGCCACAGCTAGGACTGGTGCAGACAGGTAGGTAAACATTAAAAGCAGGACACCTCCCTCGATTATGACAGACTCCCTAGAGTATAGTGACTGTCCGCCTCAGACACGGGGGTTACCTGATTCTGTGCCCGCAAGGATGGAGAGGCTCACGCACATTCTTCCAGCCAACGCTTACCAGCAGCTAGGGCTTCCCTGGTGCCTCAGACAGGGAAGAATCTGCCCGCAGCGCGGGAGACCTGGGTTTGACCCCTGGCTTGGGAAGATCCCCTGAAGAAGAGAACGGCTCCCCAGTATCCCAGCCTGGAGAACCCCATGGACTGAAGAGCCTGGCGGGCTGCAGTCCTTGGGGTCACAGAGTCGGACACGACTGAGTGAGCGCACACACAAACGTTAAAATAAACAAGCAACCGAACAAAAAAACCACCCCGAAATTCAGTACAAGGGAAATGTTTACAAAGCCAGCACTGTTAGACTAGGGATTCAGTTGATTAAAATGGAAATGAGACCGTGAGTTACTTAATTAAAACGTCGGCAAACAGTAGCAGCTCTACCCTGGGACGGGGCCCTGGGGTTCGTCCCGGGGCATCGCCCCTGGGGTGCGGGTGGGCAGAAGCCCCCCGCGGGCCGCTGCGGGAGCCCAGGGCCCCACGTCAGAGACGTCGGGACCCTCCTGGCGGCACACCCGCAGGCCCCTTCTCAGATGTCCGGCCGTCACTGGGAGCGTCTCTCCTCCAGGCATCAGACAACACAGCCAGGCTCTGTGCTTGGAGCTGCGCTCAACTGGCTGTGTCTGAGTTTTCAGTTCTCGGTAAAATGATTTTAACTCAAGTGCAACCATCTCATTCCGGGGCTCATTCCCACTCCTCCTTTTAATCTAATCTACACCAAATCACAGCTCTAGTGCTTTGGCCACCTGATGCAAAGAGGCAGCTCATTGGAAAGGACCCTGATGCTGGGAAAGACTGAAGGCGGGAGGAGAAGGGGACGACAGAGGATGAGATGGCTGGATGGCATCACTGACGCGATGGACATGGGTTTGAGTAAACTCCGGGAGTTGGTGATGGACAGGGAGGCCTGGGGGGTGTTCCAGAGTCACAGCCCAGGCGGGTCAGGTCACCCACCTCAAAGGGAACGGCAGATGAAGCAGGACAGATGGGCCTGCCCTTTGGGGGTGTTCGTGCATCCTTGCGTGGGAGGGGCTGGGGTCACAGCCTGCGAAAAACTCACCTCTGCTTTAGGGCATGGGTCCGCAGCGGGAGGGGTGAGGTTCCTGGGGTCAGAGTGGGCTTTCCAACCACCGCCCCAGCCCCCGGGGAATCTAAAGCCCTCTATTACCTCTAACTTACTGACACTTTGAGTGGCACGTGGACCGGTTTCTAGCCGCATAACCCAGCGGCAGAAAAGTCAGGAAGAGACCAGCCAGAAACAGTTTTATGAGGCCGACGCTGAGAGGCTCAACCCACCACCTGCTGTGTTTGTAACACACTCACTCGTGGCTCCGTTGCTCGAGAGGTGGACCGTCACCTCTGAGCGCCTCTGAGAAGTCCCGCTCCTACGAAGAAGCAGACGGCTGGTCTGAGGGCACCTCGGATGCTGCAGGAGAAGCAGCCTCGACAGAGGTCTCGCTGGCCAAAGCGAGCGTTCAAGCTGCCTCTGCTGACAGCTGGTGGAGAGGCAGGCGGCGTCCCTGAGCCACAGACAGCGGCGGGCGGGCGTGCCGAGGGCCCGGGAGGCATCCGTCACCAGGCCGGGAGTGAGGGTCCCACACAGACCCACCCGACGCCTGGGTGTTTACACGGGTGAGGTGACTCCCCACGACGCAGCCACGGAAAACAAAAGATACGAGGGGGAAATACAACGCTAACACCGTACGGCAAAAACACTACAATACTGTAACGTAAGTAGCCTCCAGTTAAAATAAATAATTTAATAAAAAAAAAAGTTAACTCCAAAGCGGATCATGTTTTACTGGTTTCTTAAAAGCATTTGGAGGCGAGTTAAGGCAACTCTGCATCCCTGCCCCAGACAGCTGCCTAAGAAAGGACTCTACTGTGGAACCCCTGCCCATCTCAAGCCATGGAGATGGCGGTACCCGGGAGAAACTTGGGTTTTGCTGCCTCTGGAATCTGCCTTGGGCTCCCTGCAGATTTTTAACCCTCGGGTAGAAGGAATATTCTTCCAAAGGAGATACTATGAGGACTGCCTTGCTCCTAAAATCCCTTGAAGATGCCAAAAACTTCTCTAAATATAATAGTTTACTGCTACTTAGATGCTACATGTGGGGAAAGAAGGGCGTCTGCATTGCAGAGTTCCTACAGAAATAGGCTTCATAAACATTTTCCAGTCCCTGTCTTTCCCTTCCCTGGGTTCTTATTTAACATTGCCTGATGAAGTCTGACTATTTTAGCAAACTTAGTGGTTTCGAATGAGGACACTGCATACCACACACAGCCCAGATTTTGTCTTTCAACAGTGTGTTTCCAAGGCGATTTGAATGCATCACAGCAGTTATTAGTTCAAATGGCTAAGAATTAATCCATTATGTTTTTATGTTTAAGCCTTGAAGAAAGGTTCTTTTTTTTTTTAATTTAAACTTTTTATTTTGTATTGGGGCATAGCCAGTTAACAATGCTGGTGAAAGTTTCAGGTGAGCAGCAAAGAGACTCAGCCATCCATAGACACGTATCCATTCTCCCCCAAACTCCGCTCCATTGTGTAACATAACACATAACATTAATAACAGGAGCCTTGGTTCAGGGTTGAATCGGTTTGGGTAGGAAGGTAACAAAAAAAAGAACCTCCTGAAAGACTCATGGAGTTGCAATTTTCTTTTTTTAAACCTCCAAATTTTTAAACTTTATGTTGGAATATAGTTGATTAACAATGCTGTGTCACTTTTAGGTGTACATCAAAAGTGATTCAATTATACATACACATAAATTCAAATTCTTTTCCCACTGAGGTTATAGTTGCCCCCCCAACTTCTAAGTTAAATTTGGAATCTGTATTTCCTTAAATGTGCTGTCTTATATGCATGGTTCTGATCAGGCGTACAGTCAAAATATATGACTGTATGTATGACTCCCCCCATGATCTGCATTGCTAGGACAGAAAACTCTAAGCTGAGCTGGCACACGTAGGGTTTCAGTAACTGCTTCAGCGTGACCCCGGGTCAAAGGAATCTGTGTTCTGTTTATTAGGTGCATGCATGTTCAGTCCACAAGGTGTGTCAGAGTCTTTGTGACCCTGTGGATTGTAGCCCGCCAGGCTCCTCCGTCCATGGGATTTTCCAGGCGAGAATACTGGAGTGGGTTGCCGGTTCCTTCCCCAGGGGATCTTCCCGACCCAGGGACTGAACCCGCATCTTCTGCGTCTCCTGCACTGGCTGGCGGGTTCTTCACCACCGAGCCACCAAGGAAGCTGCTTAATAAGTAGGCAGGTCCAAACTACAAGGTAGTGTTTGCACGGGGCCTGATAGTTGTGGCCACATCTTCCTCAAACGTCAGACACGCCACTGGGCTCCTCTGGGTTGCCGCGGCCCCCCCGGGGGGCCCTGGGACAGGGTCTGGGGGCTGTGGCTGTGGCAGCTTTGCAGTCAGCGACCATTTCGAGCGTCTAGTTTTCCGAATCTCTTCCCAGCCCTTGCTGTCTGTGAGCCCAGGACTACACAATTCGACTTTTTCGGTTTCACATTGCCGAGTGAATCAGCCCGGTGTCAGCTGTGGAGGGGAGAGCGAAGAATGAAAGCCGGCTAGGTGTAAGCTCAGTTCGGGGAATAAACAAGACGTGACCATCATCTCACGGAGTCTCCTGGGCCTCTGTCACGCCGTGAACGTGCAACGCAGGCTCCAGATGGTAGAGGAGCCCAGGCCGTGCCTCGTCTGAGGTGGAGACGCCACGAGCCACGTCAGCACGGGAACGGCAGGACACACACGGGCACCGAGGAAGCGGCTGGAAGCTGAGTTCTTGGGGGGGACTCTGACGAGCAGCCTGTTAAACGCCCCAGAACACGTGTAAGAGGAGCTCATTAAATCCACGAGTGGCTGGTTGCCTGCTTTTCCATCCTGTTCGATTTCTGACATACATAGCAAAGGAAGCCAGGTATAAACTCAGCTGTGATGTGCTCATGCTGTCGTCTCCGACTCCTTGTGACCCCATGGACTGTAGCCCACCAGGCTCCTCTGTCCGTGGGATTCTGTAGGCAAGAATACTGGAGTGGGCTGCCATGCCCTCCTCCAGGGGATCTTCCCCACCCAGGGATTGAACCCAGGTCTCCCACATTGCAGGAGGATTTTTTTTTTTTTTTTTTTTTTTTACCATCTGAGCCACCAGGAAAGCCCAAGAATACTGGAGTGAGTAGTCTCTCCCTTCTCCAGAGGGTCTTCCCGACCCAGGAATCGAACCAGCATCTCCTGCATTGCAGGCGGATTCTTTACCATCTGAGCCACCAGGGAAGCCCATTAACTAAACTAGCAGTTCTCAACGTTTGGCAAACACTTGGCGGGCTCCTTACAACCGATTGCTGGGCTCTGTCCCCAGGGTTTCTGATTCAGCCGGTCTGGTGGTGGTGTGGGGTCAGGGTGTCCGGGAGTCTGCACGTCCGACGAGGTCCCGGGTGATCTGACTGTCCTTTCCAGGAACCAGGATGGTGTTGGGAGCCATCAGCCTACCTGACCTGGGAGCCTGTTAGAGGCGCTTGGGCGCCTTGTTGGTGGGCTACACTGGACGCTGGACGGGCAGCCCCATCTCTCCACTGCTGACCAGCCTGGTCAACCGTCTAGAACATACCAGTGAAGAGGTGCCGATCAAGGCCCCCAGCTCTGCGGCTGGACAGTTTCCTTGTCTGGAGGCCACTTGCACTGTACATGAGCACCCTGGAATCGGAGACACTCAAGTCTCCCGGGGACAGAGGAACAAGGAGACCTGAGGATGTCAAGGAATTTTGCATTTTCTTTTCTCAAACTAACTTCCACTGGAGTTGTGAAATGGAGTGTTTCCTGCCTTATCAATAAACAAGGATGGCACGATCATCAGCTATTCCGGCCCTCCAAATGTGAATTTCTGAGCCTGGAGGGCACCCTGGAAGAACAAGGCCACCACTTCCAACCATGAGTGAGGAACTGTGAGGATGTGAAGGGTCAAATTGCAGGATGTTGGCCCCAGATAGCTGGGATGCATAGGAAAGGAATATTCCAGTGATCCCAAACTCTTGCATCTTCCCATATATAGAAAAGCGCTAAGTTCATTCATTTGTGATACCCGGTTTTCCTTCATTAACAATAGTCTTGCTGTTCAGACTACCAGCCTCTTGTTGCAAACTTCTATATGATCTGGTTCCTCCCCACCCCTCCTTAGAGCAGCTCTCTCAGAGTTACTTGAGATCCTGTCTCCTGGGCTTGGAGCCCTAAAAATTCCCACCGAATAAAACACAACGGTCAGTTTGTAGGTTGTGATTCTTTTTAAGTCAACAGAGTATATAGTTGCTTTGCAGCGTTGTGTTAGCTTCTGCCGCACGACACCTGGATCAGCTATGTGTATACATATTTGTTGTTGTTTAGTCACTCACTCATGTCTGACTCTTCGCAACCCCATGGGTTGTAGCCCGCCAGGCTCCTCTGTCCATGGAATTTTCTAGGTAGGAATACTGGAGTCGATTTTCATTTCCTTCTCCAGGGGACCTTTCCGACCCAGGGATCAAACCCACATCCCCGGCATTGACAGGCAGATTCTTAACACTGAGCCACCAAGGAAGACCACGTATACATATATGCCCTCTCTCTTTGGGATTTCTTTCAAGTCTTGCATCTCCAAAGAGGTCGGATTTGCACTCTGCTTACTTGTAAGGATGGGGCTCGACCATGGAGGCTGCAGGAAAAGCGGGTCTTAATCTCGAGAAAGGATTCCCAGCAGGATCAGCTGAGAAGCCTTGCCACCATCTCTGGGCCTGGATCTGGGGAAGACGCGCCTGGGAAAGGCTCTCCGGCTGACTCTGTTGGGAACTCCTGCCCGTGAGAGAAGCACTGGCATATAAGCCGAATCACCCTACTGTTACCCTCTCACCCCGAAGCCATCCTCCTGTTTACACCTGCCCACACACGTGCTCCTCGATCCAGAGTTCCTGGACACCCTCTGTCCTGTTTGACTGCCACAGGCCTGCAGAGAACTCTTTTCGTGCCTCTGGCCATGCTTTCTTGGGGGGCAAAATCATGACCCGAGTGGTTGATCCAAATCACGTTGCTATGCACACCCAAAGTGCCATCTATATGCACCCAGGGACCCGCTGTAGCAGCGTGCCAGCGGTGCCCTACCTGGACTTCTGCGCTCAAGCCACACTCCCCCTCGCTCCTGCCCACGACTGCCTTCCTCCAGCAGGGTTCTCCAGTGGGGGCTCAGACCATCACTCGGGATCCCCCTAGAAATGCAGACCCGTGGGCCCCTCCCCAGACCCACTGAGTCAGAACCCCTGAGAGGCAGGCTGTGCTTTAACAAGCCCTCCAGCGATGATTCCGATGCTGTTGGAGCTCGAACGCCCCTGCCCATCGCCACAGGTCAGGTCTTCACAAGGTGGGCACGTCTCTGGGCCCTCCCCCAGCAGCTCGTCCAGTGATCAGCCCAGAACATTTGTTGGGGTCACCCTACTTCCTGCTCATCAGAGAGAATAACCCTTGGTGTACCGCCTCTGAGGGTTTGCCAACACTGCGTCTAAATCCTCTCTCGTTTCTTATGGGTTGTGTGTTCCATATTCACAAATCAGCTCCCCCTAAATCCTCTCCAGGGCTTTTTTACACTCCTTTCAGCTCAGGAAGCCCAGAACAAGATGCTGCGTTTCAGCCCGGGTCAGTTTCCTGCCGGGGCAGGGGCGTTTCTGCAGGGTGCTTCAGTTCCCCACTGCCAGCCTCTCGCTCACTTTCTGAACAATAGAAGGAGATTGCTGATTCACGTTTGGCTCGCGGCTGGCTCCAGGCGTCTTTTTCTCTTGCTCTACTTGTGCCAATGGGACACAATGATGCTCTATTCATCCCTCTGAGTTAGAAATGCCAGCAGCTCAGCCAGGCAGCCGAAGACCCCCCTCCCCTCTGGCTTATTTAAAGCCTTCCCACAAATGGCGCGTTTTGAAATACTAGACAGCGTTCACTCTGAGCCATTTGGCTTTGGCCAAGGACTGTCAGAGCTTATCTTTTTATTAGCTGCTGCTTGCACAAGGCCTGAACCCGGATTCTTAAAATCTGCCCATGGGGTGAATCACACATCCACCTTCTGGGGTTCAAACCCGATCCTTCTATCCTGCCCTGATACGGTGGATAGACAGCACTCACGTTCAGGCTCGAGTTTGCATCATTAAAGAATGGGCGTGACCTGCTCGAGGTCTGACGGTCGGGGGTTCCGCCCGCCCCTGACCCCGTGTGCCACTCCCGGCCCGGCCGTAGCAGCAAGGCTCGGGTCACCCCTGAGCGTTGCCAACAGCAGCTGGGGTCAGCTGTGGGGTTTTGTTTCCCAGCGGCAGTCCAACGGTGGGACTGCTTCACACTCCTAGAGCTGGGTCCCCCTCAAATGCACGCCCACACCCCCTGGGTGGCTTTGCAGCCCAATGCCCAGGCTGCATCCCAAGCCACTGAGTGTTTTGTGAGTCAGGCCTCGGTTCTGTCAAGCCGCAGGGGCCGTTCGGGGGTACAACCGAAGCGGAGACGCGGGGCCCTGCAGAGGCTCTAAAAGTGTCCAGGAGGTCCCGCTACCCCGCTCCTGTTCCCTTCTCATCTCTCCTCAACACAGCGGTCAGAGTGGCCCTTTGAGAATATAACTGTGCTCGTGGTGGCCTGTGCCCACAACCCCCCATCACCCCCCGGCTCGCCCTCAGTCGCCTCTCTGCCGTGGTCTCCTTCTCTGCACCAGGTTTGTTCCTCTGCCCGGATGCTCATTCCCCAGACACCTGCCCAGTCCCTCCCTCACCTCCACTAAGTCGTGAGCATGAAACTTCTCTGGGATGCACCCCCGACCCCCCAGTGCCTGCTGTAGCATGCCTCTTCCCCACGCTCCACGCCTTCCAGACACCCCTTATCCCGCCCCACTCTTTTCCCCATGGGCTGCAGCATCTTATAACATGCTGCCGTTTACTTCCGGTTTTCCTGCTGCTTTCTGTTGCTGTCTATTGTTTTGTCTCCCTCTGCTGGGAAGTAAACTCCTTAAGGTCCAGGGTCTTTGTTTTGTTCACTGATTCCCCAAGTGCTGAGACAGTGTGTGGTACACAGAAGGACCTTAACACAGCGACGCATTAATATGTTTTTTTTTTTGTTACCCAAACGTTACTGACTGGAGACCTTTCAATCTTCACTTACATAACAGATCGCCAGCCACAGGCATTAGTTTCTGCAAAAATCCCCCAGTCAGTAACGAGTTAACATACAAGAACAGGAGGCAGCATGCACGCTCAGTCGTTTCTAACTGTTTGCAGCCCCACGGATGCAGCCCACCAGGCTCCTCTGTCCATGGAATTCTCCAGGCAACACGACTGGAGTGGGCTGCCATTTCCAACTCCAGGGGATCTTCCTGACACAGGGATCGAACCCGCATCTCGTGGGTCTCCTGCGCTGGCAGGCGGATTCCTTACCACTGCACCAACAGTGGTCCCCTCTGAACGTGGTGGAGAAAGATTTGGGCTGAATGTGGGCTGAGTTTTCTTCAGGGGATGCATGAAGAAGATGAATTTTCTCAAAAACGACAGGTTTTGAGGGAACACTTATCATTCGATTCTAATTATAAGTCAAGGGAACGACTGCCAGGCAATGTCTAGGTTAAAAAAGAAATCATAGAAACAGGAAGTGGATGAGCGGTTATCCAGGGCTGGGCAGGGGATGGGCAGTGAGGGGAGCAGTGGGAGGGTTTGGCGCAGGGTGGGGAGTAGCTGCTAATGGGTACAAGGGTTTTTTTGGGAGAGGATAGTGGGAACGTTTACAAATGAAATTATAGTGATGGCTGCACAACTCTGAAAATACACTAAAATCCACTGAATTGTACACTTTCAATGGGTGAACCTTGTTATGTAAATTATGTCTCAATAAAACTGCTAAAAATGCATACGTAAACAAAGTATCACAGATTATCCAATTTAAAGCTGAAAAAGAAACACAGAGCATCATTATTATCATGTATCAGGCATGTGGATTTTTTCTGACTTAGGTTTGGAATCTGAGATGGCAGAGTCTTCCTTACCCCTTGTTTGCTTCCAGGAGACATCTATTAGTCAATAATGCGACTGGAAATTCTTGATCAAGGCTTAACTCAAGAGTAATTTATTTGGATTCAACGGCTTTCCCTTAATAACTTCAACGTCTCCCCAAATTCTGGTCTTTTCCAGGACCAGAAGTTTTGGGAAACAAATAGCCACTTTCTATGAAACTGGTCTTCGTACACGTTTGACACTTTTGAACTTATAACGCCCAGAAAAACTCCATGCATGCAGACATTTACCATCAACCAATGGACGGCCAGTTGCCCCGTACATCTCAGAGTTCAATCTGTCTGCATGTGGGGTGAGATGCTGTTTGGCTGGCAGCACGGTCAACGTGCCTCCAACTTGCGGATGCCGTGGTTATCTAATACCAGATGTGGAACAATGACAGCACGCTGAGATTAAAATGATAAAGACGGACAACTCGAGGAGGACCTTTCTCCCTCCCCTAAGGGCTGAACAGCACCCTGTTAGGGTAAGAAGGGGAAAACCTCTCTTATCCTCTTCTGCCCATTTCTCTGCTCACCATCTCCAAAATTTTTTAAATTTTTGTTCATTTCTTTTTCTTTATCTTTAACCATGAAAAAATTGAAGTATTGTTAATTCACAATGCTGTGTCAGTTTCAGGCATAGAGCGAAGTGATTTGGTTAGACTATATACTGTAAATATATACACATATACATATATACTCTTTTTCAGATTCTTTTCCATTATGGTTTATTGCAGGATATTGGATGTACTTCCCTGTGCCACACGGTAGGTCCTCGTTTATCTATTTTATACATAGTAGTGTGTCTGCTAACAATACTGAAACGCCCTTGCCCAAGCACAGAGGGTCTGGCTGAACGGAGGTCAGGAGGCCACCAGAGTCCTAGCTTCCACATTCCCACTTGGGAATCCCCAAGACTTGAGCGATGGTGTGACACGGGAAGACCCTAGGGGACTGCTCTGTCTCCAGAGAATTCCCGAGGTGGACACACACACTCTGTCATTAATCAGTAGGCTGTCTGGAGGAACAGACAGAGTTGTCTCTGCTGATTGACAAACAGAGGGATGGGGGGCAGAGAAGCTTTACCCTGCAGCCGGTGAGAGGAGGAGCTAGAGTGTCACCCAGAGTCAGTGCTCTTAATCACTGAGCTGCCCTCCTGCCTGCCCTGTGAGCATCCTCGGCTGGGCGCCTTGATGGGAAGAGAGATGACTAAGCCCTATGCCCTTCTCTCTGGGGAGCATTGCCTGGCAGAGATGACAGAGCACACACAAGCAATTCTAACTAGAGGAAGTCATGTTTGGTATTCTATCTGAAGTGCCTATACTTGCGAAATGCCAAGCTGGATGAATCACAAGCTGGAAGCAACACTGCTGGAAGAAATGTTAGCAACCTCAGATACGCAGATGACACCACTCTAATGGCAAAATGTGAAGAGGAGCTAAAGAGCCTTTTAATGAGGATGAAAGAGGAGAGTGAAAAAGATGGCTTAAAGCTCAACATTAAAAAAAAAAAAAATCATGGCATTCAGTCCCATTACTTTACAGCAAAGAAAAGGGGAAAAAGTGGAGACAGTGACAGATTGTATTTTCTTGGGCTCCAAAGTCACTGTGGATGGTGACTGCAGCCATGAAATTAAAAGATGCTTGCTCCTTGGAAGAAAAACTGTGACAAACCTAGACAGCATATTAAAAAGCAGAGACATCACTTTGCTGACAAAGGTCCGTATGCTCAAAGCTTTGGTTTTTCCGGGAGTCATGTATGGATGTGAGAGTTGCACCATAGAGAAGGCTGAGTGATGAAGAACTGATGTTTTCAAACTGTGGTGTTGGAGAAGACTCTTTAGAGTCCCTTGGGCTGCAAGGAGATCAAACCAGTCCATCCTAAAGGAAATCAGTCCTGAATATTCATTGTAAGAACTGATGCTAAAGCTGAATTCCAATACTTTGGTCATCTGATGCAAAGAGCGGACTCATTGGAGAAGTCCCTGATGCTGGGAAAGATTGAGGGCAGGAGGAGAAGGGGGCGGTGGAGGATGAGATGGCAGGATGGCATCACCGACTCAACGGACATGAGTTTGAGCAAAGGCCAGGAGATAATGAAGGACAGGGAAGTCTGGTGTGCTGCAGTCCACGGGGTCACAAAGAGTCAGACACGACTTAGCGACTGAACAGAAACAGAAGTGCAGAGGGCCACGGAACTAAGAAACCCCGACTACAAGGCACACGGGCTCTGCTAATCCCCTCCACGCGGAGCAGGGGTTGTGTGATCATCCTGGCCCAGACTCAGCTGTGAGTGGAGGGTCTTTCAGAACCGGGCTGTACAAAGTGTAGGTGATTGGGCTGAAATCACCCTGACCATGCAACCTGGATGCTTGCACAGAATACTTGTTTTAACGTCCTTTGAACATTTGTCCTAAAAGAGGAGAGTATGATCCTTACAGACATGTTATGAGGATCTTACAGGATAAATGCTTCTGCTGTGTAGGAAAGAAGAGCTGGCAAGTGAGGCTGTGTTGTCCGGGTGGGACAGTGGAGGGGGCGCAGCGGGTGGGGAAGCAGGTGGATCTCCCCAAGCGTCACTGCTATCTGCTGAGAGCTTGACAGACTTCATGCAGGTTGTAGCTTATAAAAAGGTCACAGTATCAGACACACATTCTTCCTCTCTGGTGGTACCAGTGGTGAAGAATCTGCCTGCCAATGCAGGAGACACAGAAGACCTGGGTTTGACCCTTGGATGGGAAAGATCTCCTGGAGAAGGAACTGGCAACCCACTCCCATAATTCTTGCCTGGAAAATTCCATGGACAGAGAAGCCTGGCAGGCTCCAGTCCGTGGGGCCGCAGAGTCGGACATGACAGAGCATACACGCCATCAGAGATCCTTTCATCAGGATACAATTTTTTAATAAAATAATTGGTAACGTTACGAAAGCCTGGGATTGCCATCCTCTGTGTGACACTGTATAAGAGAGATTTGATGAGAGGATAGCCCACTTCTCTGGGGACCGTGGCATTTATAAAATGGATTCTTTTAAGTTGCATTGCAACAATTAATGGCTGGTATTAATTAATAATTAATTAACTGGTATTAATACCAGTTGAGTGGTCTCCATTGGGAGATTTGAATCAGTATTTTCACAACATCTCCTTTCTCCCATAAGGCATATTTTTGGGTCCCCAAATGATTTTTATAGTTATGAGATGGAACACTTTGGTCAAACCATCGCTAGAGTCATTGTGTATTGCAAACAAGACCCACTTAAAGACAGTGAGCCTTGGTCATCAACCTGTATTGTTGGTTCTACCTGCTAAAACAGAGCCTGTGATTTTGGGGAAAAATGACTTCATATGATTTGGAAGAAGGATTTCCAGAGAAAAGGAAAGCAACCAGTTTCTCAAACATCTAAGAAATAATGCAAATCCCACATGAAGTGCATGAAAGTCTTTTTTGAGCTATCTCTTAGCTCCAAGGCAGAGGCAACTAGACCGAACAGATAGCTCTTGGCTTTGTAGTAAAATTTACAGCAACTAATTGCTAAAGAGCTTCCACTTATGTGTTCAGTGAAATTAAACAGAGAAAAAAGAAGATAACGATATTTATGTTAACATGTTACTATGTTAATCACCAAATGTTTGCGACCCTATGGACTGTAGTCCGCCAGGCTCCTCTGTCCAAGGGATCCTCCAGGCAAGAATACTGGAGTGGATTGCCATGCCCTCCTCCAGGGGATCTTCCCGACCCAGGGATCGAACTCTCGTCTCTTAGGTCTCCTGCACCAGGCAGGCAGGTTCTTTTCCACTAGTGCCACCTAGAAGCTCACACACACGTGTATATATGGTTTTGTAAAAAGTAAGAAAATAATAATGATAGTAATTAAGGTATTAACATTAATAGCATCTAACATTTATTGAGTGTTTTCCATTCTGCTAAGTGTCCTAGAACCTTTTTTGGGTTGACCAAAATGTTAATTCCATTAAGACGTTATGGAAAAACCCAAACAAACTTTTTTGGACAACTCCTTTATGACTCTTGACAACCTATGATGGAGGCGGTATTGTCCTGTTTTATAGTTGGGGGAACTAAAGTGAAGAGGTTGTGAAGATTTTTAAGTGGGAAGGTCAGGAATTGATCCCAGGTCCCATGAATCCAGACAGTCTGTTCTGAACGATTATACTTGACTGCCCCTTGCAAGAATAAAGGCAACATGCGTTTGCAATGTTTCATTGCATGTTTCATTTGCAACATTGCATTTGCAAGGGTCATTTCACTCAGTGCCCACAACCTCCTTATATCTTTTACAGATGAGGACACTGAAACACAGATGTTAAATATCTAAAGATAAACACTGGTATGTGGAAAAGTAAAGACTCAAAGTTCTGCTTCCTGACCTCTAAGCCAAGTGTGTTCTTGAAGAATCTGAACTTAAAACTGTTTCGAATGGAAGATTCTGATAACTAATTGTCCACAGCACTATCTATGAAGGCAAAAGATGACCAACAATTTCACCTACAAGATATTTTTTTTAACTGCTAGGAATTTCTTTTTTACTAAAAAGATTAATTGACAATCGAGAACTAGCATGGGTTTCTATTACCTTTATCATTCTAGATCTTAAAGTGCTATTGAAGTTATTAGAAAATGTATGAATACAGAGGAGGAGTTTAAAGACACACATGAGTGATACTGTCTAAACAATAAATAAGACATTGCACATAAGATGGAATCTAGTGTTGAAAACCGGTTTTGAAAATACAATATTTCAACCTAATAGTTCACATGTATAGAAACATTGTCCACCAAAGGCAAAATGATACAGCCAAAGACACACAGTAAGATGGGAAACCTGGCTGGAGAACCCAGGGGAAAGAGGACTGAAGAAATAGCGTATTTAACTCCAAAGTTAGAACAGTCAGGATTCAAAGAGAAGTATTACCATCCACTAATGTAAGTCCCATAAGAGGGAAAAAAATGTTGGAAGATTTGCTAACTTCAAATGGCTTAACATATGGGCAACTAGAATCTCTGAAAAAAGATGAGAAATGGAGAAAGAAGGACGGGAAAGAAGAATTCTTAAAGAAATAATGGCCAAAAAAATTCCAAACCCTATCAACACTTACAAACCCTCAGATTCAAGAAATCCAATGAAGTCAGGCAAAGGGAACATGAGGAGAATCACAGCAAGGCACATCACTGTCAAAATGCTCAAAATCTGTGATACAGAGAAAACTGCAGAACCAACCAGAGAGGGAAAAAAGATGCTGCGCGTGAAGATAAGGGTGACATCAGCTTCGCCACTGGGGCTCTGGGCATGGAGCACTGGTCGCCTCTCCCTCCAGCATCCAGGCTCCCTCCCCTGCCTGAAGGAGGATATCACCTCTGATTTGTAAGTCCAGCGTCCCAACCACGCAAGGTGAGCACAGGTACCCAGCCCAGCATCCCAACAACACAAGGTGAGCACAGGTACCCAGCCCAGCATCCCAACAACACAAGGTGAGCACAGGTACCCAGCCTCACATCCCGATACAGCGCTCTCACCTCAGGACTCAGAGGAGCCCACAGGTCCGGAGAAAAGACCACAGACACATCTCTAAACTTCACTGGCTCCTGGGATATCCCCTTTAGAAATGAAAGAACGTGTTTCTCCTCCTCCTTTTGTTCACAGGGCGAAACACTGCAGGGAGGTCACACCTTAAAACCTCCCAGCTCCAGCACAGCCAGCCACCTACAGCATACTTTTAAAAAACATGAAATTTCTAGCTCAGAATATCAAGTCGCTGAAATTTTAACATAGAGACCACACAGTGTGATCAGGCTGACACACGTCATTTGAAAAGTGAACTCTTGCTCCATCTGTTGCTGGTTCTCAAACCCAGCCCGGTGTCTACAAGACACATATTACCTAGATCGCAGGCAAGCAACTCCTGTTAGATGTAAGACATTTCCTGAGTTCAAAAAAGGTGACATGGTCATTCATAAAACTAGAAGTTCTATTAATAATCACTGCTCCAGCTGATGAAGGAAATTATTCCCGTGATTTTGTGGGTGAGTTGATGAAAATAAGCGTTACTTATGGTAAAGAACCTGCCTGCCAATGCAGGAGACGTAAGAGACACGGGTTCAGTCCCTGGGTGGGGAAGATGCCCTGGAGAAGGAAATGGCAACCCACTCCAGTCTTCTTGCCTGGAGAATCCCGTGGACTCTCCAGGGAGTCCAGAGCCTCCAGCTGGAGGCAGGCAGGTCACAGTCCGCAGGGTCGCAGAGCCAGGCATGCCTGAAGCGCCTTAGCACAGGCATTAGTGTCTGAAAATGACCTGGCCCTCGGGCTGTGCGGTTCAACCTCGCGTCAGTGTCGCCGCAGAAGATTGTCAAGGGTCGCCAGGGAATGCCCCCTAACGGAGGAAAGGTGATTTTCTTCACAAGCCAAGAGATACTTGGGAATCTGGGACATCAGTACTTGGAAGGAAAGGCGGACTCACGCAGAAGGTAGAGCTGGCTGACTGCAACTCGCAAAACTGGACTTTCCAACCCCAAATGAGCGCCAGTTCCTTCCCTGTTCCTCCTCAGCTCCGAATCTGCCCTTCTCTGCTCTGCTCTGAGATCCTGCGGGCAAACCCTTCCCCACGGAGCCGCGCCGGAGGGTGTTCTGTCTGACTCTGCCAACAGGAGGCGCTAGAGGCAGACTGGCGGTGAGAGGCGAGGCCTTCCGGGCGCGGTCTCCGGCGCGTTCCCGCGGGCCGTCTCTGCCCCCGCAGAGGCTCCAGCGGCGCCTTTCGGGTCCGCTCTTCCTGCCCCGGTGCCGGGAGACCGCGCCTCTGAGCGTGCATGAGAGGGTACATGCGCGGCAGACCTCAAAGGACTGAACTCAGCAAAACACGACTGTAGCAAAGAAACAATGCCTTTTCACAAAGAAAAGGTTGTGAACACAGATAGCACAAGGGAGAAAAAGAGCCCACAAAGTAAAGAAATAATAACGCCAGAAGGCTTAAATACAATTACAAAATACCGGAATGGGACTGGTAAGTAAAGATATTCAAAAGTTGGTTCTTTTGGAAAAAACCAAAACAGAACAATGAATAGATGAACTACCAGCTAACTGGATTAAAAAACAAGAAATAAAAAATTCACAACATTAGAATAGAAAGGGAAATTAGTTACAGATGCTGAGAATTAGAATAATCATAACAGATGACTTTGAATAATTTTAAGCAAATAATTTAATACCTTAATTAACTGACTTATCTCAAAAAATACAAAATAGCAAAGTAAATAAAAGATAATTCTATATAGACTAATAATCATGATAAAAAATAAACAGTGTCAAGGAATTCCCCTCCTCCTTCCTGGGAGTATAAAATCCAGATGATTTCATGTATAGGTTATTTCATAGATTAAAAAAAAATGCTATTTAAACTTTTTGATAGCACAAGGAGAGAAGAAACATTTCCAGTGCTTTTTGGGAAACCACTGTAATTATGATACAAAAATATGAAAAAGTAATCTGTCCAGATCACTTGCATATTGATGCAAAACTCTTAAATAAAAACCTCAAAAAACTCTTGATAAAAATTGAAAGAGCAATATTTCAGAAAAAGATGGGATATTTCCTAGAAAGTAAGGATGGCTCGAAATGAGCAACATTAAGTTGCTAATCATGGAAATAAGTCCACTGAGTAAAAGGTGTTTGATCTCGAAGCATGCTGACATGGCATGTGATAATACTCACTGCTTGTTCCTGATGACTTAAAAGCCCGCATGGAAGGAACACTATATGAATATCATCCTGACATAACAGTAAATATATGGAAAAAATTCAAAAACAACAAAAGGACTGAGAAGGAATAAACCCTATTAGATATTAAAACACTGTATGATGCCTTAATGATTGAAACAATGCACTATGGTGCTGAGCAGATAGCAGACCAATGGAGCAGAACTGAAGCCCAGAAACAGGCTGCATACACGGAAACTGAGAACATGATAGAAGCTGGCTTCTTCAGTTCGTGGAGATGGGACAACCCGTAAACCCTCTGGAGAAAAAAGTCAAAGTTGAATGTATAACGTATACCTTATAAGATAACTTAAGTGGATGAAAGATTTAAATGTAACAAATGAAAGTCTTAGAAGAATGAGAGAATCCTTTCAAAGCTTTAAAACAGAGAAGACTTTCTAACTGTGGCACAAAATGTGAAGATGTCCACAGTCTCGCTTCTTAAACACCTAGAACACCCGTATCTTGAACACCTGTAAAAGGAGATGAGTCAAATCTCAGTGTCCATCAATAGGGCCTCAGTAAATAGACCAGCTGATAGCCACCCAGTGGAGTCCTATGTGACGTAAAAAAAAGAATGCTAAAATCCTTTATGAGCTGATATGGAATAATCTTTAAGAAACATTGTTAAGTGAGAAAAGCAAAGTGCATAACAGTGTGTATGACACAGATGTCTGTGAAGTAAAGAGAAAGAAAAGGACTTCCCTGGTGGTCCAGGGGATGAGAATCCGCCTGTGTGTGCAGGGGACAGGGGTTCGACCTCGGGTCTGGGAAGACTCCACATGCAAGCCCCTGATCCACAGCTCCTGAGCCTGTGAGCCGCAACTATCGAAGCCTGCGCTCCTACACAAGAGAGGCCACCGCAGGGGGAAGCCCACACACCATAGTGAAGAGCCCCGCTCGCCACAACTTGAGAAAGCTCAAGCCTAGCAATAAAGACTCAGCGCAACCAAGAAAAATTAAATTAATAGAAGAATATATAAATGTGCATGTGAAGAACATCTACGGATGGACACGCGAGAAACTAATCACAGTGCTAGCCTACGAGACGAGAACCTGATGGTTAAGGCAAGATGGGTGGGGGGAATCGTAAAGACTTTTTAAGACATGTTGGATTCTGAACCATGTACAGAATTTAGTGTCTGTTCAGAGAATGAAATAAATACAAGTGAACATAACATAAAGGTAGAAAAATTTGAGGGAAAATTCAGAGATAATGTACACTTTACAAAGTTCTCGTGAAGACTGAATGCAAGAACGTTGTGGCGGTGGCAGAAAATAAATCATATAACCAAGAAAATGAAAAGCAGACAGACTCTGAAATGTTCTTGATGGTAACAAGGTAGGAATCTGTCTTCTCTCCTATGAAATATGACTCAACTGCCCACAGGAACGACTTAATCATTCTTCCGTTCAACAGCATCAGAGCCAGCCATGCCCCACGCTGCAGGGACAGAGCTGTGAAAACAAGCCAGAAGAAATCCCTGCCCTGCTGAGCATCCAGCCTGGAGAGATGACACAAAGAATAAAACGCCACTTAGAACAACGAACAGGGAATGAGTGTGTCAGTGGTGGTGAGGGGAAGAGCCTCGGGTGAAGTAAGTCAGAAAGAGAAAGCCAGATATACATGAAAGCAGGTATCGGAGCCTAGAAAAACGGTACTGATGAACCTATTTTCAGGGAAGGAGTGGAGGCAGGACCCATGGACACAGTGGGGGAAGAAGACGGTGGGGCAAATTGAGAGGGTAGCAGTGGCATGGGGCTTCCCAGGTGGCACTATGGTAAAGAACCCGCCTTTCAATGCAGGGTACAGAAGCTACGAGGGTTCGATGATCCCCAGGTTGGGAAGATGCCCTGGGCCTAGCAATTCTCTTGCCTGGAGAATCTCATCGACAGAGGAGCCTGGCAGGCTACAGTCTATGGGGTCACAAAGAGTCGGACACGACTGAAGCGACTTAGCGGGGACATGCCAAGCAGCGATATGTACACCGTGTAAGACAGACGGCTGGGGAAAGCTGCTGAATAGTGCAAGGACCCCAGCCTGATGCTCTGTGATGCCCTCGAGGGGTGGGAAGGTGGGGTGGGAGGGAAGCTCGAGAGGGGGGGTCTGTATATTACACATGGCTGATCTGCATCGTTGTACAGCAGAAATTAATGCAAATTGTAAAGCAATTATACTCCAATTAAAAAAAATGTAAAAAATAAAAAAGAACAACAAATAGCCAAGGGGGTGGGAATTGAGTCAGGAATAGTGACTTAGGCGGGTCACAACAGCAGTGAGGGGTCAGCGCTGGCTGCCTCCCTTATGTAGGAGACAGTGCGTCCTTCTCTCCAGAAAGGGGTGGGCAGGCCCAGCTGGGGAAACAGTTTTGCCAGATATTTCAGTTTGGCCAGATCCTCAGAGGACACCAGAAATTCGAGATTTGTACTTGCAATCTCCTGATTCTAAAATCCTGACTCAACTTTAAAATAAATCACCATGCTATCCAAATAAAACACAACTTGCTGGCCAATGCTGGCCCTTGGGGCAGCCAGTTCAAATCTCTGAAGAAATGAGATTGAGTTTTAAAACAAACACACCAGACTTGTAAGCCCTGCCATCTGATGAAGCTACGCATGTTTTTCCAATTCTTGAAACATTTTTGAAACCCTGCACAGAAGGCCAGTTTGCTCACCACATAAGAAAACCTGTATCATTGCTGACTTAGGTCTTATCTGGATGAAATGTGGCTTCTCAGTTTAATCCCTGATTTTCTTTACTAGATTTGATTCTTTACAACGCTGGGTTTTCAAAACACCAACTTTACCCTCAAAAGACTAAGGGTGTGTTTAATCATGGACTTGTGGTCTTGAAGGCAATCCCAAAGAGGACTTGCAAATACTTAAAGTAAGGGTTGTTGTTGTTGAGTCACTCAGTTGTGTCCAACTCTTTGCAACCCCATGGACTGCAGCACGCCAGGCTTCCTGTCCTTCAGCATCTCCCAGAGCTTGCTCAAACTCATGTCCGTTGAGTCAGTGATGCCATCCAACCATCTCATCCTCTGTCATCCCCTTCTCTTCCTGCCTTCAATCTTTCCCAGCATCAGGGTCTTTTCTATGAGTTGGCTCTCCACATCAGGTGGCCAAAGTATGGGAACTTCAGCACCAGTCCTTCCAATGAATATTCAGGATTGATTTCCTTTAAGATTGACTGGTATAGAGTAAGGGTATATAGTGGTATATATTACTAGTATATATTGGTACTGAGTAAGGGTAGAATCATTAAAATAAAAATGTTTTCTTTTATTCATTCTAAGATAAGTGTTTTAGAGCATGTACTTAAATGTGTAGGAGTCAAACCCACACATCCTCGTTTCCTAGGTATTTAGTAAAAGGCTAAGTTCTTTGGAGTCAGTTAATTGCTATTGGGTGCTGTGTGTGTTTTTATTTTTTTTAAAATAAGGGCTTGACCCCTTGAACATGACTGAATGCTATAAGTCAGTTCATTCTAGGATGCTTGACATGCAGATGCATATCCTCCTGAACAAAGGCTTTGTTCCAGACACAGCCAACACACACCGTTTTTATTTTCCTGTGACCAGTGCGTTAGTCTCTGTGGTTGTTTAATGACATTAGTCATGTAAAATCACAGAGAGGAAGAATGCAGGGCTTTTCATAAGCCTGTGACAACTTGGATTTTCCTCCCTAACAACATGGATGAATCAGAAGCCACAAGTTTGCATTTGAGAAATATTTGTGGTGGTTAAGAAACACGTACTATGCTTGTTATTATTATTACATTCCCATAAAAATAGAGCATCCCTGGGAAGCGTGCAAAACAGCAGGGAGATGTCCAAGGTATCAAGTTCAACAATCCCACTGTCAAAAGCTTATGCTTCCCTGTTCCGAGTTAGTGGAGAATTTGCGTAATGCTCATTCTGTCAGCCCAGTGCCCATGCTAAAGCCCATGTCTTAGCCCAAAGATGCCATACCTGTCCACCTATCCATCCCTTTTCTTCCCTCCCTCCCTCTATCCATGTCTCTCATGAAATATTTACTGAGCAGCTAATGCTGATCAGCCCTGTACCAGGTCCTAGGCAAACAAAAACAGTCCAGAATATCTGTGCTTACAGTGCTTACCGTCTTCGGGGGAGAGAACAGATATTAACCAAGTCAGTAATGCAACTGAGTGTAGAATGTAGAATTAGAGCTATGCTAGTATTAATTCAATGCAAAGCTATAGTGATGCTATATAATAAAAGGGAAAGACTAAAAGGCAGAATTTGACTTAAGGAAAATCTTAGAAGTGGTGAATGGGATGAGATTCCTAAAAGTGCTCACTGGGACGAGATAAAACAAATGAGCAGGAGTGGCCCAGCTGGAATAGAGGGGGAAACCCCAATGGGAGGGATACTGGCCGACACCTGGGGGATGGTGGAGGGGGAGGCTATGGCCAGCAGAGTAGGGAGGTGGGAGAGGAAAAGCAAAGTGATGTCTGTAGCATTAAGAGAGCTCCCCAGAATGGACCAGCAGGCCATCAGGGAAGAGGGGCTCAGGCACGTCTCTGCCTGGGTGGAATCTGACCTTCTGACTACAGATGAAACATGCCTGGACATGAATTTGGTATCTCCGGGAGATAGTGGAGTTCAGAGGAGCCTGGTGGGCTTCAGCCCACCGGGTCGCAAAGAGATGGACACAACTTAGGGACCGAACAACAACAGTTATCACACTAACGGGGCAAGCGGACGTGCCCTGCAAACACAAGGGGAGCCATCTCTCACAGCTATACGGTTGGCTCTGGATCCAGCTTCAGCTCCAAGGAGAGGCCGGTCATGCACCGGCAACACCTCCAAACCACTGACAGTGCTGGCAAGGAACAGACTGTGTGAAGAGCCACGGTCTCTAGTGTTTCAAGACCTGATGGGTGGAATGAATGAAAACCCGCTGCGAGCATCGCTCTCTTTCCCGGGCTGGAGAGATGTTCCCCTGAACAGAGCAGAGGAGAAGGGGAGAGAGGGAAGGGCTTCTCCTAAGACGCAGGCCCACAGCTCATGGCCAGGAAGGGTGGGGGCACCTGGCAAGGGCACCCATGGAGGCAGGCGACCCCGCAGAACCCACCAGGCCCCCCAGGCCGAGGCCCGGAGACTCGGAGACAGGAAGCGGGTGGAGGGTCTGCCCTCCGTTAGCTCCCCTGGGAGGGCCTGGTTTCAGAACCAAAACAAACTTGGGAGAGTCAGACGGGAAGGAGGAGAGAAGGAAAGAAACAAGGAGAGCTTTACTTATGTTTCCTCCCAGCCGACAGTCTCAGCCCTGAACTCGGCCGCCTGAAGCTTCAGGGCGTCACCTCGCCTCTCCTGGGCTGGAGCTTTGCAGTCAGTTATCATGTGGTCCATAAGCTTGCCCACACCAGCCTGGCTCCCCAGGGAGACTGGAAGTGTGCGGGGCCAGCTCTTTTGCTCTTGTGTTGAGTTGAGCATAGATGCATCACAGCTGTGACTACAGACAGCCTTGACCCAGGGGGAGACAGTTACTCACAGGAGGCATCCAGGCAGCCGGTCTGAGCCTGGAAGTGCCAGGCATAGAGGGGCTGAAGAACCAGGATACGGGCACCAGGAAGCAGCAAACCAGAGTTCCGTCCAGCTCACTCGGACTCTGGGGCCCCAGCTCTCCACCTCCCATGCCTTGTTTGGAGGCTGGCGTTGGAAAGAACCTCACAGGTCACTTGATTCATCCCTTTAGTTTTAGATGTGGAAGTGGAGGCTGAAGTGGCCTGTGAAACGTCCCAGAGCCCCTGGCTTGAAAGCTACCATGGCCTCCCGCTGATTCCTTCCTACTCCAGTCCTCGAGGCCCAGGCTGCTCAGGGAGCGTCCAGCAACTCCGCCATAAACATGCACCCGAGACACGTCTTGCCTTGGATGACAAGACTGCAAGGCCTTGGGACTCTTCTGCTCAAAGAGACACTGACCGAGATGGATGACGGAGGAGTCCCTTTAAATCACGGGGAACAAGAGCCAAGTGCCAGCCTGCTTTAAAACAGGGACAAGGGGCGCAATCTGACAACAGCAAGAAGAGAGTGTGGTCTCCAAGCCTTGAGCAAGAAAGTTAGTGCAAAAAAAGTGAATCCAAGGACACTGTTAGTGCTCAGCTGATGGAAACAGAAATGAGAGTGTTCTCAACAGCACGTGCCACTTCGACGGAAGAGAACCATCACCGTAAGACCCCCGGGGGCCCTTCGTTTTGGTCGCTTGGTCCAGAGAGGATCCTCCTTTGAAAAGCAGACTTAACAGGGGCTTTGAGTCCAAGCTCTTCACAACAAAGCGCCACAGAGCTGGGCTTGGCTTTCTTTCTTACATTCCTGTTCAATTTATTTGGTGTAATTTTTTTTTTTTAAGGAAACAAAAGCCTAATTCCTGGCAGCTATTTTCCATATCAGAGACTGTATGTTTTTTTAAAAAATGTATTAGAAAGTCCTGAGCATTTGAAGGAGAAGCGGTTCTATTTGCCTAAAGATAGGTACAAAAGAATTCAGCTGCATGTTTAAATGACTTGGTTAATTTTCAATAAGAAGTCCTTGGTTTTTCATCTCTATAGATAAGTAGTGAAACGTGTGGGTATGCAAGTCTGAGATATCATTCATACACCATGTAAGTTACCTTTACAAAGTGTACAATTCAGTGGATTATAGTATATTCATACCCACAGCCACTTTTAGAACATTTTCTTTTTTTTTTTTTTCAACCTAGATGTTTATTTTTATTTTTTGGCCACTCAGCTTGCTGGATCTCAGTTCCCTGACCAGGAATTGAACCCCAGCCATAGCAGTGGAAGCCCAGAATCCATGGGCTACCAGGGAACATTTTCATCATGTCAAAAAGAGACTCTGACACCCCTTAGCTCACCCCTATTCCCCCTGCTCTAATCAACCACTAATCTACTCCCTGTCTAGAGATTTGCCTACATTGAACATTTTTCATAAATAGAACCATACAGTATATAGTTTTCCATGATCTGGGCAAGCTCTTGTTTAAATAATAATTTTGTCTGAATAGGAACATGGTGGGAGGAAATGAAGAAACAGTTCTTCCGGGGCGTTCTTTGGGTGCACCCCTCTGCCCTGACCAGTCCGCCACCTGACTGGCAAGGCCGCCCTTGCTGGATGCACCAGCTGGACTCCTGACCTGCAGGGCTAGCAGGACTCCAGGCCTGACTCTCCCACCAAGAAGCGAACGGGCCAGGCCTGCAGGCCTTGTGCTGGACCCTGAGAATAAGACGTAAACTGGCCTTCAGGAAACGTACAGTTTCCAAGCTGGAAAGCAAGGTTTACTTAGAAAGCTCATATTTATAAGCAATTAGCCATGTTCTTCATTTTTTTCCTCCGCCGATTTTCTCTTTTACCTTGTCAGCTCCAGCTGGACGTGGCTGGAGAAAAAACAGAATCAAACTGACTGTCTCCACGGGGACACCCTCCCTCGGGTGGTCATTTGGCGCTCGCAGGCACCTCACTGTACCCCCAGATCACAGACCCTCCCGATGTCCCTGATAACTGCTGCTGGATAAAACTTTCCCATTTCTTCCTGTCTCCAGAACCTCTTCCTAACCCTCCCTCTCGGCTAGCTGTCCCTCCTGTTTATCTGAGAAAACAGCAGCAGCCAGAAGGGGGTCCCCCGCATTTCAGGACCACATTGGCATCTATACCGTGTGGGCTCCAATCTCAGCTTCCCAATCAGGAGACCCAGGGCAGGAACTGAGAACCTGCACTTGTAATAATTCCCAAGTGAGGCCGATGCGAGGTGGCTGGGAGTAGTCTCAGCCGAGGTCAACCTCTCCACGTGTGAACTCCATCCCGAGCTTTTCACTTTTCCTCTCCGGGACCTAGCTCCACTGGTTCTCCCCTTTCCTTCCGGCCTCAGCATTTGCCTCTTATTTACTGAACCGGCCTACTGACCAGCACGCTATCTCACGTTGAGTCTCTCTCTGGACCCCGCTGCCCTCCTCGGCTCCCGCTCCGCTCCCCCTCGCAGCGCCGGCTTGTGCTCACTCCCGGAGCCCTCCCTGCTCCTCCGCAGCCCATCTTGGCCCCCTGCACCCCCACGTGCTGTCTGAACCGAGGCAGGGCAACCCACGGTCCCCATACTGCTGACTCTTACAGCCAACTCTGGGGCCTCATTCTCTTTGACTTCCTAGCAGCATTTGACACGACTGGTTGCTTCCTTGCCTCGAAGCTCTTTCCTCTATTTTCCCAGGATAAGATATTTTCCTGACTTTCCTTACAAATCCCTAGATACTTCTTTTCCCAGTCTCGGGCGGCTCTGTCCCCTCTGCCCATTGAGATGCTCTGAGACTCGCTCCTGGGACACTCATTCTTTATCTGCACTCACTCCCTCAGAGATCTCATTCTGTCTCCTGGCTTCAGACACCATCCCCAAATGTGTATTCACAGGGCAGACTTCTCCCTGTGTGTCTACCTGTCTGCATTCATGGACATACTAAACCCGACATGTCCGAAACTAGATCACAGACCTTCCACCTGCTCCCTGCCAGAAAAACTCAGACAAATCTGTTCCACCCACTGTCTTCCTCATCACTGTAAATAATGTTTAAACGATTCAGCATCAAAGCATGCTTCCCATCTTGATCATGACTGTCATCATCTCTCACCTGCCTTATCACAATAGCCTGGTCTTCCTGCTTTCAACCCCGTCCCCGACATTTTATTCTCAACATGCAGCCAGAGGTGGTCCTTTAGAAACATGCGCCGGTGGACTCCACTGGCTGAATTATATGTCCGTTCATTTCACCCCCTGCACAAACCCTGCCGTGGTTCCTATCGCCCAAGTCCCCCACGACTTCTGTTTCACTGCTGATTCTCTTCCTCACTTACTTCACTCCAGTCCAGCCGACCTTGCTGGTCCTCCAACACACCAGGCTTGCTCCTGCCTCGGGACCTTGGACCATGCTCCCTCTGGAAACATGATTTATCTCTTGAGATCATTTATTGTCTGTTTGTTTCTCGCCTGCTACACTGTAAACACCAGGGACAGGATTTCCCCGCCCCCCCCTTCTGTTTTATTCATTACTCTAGCTCCAGGGCCCCAAATAGTGCTAGGCACACTTGGCATATTTATTTGTAGAATGTATTAGTCATGTTAGATGATGGGTTATAACTGAACTTGTCTTGGGACTTCCCGAGTGGTCCAGTGGTTAAGAGTTCACGCTCCCACGGCAGGGGGCACAGGTTCAATCCCTTGTTCAGGAACTAAGGTCCCATGTGCCACATGGTGGTGTGGCAAACAAACAAAATCCACCACCACCACCACCAAAACAAAACAAAAAAGCCCTGAACTTGTCTTCTAGAGTTTCTGGGCACAGAACAGAAAGACAGTGGATATGAGTATGACATAGACGGGTAACAAATTCTATTTTCAGTTTTAAGCATGACAGAAGACGATATTACCCTTCAGCTTTTTTTATAACTTCCAGCCATTTATGTATAATATCAAAAAAATTTTGCCATTTTCAGCATTCTGCCAATACTGACTTGCCTTCTGGACTACTTCCAATATTCTTTTCTTTCTTTTCTTATTCTTTTTTCACTCAACAGTTGCCATGGATGGAGTGTGTATGCCAGACTCTTTGCAAACACTATCTTATTTAATCTTTATAAAACCTCTGATTATTGAGGGAGGGCACAGATGCACAGAGAGGTAAGGTGACTTGCTTAAGACCCCACAGCTAATAAGAGGTTGAAAAGAGATTTGTCAGACCCCTCAAGGCAGATGCTTTAAAATTTATATTATGATGCTATCAATATGCATAATATAACTAATAAATCCACTTTCCAGAATTTAAATTTTGGCATTTTACCCCCTCTTATTTTTGAAGATAATATTAGAGATGATGTCTTGAGACCCTAGAAAGTAGATTTCATGAGGACGGGGTTACAGTCATCTCTTTTGTTGATATTTTCCTCCATGCCAGCACCAAGACAGAGTGGGTGCTCAACGCACATTTACAAAATAGATTTTCTTTGCATCAAACAGTTGGGTCATGTGTAGATGTGCGGCTGGATCTAGAGCTTGTCAAACAGAGTGAGGTAAGTCAGAAAGAGAAAAATAAATATTGCATGTTAATGCAGATATGTGGAATTAGAAAAATGGTACAGATGAACCTGTTTGCAGGGCGGGAATAGAGATGCAGGTGTAGGGAATGGACATGTGGACATGGCGGGGAAGGAGGGTGGGATGAACTGGGAGGTTGGGACGGACATATACACGCCCAGGCCTAAAGCAGACAGCTAGTGGGAAGCTGCTCTAGAGCACTCGGAGCCCTGTGATGCCCTAGAGGGTGGGATGGGGGTGGGATGGGGGCAGGGAGGGGGCCTCAGCAGGGAGGGGATATAAGTGTATGTATGGTGGATTCAGTTTGTTATACAGCAGAAACCAACACAACTTTGCAAAGCAACTCTACCCCAATAAAAGATGAAAAAGAAAATAGTATTCACAAAAACCAGACATGGATAATTATAGTAATACATAATCAACTACATTTAAAACACAGCTATCATTCATGAATGAAGGACTATGTTGAGAAGCTTTACAGAAGTAACCCTGTTGTAAGATAATTTTCAGGTGTTAACCTGCGGTTAACATGGCATGTAATCAACCCACAGCGATGTCCTCGTCTTAGGATTTCAGAGCCACATTCCTGGGAAGGAAGATGAAATGATGATTTGACCCCTCCTTGGCACTGGCTGAGCATAACTGATGAAAGCACTTCCCGCCTGGAAGAGTCCTCAGTCTCATTTTGCATTTGGGGAAACTAAGGTCTAGAGAGAACAAACAAACCTCCATGGGACTCACAGTAATCAGGTGAGTCCAGAACTCAGGCCCCTCTGGTGCTGAACCAAAGAAGTCTTATTCCACCTTGCCATTTTCCCCTCCCCCAAAACTTTGCAGACAAAGCCTGGACATAGAGAATCAGCCTTGCTCCAAGGCTTGGGAAAGCTTTCTTTATATGTCTCAAGCTGTTGTCTTTTCCCAGCTCTGATGCTTAAGCTAAATGAGATAATATGAGAAAATTCCTTAGCGAGTGGTTGGTACTGAGAAAACACTCACTGAAGCGTAACTATCACTATTACACCAAGGCCATTTCACATTTTAGGTCATTCCTGTTTCAGGTTGATTAGAAATGCATTCGTCTGCCACTTGAAAATCAGTAAGTCTCAGGTAATTGACACTTGGAGATAAGCTCCCCCCCACACCCCAGATCCAGCACCCCACCCCTGACCCAGCCCCCACAAAACAAGACTGCCGTTGAAAAAAAAGAAATTTCTTTGTGCCTTTAGTAGCAATATCCTAATAGTCCACAAGAGGGCAGTCTCCATCACCGCAGAAGGGCACCAAAGCGGTAGGTGGGCAGAAGGGAATTATGGGTGCTAAGGTAAGCCAATAAAAACCATCCATTAGGGCCAATATCTTATTATTACTATTTTTAGAGCTATTATTAAGATACTTATAAGTGATGAGAAGTACTAAGAAGAAAATAGAGCAGAGGAATGGAATGGAGAATGACGCCAGGGGAAAGTTGGCAGAAATATAATCTGAGCAGACACCCAGCCCTTGAACAAGAAAGGGTCACCTGCGAGTGGCCGGGGGCGGGGGGGAAGAGTGTGATGACGGAAGGAGTCAGGGGCCAAGCTGGATTTGATCTTGGCCAGCTCAGGGGACAGAAGGCAAGCTGCTGTCACTGGAACGTCATGGAAGAAGGAGGGGAGGAGGGCGGTGTGCAGGGGGCGCCAGGCTCTACAACAGACACAGCCGGGGTGGACCTCAGGTCCTGCTGACCGCAGGGTCTGTGCACTGAACCGCTATGCTACCCTCAACTCTGCAGAGAAAGCCAAAGGGCACTCATCGAGACAGCAAAAGCGATACTGTTTGAAAACAGTTTAGGAAATGCTTCAGTGGTTTTCATTAAATAACTCATCAGAACTCACATGATTTTTGACCTTAAATTTATGAGGAACAAGCACTAAAAGACGTATAACTAAATTTATTCAGAATGTGAGGTCCTGGCCATTAATATAGTACAGGATTTCTCTTTATCTCCCTCATAGCACTGTATAACAATCAAGGTTTTTAATGATTGTTAATAACATTATAAAGGAAATACACCCAAAGATTTATACAGATCCCAGCATTAATGTTAATAAAAATTATAAATAGCATAAATGTCCAATAATAGGGGATTATTTAAATACATAGTGTGCTTTCAAACGATTAAAACATTTTTTTTCTCAAAATACTTGATGCTATATTAAATGCTCTTAGCATACTGTTAGAGGCAAAACAAACAACAAAATAAAGAACCACATATGTTGTGTAAATCCTAAAACTATCATAGATAAGCATAATACTATAGGAAAACACACCAAATGATGTGAGGATGAAGATGTCCTCTATGGTACTTTTCTATGTTATTTTTTCCAAAGATTACATTCTCTTATAATCACACCATCAATAATGAATGAATGTTTGGCATGGAAGCTTTAATCTTCATTTAAACTTCACCAAATCTGTAGTGCCATTTTTGTGTAGACACGTGTGTGATTTCTGAGGTGATACAGAGAAAAGATCATTGTGTGAGGTTGGATCCTTTAACACTTAAGGAATGAAAAAAAACATAGATTCAAATAAAACAAAACAAAATAATTCCAGCAGCCACAAAACACAGAGAGGAGGATAACTCCATATCTTCATCTTAAAAACTGTTGGCCAGAGGACTAGAAGACTGTAGTTCCACCTCTCCACCTGAGACAATACAGAGAGGAAGGTGAGCAGGTTGAATCCAGAGACCATCTCATGATATCTTTAGACGTGGAAAGTAGTGATCCCCGGGAGGTGCAGAGGGAGCCCTGGGGAAGTGGCAAGAGAAACACCTTAGAGCAAAGCAGTTCTTGAGGACGGTGATGGCACGCTGGCAGGGGCAGGGCTCCCATCCAAGCCAGGAAAAGACTGATGTCCGAAGCCGTGGGTCCACTCCCAGTGGTAGAAGGGACGCTGATTTGTGAGACGTAATGGAGTTCAGAAGTGCGGGCTGAGCCTGGGTCCCCAGCAAAGCGACCCGCGGTACTAAGCCTGCCACATCTGCGTGTTCTTGCAAAGACAAGACTTTGGAAACCAACATTCAGATCACAGCTGTATACAGAAAGGAGAGCAAAGGTAGGAGATGTGAGACAAATATCAAGAAAACTCCGCCATGTTCTACTAGAGCAAAAAGAAGGTCTCGACCGAGCTTCCTCATCAAGTGTGAAGACGACTAGAAGATAGAGCGTGACCCTCTGGGGGAGGAGAGGGAGCAGGTGACACGCAGAGACAGTCAGGCCCTCTAGGGACAGGGGATTATGGCAACATCCATATATTGCTTTGCGACCAGCAGCCATCTTAGCCATTTCTCCACAAATATCAGATGCTGTCTGCTTGCTAATGCATGTTGTTGATTTGAATTAAAGTAACAGAAACATGTGATGCAAGTGGGAGAGGAATTAAAGTCTTAATGATTCACTAATATTGTCCTCAGGAAAGAGTCAAAATTGCAGGTGTATATCCAGAGAAAACCATAATTAGAAGAGATACAAGTGCCCAGTGTTCGCTGCCGCACCATTTATAATAGCTAAGACGTGAAAGCAACCTAAATATACATGAACAGATGAATGGATAAAGAATATGTGGTATATATATACAAGGGAATATTACTCAGCCATAAAAAGAATTAAATAATGTCATTTGCAGCAACTTGGGTAGACCTAGAGATTATCATACTAAGTGAAGTAAATCAAAGAAACAAATAACATGATATCACTTATATGTGGAATCTAAAAAAAGGATACAAATGAACTTATTTATAAAACAGACTTACAGATAGACAACAAACTTTTGGTTACCAAAGGGGAATGCTGGTGGAATAAATTAGGAGTTTGAGATGAACATACACACATACTACTATATATAAGATAGATAACCAACAAGGACCTACTATACAGCACAGGGAACCCAACTCCGTGCTGTGTGATGACCTATATGGGAAAAGAATCCAAAAAAGAGGGCATATATGTTATGGATAACTGATTCCCTTTATGGTACACCTGAAACTAACCCAACACTCAAAATTAACTACAATCCAATACAAATTTTTAAAAAGTCAATGTTGCCCTTTAGTCAACCAGGCAGACATAGCTTATTAAAATGAATACATATGTGTGTATATATATATGTATATATAAAAGAAATAAGGCTAAATGTATGTATGTAAATTATGTAAATGAAATTATAAATAACAATGTATATTATACATTAAAATATACATATTTAAATTATTTCTGATTAAGGGTAATAACATCAGCTTCTGTGTTCCAGCTTTAGTTTATTCACCTTGACAATCTGGGCACAGATGCCAAATTGAGTAAGAAATTAAGTGTGAAAATTTTAATTTTTAATATATACATTTGTGATTTCTACAATAACTTTGATCCTTCTTTGGTTGGATTTTTCTGAATTATTTTCTTCTAAACCTGCTAGTTTTTTCTTTTCTGTATTATCTAATGTATTTGAGCACTGAAGAATTAATGCTATTTAACTTCCTACAAATGGGTGGTATTTACTCACATTAGGAAATGCAAAGGAAATACTTTTTAATATATGATAATAAGGCTAGACTTTAAAAAAATATGATAATAAGACTAGGGTTTTATTTCTTGGAAACATAGAAACAGATAGTCCTATGAAAATGGCAAAAAATTTAAAACTGCAGCTCTAGGGAAGCACCGCACCTTCCTTTTTCACAGTGTCTTACTTCACAGGTCTGAAAGCAAACAGGCCATCAGAAGCATGCATGATGTGCTAGACACTTTAACTAGGTTTATTACTGTATGGGGAGCGATTTTATTAAATTTTAATAAGCTACAGGTATAGTTTGTTCTGTAAAACTACAATGAATTACTCACTCCCTGACTCACTTTAAAAATGAAATTCAAGTGTCAGGTCAGAGATGAGCTGGAAATCCCATCTAATTATCAAAATAACAAGAACGTAAAGAGATCCACACTGCCATTTAATCAAGTGAGCCCGCAGTCTTGGGTGCTAACATTATGAGCATCTATCTATAATGCGATTACTCAGGCTGCTGAGAAATTAGATACTCCCCAGCCCTTCCAGCTGGAGCTCAACGGGAGCATTGCTAGCATCTGTGCCATTCTTGCAAGGATCTGAAAAGGCATGAAAGTAGCAGCTAACGGCAGGTCAGTTCATAAGGACACGTAGGTCGGAGTCAGACGGCGTCCTGGAAATCGCACTGCGCTGGGAACAGCCAGACATGAATTCTAGCCTCAGCTGTGGGCCAACCAGCCAGGAGTCCTGAGACTTGTCTCAGGATAAGTCTCTGCACCCTTTGGCTCTCTTCGTAAAATGTAGTCTTGATTAGTTTATATCTGAAGTTCTTTTCTTCTTTAACATCCTTTGATTATGCTAGAGCAAGAATTATCATCTACTCTTGCACAGAAATGTTTAGAATCCTACCTATTTGAGCCTCCCGGGAAAAGCTTTATTTGTTCAATTCAAGAGGGTCAGGAAGGTTCTTTTTCTTTTTTTCAAAATATCTTCTCCCCTGGATGCTCTTGTCTAAGAAGATTTCCTTTTCGAGATATGCATTCAAAACACAGCCTTCCCTGGCAGGCATGGGTAACTTGTCACCATTTCTTCTGAGTAATAAAATCTTATTGGATATTTTAGTTAATTAGTATATTTGAGTGCAGAGTATAATCTAAGTCATAAAAATGTCCTATACCTGAGGAAGATATTTGGTGCAATTCTGTCTTTTACAAAAATCAAACCATCATATTTTTTTCCCCCCAACCAGGGCCTTTACATGACCCTTTAATGCATGTGTCTTATGAAACAACTAAAGAAATAAGAACTTATTCTTTTGCTCCTGTTCCACATCCCAAGATTTGTAGCTCTAGAGAAGGAGGGAAAAGACAGTAATGAAGACAAGATACAGACTTTTCTAGAATGTCCATTCCTGAGTTGGGCCTAAATCTGGAAAGCGGAGAGCGGAGGAAACCCACGCTGCAGTGTGAGATTACTGAAAGGGTTCCCCTGGGGCACACGGAGAACATCTCTGATACCTTTAAGAAGCAGCCTCTGACCTTGACCTGGATGGGTCAGAATCCTGTTATTTTTTTACCAGAGAGAGGCAGAGGTTCTCATTAGAAGAGAAGACAATTTCCAAAGGTGTGAAAGGTGACAACTTCAAAACGTATATACTTTGCCAACAAAGGTCCGTCTAGTCAAGGCTATGGTTTTTCCAGTGGTCATGTATGGATGTGAGAGTGGGACTGTGAAGAAAGCTGAGCGCCAAAGAATTGATGCTTTTGAACTGTGGTGTTGGAAAAGACTCTTGAGAGCCCCTTGGACTGCAAGGAGATCCAACCAGTCCATCCTAAAGGAAATCAGTCCTGGGTGTTCATTGGAAGGACTGATGCTGAAGCTGAAACTCCAATACTTTGGCCACCTGATGGGAAGAACTGACTCATTTGAAAAGACCCTGATGCTGGGAAAGATTGAAGGTGGGAGGAGAAGGGGACAACAGAGGATGAGATGGTGGGATGGCATCACTGACTTGATGGACATGAGTTGGTGATGGACAGGGAGGCCTGGTGTGCTGCAGTCCATGGGATTGCAAAGAGTCAGACATGACTGAGTGACTGCACTGAACTAAACTGATATATATATATATATATATATATATATATATAATATATGTATATGTGTATATATATGTATTGTTTTTCTAGAACTGAACAGCAGTGAGAACCTCACCAGGAACTGGTTAAAAATTCAGACTCTCAGCCCCCACCCCCACGCCCCCCCTGCCCCCGACCAAAGGCCAGCTAAATCTGACTCTGCAGTTTTCACAAGACCCAGTGATTTGCATGCACCTTGAAGTTCGATCAGCACTGCTCTCGAAGAGTGAAAGAGATTTCCCAGAGGAAACGAGCGTGAGAGGGAGGCCCGTGCCCACAATTCTCAAACTTAGCTGCATTAAAATCACCTGCAGGACTTGTCAGACCAGCGCACCCCGGGGTCTCTGCCTCTGGAGTTTCTGAGGCTGTTACATGGAGGATGGGTAATCCCTCCAGTTTTCTTTCTCTTTTTTGGCTGCACCCTGGAGCACTGGGACCTCCCGGACCAGGGATCGAACCCGGGCCCCCTGCACTGGAAGCATGGGGTCTTCATCACTGGGCCACCAGGGAGAGCCTCCAGTTTTCACTTCTAACAAATTCCCAGGAGCCGCTGCTGCTGCCGCTCCAGGCAGCACACTCCATGAACTCTCCATTTCGCTGCCTTCCTCCTCACCTTTCTCCCTCGTCCCCGCCCCGGGTTTCCCTCCCCTCCCTTCCTCCTCTTCCCATCTTTCTCATCATTTGGGAGAACGGCAGAGGGAACATTCAGCTTCGGTGGGAGGGCCACTCGCCTCTCCCCTTACTGACGGCTCTGAGGGTGATGGGAGTCATGCTTATTAATCTTGCCTCAGCTGCCATCAGCCCTTTGTTGGTGTTTAGTCACCACGTCCTGTCTGACTCTCTGTGACCCCGTGGACTGTAGCCCGCCAGGCTCCTCCATCCATGGGATTTCCCAGGCAAGAACACTGGAGTGGGTTGCCATTTCCTTCTCCAGGGGATCTTCCTGACCCAGGGACCGAATCTGAGCCTCCTGCATTGGCAGGTGGGTTCTTCACCACTGAGACACCAGGGACCCTGGTTCTCTAGGGCAGATAAAATGAGTCCATAAGGTGGGGAGAGAGAAATGCCCCAAAGGAAAGCCAGAGAGACAGGAGAGAGACAGAGAAAGCTAAGCAGGAGACAGGAGAGGGTTAGAAAATGGGAAACTCCTTCATTTAGTAGAATAAATTTAATCTTTCTGAGATGATTCAGGGTCTTGGGCATTCAATAGAGATTTGCTGAACTAATATTTTTGCACATTAGAATAATAAATGATGCTTAGCCATGATTATTAGAGTTCCAAATTCTCTAGAATCAATCTGGCTTTTGTACACTTGTTCTAGTACAAAAGGATAGGTTGAATTTTTGTTGTGGAAGTTTCTATCATTTGCCTCATAAAAATTCAATAGGGGGATTTATGGTTACATGAGTGTCCTGGTTCTTCTAATTCTAAGTAACTGAGGTTTTATTTTACACTGGGGGTACCTTGTCTAGGGCAGCCAGAATGATATACAAAAATAGGCTGAAAAAGTCAAGTATAACATGATTTATTATATTACTAGGAGGAGAAGTCCAGCTACTATCTGAATGAATGGATTCTTTTTTAATTGGTCAGGACATCATATTTTAGATTATCTCTCTGAATACATTTTTGACAAACTAGTATAATCTGCTTGTGAGAGACGCATGGAGGGACGCAGGCCACGGCTCATGCAGACAGAGGGGGTCCCTGGGAGGAGGAGGGGAGCACCTCCCTGGCTGGTGGACACGAGTCCATCTGTGGTCAACATGGGGATGCTCTGGCATGGAGCCAAAGTCTGCCTGGGATATTCTTTCCCCCACTGGGTGTCAGTGTTCCGGCTCAACCCACGATCACGCACCAGACCCAATGCAATCTCCTGGAGCAGAGTGCAACTTATAAGGCTGGTTCTATGTATCCCCAGCTCTTTGAGACCCCAGGGGCTGTAGCCTGCCAGGCTCCTCTGTCCATGGGATTCTCCAGGTAGGGATGCTGGAGTGGGTTGCAATCCCCCACCTCCAGGGGATCTTCCTGACCCAGGAATCGAACCCATGTCTCCTATGTCTCCTGCATCAGTAGGTGGGTTCTTTACCACTAGCGCCACCTGGGAAGCCCCAAAATGTATCCCCATCAAGCACAGCATTTGGCTGTAAAGTCAAGTCCTTTAGCAAAACCGTGAAAGGCATGGTGAGGAGCAGACTTTGTGCAGGGCTGCAGTCTGCTTGTTGGAGTCCCCTGTCACCGCCCAGATGCCAAGAGACGCCCAAGGAGATGCGCTTCCCTTAAGCCAGTGCCCAGACAGGTGTGACCCAGGGAGGCCCAGAACATCATGGTCTGCGCTCTGCTGAGCAGAAAAGTCAAGAGGTGCCAGCAAAAGGAGCGATGACCCCGGCTGGGGGGCCAGGTGCACACACAATGCAAAGCGCCAGGAGCAGAGACTGAGCAGGGTCCACAGGGCCCGAGCCCAATCATCAGGAGGCAGGACACGGCGGGGAGAAGGGTTCTGACCCTTCACCCAGCCCAGATCCACTTTGAAGGAGCCAGAGGACACCCCAAGTCAGAAGAGAAAATGGGAATTATTTTAAAGCCAGTGTGCAGAGCGAGGGCTTAGGGGAAGGCATGGCATAGCAAAGCCCATTTGCATTTTATTAGCTAAAATTAGTATTGAGCGAGTATCGATGTAAACGAGGACTTTGTAAAATATTGGGAAAAGAAAGGCGGGAAGTCTGAAACAGAGACAGAGTACCGGCCCTGGGAACCTTTTCTTTCCCAGCTTCACACGAGGGTGTTGATTGCTCTTAGGATCATTGAGTCCCGGGGGAGCCACCATGCTCTCAGGCAGCCTCCCAGTAAAGACCCTTGAGACAAAAATCGTTAGTCATTTTTCCTTAAATGATGTCCGTTGTTTTATTCTGTTTGGAATGGAGGCATTCTACAGGTAGGAAATGAACAGGCTTAACATGTTTTAAACAGACTGGAAGTCCCCCAAAGAGGCCCAGTGTCATCCTGGGGACATGAATTCCCTGTCTGCCAGGGGCGCCCGCTGAACACCTGGATGTCGGCCCTGGGTCACCCCCTGGTGGGTCACCTGCACAGAATTTTGAGATTGGGAAGCTGTTAAGGTTCAACTCTCACACTCTTGCTAAAAAAAAAAAATGCTGAGGCCTCCTGGGGCGGGGGTGGGGAGGTGGGAGGGAATGTCCAGCGTAGATGGTTTGCCGATGGTGGATGGGTCCCAGGACCCTGGTGTCTCAGCCCCACGACTTTAAATGAACGTTTCGGAATGTTACTCATTCAGGTACAAGAGTCATCATTTTGACCGCAGCTGAAGGACAGTTGTGCTGGGCTGCTGCTCTTGTTCAGCCGCTAAAACGTGTCTGAATCTTTGTGACCCCCTGGAGTGCAGGCTCTTGTGTCCATGGGGTTTTTCCAGGCAAGAATGCTGGAGTGGGCTGGCATTTCCTTCTCCAACGCTGCTGGGTATTTCCCGTCAAATCAACTTGCACTTTTCTTCAAGCTTAGATTTGTTGAAGAAGATGACTCTGGAGCACTACTCTAATGAAAAACCTGTCTAGGCTGTCAAAACATGGCAAATGAAATAAGGCGATTAATTTGTAGGGGGAGTCACTTGTGGAGGAATGGCCAGAGGCCTGAGGCCTGATTGCTGTTGCGAAGAGATGGGCAGGAGTTAAAGGTTAGTAGGGTGGTGAGCACAGCCGTGTGGCTCCGCCCAGGGTCTAATCAGACTGCCAGTGACTGGAGAGGCGTGCTCAGGTTAAGGCCCAGTGCTCCTCAGCCTGCAGTCATCCTGGGCCCAGCTAGAACCATCTCCTGGACCCCCAGGGGTGCAGAGCCTGTACTTTGGGAACAAATAATACAGCAGTGTTCTAGGTTACCCATACTTTGTGACTAAAGGAACGATCCCTAACCTTGATGGTCTTATTCCAAACATCAGCCTTAACAGGATGATTTAAAGGCTTTTTTTCATTTAAAGACTCAGCATCCTTTTACCAAGTCAAATTTAATATGCCCCCAAACATTTCTTGCCTGGGAAATCCCATGGACAGAGGCGCCTGGCAGGCTATAGTTCACAGGGTCGCTAAGAGTTGGACACGACTTAATTGAGCATGCACGCACGCACACAATCAAGCACTTCTACCAATTCCTAATACATGCCAGGGTACTGAATGCATTTGTTAAAGGAATGAATTGATGATTTATAGTTTTAATTACACTTAACTTCCATGTATTTTCTTTCTTTGATTTGTTCCTAAGGAGAGTCTTTGCTTAAAATAAATTGGGCTGTATTACAGAAATTCTGTACTTCCTTTCTGGCAGTGCCTGGAAAAACTATAACTAACAGTTTCATGATTTAAGATGGATGTTACATAGTATAAGGACACAATTAACTGGACAGTTGAAATCCCACAAATCTGTTTCAGAAGGAACAATTTCAGTAGCTAGCTAAGAAAAGAATGGAAAGTTGAAAGATTATCAGATATGCATTTGTTTAACTTCATGGGCACGTTGTTATAAGCAGTGGCAGAAGATGAAAACACTCCACAGAAAAATGCATTATAATCATTGGAATTGTTTGTTGTAGTATGTCAGTTACTTTTACACCCAAGAGCCATGGATTTTTAAAGTGTTTCACACACGATGTACAAGAAGGAGGGCAGCATGCTACCATGGACGGTATACGGATGAGATGCCTCTGGACTGCAAGCCCCACTTGGCCACTTACTGAGGTACAAACCCAGGAAGGTATTTAACCTTCTTGAATTCCAATTTCCTCAACTGTAAAATGGGAGTGGAGGCAGTGATACCAACCTCCTAAGTGTGTGAGATGACTAATATTTATTGTATAGGGCCTGGTAGATAATTGTTAGGTGTGACCTGTTACGATTATGATAGTCAAGAGGTTGGTAGGGTTAGAAGGTAAAGCTACTTCTTAAGAGTTGACCTCTATAATTTTGGGATAAACAGGATTTTGAGCCATGTAAAATTTCACTATGCACTGTGGTTGGTAAGTGCCTGCAGGATTTTCTTAGCTCTGAAAACAATCACCAATAATTTACAAGGGGCTAACATGTGGCCTCTACTTCACAGACAATGATGCAGCCTTACTCTTTGTTGAGGGTAACATTTTCTTTGGTGAAGAATTTTTGCTCATTTAATCATACTTTTATCAAAACCATACCCATAGACGTTGAGGAAAGAAAATCAAACTATCTTTCTGGAAGAATTAAGCCGTGATTACACTAGGTTTTTTTTTTTTTTTTTTTTTGCTATCACATTTCATCCAGCTGAAAGTCATATTTTGTTGTGACCATGAAAATCAATTCAGATCCTCGGTCGCTAAGCAGTTTCTTTTTAAAATTTCACAGCATGACTTTATTATTTATCCTGAATGATTTTACTGTGTTTATGGTCTTTTTTCCTACTAAAGTTCATTGAACCCTCATTTATTTTGGACCATCTGGATCCAAAATAGCAAAGCAAATCAAATAGTCTACCTTTGAAAAATAAGCATCAGTACCAAATACTTATTTGTGTTGACTCAATTTCAGATGGGTCAATGTATGACATCACCATCTGGATTCCCTGGGTCAGATTCTGTCTACAGCTGTATAACCAGAGGGAGGCATTCACATGTACAAGAATTTTTCATAGGAAGAATGGGATGAATTGGGAGATTGGGCTTGACATAAACAGACTACTATGTATAGAAGAGGGAACTAGTGAGGACCGACTGCATAGCACGGGGAACCCACTCAGTGCTCTGTGGGGACCTACGTGGGAAGGAAATCCGAAAACGAGAGGACACAGGTATGTGCAGAGCTGATTAGCACACACTAACACACCACTATAAAGCAACTAGACGCCAACAAAAATGAAAACAGAGAATGGGGCAGGCTGCCTCGAATTGAACACACACACACACACACATTGGAACTCAACTCTCTGTATATGTGAGCTGCCCGTGGAAGTTTTAGCATGAATATGTGCATGGGTTGTTAACTTGCAAGCCTTCCTTTATTGAACAGATAACTGACCACCTATAATGTGTCCGGAACACTTCCCCGTGTTTGGTATACATCAGTGAACAAAACAGACACTCCTTCAGAGAGCTTATATGTGACGATTTGGAAGTCTCTTCAACGATGGTCAAGTAGAAGAGGACATGAATTAATGTATCTCCTCACCACAGGGCTAAAGCTATAACTGGAGGATGAGAAGAAATGAGCAGAGGCCACACACACCTCTCAGGTCACCATTCTGAGACCCCTATCTGTCAGCGGTGGGGGGCTCCCTGCTCCGCAGCAAAATGAGAAGAAAGGGGGAATACAGGAGCACAATTTCTGACTTCTAACTTCAAAGTCTAAAAATGTCTGGAAACTGAAGCTTATCTGGTGGTAAAAGCTGACCTGATTTCATATGCGTGGTCAATTAGTCTTTATCAGTTCAATTTAGCGTGAATATTCATGTTTTGCTACAGAAATATTAACGGGATGGGACATTCCTTCAGATGCCACAGCATTACTTTCATGGTGCTTACGGGCCAGAGAAAGTTTTTGGCTCCCCTGGTGGCTCTGATGGTAGAGTCTGCCCACAGTGCGGGAGACCCGAGTTCCATCTCTGGGTTGGGAAGATTCCCCTGGAGAAGGAAAGGGCAACCCACTCCAGTTTTCTTGCCTGGAAAATCCCATGGATGGAGGAGCCTGGCGAGTGGGGTCGCAAAGAATTGGACATGACTGTGTGGTTAACATACACACACACACACACACACACAGCCCTTTCTAGAATGCCCCCCACCAAAAAACACCCCCAAACCCAAAACACTAAATTCTGAGACCTGTCCAGCAAGAACTTTGGACCTGTCTGTGTGTATCCTTGTGAAATTCCCAACCACATCTTGGAAAGGTCTATCATTTTTCCCCTAAAATTGCTTTCTTGCTTTGGGAGTTTTTAAAATATTCTTTCTTTTATGTGGTGAGATCAGATAGTAAAAGCTGGCTTGCTCTGTTTTCAAATATCTTTCTTTGGCAAAACAGAAAGGCTGGCAGTCCCCTCTTTCTTCTTAGACACGATGCTCATCTGTGAAATGTAAAATTCAGGGTGAAACTGACCTAAATAACAAGTCTGCTTCCTCATCACTCATCTCCCACCCTCCATCCATCTGCCCCGTTATTTAATTATTATAGTTCTTTAAATTGACCACTTTAAAAAGCTGAAGTAAACTTCTTTATAAAAAAAGTTAGATCACTTCTGTAAGTGGAAAACCTGTCTTGTTTGCCATAAACAGTTCAGTTCAGTTCAGTCGCTCAGTCGTGTCCAACTCTTTGTGACCCCATGAATTGCAGCACGCCAGACCTCCCTGTCCATCACCAACTCCCAGAGTTTACTCAAACTCATGTCCATCGAGTCGGTGATGCCATCCAACCATCTCATCCTCTGTCGTCCCCTTCTCCTCCTGCCCTCAATCTTTCCCAGCATCAGGCTCTTTTCAAATGAGTCAGCCCTTTGCATCAGGTAACCACAGTACTAGATTTTCAGCTTCAACATCAGTCCTTCCAGTGAACACCCAGGACTGATCTCCTTCAGGATGGACTGGTTGGATCTCCTTACAGTCCAAGGCACTCTCAAACAGGAGATCACTGAAAAATGAACGTGGTAGAAACAAAATGCTCTCGAGCCGCCTAAAACCACTGGGGGATCTCACAAATACATCCATCCTTGAAATGAGTCAGACATAAAGCATTTCAGGTTTTTTTATTTTCTGACTCTTAACCTTCATCTCTCCTGAAACAAAAATTTAATTTCCTTTTGTTCTGACTTGCAAGCGTGTCACCAAACATCTTCCAAGTATTTCGTATGTCTCACGTTGATCATCAATCACATCTTGGATTTTTTCCCCCAACTCCGATCTCAGCTGTTCCAGTCTAGTCCTGGATGTCCTTCCTCTTACACGGGTATGGCCCGAGGCTTCTCAGACTTCCACAGGTGCTCGACTCCTCTGAGCATCTTGTTAAAAGCAGACTTTGACTCAGCTGGCCTGCAGTGGAGGCTGAGACTTGCATTTCTCCCAGGGGTGTGGGTGCTGCTGGTCTCTGGACCACACTTGGAGGACCACTGGCACCTCTGGTGATGGGACTGAGAGGATGCATGAGGGACGGGATGGACCAGGTCATCTCTGGTGATGGGACTGAGAGGATGCATGAGGGACGGGATGGACCAGGTCACCTCTGGTGATGGGACTGAGAGGACGCCTGGAGGGACGGGATGGACCAGGTAATCTCTGGTGATGGGACTGAGAGGACGCCTGAGGGACGGGATGGACCAGGTCATCTCTGGTGATGGGACTGAGAGGATGCCTGAGGGACGGGATGGACCAGGTCATCTCTGGTGATGGGACTGAGAGGATGCCTGAGGGACGGGATGGACCAGGTCATCTCTGGTGATGGGACTGAGAGGACGCCTGAGGGACGGGATGGACCAGGTCATCTCTGGTGATGGGACTGAGAGGACGCCTGAGGGACGGGATGGACCAGGTCATCTCTGGTGATGGGACTGAGAGGACGCCTGAGGGACGGGATGGACCAGGTCATCTCTGGTGATGGGACTGAGAGGATGCCTGAGGGACGGGATGGACCAGGTCATCTCTGGTGATGGGACTGAGAGGATGCCTGGAGGGACGGGATGGACCAGGTCATCTCTGGTGATGGGACTGAGAGGACGCCTGAGGGACGGGATGGACCAGGTCATCTCTGGTGATGGGACTGAGAGGATGCCTGAGGGACGGGATGGACCAGGTCATCTCTGGTGATGGGACTGAGAGGATGCCTGGAGGGACGGGATGGACCAGGTCATCTTTGGGGCTTTCCGCCATTCTCCTTGGCCCCGTAATTTCAAAGAGTGCTCTCCTAAGAGTAATTGGGGGAGCACAGACTTAAGTTATTTTTATTTCCATTCAGTGATTGCGTCCGTGGCAAATGACTTTTCCGAAGCTTTGCTCCTCTGCGTCTGATGTTACTTACACAGGCCGAATAGTATATACTACAATGAAACACTGCTTATATGGACTGACATTATAAAATGTTTACAGCAAAATCAAAGAGACGAGTGGTTAAGGTTAACTAGGGAAGCACATTAATCTTAACTATTTTTAAGTTCCTATAGATGCATTTGTGTTCTCTTTCATTGTGGGTCACATACATGTATAATATTATTTTACTTTTTTCCAAAAATTTCTCAAGAAACCAGGAAAGAAGATATGTGTAAATAATTTGTAAGGCCTTTGTAAGGACGTAAGGACCGTTTTGATCAACTCTGCCTCTTTCTCTCCATTTCCTTTTCCTCCCTTTCTTTTTTTTCCTAACCTGCCCATTTCTTTTTCTATTTTCATGATCAAAAACATTTATGTCTTAGATGTAACATACCAAGACGTTGAAATTGACAGGGTCCCTGCCTCGAGAAAGTGGAGCAAAGATTCATTGTATTTATTGTTGTTTTTATTTTTTTGAGCATAAGGGATCTTAGTTCCCTGATGAGGGCCTGAGCCCAAGTCCCCAGGACAAGCGCAGGGTCCCAACCACTGGACCGCCGGGGAAGCCCCTCATTGTATTTAAGTCACTGCAGAAACACCACATTGCTGCTTCCCCAGGTGCTGGTTTTGCTTCACTAAACTAAGAAACCCTGAGTGTAACAGAAAATTGCACTGCCAGCAAAGTTTTCGCTCAAATACCTTACATTGTTTGATTTTTCCATTTGTTTTTCTCTGAATCTTTATACTCTGTGATCAGGTTTATACTTTTAGAATATCTAAACACATGTGAACATATTAGAATTTGGGCACCCATCTATTTATCTTTACCTGTCCATCTGGTTATTGAATAAGGAGAAAGTGAGTGCAGCTAAGCTTACATTCAAGCAAATAAGCTCAGGCTCTGAATTCACACAGCAGCCTTTCCACTTAGTGGAGTGTGCACTTTCTGAACCTGTTTACTGATCTGTAAAAGGGGCCACCTGTCTCGTTGCGGAAGAATGAAATGATGCAATTCATCCATAGCACGTAACACAGAATCTGGCTCACTGAGCCCCATAAAACTATTCTTCCTCTAGGAGCCCATGGGAAGGGATGTGCTTGTTCCGCCAATAAGCCCTGGCGGTGTCTTCCAAGGAAAATTTGTGTTCTTGTTGGCAGAATCAAGATTTGGGGAACAGCTGAGTTTTTGAAGGATCTTTTAAAAAGTTATTTTCTCAGTTTATTTCTCAGTGCAACTTTAAGTTATGTAATATCTTGTGGTCTGTTTTTTCTTTCTATAAAGTGAAGGTATTGGACTAGATGGTCTGTAATAAGAAATACATCTTGCATTGCCACACTCCCTAGTCACACGAAACAGTATTCAATCTTTCTGTGAGAGATGCATAGGTTCGCTTCTATTCTGTTGTTGTGCATGAACAAAATGCTGGCTGTGACCCACATCACTCATTTCAGTCTCACTACTTGTCACAGCTTGTGGGTAGAGCACCCGGGACCAGAGAACTGCCATGCGTGGCCTCGGTCAGCGGGCACCATCTCCAAGTCCAGTGGGTCATGAGCAGAATTCTTCAAAGGGCCAAACTAGCCTCGATGTCTAACATTCTCTGCCTAGAACTTTCAGGTCAGCTTTATTTTCACTTCCAAGCACTCTGTTTTTCCACTCTCATATAATGCACTGCTTATGGATTGGCAAACCCAGACTCAGGGGGTCTGAGTGATAAGCTCAGAGCATCAGAGGATGTGAAATCTTCCAGGTCTCCTCTGCTTCTCCCAGCAAACCACTGTGTCATAGCCGGCAGTTTCCTCTTCCAAATATTTTAAAACAGGCAGTTTGCATCTTGGGTTTTATTTGGAAGAGAAATATAGAAGGTGACACATAGCAGTCATTTTCAATTCACACAGGATAAATAAAACGTTAAAAGAAACATTAAAATGCTATAATAACATTAAAATGTTATAATAAACATTAATGTTTATTATAATGTTTTACTTATAGTATAATAAACACATTAAAATGTTACAACAAACATTTTAATGTGTTTATTATAACATTCTATCTATAGTATTGAATAAATAAAATAATATTAAATGAATAAAATTAATTTAAACATTATGTTTTAAAAAATGCTCTGGCAGTTTGCCCCATGCATTAATAATCGTTTCTGATTTTATGAAACTTTTACAGGTGAACAATATCAGCTGGTCTCACCCTCTTAATCTATTAATGAGGAAGCTGAAATAGATCACCCCAAGAGTACTGCTGGCTCTTCTGAAGAGAGTTCTCTTGTGAAAGGCAGTCTACAGTCAGGCGGCCTTGCTGTTATTTTACCTGCTACAGAACTCCACGGTCTGATGGTTTCTCTTATGAGAGGGAAGAAGTCAGGGAAAAGGAAGCTACCAGTGGTCCTGGGAGCCCTGCTTCATGGACATCATCATGTCACACAGCTCTTGGCCACTTTCCTATTTCTTCCTCGTCTCCCACTGGAGTAGGATGAAAGGGCGTGTCTTTATGCTTCTGAGGGCAGCCTAACTCTGTGAGCGACTCTTGAGGCCTTCTTTTCTGGCAGCTTCTGTGGACGTTAGGAGCCGCCCAGGGAAAGACGCAGGGCTGTGGCTCTCTCCCTGTGCTCCAAAGACGCTTTGAGATTTGATTCCTGGGGTCCCGCCGCAACTCCACACCCTCTGCATTTTGAAAATGCTCTCCTGGGGGATCGGATGTCCAGGAGAGGCTGGGACACATCACGGAACTTCGTCCTCACCCCTAAAATGCCACTTTGCCAAGAGGACTCAGAGTCTGGGAAACCTCCCTCTGTTCTTCTGCTTCCCGCATTAACCTCCTAGCCCTTGTAGACAGCCCTTTGGAGGAAGCCACTGCTGCCCTTGGAGACTTGATGCCAAACTCAACCGTCTTCACCGAATATGACTTCCCTGAGTTGTACTGTTTTTGCTGGTCAATACTTTGGCCACCTGATGCGAAGAACTGACTCACTGGAAAAGACCTTGACGCTGACTGAAGGCGGGAGGAGAAGGGGATGACAGAGGATGAAATGGCTGGATGGCATCACTGACTCAATGGACATGAATTGAGTGAGCTCTGGGAGTAGGTGGTGATGGACAGGGAGGCCTGGCGTGCTGCAGTCCATGGGGTCGCAAAGAGTCAGACACGACTGAGCAACTGAACTGAACTGAACTGAAACCATTCTCCCCCAACGTTGCTGGTTAGCCTATAATAATCAACACATGGTAGAATCAGTCAATGACTGAACTTTTAGGTAATTCACCTGAAAGCTTTCATCATTAGCGCTAAGATAATTGTCAACTATTCATTCATTCATTGGTTCATGCATCCTTCAGGACAGAGTGAATGCATTTACCAGACATGCAGTGAGCAATTAAGAGCAGTGCAGGGATTAACAGCCTAAGACCGAGGAGCTCTGTTATTTCTCAGCTTTTTGACTTTGAACAAAGTCTCTAATTTTATGAAACTCACTTTCCTTTTCTGCAAACAGGAATAATGATGGAATCTTCCTCATCGGCGGTGGTAGGAGAAAATCAATCTAAAAAGACTTAGACAGTGCCTGGGACATGACAACAGGCTTAGTCATCACTATTATCATAGGATGTAAGCTGCACTGGTCCTGAGGATATAAAGGTGAGCAACATGAGCGATGAGGAGTACAGAGTGAGAGTCCAATGCCAGGTGCCACGTGGGGGAAGCATGCAGGGCGCTGTTGGGTGGGGCCGGGGGCTATTGTGGGAGGTCGGGGAGGGAGAGAAGTGTGCAGAGAGAGAGAGCAAGGGATAGATGTTGCAGCAAAGTTTTGAAGAAAGACTAGTAATCCACCACACTTTATAAGATTATTGTCTCATAATTAATTATAAGAATTACATGAATACTTTCAAACAAAATATCTTTAAGATGTTTAACTCTGCAATAATCTCTTGCTTCTTTTTGAGGGTGAGTGGGTGAGTTACCAACGCCATGGCTTCTAAAGGGAGGAGAGAAAGAAAATAGCTCACGCCTGTAGCTGAGGGAGCTGTCAGTCAGGCTGGAGGGCGTGCTGCATGGTCCCCAGCCTCCAGGCTCTGATGCCTGATGGTCTAAGGTGGAGCTGATGTGTCAGAATAGAAGTAAAGAGCACCATGAATGTATGCGCCTGGATCGTCCTGAAACCACCACCCCCTCAACACCGGTCTGTGGAAAAACTGTCTTCCAGGAAACCAGTCTCTGGTGCCAAGCAAGGCTGGGGTGCTCTAGAGCAGTGGTTCTCCAGAGGGAATAATTCCCACCCACCCCGTGCAAGGGACATCTGTCAGTGTCTGGAGAGATTTTTTTGTTGTCGTGACTGGGGAGGGGGGTCCTACAGACATCCAATAGGTTGAGGCGAGGGATGCTGTCAAACATTCAACACACAGGACAGGCACCCCCCACCTCCCCCGCCATAACAAAGAATGATCTGGAGCAAAATGGCAATGGCGTCAATCTAAATCGGTGGTTCTCAGACTATAGCGTGCATCAAGACTGCTGGGAGAGCTTGTTACAACCCACATTTCTGGGCCCTATTCCCAGAATTTCTGATTCTGTAGGTCTGGGGAAGGACCCAAGAATTTGCATCTCTGACAGTTTTCCAAGTGATGCTGACAATGCTGCTTTGGAGACTCTGGCCTGTATAATCTCTATATTCATTTTCAAGCTTGAAATCTCTGAGTTACACGAGTTTTTTTCACTTACATAAAATTTTGAATGGAAAGTTACTGAGTTTATATTTATGTCACTTGCCAAAAAGGCCCAGGCAGTTAGAGAAATGTGTAGAATTAAGCCACTTATAAAACTTTAAAAGTAAGTTGTCGGTGTGCTGTCCCAAATTTCACCTGCTGCCTCTGGATGTCCTTTTCCTCAAAGGCTTTCTCAGCTAAAAGTAACATTACATTTAAGTTCTAGGTATAAGGAATTTCTCAAAAATTCAAGTTTGTTACAATAAGTCAGCCATTTGTCATTTACCAAATAATCTATGCTCTCAATTAAGTGGTAACTAATCATTAATAATGCATTCACTAGCCAATAGTTATGCTATGATATTTGTACAGTGCATGATATATATTTAAATTTTGTATTGGGGTATAGCCGATTAACAATGTTGTGGTAGTTTCAGGTAGACAGCAAAGGGACTCAGCCATACATATACATGGATCCATTCTCCCCTAAACTCCCCTCCCATCCAGGCTGCCACATGATGCTGAGCAGAGTTTGCATGGATGTATTTTTATTAAGCTTGATTTTCCTTCCAAATAGGCAGAAGTTTAGTTCTGTTCTTCTCATTTTAAGATGGGTTTGGGGATTTAAGGTGGGTTAAAGGGATCCATCGGAGAAGGCAAGGGTACCCCACTCCAGTTCGCTTGCCTGGAAAATCCCATGGGCAGAGGAGCCTGGTGGGCTGCAGTCCATGGGGTCGCAAAGAGTCAGACATGACTGAGCGAAAAAAAAAAAGGGATCCATAATGATGTTGAAACATGGAAGACAGGCAGAGCGTACAAGGATCAGAATCACATAGCACAAAACGTAGAAAAGGTTCATAATGCCTTGCAAGTACACTTATTTACTGTCTAATTCATTCTTTTTTTTCAAGAAAATATATGATATATATATATATATATATATATATATATATACACACACACACATATACAAAATCTGAGATTATGGTGTCTGACTAATCTCCATTTTTAGAATTTATAGTAAAAAGGCATAAAGTATACAGTAAAGAAATGGGATGAGAGAATAAGAAATACTTTGAGCATTGTTAAAGTGGGTAAGATTTGCTAAGATAGGTTGTATAATGTATAAAACCAAGCAGATTTCATTCTATTCTTGAAATCTGAGAACGTCTTGCCCAGAGGCAGGGGCATGAAAGACTAGGCCGGCATCTTTAGTAAAGGCCAATTTTTGCTTCTTGAACAGGCAGAATAATATTATACTTTGCACAAAAGGGTGGTCTGTTATTCATTTAAAAAGAATCCAGGGTTGTGAAAAAGGAGATGTTATATCACAACTCTCTACTTAAGCTACAATATGTGAGAAAACAAGTTTAAAAAAAATCAGTAACAGCACAGTATTGAAATTGTCTTTTTGCTTGTCTCTCACTGCCTCCAGATTCTGAACCTCTCATGAGCAGGAGCCTCAACTCAAAAGGCCTGTGATTCCAGCAAGCAGCTCACACCTGGCGTGGCAGGAGCCCAGAACGGCTCATGACAGGAAGATGGACTGTCTGTCCCGTATATTTATATACGGACTCTCCGCTTTCACAGGACATCTCTTGATTGGTACCTTGACTCTGTAAGTGGGGAACTGAAAATATTTATACTAGGAAGAGTGAACATGTGGATTTGTCTAAGACAAAAATAAAAACTTCTAATGTTGAAAAACATCTGCAAAGATCATAAGAGAGAGAAGAATCAATGAAAAATGATAGATTCTGCAGACCCAGTTTTGGCTGTTCTCAGGCACTCTCTGCCTAAACATTGTGACAAGAGCTCTTATGCTACTTTTTTTTTCACCTCCCAATGCTTTATTATTAAAAATTTCAAACATATAGCAACGTCAAAAGAATTTCCTGAAGAACACTCATATACCCACCCAAGTTCTACAGTAGTGTTTTCCTACATTTGCTGTCTCTCACAGCTATTTAGCCACTCATGATGATTTTCAGGCTCTTGATTTATATTGGCAAATATTCTTCTAAACATATGCTCTATGTACAGTTCTATCCCCAGGATATCAGAGCACTCACTACAGCTCATCTCTAAATCTCTCAGAGGAATATATTTCCAAGTGTGGGAATTCCTTTTCCTTTCTTATGCTATTTTTTAAAAAAATATTTATTTATTTGCTTTATTTATTTTTAGCCCTGCGGAGCTTCCTCTGGTTGCGGCGAGCGGGGGTTACTCGCCAGCTGCAGTGCACGGGCTCCTGGTTGCGGCTGCGTCTCTGGTTGCAGAGCCCGGCTCGAGGGTGAGTGGGCTTCCGTCGTCACGCCACGTGGGCTGAGACGTGATCCCCCACGTCATGTGGGATCTTCCCCAACCAGGGATCGAACCTGTGTCCCCTGCATCGCAAGGCAGATTCTTAACCACTGGACCACCAGGGAAGCCCCTCTTACACTCCTTTTAGACCAGTCAGAACTTCGTATTTCCCCCTCACATTGCCTCCTAAAATGGCCATTATATACACTGAAAACGTTGCTCTTTCTACCTCGTCACTCTCCTCTACCCATCTTCTGGGCTTTAAGGACTTGGGGCTCTTAATCTGTGGTCCATGGACCACACTCCACAAATGGTCCAGGGATGAAGCTATGTTTCAGCATAATTAGTTTCCTTTGTAATCTTCTATGTTTTACATCATATTGAAAGAATTACTCTGAGAATAAATCTGTAGGTTTCATTAAGATGGCAAAAGGGGTCACAGTACAAAAATGGCTACAAACATCAAGCTGCCTTGGCTGAAGGATGTGACCTTTTATTACCTTTATTCCTCATAAGCCACAGAGTCAATTTCTGATACCACACATGTTTCACTTTCTTCCCAGATTGATTATCTAACTCTGATCATTTCCTAGGTCTCAAATGGAACTAAATGCTCCCAGGAAAGGGTACTTCTGCCATCACTTAAACAATCGCTAAATTATCATCCACAATTTATCTGGAGTAAAATTAATTCTGTGTTACATTGATCATTGAGATAGAAGATCTTCAGCATTAAAAAACTGTTAGTTTTAGGGTTATGCCTTCTTATGGGCTGAAGGTTTGTGTCCCCCTTGTCCCAGATTTATATGTTGAAGCTCTAACCCTGGGACCCTCATGATAGGATTAGCACTCTCATAGGAGAGGACAGGGAAATGTCACTCTTTCCTAGGGCAGGCATGAAGCAAAGGCCATAAAGAGAAGACTGATGTCGGCAAACCAGAAAGAGGGCCCCTCACCAGACACTGAATCTTACAGCTCCCTGCTACTGGACTTCCTAGCCTCCAGAACCATGAGAAATGAATTTTTGTGGTTTAAGCCACCCAAATCCATGGTGTTTTGTTATATAGCATCCAGGGCTGATTAAGCCAAGCCTCCTCTCATTTACAGGTCTTTATCAGGAACCCAGGGCTCACCACTCACCAGTAGCACATGCTTTTATAAAATAGCAACTCTCTAAAGGAAGCATTACTTTGTAAAAATTCTTATCGAAGTAAGTTGATTTACAGTGCTGTGTTAATGTCTTCTGTACAGCAAAGTCTCTCTCGCACTCACACACACACACATTCTTTTCCATCATGGTTTGTCACAGGATGTTGAATATGGTTCCCTGTCCTATACGGTAGGACCGTGTTGTTTATCCATTCTATATATACTAGTTTGCCTCTGATAATCCCCAAATCCCAATCCTTCCCTCCCATTCTCATCCACTCCCCTGCCCTGTTCTCTATGTCTGTGAATCTGTTTTTGCTTCACAGATAATGTTGGTTTGTACCGTATTTTAGATTCCACATATAAGTGATATTATATGACTTATGTCCTCCTCTTTCTGACTTACTTTGCTTAGTATGATAATCTCTAGGTCCATCCATGTTGTTGCAAATATCATTATTTCATTTAAGGAAAGTATTCCTTTCTAAATACTGTTTTCAGTGTGGTTCAAGAAGATGCCCATGGATGCAAAAAAAGAAATCCCACATTCCCCATTTCTTCACCATTCAGTCCTGTTGCCATCACCAGCTACGAGGCAAGGGAGGAATTCTGGGTGCAGTCGACTTAATGCATATGGTTTAACACTTCGCTAAGCATCTCAAAATTCTGCATCTGGACAAATGGCTAGATCATTTACAGATGGAGCTGAGCTGGTCCACCCTTAGGCTGAGCTCACTCTGTCAAGCTCACTGCCCTTCAGTGGTGAACAACTCGGGGTAACGAGGAGAAACAGAAATTTTGTATGGAAGCACAACTGCCTCTTCACAACATCTCTCTCTTCCCATCAAAACACCTCTCTCAATATTTTTCTTTACCTTTCCCCCTCTGCTAAACAGTCCTGTCTGTATCGAGAAGTGCATGTTCTCACCGCCGACCAGGGTGGGATGGGGTGCTCAGCCAGGAGGAACACAGGACTGGGGCTTCAGTGGCCTGTCTTGCTTTCCACGTCAGTGAAAATGAAGAAGCTGAAGATCAAGACTGACAGAATTTCAAGCTGGGTTAATTCCAATGAATAATATTCAACATTCATGAGATGGAGGTTCTCCGGCCACCCCTTAAAGGCCCTTCAGCTCGTGGTGGAAATCCAGGCTCTTCCAAGAGCTTCTGAAGATCCAGGGTCACCTGCAGATATGAGGGGGCGGGGCGGGAGCCACACAGCCCCTGAGACAGGTTCCCTACCTACCCTCTCCTCTGTCACTGAATCCGTCTGGCTGGCTTCCCCCCACCTGGTGCCCTTGATTTTGCCTCTTTTCGTTTGTTCGGATCCAAGCCCCTGACAGTCGCCATAAAAATCAGACTCCCAGGGCTACAAGGACTTAGCCCCCCACTGCAGCACCCGCATTGGGCCTGAATGATTGAGACAGGAGAGAACCGGGCACTCGCATGCGGGTTTGTCTCAGTATTTTCGTGTGTTTTTGTTTGTTTGTTTTATTTTTTACTTGAAGGATAATCGCTTCCCAGAATTTTGTAGTTTTCTACTGCTGCTCACATCCGCTCTGGGAGCAGTGCAGGCCCAGACTGCTTTTCCCAGCTCTGTGAAGGAAGACCTCAGCTGCAGGGAAGCATCACTGCACTGGCCTCCTGGTCTGTAGGTGGGATGAGAGTCACCCTGGTGGTTCTGACACCAAGTGGAACAAACGCCCTTCTGGCTCTTCCTGACCTGCTTGGGAGAGATCAGAATATGGACTTGAAGGTGAGAGATGTGTGGCTTTCTTCTGCAACCCTGAAGAACGGCCAAGAATCTGTTTGTTTTTTTTTTTTCCTCCCAATGGCTTTCAGATGGAACACAAAAAGTATGAAGGAGAACACTGCAGTGGACTCTTTGTAAAGTTAAACTTGACGATGTCTCATGGGAAGCAATGCAAATTCAGGCTCCTGGGGCAACTTGATCCAGTTCGCTTTCTGTTGTCACCAGATACATTCCCGTCCCACTTTGGCGTGAGCTTAAGATGGAGATGTCAGTAGCCAAAGACCAAGGGGATAACTAATGAAAACTGCCCAGCCTAGGATGGACTGTGGCCTGCTCCTGGACTTGCTCTATCTAGTCTTGGAGCTCTCCCGAAAGCTGCCCTGAATAGGGCTCTAAGCTGGGCCTTGAAGACATACGTTGTGGTATCAGGAGGACCTGATGCGCAGTTTTTAGCCTGTCCCAAATCGAGAAGGCAGGTTGTCACCTGGGTGGCCGGAGCTGAGCAAGTTGTGGCCCCACGTGGTGAAAGAACGTCTGAGTGAAGCCTGGAGGCGCAGGAAGCTGGGGCTGCTCGCCCACGGCAGACTCGGTTCCTGGTCCCGACAGGAAACCAGGCTCGCTCGGAGGTCTGCGCCAGGCTTTCTGCATCAACATCGTGAGTCTTCTCTGCTGCCTGCATCTGAATATTTGCATTCCTGACTACCTGAAAAGCAGACCACCCCTCTTTCACTCTCTGGGAATCAAGTCCTGGAGCTAAAGTCTGTGGGATCCCACCTACTTCTCAGAGACCGTGGTCGTGGTATTTTTAACTCCTTGTGATTACTCAGTTGAGGGACTCTTCCATGAATAAACGTAATGCCTTTTTTACTCCACACATATGAAAAGTCTTCCGAAAGCTGCCGAAGGATGTTTTGTACTGTGCTCCTAGCAGTGAATAGTCCTGCTTTTTTCTGACGATATATGCGAGCCCGAGGTTGACTGCCAAACTGAAAATTCCCAGGCTGAGGCAAGTATACTAAAGCAGCGTTGTTCAACTAGGAGTCCCAACCCACCCATGGGTTGTGAAATCAATTTAGTGGGGAGTGAGAAGCACCTTTTTTAAAAAATGAACGAGTGTAGTGGAAAGCGGCGGAGTTCCCCGCGTTTGCTAAGAGTCAGCAGTGTTTGGTGAAGCTCCGTCTGAGTTCACAGACAAACCGCTTGCAGGCTCCGTCTTGTTATGGAAAACGTCTTTCTTACTGTGGGCTGCGGTCATCATTCTGAAGGCCACTGCACCAAAGCCATGCCAGAAACGCTGAAAGGAGCGACTTGCTTAAGGAAATAAAGCCCTTCTGATTTCTGACTGTTGTCCAGAGTGCTGGCTAAGAAAAGGGAGGGGCCCGGAGACTCACGAAAACTGGACCCAAGCCCAGGACGGGGTTTCAAGCCAGCAGCTTCCTGGCCAAATGGGAGGGTTGGCAAGTGGACAAACAAGGGTTTATTACTGCTGCTTATTAGCTGCATGAAGACCAAGGAACTTTTTTAAAGAAATCGAGCACGTAGGATAGTGAGCACCAACTAGATCCCCAGGTACGCCACTTCACTTTGAGAGTGATGGCTCATAAACTGCGTGGCTGACAATTTGCACAAAGTTCCAAATGCTTAGTAAATGCTCACTAAGGTGTAAGTGTGCCTGATATGCATATTCTTTAGGCTGAAATGTCAAAGATGCCCACCACCTGGCCATTTTCACCCACAGAAAGGGCAATTTTATATGGATCTGCCTTCAGAGAACTTGCTTTCCAATTTTTCTTCAATTTGTAAAATAGGCAGTGTCTGTCTATCAATCATTTTTTTTGGGGGGGGCTAGGGTAAGGTAATAAGCATTAGAATACAAGTTTCCCTTTCAGAAATGAAGCAAAATGTAAATATTATTTAAGCTGCACTTAAAGAGACAAAAATTCAGAGTTTGGGGCTTTTCCCTGTCATGATGAAAACTCTAAAATTTAAAATCACAACCCACAACTTCACCCAGGGATTCCCCTCCCCCACCCCCCAGCAAAAACTTTACTGTCTTTCATAAGCAACTTTCTTATTTTCCAAGGCAATGCTTATCTTCTACCCCCTGGTTTTTCACTATGGCAGACATTTATTCTTTTGGAGATTATTTCCTAGTAGAAAAGAAATAAACCAAGCTGTGTTTCCTTTTTATTTCCTCAGCCGCCCAGAAACGTGTCTGCAAGGCAATCAAGTTTTCCATAATGTCTGAGCTGAAAAAGAAATGAGCCAAGAAAAATCCCAAAACATTGGCAGAAAGAAAAATATTTGGTGCTTAGTTGTGTTTCTTTTTCGATAGGAGGGAGGGGAAAGAAATCTTCTAGACAGTTTGCTGAGTTACTCATGAAATGTAATGCGTTTGTCATGTACAGATTTGTGAGTTGGACCATAAAGAAAGCTGAGTGACCAAGAATTGATGCTTTTGGACTGTGGTTGGAGAAGACTCTTGAGAGTCACTTGGACTGCAAGGAGATCCCACCAGTCCATCCTGAAGGAAATCAACCCTGAATATTCATTGGAAGGACTGTTGCTGAACCTCCAATACTTTGGCCACCTGATACAAAGAGCTGACTCACTGGAAATGACCCTGATGCTGGGAAAGACTGAAGGCAGAAGGATAAGAGAGCAAAAGAGGATGAGATGGTTGGATGGCATCACCAACTCAATGGGCATGAGTTTGAGCAAACTCCAGGAGAGAGTGGAGGACAGAGGGCCTGACGTGCTACAGTCCACGGGGTTGCAAAGAGTTGGACATGATTTAGCAACTGAACAACAACAACGGAAACAACAGCAACACACGTGTCTCTCTTCATGGGCCGTAGGGTTTGCCTGCTCCAGGCCCTTCTGAATGTCAGAATTGACAAGAGAGGCATCTGTCGACAATGTGTTCTTTCAGGTCAGATCACGTCCTAGGCATGCTCCCTGTGAACCTCAACAACCATATTCAAAAACATTTTGTAACAAAAGTTCTTTCTTAGCTGCTGCTGCTAAGTTGCTCCAGTCGTGTCCGACTATGTGTGACCCCACAGACGGCAGCCCACCAGGCTCTCCCGTCCCTGGGATTATCCAGGCAAGAATACTGGAGTGGGTTGCCATTTCCTTCTCCATCTTTCTTAGATATTCAGAGTACTTTTTCTTCATTAAAGGTGCTATTTTCCTGACAACTCAATTCAGTGCCTACTCCAGGAGACGTGGTGCACCACTAAGTGTGCGTATGCAGGCGTGCTCAGTCGTGTCCGACTCTTTGTGAGCCCATGGGCTGTAGCCCACCAGGCTCCTCTGTCCATGGGATTCTCCAGGCAAGAATACTGGAGTGTGTTACCACTCCCTTCTCCAGGGGATCTTCCTGAGATAGAACCCATGTCTCCTGCATTGGCAGGTTGATTCTTTACCAGCGTGCCATATTCAGTGGTCAAAATACCCTAATTAATCAGAAATGGAAACAAACATTCTTTCTGCCAAGAGGAGCCTGGTTTTTCCAGCAGTTGTTGTTCCTGGGCTGGTGTTCAAACCAGACCCCGCAGCAGACTTGCATGGTGGTGATGACTAACCTCGGAAGCTTCACGTGGGGATCCCAAAGCCATCAGCTGGCTCCAGAAGCTAAGATTTTCTGTCTTCTCAGGCGTGAAAGAAAAGACCCTAGAATGGTTCTTGAAATGTCTCTGACTAGCCAACTTTAAGGAAGCGCCGCAGGGACTCAGGATATCACCGAACTGAGCCTAGCCAGACTGTTCGCTCACTTGGGATTAGCTGAACAAAAGATGTCAGATGATCGCACCTGTGTCTTCTTTACACGTCACCACCCTCAGCGTCCCTCTGGGGCGCTCTCTTAACTTGTAGGGAGGTCTACAAGACTGTCTTCCTCCCAAGACAGAAGGTGAGAAGCCAAACTACACATGAGCCCGGAGTTCAAGGAAACTCTTCAATGGAATCGCCGCTACACAGCAGTTCAAGGACTTGAGAAGAAAGCTCTTTTAAACACTGGGCTCTGTCACCTCCTCTAATTAGCAAATGACAGAGGGCTCTGCTCAGACCTGCCTCAGAAGTGAGGTGCACACTTGCCCTCAAAGCTCCATCGGTCCCCTGTGAACACCCGGGGTGTTCCCTCATTTGCTGTCAGTAAGAGTGCACGTTAACCAGCGTGTGGCCACGTCTGTCAAAATTCCCAGGACACACGGCCTCCGGCCCCACGCCCCCACCTCTTGGCATTTACCCCACAGGCATATATTATTTATATATGTATTCATGTATATGTGACATACACATTCGCTACAGCTTGTGTGACATGACAACAGTCTGGAAACAAACGTTCATTAACAGAAGACCTGATGAGTAAGTGTCTGCACATCTAATCATTCTACTAAAATGTGGCGATTCAAAAGAGAGCAACATAGTGTGAAATAAAAGTGTATGGAGGGGATGGAAAGATGTTGAAGCTTTGTTATTTAAGGAAAAAGTAAGTCACAGCATGATATATAGAGTATGATCCATTTGTATAAAAGATGTATATATGTATGATCTATCTACTATGTACTTATCTATCCAAATATGTCTATCTATATCTATCTATTTATCTATAGATCTATCTATCCATCTCTGTATCTATCTCTCTATGCCTGTGTTTCATGTAATATTTACCTACATTTATATCTATAATTATGTAATATAAATGGTATGCATGCAAAACTCCTAAAATTATATAAGAAAATGTTACCAGTAGGTCTGGGAGATAGGGAGGAATATTTTACATCTTATTTTATATCCTTTTCTGAGCTTCTCAATGTTATTATTATTTGCACTATAAGTATGCATTACTTTTATTAAAATACTTTTGCATTCCATTGTCATAGCAACCTAGATAGCATATTAAAAAGCAGTGACATTACTTTGCTGACAATGGTCCGTCTAGTCAAAGCTATGGTTTTTCTAGTAGTCATATATGGATGTGAGAGTTGGACTATAAAGAAAGCTGAGCACTAAAGAACTGATGCTTTTGAACTGTGGTGTTGGAGAAGACTCTTGAGAGTCCCTTGGACAACAAGGAGATCCAATAGTCCATCCTAAAGGAAATCAGTCCTGAATAGTCATTGGAAGGACTGATGCTGAAGCTGAAACTCCAATACTCTGGCCACCTGATGAGAAGAACTGACTCATTGGGAAAGACCTTGATGCTGGAAAAGATTGAATGCAGGAGGAGAAGGGGACGACAAAGGATGAGATGGTTGGATGGCATCACCGACTCAATGGACATGGGTTTGAGCAAGCTCTGGGAGTTGGTGTGGACAAAGAAGCCTGACGTGCTGCAGTCTATGGGGTTACAAAGAGTTGGACTCGACTGAGCGACTGAACTCACTCAGCTACTGCACAAACTGTGTTAAGGACACATCTAACATCTGACTCTAATACATGGATTTTGGAGGGAAGTGAGGCTCTGCACCAAGATGCAGATCTGGTCCCTCCTCTGGGCTCTGGGGCTCTGCTCACCAGGGGCAAGCCTGCTCTGTGCCCTCTTCCCCAACTGGAAGGGTTAAGTCCCTGCTCAGGGACGGGATCTGCCTTGCCCTCTTGAATAAATCCCTGGTTCTCAGCACAGCACATGGCAAATACTGAGCAGCCAGTAGATCTGGTTGATAAAAAAGCCAGCGGCCTCATCTCAACTACAGTTCTAACAGGGGCAGGACATGTTAGATTTAAACATCAACAAGGGAAGGAGGGCCACTTGCTTTGACAATATTAGCAAAATTAGTCATAAACCATAAAAGCAGAAAGGAAGGAGGGGGTTCCATGGGGTTGGAGGTCCTTGAACCCACCCTTTGGAAGATTTCTGAGACTCTGCTCTCATTGTCACAGTTCTCTGGATGTCAAAAGCCTTCTCTCTCTCCCTAGTAAAGGGCAGCTACTTTGGCAACATGTGTTTCATTGAGATGTAAAACTGTGCTTGCGGGGAATCCAACTGTTTCCCTAGCAATTCTGGGAAAAAGGATTTTGGCAAAATGCTCATTAATATTGATTAAATTACTTCCTTTGCAGAATTCGATGGTGTGGGGAGTGAGGAAGGAGGATTCAAGAGCAGCAGGGTAAATGAACTATGAAAAACCACCGCTCTATGGAGCTGAAAACCAACAGAATGCTGTGGAAGAGGAAGGTCTAGGTTGGTGGAGGGCAAACTGGTCCTGAAGTCCTGAACCTGCTAAGTCAGGTCAAGAGGCCCTCCTGGACTTGCCTTGAGAAGCAATGTCTTGTAGTGGGTTTGAAGTCAGGATGTCCTGGATTCAAATCCAATACCATTACTTCATTACTGTGCAACCTCGGGCAACTTACTTAACCTCCCTCAATTTCCCTATCAGTAAAATGGGGAACACCACTGATTCACCCCACAGGCAGTTTGTGAAGGTCCAATGAGACATCTGTAAGAAGTTTCTCCTGGAGGTTTGGGGGAGAATGGACCCATGTACACGTACAGCTGAGTTCCTTTGCTGTCTACCCGAAACTATCACAACATTGTTAATCGGCTATACCCCAATACTAAATAAAAAGTTTAAAGTCTGAAAAACAAAAGAATGTTCTCCCAGTGTACCATAATCGTAACAGGTATCATGCTTTCATTTTTGTAAATAACACTGTAAGTTGTTGTTGTTGTTCAGTTGCTAAGTCATGGCCGGCTCTTTTGTGACCCCATGGACTGTAGTCTGCCAGGCTCTTCTGTCCATGGGATTTCCCAGGTGAAGAATGTTGGAGTGGGGTGCCATTTCCATCTCTAGGGAATCTTCCTGACCCAGGGATTGAACCCATGTCTCCTGCATTGGCAGGAGGATGCTTTACCAGTGAGCGCCTGGGAAGCCCAACAGTGTAAATACACTCTGATAAAACAACACCAGAGTATTATAAACATGGGATTTTAGCTGCAAATCTGGACCAGTTCCTTCTGCTTCCTGGCCCTTTCAGTGATTCATGCTTCTCAGACCGTGTAAAACTTTGGGGTCCCATAAAACACACTGAGGCGTTTCAAAGCAAAAACAGAAGTTTGGCCACAGGTAACATTTTATTTAAAATGGAGCAAATTTTACCAGTTTTCCAAAAAAATATACAGTGGGATAGAATGGTTCTGCTGCCAAGTTTTTATGTGCTTGCTTCTCATAGTTTTTTGTACCTCCCACCACTCACAGGTCTGTCCCAGAGTCAAGAGTCAGAATCTTGGTCGGTTTCACCCCAAGTTAGGTGCCTGACTGGAGCATGTTTCTTGTACCACTATCTTTTGTTGATCTAAGAGTTTGATGGCTTCCAGACATTCTGAGAGCTTCACAGATTTGAGACTGTAGAGTCAGGCTGGTAACTAAGCTATGGAGCTTTCTACCAGCATGGTCCAATCACACACAGGTCCCTCCCATCTGGGGCTGTGCCCCTGGGGACAGAGAAAAAGAGAGCAGTGAAAATCACCTAGAAAAGCCCTTCTCTTTCTCACTTAGTCCACCTGAGCTCACCACAGTACGCTATTATTTTGATTTAAAATGATATGTCATGTTCAACATATGGAATAAGCATGGAAGTCAGTATAACAAAACCCAAGGACGTGCCTCTTCAATGGATGAAATCTTATCAATGAATCAAATCTTATCATTTTACCATACTGCTGAATTTATTGTTTGTCAGTCCCAGGCATATTTTTATTCTATTTAAATATGTGGAAATCTATTCTTTCACTAATTCAACATAGAGAAGATGAGGTCTGATTAACTCGGCTCTCTCAAGTGGAATTTAGGCAGATGGGTATCATTCCCTGAGCCTGGCAATGCTGGTACTGTGTCCTCAAAGGTCATTTAAGTTGGCTGTGGCCAGGCTATGACCAGGGCAGCAAAGCTGAAGCCACAGTAAAGTCTGAAATATCAAATTCATCCTAACGGCTGAGTCTCTACAATTCCTCCCGTCCCACATGTGTCCTGGGCGATGTGACTTTGCCCCTCCTTTCATCAGGAGCTGGAGCTGACTTCCCTTCCCTCTGAGTTAGGGGCTTCCCTGCTGGGTCCGCGATAAAGAATCCTCCTGCCAATGGCCAGATCCGGGTTCGATTCCTGGGTCGGGAAGATCCCCTGGAGAAGGAAATGGCAGCCCCCTCCAGGATTCTTGCCTGGGAGATCCCGTGGACAGAGGGGCCTGGGAGGCTATAGCCCACGGGGTCGCAAAGGAGTTGGACATGACTGAGTGACTCAACAACAATGCAAGCATGTAACCCAGCTCTGGCCAATGGGATGTCAGGGGCAGTTTGCTAGAGGTAGTTGTGGGGGTGGGTAGGTTTCTGGAAGAGGTGTTTCTCTCTGTAATGAAGACGCCAGAAGAGAAATTTCTTCTCTTCCAGGCTTTGGAAGCAGTCGTACAAACCACAGGATGCCTGGAGATGTGATAACTTGTGACTCTTGAGGGGACAGTCCTGGGGATGAAAGGCGTTGGCGGCGGGGAGGCCAGAGCAAGAAGATGGAATCTGGAGGTCTAGGCCAGCCGGAGAAGCAACAGACACGAACACCAGCTGCCTCTGCCGTTCCTGCTTTGTGGGATCACATGCCTTTGAGTCATTTTTGGTCTGGAATTCTGTAACTTTCTGTCAAATAGCTCCAACACTATTGATATGTGACCCCAGTGAATAGAGAGGAAACTTCCTCTTAACACTCTCTGGATATTACTTGGTCATTAAGAGTCTAGCTCTCAGCACCATCAGCCAAGTGTTAAAAGAAATGGGAGAGGGATGTCTTCACCCAAACGAATGAAGATGGATGGCCTGGGAGTTCAATAAAACCCTTGTTCGCTTTCTGAAATACCACATCCAAAAAATGTCCCTGTACCTACGACAGCAACACACGCTCCTCACATACTGGTATTTTCAACGTTGCCCCAGGTCTGAGAACTCATCACCTCAGTTTCTGGAAACCCAATTTAAATGTATAAAGAAGTCTGATATTCTCTACATTGGTCAAAGGTGGGCACACCATTCTATTACTGAAACCAGCTCGAGATACGAGACAAATCTGAACACATGTAAGAAATCTTTTGAAAAGTCAAATATTAAATAACACACATCAGTGGGTGATGTTTGACAGCCCAAACCACAAGTGTGTATAAGTAGAAGATGTAAATGTGAGTTTTTGTTTTGGAAATATTTAAAATACAGTGATATTCCAAGACAGTAAGTAGTGGGCAGTTAAATGGCTACAAGTGTGTGTGCTGAGGTCTTGATTTGCATGCAACTTCCTTCACTGGTATTGAGTGATCAGATGGTGCTTTGATGGCCACGTAGCTTAACATTTTAAGTAGAAAGGCCCACTTTGTTCAGCAGTCAAGTTTTCCATTTAAGGTAATTACTATGCTATGAACTTTCTATTTACCATTTTTCTTTTGGTAAGTTTGCTTAGTAGAACAGCACCGAAGGGCTATTTTGTACTTTTGAAATCAGCTGAAATTTGCTCGCCTCCCTCATTTTCTTTGACCCACACAAACAGACACAGGGGAAGTCGGCACGTCTCACAGCATGGAGCACTGTGAGGCCAGCCAGGGGTTCCCGAGCATGGGGTCCCAAGCTTAGGCCCACTGCGCGTCCTTGGGCCCAGTCACTGAACTTCTCTAGCTGTCAGGTCTGCAAGGGGATGGGATGGAGCCAGTGCTGTCTGACAGAACTTACCCTGATAATGGTCTGTCTTACAGCGACTCTGTCCAACACACTAGCCGCCGGTCAGAGTTAGTGGTGGATGAGCACTTAGGATAATCCTATTTTAGAATATATGGCTAGTGTGACTGAAGAACTGAATATTTAATGTTGCTTCATTTTATTAATTTACATTTAAATAGCCACTTCCCTGGTGGCTCAGACAGCCAAGTCGCCTGCTCACAATGTGGGAGACCCGGGTTTGATCCCTGGGTGGGGAAGATCCCCTGAAGAAGGAAATGGCAACCCACTCCAGCACTGTTGCCTGGAAAATTCCATGGATGGAGGAGCCTTGTAGGCTACAGTCCATGGGGTCACAACGAGTTGGACACGACAGCGATTTCATGCTTCCTTTCAAATAGCCACCACAGCTAGTGGCTGCAATATTGGGTGGCACAAATCCTTCTTAGGTAAACGTTATTTATTCCTACTACCCCAGCCTTCCACTTAATCTTCTCATTCCGCTATTCATCTACTCCCCACCCACCGACTCTCCACTGTCTTTGTATTCTGCTTAGAATTCAAGGTCAGATACGCCTCTGGTACCATTCCACCTTAGAGTCAACAGCTCCAAATTAACCTGCTGCATTAACTCGCTTCTTGAGATGGAGAAGAAAAAAGACAGGGCTGGAGAGCCTCTTTGATCTTCCATTAGAGCCCCACTGGAGAGTCAGGAGTTATTTGGATGGGATGAGAGCTGACATTTATTGAGTCAAAAGGCAGCAATGATGTGGCTTCCTATTTTAGGATAATGCCTGCTTCAGTTAGAAGCGTTGCTGTCCGAAGGCTCTGCTAATAAACATTAGCCATGTTGTCAGGAGGGGCATGCGCTTGCCAAGCTTCGTCTCCTGTAATTACACGGTGTCCTTCCTACCACGTGCCAAGACCCAGAACTAATCTGAGACTGAGAATAGGAGTAAGTTTCCCTCCTCTTCTAGAGAGAGCCCAAGTCTATGAGAGGAGCTTGGCCAGGGGCTAAATGTTTATAACACACTGTGAACATCCTATAATCAATGTGACTACGAGGAGAGAACAAGCTAGGGAAGCTTCCAGAAAAGGGGTACCACGTGAGGGGTGGTGAAGTTGATGAAGGTGGCCAGGATGGAGGAGGACAGGGTTCCTTCAGTGCTGTCAGCTAACTGGGGCTATCCATAAATTCATTCATTACCATTTTAAGTTGCGGGGAAGAGCAAAACATTAGCGATTAGTGATTCTGCCACCTCTCACCAACTAGCCCTGCAGCTAAACACTTTCTCAAGTAGGTAAAACGAATTCAGAACTTTGTGTTCTGAATCTCTGCTTATTTCAAGGAGCAAATTCCCTTTCTTGATAAAGGATGAGAGGTCTCCCTCTTCCCTTCCCACTCAGCTCTAACTCTTGGGTATAGTCAAGGAAATGTCAGGCATCTCTGACAAGAAGCAACATTCTGAAGGTATGGCGTGCAAGGCACAATCCGCGGGTTAGAAAGGAGGGAAAGAAGTAGGAGGCTGGATAAACAACAAGTAGAGTCACCGCAAGGCTGATTTCCCATCCAAATAAAATCCTCTTTCATCACCAGAGTCACCGAATCTTGGCATTCCAACCTCAGTTCTGAGAGTCTCCTGCTGGCCTCTGGGAAATGGACATTTCGTCTCAGAGAAGTCTGTTTGCCTGCATTTCCCTTTCCTTTAGTGACGTTACTGGGGCAGATGAACAGATACGGCTGGTGCTCGCCTCTCTGACGAGCTGCGGAAAGGTGTTTCTGCATTCCTGTGATCATCCAGTTAATTGCAGCACGTAGGTGCTGTGCAAGCAGTTACCTCGCCCTCACTCCTGCCATTTAGAAATTTACAGGCCAAACCTGCCAGCATCCACCCGCCGCTTACCCTAACCTGTGGCTTTCACAGAAGGCAAATGTTTATTGTATGTTTCTATAATGAGCATGTCCATCACCAACTCCCAGAGCTTGCTCAAACTCATTCCATAATGGACAGGGAAGCCTGGCATGCTGTAGTCCATGGGGTCGCAAAGGGTCGGACACAACTGAGCGACTGAACAACGACAAGGATGATGCTGACCCAGACAGGATATTAAGGCCCTATAAACGAATACATGCTCGTTATAGAAACATACAATAAACATTTGCCTTCTGTGAAAGCCACAGGTTAAGGTAAGCAGCAGGTGGATGCTGGCAGGTTTGGCTTGAGAGACGAGGCTGTTCTCACCTGCTGTTGATAAATCCCTATAGGAGGTTTCCAAGCTCCTTCCCTCTGTTTTAGACGGTTGTTCACCCATATTGCTGTACACTAGAATCATCTGGGAAGTTTTAAAAAATCTAGATGTCCAGGTCATTTCTCAGACCAATTAAATTAGAAGCTTGGGGTAACTCAGCCCTCAATATTTTTTAAACTCCTCGGGTGATGCTAGCACACAGCAAAGTTTAAGACCCTCTGCTGCAGACTTCAGAACAGTGGTTCCTAATTTTGGAAATCTAAAGAATACAGATTTCTGGGCTCCTCCTCCACACTTACTGAATCACCATCTCCAAGGGTGAATTTTGACCTTTAATTTTAAAACACGTCAAAGCCCGTCTGATGCCTGCCTTTAGTTGAAAACCTCTGTCTAAAGCACTGAATTTCAACTTCTCCTTTGGTGTGCACATGAAATGTGAGAAAGAGGAAAATAAAAGAATATGGTCCACTGAAAACTACAAAGAGGATATTTACTTTCTGGGATATCTTGTTTTTTTTTTTTTTTCTTTTTTGGTTTCAACTTTTTATTAACGTGTAGCATACTTAGAGACACATACACAGACTCTAAGAATATAAAGCATGTAATCAGTACTCAGATCAAACCCCAAAGCTCCCTAGTCACTCAGAAGCCGCTCCTGGGGGCCCCCCAGGACCCATGGGAACCACAAGCCTGATTTTAAATATCGTTTCTGCTTTTGGAAGTTTTAGTTATCTACATTATCAAATTGCAAGAGGATTGGCCTATTTAGATGCAAATAATTATTGACAGATAGTTAAGAGGTCAGTTGTATTTTGAGGGCAAATGGCCTAATACACAGACTTCTGAGACTGGTGGCTCAGACAGTAAAGAATAAGCCTGCAGTGTGGGAGACCTGGGTTCCATCCCTGGGTTGGGAAGATCCCCTGGAGGAGGGCATGGCAACCCACTCCAGAATTCTTGCCTGGAGAATCCCATGGACAGAGGAGGCTGGTGAGCTACAGTCCGTAGGGTCACAAAGAGCTGGACACGCCTGAGCGACTAAGCACCGCGCAGGCCTAGTACACCTTGTATTGGTCATTTTTGTGTTTATTTTAAATAAGAGGGAATTCCCTAGTGGTCCTGAGGTTTGAACTCTATGCTCTCACAGCAGAAGGCCCAGGTTTAATCCCTGGAGGAGAATGAAGATCCTGCAAGCCAAGCCAAGCAGCCCTCCCCCACCCCCCAAAAAAAAACTGGGAAAAAAAAGTTGGGATTAACTCATGCATGCTGCCATGCTGCGTCTCAGTCGTGTCCGACTCTTTTGTGACCCCATGGACTGTAGAACCTCCCAGGTTTCTCTGTCCATGGAATTTTCCAGGCAAGAATACTGACATGGGTTGCCATTTCCTACTCCAAGGGATCTTCCTGACCCAGGGGCTGAACTCACATCTCTTGTATCTCTCGCATTGGCAGGCAGGCTTTTTACTACTGCACCACCTGGGAAGCCCACTAAATACACACTAATGTATTTAAAATAGATAACTAATAAGGACCTACTGCATAGCACGGGGAACTATGCTCAATACTCCGCAATGATCTATATGGGAAAAAATAATCTGGAAAAGAGTGGACATGTGTATATGTGTAACAGATTCACTTTGGTGTCCACCTGAAAATAACACAACATTGTAAACAACTATACTCCATAAAATTAAATAAGTAAATTTAAAAAAAAAAACAATGAAATAAGAAAGACAATGAAAAAATACTTGCCCAGGTTTTCATAGATGTGAGTCATTGGGTACAATTTTCCAACTCTCTGTAACACACGCCCTGAGCCTGTGATGAGGCTGCAAGAGCAGGAGCTGCCGTCGCCTCCACTTACACGGATGAAAGCTCGGAGCCTGAGCTGGGAAGCCAGGAGCCGAGCAGCGCTGCCGGACCCTCTTATGCGGAACATCCCTCTGTCACACACTCGCTCCTGCATTTGTAACCAATCAACAGTTTAATCTCCTATAATATCAGCATGAGGAAGGTCCCCAGGCACTCGCACTGCGAACTTCTGATCATGCACTGCAGCTCCTTTGTCTGCTTCTTTAAAAATCCATTCCCCCAAACACTGCATGAACTGTCACTCTTAAATCACATAGATGAGTTTTTAGTTAATGTGGGTTTTTTTTTTCCTGCTGAGAAAAGCAAGTTATATTCATTGTAGAATAAGATAACAATATAGAGGAAGTGAAGAATGGAGCATTACACCTCAGGGTTGTTTAAGAAGAACCTTCAAGTAACTTGGCTGGGCAGTCTCCAGCCTTGCCTGGAGGAATAAAAGTCAGTTACTTGATATTTGGATGCTTTTCAGGAGATTTGATGTCAATAACTCATTTCTAAGCAATTCAAGGTATCCTGGAGTTGGATACTCCATTTAGTACAGGATGCAAACAATTTGAAAGGATCAATAGCTTTCTGATCTCAAGTTTTCATCGATTACCAGGTGTATTGTATGTCCCCACAATTTTTTAGAAAATTTCCTCTGAACAATGAAACCTTACTCGTTTTTTGATATGTCTCAATAATACTGACTGAAATGATGGTATTCAGAAATTTATCATCAGAACATCTGAATTCTTAACTGAGATTCCAAGAAGCCTTGAGGTTTCTGGGCAAGTGAGACATTTTTTTTTTTTCTCTTTCAAAAGCAAACATACCAGAGTTTATACCTTTAAATGCATGCAGTTTTGTTTTTTTTTTGTCCTCTGGGGGAGGAAACTGTGTACCTTTTTCAGTGTGCTCCCATGGCTCAAAATATTCTGGGGGAATTACAGGAAGCAAGGGCAAGGCGGCTTGGAGCGGCCCATCCCAACCCTGCCTCTCAGTTCCTGAGCTAAACAGGAATTTTCTCAGTCAGCAACGACTCTGTCTAAAGCTACTGATTACATCTCTAAATCTGTTCAGTCAAATCACAAAACGGCCTTCTCCCTGTGCCTCAGGGGAGAGCAGAACCAAAACACTCTGCTTGGGGAGCTCGAGAGAGGAGTCGGGGCATCGCCCGCCCTGAGCACGCGTGATGGAGACCAGGGCGGCTGGGCACCCAGACGGTGCCCTGCGACACCAAGGCTTCCTGCAGGACCCCGCCGCGGCGCTCAAGGGAAAGGCATCTCCTCCGCTTCAACCCTCCAACGTGAATTCTGGCATGATCCCCGAAGCAATCTGCCTGTAATAAAAGCTGATACTTTCCCTTCTACGTATCTCTCAAATCTCTTACATATACAAATCCACGATAGAGGGGTACCACGGTGTTTTCAATTATCTCCCACTTGACCAGCATTCATTTTGTTTCCAGATACTTCTTTCTTTCACCGGAATGATGATGCCATAGCATTCTTGCATACAAAATCGCGCATACTGGTGCTTTTATTTTTATGGGCTAGTTTCCCAGAAGCTGAGTCATATAATATATATGTGTGTGTGTGTATTAATAGTTTGCTTTTCAAAAACTCACAAGACCACGGTAGGGCGCTATGCCCGCACTCCCCCTGCCAATCTCTCCATCTACCGAAGAGCCAATCTGATGGGAGGGTTCAATGACAGCTTCCCCCAAAGATGTGATCATAACCTAATCACCAGACTCTATAAATATGGCCTCATTTTAAAAAAGGGTCTTTGCACTTGTGGTTGCCAAAGGGAGGGGGGATGGGAGAGGGGCGGATTGGGAGCTTGGGGTCAGCAGATGCAGGCTATTCTAGATAGAGCGGATAAACAACAAAGTCCTATGGCATAGCATGGTGACCTACACTCAATATCCTGTGATAAACCATCATGGAGAAGAATAGGAAAAAGAATGTATAATCTATAACTGAATTACTTCGCTGCACAACAGGAATTAATGCAACATTGTACACTTTAATAAAAAAGAAAGAAAATAAAAATTTAACAAAGGATCTTTGCAGATATAACTAAGGAAATATAGATGAGATCTTCTTGGATTATTTGATGGGCCCTAAGGCCTGGAGAAGGAAATGGCAACCCACTCCAGTATTCTTGCCTGGAGAATCCCATGGACAGAGGAGCCTGGCAGGCTACAGTCCCTACGGTCACAAAGAGTCGGACACGACTTAACGACTAAACCAGCACCACCACCAAGCCCAGTGACAGGTAAGCTTCCCCCCCTCGTGGGGGAAGAGGTGAGGACCAAGTGAAGAGAAGGTAGGGACTGGAGTTAAGCAGCCACAAGCCAAGGGTGAGGCCACCAGACCCTGGAACACCAAGGACCTAACCTCCCCTAGAGCTTCTGGAGGGAGCATGGCCCTGCCCTTGATGCTGGACTTTTAGCTCCAGAACTCCGAGAAGAATATACTGCTGCTATTTTAAGCCACCAAGTTTGTGGCAATTTGTTACGGCATCCCTGGGCAACCAGTATTCACTGCTGTCATGCGTTTTTCTGAAAATGACTGAGGTTAGACATATTTTTGTGGTTTTATTGGCCATTGGAATTTACTTTCCTATAAATGTACTATTCTGATCTTGCTTCCACTTTTCAAAGGCTGCTTTTTCCCTAATAATTCTGATGAATGCTATTTAAAAAAAAAGCAAATAGTAGCCCTTTGTCTGCCATGTGTTGTAAGATGTCTGTTGAGTTTGTTTATGGCTGTTGGGTCACACAGTGAAAATAAATTACAGGGTACATACAGCATACTCTTCTTTTATCCCTCATGCATTAGTTTCCTGTTGATTACAAACATCTCTCTGATAGCTGGGTGATAAAAATATTCTCCTAATTCTCCTTTGAAATGCCTGTGGTTGGCACAAAGATGGTCCCCAAAGACGCCCATGCCCTCATCTCTGGCGCCTGTGAAGACGCTTCCTTCCACAGCAAAAGGGACTTTGCAGGTGTAAGTAAAAGTATGGGCCCACCTCATTAGAACTGACTCAGATGTGTTTTTTTTTTTTACAGCTGAGTAATATTCCATTGTGTGTACATACCACAATTTCTGTATCCATTCATCTGTCCATGGATATCTAGGTTGCTTCCATGTTCTAGCTACTGCAAAAAATGCTGCAATACTGGAGTACATGTGTCTCAATATTGTGCTGGTTTCTGCCATGCATCAACATGAATCAGCCACAGGTATACACATGTCCCCTCGCTCTTGAACCTACCTCCCACCTCCCTCCCCACCCCACCCCTCGACATTGTCACAGAGCACCGGGCTGAGCTCCCAGGGTCACACAGCAAATTCCCACCGCCGTCTGTTTCACACGGGGAAGTGCATGTGCTCCCACGCTAGTTTCTCAACTCGTTCTGCCCTCTCCTTCCCCCACTGTGTGCACAGTCTGTTCTCTCCGTCTGCATCTCCATTGCTGCCCTGCAAATAGGAACATCAGTACAGTCTTTCTAGATTCCATATACATGTGTTAATCCTCCAATAATTTTTTTTTTAAATGTACAGGCTCTGAGAAGGGGAGAATGGCCTGGATTCTCCAGGTGGGCCAAATCTGGTCCTAAGAGCCCTCAAGAAGGAGATCCATTTCCTGGTGTGGTCAGAGGGCAATGCTCCTATGGAAGGACCATCAGAGAGAGGCAATACTGCTGGCTTTGAAGATGGAAAGAGTCTACAAGCCAAGGAATGTGGACAAACCTTGGAATGGGGAAGAGATGGATTCTCCTTTAGAACCTCCAGAATGGAATGCAGCCCTGCCTAGCCCTGTGAGACCCAAGCCAGACTTTTCACCTATAGAAATATTAGGGGGGGAAATTTGCTTTCCTTAAGCCACTAGGTTAGTGATGATTTCGCATGGCAGCAGTAGAAAATGAATACATATTTATCGCTCAATTAAAAATGTGTACCTTTATCCATGTATAATTTATGCTAAAATAATTTTATTGAGGTATAGCTATTTACAATGTTGTGTTAACTTCTGATGTAAAGCAAAGTGCTTCAGTTATACATGTGTGTTCTTTTTCATCTTCTTTTCAATTATATTTTATAATAGGATATTGAATACAGTTCCCTGTGCTATGTGGTAAGACCTTATTGTTTATTATATATATAATTTACTTTTGAGTATCTTAGTGAGTAGGAGTATAGCTTTGGTTCTAGATAGACTTTCCAATAGGTTGTACTGATCAGTTTGTTTATTTCTTTGCTAATAACATGTAGTCTTGATACAGTCCCTTCAATATGTTCAAGTATTTGGTAGGCAAGCTAGCTGCCTCTGTTTTTATTTGTTTTGAAAAACAGTTTTATTGGGTTTTTACAGATCGTGTTTGATGTTCTTCAAATTAGCATTTCTCACTGAAGTTCATTCCTAAGTCTTGCACAGTGTGTTGTTAGGGTGACGATTACCTCTCCATTTGTAAACTGATTTTAGTATACAGAGTCTCAAGAGTTTCACCACTGGGAATTTTGTTAGTTTTTAGATGACAGTCTTTATCACATGTAAGTAAACCAGAAACAGAGAAGTAGAAAGTAATTAAGATTTTACTTTATTAAAAAGAGCTGAATTTTGCAAATGCGTTTTCCACATGTATTGTTACAATCTTTTTTCCTTCCCTTAATTTAATGATGAGACAAGTTATTCTGATAGATTTCCTTATTTTTAACTATGTTTATAGTCTATAAATAAGTCCTTTTTTGGTCATTGCCATGGTGTATTATTCTTTTGAGGTGCCTTTGAATTTTACTTGGTAATATTTTATTAAATATTATACACATTTAAGTGAAATTGGTCCTTTTTTTCTGTCTATATTTTGTTTATCATAAGGTTTTGAAAGAAAGATTATGCAGGCTTTAGAAAATGATTTGGGAACTTTGAGAACTGATGCAGAAGCCCAAATAAAAGAAATGACATAAAAACTTGAAAAACATAAGCCACGCAATCTAATAGATTTGTACACAGTACCCACATCATAATGGAACATACAAATTACAAGTCTAAAAAGATAATTTTAAGTTACTTTAAAAAGTATATACTTTAATAGATCATAATCTTAGAGCATAAGCAAGTAAAATTAGTGTTAAATAGTAAAGCAATGGCTAGTCAATCTTAACTACTTGACAAAAACTTTCAAAATAACTCTAGGATTAATGAGAAAAGCAAAATTCAAATTATAAACTATCTAGACCCAATCAAAGGAGAATATCTATTTCCTACCAAAAATTATGGAACACAGCTAAAACTATATTCAGGGAAAATATACAGCTTATAGCTATGATAACTTCATCATTGAAAGACATTATAAATGAACATGGTATTCGTACTAAGAAATTCCATGAAGAACAAAAGGATAAACCTACATAAAGTAGGAAAAAGAAATTGATAAACATTGAAATAGATAAAATGGAAAACAAACACGGTAGAAAGAAGAAGTACATTCAAATTATATGGTTCTTTCATAAAGTATTTAACCATCTCATGAATATGATTGAGGAAAGAAGAAATTATTAGAATTGAGAGAAGAGAGAAGCACATACAAATGAATAAAATAATTATAAGAAAGTACTACATTTAATCCCATTGCCATACATGTAAAAACCTAAAGGGAATTATTTATTAAATAAAATAGAAATTAACTTTAAGTTAAGAAAGATGGCTCAGAATCTGCCCATAATGCAGGAGACCCGGGTTCAATCCTTGTGTTGGGAAGATTCCCTGGAGAAGGGCATGGCAATGCACCCCAGTATTCTGGCCTGGAGAATCCCCGTGGACAGAGGAGCCTGGTTGGCTACACAGTCCATGGGGTCGCAGAGAGTCAGACCCAACAGAGTGACTAACACTTCCCGCAAGAAGAAATTTAAAAAATGTAATAAAGAGATTAAAACAGTGACTCAAAGTCTATCATTTAACAGGAGGAAAAAGTATCAAGGCTAAATAATTTCACAGTTGAGGAAGTTCCAACTTTTAGAAAACAGATAATGCCAATGCTGTTGAAACTACTCCAGATCTGTGAAAAAGATGAAAATGTCCTAAATTCCTTATATGAATTATATAGATCAGTGGTTCTTCTAGTGTGTTTCTTAGGCTAACAACATCTGGAACCTTGTTAGAAATACAGATTATCTAGACCTCCTGAATCAGAAACTCAGGGATGAGGGTCCCAGAACTGGAGGTCCTCAAATGCTAACTCGTGAGAACCACTGCCGTGGATGCGGCTGGCATACGCGCTACATACGGCAGGCTGCCGTGGATGCGGCTGGCATACACGTTACATACGGCAGGCTGCCGTGGATGCGGCTGGCATACACGTTACCTACGGCAGGCTGCCGTGGATGCGGCTGGCATACGCGCTACACACGGCAGGCTGCCGTGGATGCGGCTGGCATACACGCTACATACGGCAGGCTGCCGTGGATGCGGCTGGCATACACGGTACATACGGCAGGCTGCCACGGATGCGGCTGGCATACACGTTACATACGGCAGGCTGCCGTGGATGCGGCTGGCATACGCGTTACATACGGCAGGCTGCCGTGGATGCGGCTGGCATACGCGTTACATACAGCAGGCTGCCGTGGATGCGGCTGGCATACACGTTACATACAGCAGGCTACGAAGGTTGCTTCATCTTCAGGACCATGTCTGCTGGATTGCCCGCTCTCCTTTCTTTTTCTCAACATCAATCTACCTTCCAAACGTAATATAATGAACGTGCTCACTAATTTTTCCCTCCCATAACCACTATATATATAATTTGCATAACAAATCTCTTCCACGTATAGAGATACCGAGACGCTTACTCTATGATCATCAGGAAAGTCATTTCTTAGGAGTGCAAGGCGGCTGGAGGTAAGAATGCGCAAACGGAGCAGGGTGTGGTAGTGTTGGTGGGAGCAGGCGTGTAGTATTTCCTCCCTGGTCCTGGGGTTCCTGCTGCACATGTGGGGTGAGGTCAAGGCTGAAGGTTGAAGTACCAGGACTAGTATCTGCTTATATATTGGTAGGAATTACAGGCGATAACTGATCCCAAACTAAGGTAAACATGGGTATTCGTATGTTGCTGCACTCTAATTACCAAGTGAGAAGAAGTATGTTTTTCCCTGTAAGGCTGGACAAGCTACAGTTGGTTTGAAGCCTTTAACCTGCTTTAATAATGAGGCGAAGAGGTATGTGAAAGGCAGACCACAAAAGCTGGGTGTTTCATGTCTGTTATATCATTTCCTCCCACATCTACCATAGAAAGCAGTTCTTATGAACTCCTTTTTTATAAATTTAATTTTATTTTATATTGGACTGCAGTTGATTTACAATGCTGTGTTAGTTTCAGGTATATAGCAAAGTGATTCAGTTATTCACACGCGTGTATCCCCTCTTTTTCAGAGTGTTTTCTCATGTTGGTTATTACAAAGTAGACCTTGAAAACAAATGTACGATTACCAAAGGGGAAAGGTGGGGGCAAGGGATAAATTAGGGGTTTGGGATTAACATATACAAACACTATATATACAAAGTAGATAACCAACAAGGACCTACTGTATAGCACAGGGAACTCTGCTCCATTTTTTTGTAAACAAGAAAAGAAACTGACAGAAAATATTGGGGACTTGCCCTAGGACACTTGATTCTATACAGGATTCAAAGTCAGGTTTGCCTCGCTTCTTTGGCTCCTTCTATTAAACCTCTTAGAATTTGTTTTCTCAGACTGAGTTGGATCCCAAGAAATCTGAGTCTATCTCCTTCTTCAGTGGACTGACTCCTCCTTGAAGAGTCCTTTCTAATAGATAACATACTTCCTCCCTTGTTCATTTAGACATGCTTCAGAATGAAAGCCCTTCAGTGATGTTTGTATTCTGTTGGCCCAGAGACTAACAGATCGTTACACGTTTAAATATTAATTCCCTGCCATTTGGGGATTAGGAGTTTGGGGTTTACTTTGGCACACAGGAGGAATACTAGTGACCTGGAATTCTGGTTCCCAGGAGGCTCATTGCTGTGATAGATAAGAGCTCCCTGAATCTACACTTCCTGCCACATCACAGGCCTGGGCTGGACCACCCACGGGAGGATGCAGGGGTCTGTCGACAGTGTCTCTGACAAAGCAGTCTTCCCCGGGGGTCTGGTTGCTCGTGCTGAGGTACAGCACACGGGCCAAGATAAGGGTGTTGTCATATAGACTCCCCAAGAGCAGAAATTATAAATGGGGCTGAAGAACGAGGGAAAATTCTCTGAAGCAGAGGAGTGAATGTTTCCTTAGTGTCTGCCTGCTCATAGCTGACTAACTGGGCCTCTAGGGATGGAGGTGGAGGCATTACTGACTTTTCAAGGTGATCAGAAGAACTGGTCTTGATTTTTCTTTTTTCTAAGGCAAAGCAAATGGTTTGACAGTTGAGTGAAGTAAACGTGTTAGGCTTCAACCCTCTGTTTCCAGTCCAGGCTCAAAGTCCTTAAATTGGCACATTACTCTTGTAGATCAAATATATGACCTTGTAATTTGTAACCATGGCAGGGCTTGGAAGGCTGATGAAACTTTCAGAAAGCTAAAATCCATCTGCATACAAATAGTTCTCTGTACTTTCCTACAGTTAATTGACAAAATTTAGTAATTAATTCAGGAGGCATATTATTTATTATGAGCTGGTTTATTATCCTATAACATCTTGTTCTAAAAAAAAGGTCCCATCCTTAAAGCAAACCATGATTATAGAACCTTCTCTTTTTCTTCACAATAAAAAATGAAAATCTTGTTTGAGAGCTCTTGATTGCTTTATAAATACAACCAACAATAAATTATAAAATATTCATGTTGCCTTATTACTTGGCAATGATTTGTGATGAAACTAAACAAGAATATACTCATGGATGCAGGCAAGCAACTTTCAATAGCCTACCCAGCACTATATGTATGCTGAATACTACCTGAAACCATGAATTATTTTTATATTTACTGGGGAGAAATAACATGATAATGTTTGAGTTAAAGGTTATTCACTTACAACCTAAAAGGAATACATGCTGTTGTAGAAAGATATTAATAATATAGAAAAGTATAAGAAAAACTAATAATATATCTAGATATCTCAACTCTTCTTTCCTTTCTAGTCTTTCTACGCATCTGTTGTACATTTTCTATGCAAATATAATAGAGATGAAGTTGTATCATACATTCTGATTTGTATTCTTTTCCCTCTAACATTAACTATTTTGTTATGTGAGTCGCTCTTCATAAATAGCACTTTGAAGGACAAAACCATCTACTATACAGATATGGGCTTCCCCAGTGGTAAGTGGTAAAGAATTCACCTGCTAATGCAGGAAATGCAAGAGACTCAGGTTCAAAGATTCCCTGGAGTAGGAAATGGCAACTTTTTCCAATATTCTTGCCTGGAAAATTCCATGGACAGAGAAGCCTAATGGACTATGGTCCATGGGGTCACAGAGAGTCGGACACAGTTGAGCGACTGAGCACGCACGCGCGCGCACACACACACACACACACACTATATAGATAAAGCATTAAATATTTAACAGTCTCCTATTGAAGGATATTTGGTTGACTTTCAAACACAAGTAATGCCACAAATAACATTTCTGATCTGAAATCTATTTCTGAATTCTGAGTTATTTCTTTACAAAAAATTTTCAGAAGTGTTCTAGAAGCTTGTCAAATTACTGCTTCAAAGAATAAGAAGTACTTTCTTGATATGACTGCAAATGACTGTGTCTTAAACTGTTTGCTTAAAGAATCCTTCAAGAATTTCCCTGTGACTTTGTTCTGTCTAGTCCTGAAGTTTTTACTGGATTCTAGTTGTTTTAAGCTAACGTATAAATATCATCTCCGGAGTTTCCAGACCACTCGCCAAGAGCCTATGACTGCACAATCCACTGTTGTCAAGGTAGGACTATGGGTCTATGTTGTCAACTACAGAAATAGCTTTTGTGGTCACTGCTGCAGCGTCTGTGGATTTCTTTGCCACTTGGCAAAGAAAGTGGGAGGCTGAGTGTTGAAGAAGTTGCCGGCTGGAACTCAGCAGGAAGGTAAGGAAAAGGATGCTCCGTGGGGCTGTCATGGAGTTTGGGTTGTTGGACCGAGTGAGGCAGCAAGGAGGCAGAGGACGCTGAAATAATGCTGATCACCTGGACCACAGCCACAGGAAGCTTGTGACAGACTCAGGCTTAATGCCTTTCAAAGGGTTGCTTTTGAACTTGGGGTTCTCTGAAAGAAGCAGGGAGCCCTGGGTTGCAGGATTTGGGTGTCAACAGAGGCCCTAAGTCGCAATGCTTTGTCTGAGGCCCTGAAACAGAAAAATCACCATTGGATACAGAACATCCCTATCTTTTAAAACAAATATCAGTGCAGACAATCTAATTAGGCAGAAAGCATTCTGTTAGGCAGAGACTCTTCTAGAGTAAATGAAGTCTTTGTTATAAAGCCAAATTGAGGAAAGTAAATTTCCAGGCATGTGGAATCGGTATTCTCAAAAGGGAGATGGCCGGCTGTTTTATTAGTAGGTAAATTACAATCTCTGGCTTTTGTGTGTATGTGTGTCTAGAACTTTACACTTACATCTTGAAACTCCTGTTTATCTTCAAATTTACCTTTAGAGTAATTATTTGCCAAGAAGTAGATTATTTGCCCATAGTAAAAACTCAATAAATATTTGCTGAATTTTAACTGAACGTATGTTTTTTTACTATGAGTTACTTGAATTGAGGATCTTCCCCGTCCTTGAAGTGAGACCTATTTGTGTTTAAGGAATAGGTTCAGGTCTCCCTTTCATCTTTGTAACTCTATCAACACAAAGTGCTGGAATTTTCCTTCCTATGGAGGAAGGAGACGAGGGGTCCTTTTTCTTTGCCACGTAGGTTGCCACACCGCAGGTACTGAGGCCTCAACAGGACGCCTGCCCTTGCTGTTGCCTCTGTCTGGAAGGCATGTTCCCTGGGTCATGCCAGCCCCCTCTCCTTGCTGGGGGCAGGCGGCGGGGCCTTTCAGAGGGCAGACCGTGTCTGACCACACAGCTAACGTTGGTTCTGCCTCCCTGCGCTTGGCATTTTCCTGTGATTTTTCTATCTTCACTCTTAGCCCTTTTACAGCATGTATTATGATTGAAATCGTTTCATTTATTCATTTATTTTAAAGTTGTCAGCATTTTTCAGACTTTTGAAACTCATAACAAGAAGTGTTTAGCTTTGATTTATGCCCTCACATACAACAGCAACGCCAGTCTCAGGAAATAACACACTTAAGCACCACGGTGGAGTGAGGCCCGCTCTCTTCATTTCATTCTAGCGTGTTCCTCAAAGAAACAATCATGAAAGCGGCCTGGGACTGGTTAAGTCAATTTCATAATCCATGAACAGGAATCTGAACTATTGGGTTATTTGCCTTCCGTTTCCTCTGATTACAAAAAACTAGGCTCCGTGAAGTCAGAGGACAAATATTTGTCTTATTCACTGTTATCCAGTCGACAAAAATATTTTTGTAACAAATCAACACATAAAAAAATAAATTAATGAACAAAGTCTTACTAAATGTATCTTCCTTCATTTGGCATACTTGTCCCTTACAAACAACTATTTAAGTGGAACATCATTTCCTTTTCTGATAAAATTATTTTTAAATCCAATCTAATGTTTGGGGTCCCAGAGGCATTTCCTAAAGATATCAACATCACTGAATTTCTTAGCACCTCCCAGAAATGGAAAATGTACTTGAAGATTATAACTTTTATCTGAATGTTTATAATTTGCAGGATGTGCTATTCACCTGCTATTTAAATGAATCAGCAAACTCCACCCTCTAATGTAGTCCTGTTTTGGGTGGAAAAGGGGCAGCTGAATAACCGAGTGACCAAGGAAGCTAAGGAAGCAAGTGAAGGGAGAGTCTCTCTGACACAGACACCCGCCTTTGTTCTCAAACGCTGTAGGGCGCTGGGCGGGCCGTGGGCCTGCCGCCCTGAGAGCGACTTCTGTATCACATTTCTATTCCACTTGCAGAAAGTTTTTCCATGTGCTTATTTAAAATCTCTCCTGCTCAATCTGATACCCAATCACGCTATTAGATCTTTGTGAACTAAAGTAAAAAGAATTCTGTTCAGGGTAACGCACGTTTCATGTGATTTAAAAACTTTTATCTGAAAGAATTTCCCATGACAGGGAACTATTTATCAATAATCTTTGCCTTAATATTGTAAAGTAATTAGCTTCCAATTAAAATCAATAAATTAAAAAAAAATCTTTGCCTCGCAGGTACTTTTTTAAACTTCTTTCTTAAAGGGAAAGGAAAAGAGAGAAAATCTTCCTTTATCCAAAATCTTTTTTTTTTTTTTTAACATAAGTAACTATTTCTGGTGAGACTTTAGTGACTGTCCATTTGCTCTAAAGCTGTGCTTTTCAAATTTTAGTGTTGATCAGAATCACTTGGATGGCTTTTTAAAACACAGATCACTGGCCTCACACCTAGAGTTTTTTTCCTCACAGAATTTGCACTTGCAAAGAGTTTTCTTTTTTAAAAATTTTGTTGGAATACAGCTAATTTATACTGCTGTGTTAGTTTCTGGTGTAGAGCAGAGTGGTTCAGTTATACACAAACATACATATGCACACGTCTATTCTTTCCCAGGTTCTTTTTTCATTTGTTATTACCGAATACTGAGTAGAATTCTCTATGCTATGTAGTAGGTTCTTACTGGTTATAATTTTATATATAGTAGTGTGAGTATGTTAATCACAAGCTTCCAGTTTATCCCTCCATCTTTCCCCTTTGATAACCTTAAGACTTTTTTCTATGTCTGTGAGTCTATTTCTGTTTCATAAGTAAGTTTACTTTTATCATTTTAAAAATCAGATTCCATATATGAGTGATACCACATGGTATTTGTCCTTCTCTTTCTGACTTCATTTAGTATGATAATCTCTAGGTCCATCCATGTTGTGGAAATGGCACTATTTCATTCTTTTTTATGGCTGAGTAATACTCCACTGTATACTTGTGCCATGTCTTCTAAACATCCTGAGTTTTCACTCGATGTGGATGCTCTGATCTGAGCACAATGTTTTGAGAACAATGGCTCTGAACAATGATTCTCAGCTGGGACGATCCATGGGCATTTGGCAATGTATGGAGACATGTTCAGGTCTTTACTGCCATCTAGTAAGTGAGGCCAGGTCAGTTCAGTTCAGTTCAGTCGTTCAGTCATGTCCAACTCTTTGCAACCCCGTGGACTGCAGCACGCCAGGCTTCCCTGTCCATCACTAACTCCCAGAGTTTACTCAAACTCATGTCCATTGAGTCGGTGATGCCATTCAATCATCTCATCCTCTGTCATCCCCTTCTCCTCCCACCTTCAATCATTCCCAGCATCAGGGTCTTTTCAAATGAGTCGGTTCTTTGCATCAGGTGGCCAAAGTATTGGAGTTTCAGCTTCAGCATCAGTTCTTCCAATGAATATTCAGGACTGATCTCTTTTAGGATGGACTGGTTGGAACTCTTTGCAGTCCAAGGGACTCTCAAGAGTTTTCTCTAACACCACAGTTCAAAAGCAACAATTCTTCGGTGCTCAGCTTTCTTTATAGTCCAACTCTCATGTCCATACTTGGCTACTGGAAAAACCAAAGCTTTGACTAGATGGACCTTTGTTGTAAGGCCAGAGAAGGCTGCTAAATACCCTACAATGCACAAGACAGCCCCTAGCACAAAGAATTATCCAGTCCCAAAGGTCAGCAGTGCTGAGACTAGGAAACCTTGGAGTAAGGGAACTGTCTTTCCCATGGAAGCCCACTGTTTAATATGAGTCTAAACCACAAGAGAAACAAGAGCACCTCATCTCAGAAGGCTTCAGCTGGAGTGGGATGATGTCACAGGAATTAACTTAATTGGGTGGAGGCTCAAGCACACGTACCGTCATCTCTCTCTGCGCCTCCTGTCTCTCTCACAGTCACACGTCTACAAAGCTTATAAAACACCCTGTGTCCAGACGTTCACTCATCCAAAATGCAAATGAGGACCTAGGTAGGGATGTGAAACCAACTGGGGTGAGGAAACACTTTTAGTCCCCAAGGGGCTGCAATCAACGTGTCTACAGCAGAGAAGATTCCGGGCATACCTTGACTGTTGGAAGATGGAAACACAGGTATTCCAGAGTAATGGAGCTGGAAAGAACCTGACTATCCCCTAGCGGACTCAGTATTTCTCTTTAATACTGTACTTGAATGACAGAAGAACTGAAAATTAAGGAGGCCTCAATGGTTTTCTAAGGTACCGTCTCTCTCCACCTCTATGGACTCTTCCAGCCATCGATTTTCAGAATTTACAGAGCCCACACCACAAAGAAAACCTGCTCTCCGATAAAGAAGAAGCATACCTCACTATGAGCAGTGGCTTCTCCCCATCTTCTCCCAAAGGCTCATTTACGCCCGAGTCCCCCATCTTCGCCACGGGAGAGGTTGCCCATGGCGGGAATGTAATGCATTCACCTTTTGGCTCTTTCCTATGTACCCGTGCATTCTTCCTGAAGTTTATCTGCAAGTCTTCCAGACGAGCCTTTCTAAACCTCTCCTCTGGATTCTCTCCACTCTTTTCTGCCTTCCTGCAGGCCCGTACCAACCTCATCTCTCTTCCTGATTTTCAAACAGCCTTTCCATCGGCCTGCCAGCCTCTGGCTTGCCTCCTCTGCAGACCCTCTCCAGAGCGAGTGTTCTAAAACCCACCTCGTCTCGCTGTTTGGAACCTGTCAGGAGCTACAGGGGAGTCAGGAGACCTTCTGATGGCTGGAAAGGCTTAGGGTGTGCAGACCACTGCTCACTTCTCAGAGCCGGCTCCCCTCCCCTCACCGCACCCCCACCAGCCCACTCTGTCCCAACCCTGCTGAACATGCCTGGGTTCCCTGAAAGTCATGCCTGCCCTAAACACCATCCTGCTCTTGTACTCTCGCCCCTGCTGAGGACACTGGAACAGTCGCCTCTGCCTTCTGCTTCACACCCACCCCCTTAAGTCTCAGCTGGAACAGCGTTTCTCCCGGGAAGCTCCCCTGGAGCTCCCAGGTCAGAGTTAGACGCTCCAACCCATGACCTCGCGGTGCCTCGACAAGCTCCTCGTCAAGATGACTTTTTGTTGTGACGGCCGGTGTGCCGGGCTGTCTGGACAGCGCTGAGAAGGTAGCTTCTATTTTGTTCGCTTCTTTTGGGCTGTGCTGTGCCGTGCCTTCGCTGCTGTGCTGGGCTCCCTCTAGTTTCGGCAGCAGGCTCCTCCCGGCGGTGGCTCCCCTTTCCGCGGAGCAGGGGCTCTGGGCGCGCGAGGCTCCCGGCCTCTGGTTCAGCAGCTGTGGAGCATGGGCTTAGTGGCTCCGTGGCATGTGGATCCTCCCGGATCAGGGATCGAACCTGTGTATCCTGCATTGCCAGGCGAGTTCTTCACCACTGAGCCACCAGGAAAGCCCAAAAGTAAGTCTTCCCATCTTCTTTGCTTAGAGCTCCTATCCCTGACCCACCATAAATACTAGTTGTACTTCCTGGTGGGAATTTAATAAGCTCTATGATCTGGAGAAAGAATTAAATGAAGCTGGAGGGGGAGATAAATTGTGAAATATAAAAGGGGAATCCTTGAAATCAAACCACATGGCTGACCTTTTCTACTTATACACCCATGTTTGTGGGGCAGAATCATCATCAAACCTAGCTTTCTGACTAATTTAGAGCCAATCTCTTTAGATGTCCTCTAGGAATGTTCACATTCTTTTTTCTCTGCTGTGCATCTAACTGGATCACAGCATCACAGGAAGGCAGTGTGGCTGGACCACCGTGAGCTAAGAGAACAGGGTGAGACCTGTGTAGCTGGACCACAGCCTACAGGCCTCATCGGCTGTGGCAAGGAGGTCCTTGCTTTTGGCCCAGTGGAAACTTCAGGAGAGTTGAAATTGCAGTGGTGGCTTCTGTCTGCTTGATGGAAAATGGATTTGCGGCTGGGCCCAACGTAGAAAAGGCGAGTCCAGGTAACAGATCATCGAAGCGTCTCAGAGGAATGATGCGCCTTGATCCAGCCTGATGGCAACAGAGATGTGAGACGTGCAGACTCCAGAGGCATTTTGGGGGCAGAAGACGTAGGAGTTGCCAAGGGTTTGGATTTCAAGGTGAGGGAAGGAGGAAGCAAGTATGATTTCTAGGTTTTTGGACTGAACACCCAGATGAATGGGGCCTCCATTAACTGAGATTGAAAGACGGAAACTCCTGCTCATTTTCAGCCCAGTTCTCACCTCCAGGAAGGCTGTCACCAACTTCAACCCATCGTCCCTCTTTCTTCTCAGCAAGCTGGGGCCTCCTTGCCCGCCCCTCTCATTCTTTTAGGAGCACATGCTCAAGGTGCCAACCTGGCTTACAGTCTTGTAGGGGAGGATCACCCCTGCCTCCCCACCCCCACCTTCCCATGCAGTATCGCCCCCAGAACAGCTCTGGATGTAGGCGGGGTGCTACACATATTTGAGGAATTAAATATGATTCACATCACAGCAAATTACTCTGGGGCTGTTCTGTGGAGCCGTCAGCTGCTAAGAATATCCCACCTCCCATGGGACTAAATGTTTGTCCCTTCCAGTTCATACCCCACTAGACATTTTCAGAAGCCCATTACCAAAGGGCTTCGAAAACTAGGTTCCTTTCTAGCACTGTAAAACCAGGCATTTAACTTCCGTACTCTGTGATTATTTAGCATTATCACCTTTCACCTGATGTATAGTTACTTTTCTTTCCCATTATTAAGTGTTACCATAAAATGCAGCCTCATTTTCTCTTCTATTAAAGAGAAATTTAGGATAAGTTTCTGCTCCTTGAAAACACTTTGAATCATCTCAAGTACCTTTCATTTCCTACAATGTTCATTCACACTTTGGTCAGAATGCTTTAAAAAAAAAAAACAAAAAAACTTTTATTATAGCATATTAACACCTTTCAATGCATTTCAAAAGGTTTTTTTTTTTTTTTTTTAATACAAATCAGGTACATATTTGGAGTTAGGCATTCACTGTAACTTCCCACGCAAAGCAAGAATGCTGCCTCAAATATTCTTAAGAGTCAAAAAAGAACATAATTATAAAGAACTTATGCACAGGCAGGATTGGGATTTTTCTCGCTCTTTCAACTAATCATTTTCAAGAATTACTTAGAAAAGCTGATTTTTGCTCTTCATGTTCTCTAGTACTGGGATAGGCATTTTACACACCCCTTGTCATGGAGTAGGCCCAGTCACTCCATGATAGCTTTGATCTCAGCTTCTCAGTGGAGTGGAGGGTACCTAGGAGGATAAATAATTTGTCTGAGGATGCACAGCTAGAAACAGCATCACCTGTATCCAGATCGCCACCTCTGTGCATCTAAAGCTCACACGCCCATTCATGCAGTGATGGGGAAGGAAATCCCATGACAAAAAACCCAGTTCCACAGGAGGACTTGCCAAACGCTTTAAGAATTCTTCCTTCTCTCAAACCAAATCCTGAAATTTCCATTCACTTAGTCCTACTGCCTGAAATGGGAGTTCTTCACATAGGCTTTATAAGGCTCCAGGAAATCCCAGATATTATGGGTCGATCTTGTATTTTATATGTACACTTTCTGGGGAGTAAGCCCATGTGGCTTTTCAAAAATCAGGCTGTCAAAGACATCTGTCATCCCTTTCTCCAAAGAACGAAATCCTTTTCTTAGAGAAATACAAGACAAGCAGTCTCCTTTCCCTGGACCTCATCCTTCAACTTGAAAACAGCTGTATCTGGCAGCCTTTTCTCCAGACTGATGACCCCCAGGTCTCCCCACCTTTCCTGGGGAACATGGAGCACCTCTGAAGCCACAATCTCCATGGGATGCCCCCTCTTACTCCCCTCAGGTGTGGCTCTCAATGAAATGCAGTGTCCCTCACAGTGTAGCACAAGGAACTCATTTCAGTGGTCTATTCACATATGCCTTCAATATTCTATTTAAGAACAAGGAGATAGTTTTTCTTTTACAAATCTCCTTAAAAAATTTAAACTTTAGAAAACACAGCATTACAATCTATATCCCTTCACTATTCTTTTTCCCCAAATCTTCCACCAAAAAAGCCTGAAATCCAGGACTGATATTTTCTTTGCCTTATCTTTGAACTCCAGTTCAAGAGAGCTGAGAAACATTGGTACATTATTTGCACCAATGAAAGCAAAGTACATTTGCAGAATCTCACCCTCAACAATGACATGTTAGAACTTTAAGGAAAGTTGGCTACTGGAAGCGTGTGCCCTGAAGATGGAACAGGCCTTGATCCCCCCACCTGAATTGTAACAAAATCCCCGCCGCATCCACACGGAGAGGAGCCGTCCCGGAGGGGCTGGACACTTACCCTGCAGTCCTCCCGGCTTTCAGGATCTCTCACGTCTCCACACCCTCAGCATGATTTACTCCTCATCTGCCTCCAAGCCAGGTGGAATGAAGGCTTTCTCAGCCAAGAAACTGCTTGGGACCCATTGCCACGTCCTGTGCTTCTGAGGCTGAGCGATCCCAATTAGACGCTCTTGAAATGCATCTTAGATGCCAGGGCAGAGTGACGCCGGGCTGGCGTCACGACTATCCGGGCTTTGCCACATAACGCTCCCAGGCCAACAGTTCATGACTTGGGGCTGTTGTCTGGCTCTGGGATTCCACACCATGCCTCCAGCCCGCTCCCAGAAGCCAGCCCTGCAGCAGGAAGATGAGCGGTAACCTAAACCCACAGTGAAAGGAGACGCCTCTAACACCAGGAGGCTGCCTGGACAGCTAACACCTGACATGCTACCTTATCCATGTCCGCGGGCCCTGTGACGATGAGAACTTTTTCTGCCACCCAGCCAGAGCAGCATCATTATAGAGAGAAATCATTCCCTCCACTAATTCCGCTGCTTATTGCTGGCAAAGAGGACAAGATTAATCGGGCTTGAATAAGGCTTGTGATTCCTGTCTGTCTGAAGCTTCTTTGCATGTGAGAATTCAGACTGGTGAGGCTAAATTTCAAATGTCTTTTTTTTTTTTAAAGAAAAGCATTATTCTGACAGTGTCCCATAGAGCAGCATTTGTTTGCTATTGGGGTGCTGAGCAATGAATTTAATTTGCTTTCTTGCACTCTTCAGATAACATGTTTCTGCTGGTATGTAAAGTCTGGAAGCTCTCTGCATGCCAAGGCAATGCTCCTAAATGAAGTCTTACATAAGCCTGACAAATTATCTACAGATAGAAGTAATCTCAATGGGCGGGGTTACAGAGGTGTGACTGGTAACGGCCAGAGAGCCACCAACACAAAAGCTGGCTGAGAAAACACTTCCCAAAGTCTCAGGCAAATGTGGATTTCTGCCAGCAAGATTATCATGAGATATTTTTAAGGTACTGGTAATGACATATTTTCTTTTGTTTTTTTTTGCACCTTCCATGCTTTCTCTACCCTTTCCCCTGCTCCTTTTCAGCAAACATCATTCTCTCTTTCTCCTTCTTTCTTCCTCTTCGCCTCTCTCCCTCTTCCTGTCCATCCCTTCCTATCACATGTCCTCTCTCTGCATGTTATGGTTCAGATGCCATATTTTATTGCTATCCCATCCCATATGCCTAGATTCCAGATGCCCCGCATTGCCAGCTTTCATCCTCTCCTGCGATACAGCAATGATGACAGTCCACCACCTCTGCCTCTGTGCAACACCCTCAAGGCTTCTCCCTGGGTACCAGATGAGCCCTGTTCTCCAGTCCACAAAGGAGACCCTCTGATCCCGCCCCACAGCTGCTCCCCGACCCGTCCTGTCTCCCACCTCACCTTCTCCCATACACTTACACCTCCCACCCCTAGCACAGGTTGACCTCCTCCAAACCCCTTCTGTTTACACCTTTTCACAAAGGCTAAGCCTGTCTTTAAAGCTCGAGCCCTTCCCTCCCTTCCCCAGGCTTGGGTAATTTCACATCTCTTTCCTCTTTGGGTCCACATTGCATTGCAAACATTTTTTCCCCTGTCATGTCAAATAGGTGAAGAATTTCTGGGGCAAAGATGATGCTGACTCACCCCCGGGCAGTTGCTCAATCAATGTTTCCTGAATGAACTTTGTTTCTCTGAGTTTCTCTTCAAGATTTCACTAGGAAGCCACAGCAGCTTCGCAGTTCATCGGTTACAAGAATGAATGCATGGGTTCACGTCCCACCGTGATGTGAGCAAGTTAACCACCCTCTTTGCTTCCTCGGTTCCCCATCTGCCAATGGAGATGATATCGTCCAGCTCTAGGGTGGGGGTGAGGATTAAGAGAGTTGCTATGTGTCATGTGGTTAGAAAATGGAAAGGGATACGTGTTATGTAAGTGTTGTTAAGTAGGGCACTCTGGTACCCAACGGCCTCCTCTGCTGTGCTGAAGGGAGGAGGTTTTGGACATGATCAGGACTGACCTGGTTCAGATGAGAAGATGCTTGATTAGAAACGTGAATGTCTGCGTCCCTCCTCCAATAAGAAGGACATATACAGTAGATCCTTGGTTATCCATTTTAAATACAGTAGTGTGCATACATCCACCCCAAACTCCCTAACTTTCCCTTCCCGCCAGCAACCATAAGTTTGTTCTCTAAGTCTGGGAGTCTCTTACTGTTTTGTAGGTAAGTTCACCGGTATTATTTCTTTTCAGATTGTGCAGGTAAGGGGTGTCATATGGTATTTCTCCTTCTCTGTCTGAATTACTTCACTCAGTACAACAGTCTCTGGCATATGGCACGTGGAACTCCGTTCAGTGTTATGTGGCAGCCTGGGTGGGAGGGGAGTTTGGGGGAGGACGGATACACACATATGTATGGCTGAGTTCCTTCGCTGTTCATGTGAAACTATGACAACATTTTCAATTGGCTATACCTGAATACAAAATCAAAAGCTTTTTTTTTTTTTTTAAAGGACAGATATTAACACTAAGAATAAAGCTCCACTCTGCAGGGAAACTGAAATTGGGCATATGCCCCCCTGTTGCACAGCTAGGGATGTGGGTCTGGATGGCATATAAGAAAAAAAACCCTAGTGGAGAAAACGCAATTCTCAGGCTACCATCTATGAGGAAGTACACACTGGTTGCAAACAGTTTTAATAGAAAATGTGTTCAAGTTCCAGGTAAGCAGCTAGAAAGATGTCGAACACCAGGCAATTTAATTTCTAAAGGTGAGTAGAAGTCAAACTCAGAGACAACAGCCAAAGGGAAGTCTTGAATCTTTTTGCTGGTGGGTAAACAGAAAAGGAGATTCTCCAGGGTGGGACTCTGCAGAATCCATCATCACCTACGTACCCCTGCATGATCTGGCCTGGCTGACATCCCGGCTGCGTCTTTGCCAGCGCCCTCCTGCACGAGCCTGATGCTCCAGCTGTCCGGCAGCACTAGCCAGGGCCCAGAGGCTCTTCTCCCTGCTTCTTATCGTGGCTGCCCTGCCTGGGTTGCCCTCCCTCTCTTTCTGAAGCAAAGGTTGGGGTTCTCACTCCCCGTCACTCTCTCCCAGCACCTTGCCATACCGATTTCTCAAACCATGTAGACTGCGTGCCACTTTGTCTGCTCACTTTCTGACTCCCTCTCTAGATGGCTTCCTCTCTACTCAGCAGAGAGGAACAGAGCAGGTGCTGCAGAAACGTGCTCTGAGTGCTTGTGACGAAGGTTGTAGCTCACTGCCAAGTGCCTATGGCATCATCGCTGGGTGTCCACTGCACACTGTTTATCAGGGGCACACTCTGGAGATATCACACCAGGGTTGTGGCTGAGGCATTTTCACATTTGAGAAAGTGAGAATGATCTTGCAGTTAGGCACCATGTCTCTCAGGAAGGAGAAGTAGATAGGATTCCTGCAAAGGGTTACTTCAACTGCAGGTGTAGCTGACTGAGCCAAAACTTTAAAAGCTTCTTCATGAATTCAGGAGTTTTTATGACTCACTCATTGTAGGTGAAAAGGCACATCAAAGACTCTAAGAGACACCACTACGTACCAATCAGAATCACTCAGATTAAAAAGACCAACACTATCAAGTGTTGGAGAGGAAATGGAGAAACTAGAAGTCTCATGTGTCTGTAAGTTTATGCAACCACTTTAGGAAGCTGTTAGGAAGTTCCTATAAAATTAAACATACACCTACTCTATAAGCCAGCATTTCTACTCCTTGGTCTACATCCAACAGAAATGTACATGCTCTCCAAAAGACAGCCCCAAACCAGAAATGACCCAAATGTCTACCAACAGGAGAATCAATAGGTGGCTCAGATGGTAAAGAATTCACCTGCAATGCAGGAGACCCAGGTTTGACCCCTTGGAGAAGGGAATGACTGCCCAGTCCAGTATTCTTGCCTGGAGAATTCCATGGACAGCGGAGGCCAGCCGGGTATAGTCCATGGGTTTGCAAAGAGTGGGGCACGAGGGAGTGACTAACACAACAACAACAACAACAACAACAATGAACTACTGATATATTCACATGATTATGTGATTATCATATCAATCAGTAGCACTGATTAGTGCTACTCAGGAATAAAAAGAGGAAAACACTGATACCCACACCAAGACATTAGAATGTCTCAGTTCAGCAAGAAGTGTCAAATACAAGAGAGTACTTATGTAATTACATGTATAGGAAGTTGAAGATCAGGTAAAAAATGAGTCAATGATGATAGAAATCAGAATAGAGTAGGTCTTAGGGTGAGGGTGAGGTTCTGATGGAGGCAGAGGAGTCTGAGAAAACCTTCAGTGGTGTGGAAAAGTTCTATCTTCTCTTTTGAGTGGTGGTGGCATTGGTGACATCTATTTAAAAAACTCATTGTCTCATATACTTCAGCATTTCCATGTGAAACTCACTAAGAACTTAGAGATAGACAGATAGATAGATGAGAGATTACCAGAAGCCTTGATAAGTCTATACTGTTCATGGGGTTCTCAAGGCAAGAATACTGAAGTGGTTTGCCATTCCCTTCTCCAGTGGACCACATTTTGTCAGAACGGCACTGCCAAAGAATGTTCAAACTACCGCACAATTGCACTCATCTCACACACTAGTAACGTAATGCTCAAAATTCTCCAAGCCAGGCTTCAACAGTATGTGAACCATGAACTTCTAGATGTTCAAACTGGATTTAGAAAAGGCAGAGGAACCAGAAATCAAACTGCCAACATCCATTGGATCATAAAAAAAGCAAGAGAATTCCAGAAAATCATCTACTTCTGCTTTATTGACTATGCCAAAGCCTTTGTGTGGATCACAACAAACTGTGGAAAACTCTTAAAGAGATGGGAATACCAGACCACCTGACCTGCTCTTGAGAAATCTGTATGCAGGTCAAGAAGCAACAGTTAGAACTGGATATGAAACAACAGACTGGTTCCAAATCAGGAAAGGAATATGTCAAGGCTGTATGTTGTCACCCTGCTTATTTAACTTATATGCAGAGTACATCATGAGAAATGCCAGGCTGGATGAAGCACAAGCTGGAATTAAGATTGCTGGGAGAAATATCAATAACCTCAGATATGCAGATGACACTACCCTTATGCCAGAAGGCGAAGAGGAACTAAAGAGCCTCTTGATGAAAGTGAAAGAGGAGAGTGAAATAGTTGGCTTAAAACTCAACATTCAGAAAACTAAGATCATGGCATTTGGTCCTGTCACTTCATGGCAAATAGATGGGGGAATAATGGAAAGAGTGACAGATTTTATTTTTTGGAGATCCAAAATTACTGCAGGTGGTGTCTGCAGCCATGAAATTAAAAGATGCTTGACCTTGGAAGAAAAGCTATGACCAACCTAGACAGCATATTAGAAAGCAGAGACATCACTTTGCCAACAGAAGTCCATCTAGTCAAAGCTATGGTTTTTCCAGTAGTCATATATGGATGTGAGAGTTGGACTATGAAGAAAGCTGAACGCTGAAGAATTGATGCTTTTGAACTGTGCTGTTGGAGAAGACTCTTGAGAGTCCCTTGGACTGCAAGGATATCCAACCAGTCCATCCTGAGGGAAATCAGTCCTGAATATTCATTGGAAGGATGGATGCTGAAACTGAAACTCCAATGTTTTGGCCACCTGATGAGAAGAACTGACTCATTTGAAAAGAGCCTGATGTGGGAAAGATTGAAGGTGGGAGGAGAAGGGGATGACAGAGGATGAGATGGTGGGATGGCATCACCAACTCAATGGACTCATGAGTTTGAGCCAGCTCTGGGAGTTGGTGATGGACAGGGAGGCCTGGCGTGCTGCAGTCCATGGAGTCGCAAAGAGTCAGACATCATTGAGTGAGTGAACTGAACCAAACTGATAGGTCTAAGGGACAAAAACCCTCCATGATGTATGTGAATCTCAGACACTGGATCATATCAAGTTCATCAAGTTCAACCCACTTGAACACTGTGGGTTCAAGGAAGGAATCTATCAGTGAACAAAACCCAGCAAACACCTCAGTTGAACTGGAGTGGGTGTGAAGCAGAGAATCAGGGGAAACTCAGTTTGTTCAGACAAGGATGAGCAAGAGTGTTCCCTTCCCAGAAGGCTGTATCTATAGTGTAACTCCTTCTGAAGGCTGAGTGGATAAACAGTTCAGCTGAACTGTCCTATAACAGAATCTTGCAAGTCAGACCTTTACTTATTTATAAACCTAGAATCAAGTCCTTTCCCCAGGGTTCCCTCGTTCGAAAGTCATTATGAACAAAAAAGTCAAAGCTCTGAAGGGTGGAAGCACACTAGAGCCAGAGAAGAGAGAACAGAGTCTTTCTGTAAAGTGTTTTCGCAAAACTGCAGAAATGTGAGATCAGCCAAAGGTGGTCAGAAACCTCCAATCCTTGAAACCTACATTGTCTGTCACACCTGTGCAACCAAATGGAAATAGATGCCCCCAGAAAATGCATTTTCTCCTCGTTACCAAACAGGGCCTTGGCCCCAAACCCAAGTTGGACTGGGACACCTTACTGGGAATGTAGAGAATTCCCCTCACCCTTTTAGAGTTTCTCAGCTGGGGCTGAAGCTGAAGCGCCAATGCTTTGGCTGCCTGATGCGAAGAGCCAACTCACTGGAAAAGACCCTGATGCTGGGAAAGATTGAAGGCGGAAGGAGAAGGGGACGACAGAGGATGAGATGCTTGGATGGCATCATCAACTTAACAGACATGAATTTGAGCAAACTCTGGGAGTTGGTGAAGGACAGGGAAGACTGTTGTGCTGTAGTCCATGGGGTTGCAAAGAGTCTGACATGACTGAGCAACTGAACAACAATAACAGCTGGGGCATTATAGCATTGGCAGCAGGACAGATCTTTGGGGGCAGAACTGTCCCTTGTTACGAGGTCCCCAAGGCTAGAGGCATCCAGTGCCCCCCTCCCCCCACTGTCATATCAACAAAAGGCACGGAGCCAGTTCCTGTTGGAGAACCACCACTGATGTTGGGACTGAAGCCTTAACTGGCATCTTGTTGGCATAGCCCACCCCGCAGCAGTGTCCTGATTAAATGCATCTAGTGTTAAATAATAATAATAAAGAGTCAACATATGAAAGAATAGGACACTTCAACTCAAAAGCTCAAATTTCCAATTCCGTAAGAAGTGACTCTTGTAAGTTGCCTGCTCTGCTTTTGCTGGCGTTTGAATCTGCAGCCTGGGGTTGAGGTCAATGCTGCAGGAAGCTCAAGTGGCCAGTCACCGGCTGCCTCTCCCCTCTGTCCACAGGACCCACCCAGATGCACTGGGACAGGAAGAAACATGTGAAGATGGGAGAGCAAAGGCCCAGGCCTTGAAAGTGAGAGCAAATCTCGTCTGAGTCTTCGTCCAGGCTCTCCTGCCCTCACCCCCACCTGCAGCCCCGTTTCTCCCAAGGGCAGAGCTCAAGCTCTATCCTGGCAAACAGAATCAGGGAAGAAAATTCATGAGTAGAAGGGAAAAGCCCCACGATTCTCTTGTCCATGAACCACGACCAAGTGAATGACTCTGCCCAGCTGTTTGCCTCTGATCCCCACCCCCCTGTACAGACTTAACAGCTCAACCAGTTAGTTACTATATTGACCTAGTACTGTCTCTCCAGAGACACTGTTCCACTCCTGCACCTGATCCGACAAGCCTCAGAGCATGTTCTTCACCTGGTTCCCATAGCTCTAGGTAGGGTAAGTGTTAGGAAAGATGAATTTAGGAGGTAGGTCTATGGATGAACAACGAAAACAAATTAATAAATACTTTTAAATGATACATATGAACTTATTTACAAAATGGAAAGAGACTCATAGAAAACAAACTAATGGTTACCAAAGAGGAAAGCAGGGAAGGGATAAATTAGTGGTTTGGGATTAACAGATACACACTCCTATACGTAAAAAAGATGACCAACAAGGACTTAGCACAGGGAAGGAAATTCAGTATTTTATAGTAACCTATAATGGAAAAGCATTTGAAAAAGAATATATATATATATATATATATATATATATACACTCATACATATATGAGTGAAAGTGAAAGTTGCTCAGTCGTGTCCAACTCCTTGTGACCCCGTGGACTAGTGGGTAACCTTTCCATTCTCCAGGGGATCTTCCCAACCCAGGGATCAAACCCGGTGTCCCGCATTGCAGGCGGATTCTTTACCAGCTGAGCCACAAAGGAAGCCCAAGAACACTGGAGTGGGCAGCCCATCCCTTCTCCAGCAGATCTTCCCAACCCAGAAACTGAATCAGGGTCTTCTGCATTGCAGGCAGATTCTTCACCAACTGAGCTATGAGGAAGATATACATATACAAACATATATAAATATATACTTCTGAAATTGAATCACTTTGCTGTATACCTGAAACTCTGTAAATCAACTATACTTCAAATTAAAAAGTAATAGAAATATAGTTAAATGGTTTTTTTTATAGTTATCTTTTGGCAAAGGACACATTTTTCATCCACAGAAATGATTTAAAATTTTCTTTTTAAATAGTTTATATAACCCCCAAAGGACAACATTAAGAAAAACTGTGAGATTAGTGATGGAACTTCAGCAGTTTGGGATTACTTTATGACAGGAAGTCCAAGGTAGTTTCCAGGAGTTCATGAATCCCCTGACAGTTTATGGGGAACGTGTGCTGGTGAGAATTTTTCTGGGAGGAAGTTCACAGCTTTCTTCAGGTTTGCCTAAGCCACTAGCCGTGTGTGGCTGTTTGGAGGAAGATACTCTGTAAGCACATGGTGCACACAGCATTTCAAAGATTTAGCATGCAAGAGAATGCAAAATAGCTCAATGATTTTTATATCTGTAACTTGTTGGAATGCTATTTTAGATATTGAGCTATGTGAAATATAATAGTAAAATAAATTTCACTTGTTTTTCTTTTTGAATGCAGTTACTAGAAAACTGTAAATTACATGAGTGCTTGCATTCCTGGCTCACATATTTTTAGTGGGCAGTGCTGGGTTATAGCACAAGGGCAGGAAAAGTGAAATGGATCTCAGAAGTTCCCAAGAATTCACAATGATGAATATGTTTCAAAGTGCATTTATAAAGTAAAAAGGCTAGAGTGGATCTGGAGGGAAGAATGAGCTTTTGTAAAATACTGATTTAGATAGAAACAGCATCACATGTATATATTTCACTTTGTCCCCTTAATCACTGAGCCAGGAAAACAAACCAGTATTAGAAGCTTAAACCCTTTATCTTTTAAAATCAAAACCATAGCTTCCATAGGTTCAAATGAAGGATTTGAAAAAGTTCATGGGAAAAGTAGGTAACTGGGTTAAGTATCATTTTTTGTTAATCTAATCGACACACACCAAATAACAAAGACTTTATTGTATTTGCTTTGGGCCAGGTCCAGCTCTCACCTTTGTCCTGTGACCCTTCCTGGGAATAAGTAAATGTACAAAGTCTGTTAGAGATTCTTGAAGCTCCTTTTTTGCCTGGAATTCCAGGAAGGCGGCTTTCTTCTTTGGGTCTGCACATCTCGGGGACACCAGAATCTCTTCTCAGCTTTTCCTCTTGAACTGAAAACTATGACTATGTTGCCGAGAAGCAAAGAAATATTATTGTTAATTTTTTTCTCTTCCATCGTTGTCACCAAGTCTGTGATTCATCTAGAACATTCTACTGAAAGACACTTCCTGTTTCAGGAGCTTGATTTCCATTGTCACCAAGGCTGTGATTCATCTAGAACATTCTACTGAAAGACACTTCCTGTTCAGGAGCTTGACTCTTCTGGAGCTGAACAATATGTGGTCATAGTTTCACAGTCCTGCACAGAACCTATCACAGAAATGACCAAAGCCTTTAGCTCCATTTCCTCTCTCTAATACTCTGCCACTTTTGGCAAGGCAAGTGCTGTCTGTGGGCTATTTAATGGCTAATTTAAATTTCCCAGGTATAGACGTGGAACTTGGGTGGATTTATCAATAAATGCATTTTTCTCATGAGCATTGCATTTATGCCCCCACATGTCTCCCATTCACTCCATTTCCTCTTTTTTTTTTTAAATTTGTTACTTTTTCCATATAATTTTTCGGTAATCTTTTAATTAATTTATTTTTTATTGAAGGATAATTGCTTTACAGAATTGTGCTGCTTTCTGTCAAACCTCAACATGAATCAGCCACAGGTGTACATATATCCCCTCCTCTTGAACCTCCTTCCCATCTCTCCCCTTCTCACCCCTCTAGGTTGATATAGACCCCTGTTTGAGTTTCCTGAGCCATACAGCAAATTCCCATTGGCTATCTGTTTTACATATGGTAATGTAAGTTTCCATATAATTTTTTAAAGTTGATATGTTGTATTTTCATTTTTATTCAGTTCAAGACTTCTTTTTTCTTTTTTAGTCTCACAGCACTCGGAATCTTAGTCCCCCAACCAGGGATTGAACCTGTACCTGCTGCAGTGAAAGCATAGAGTCTTTTTTTTTTTTAATGTCTCTGTTTCTTTCTTTCTTTTTTTTCCCATTTATTTTTATTAGTTGGAAGCTAATTACTTTACAATATTGTATGGTTTTTGTCATACATTGACATGAATCAGCCATGGATTTACATGTATTCCCCATCCCGATCCCCGCTTCCACCTCCCTCTCCACCCGATTCCTCTGGGTCTTCCCAGTGAACCAGGCCCGAGCACTTGTCTCATGCATCCAGTCTGGGCTGGTGATCTGTTTCACGCTAGATAATATACATGTTTCGATTCTCAACCACTGGATCTCCAGGGAAGTCCCATCACGTCACTTGTTACTCCTCCCCCAACTCTTGTTCAGTGCTGTCCGCATCCAAGATTTCGGTAAAATGATGCCATTCATTTTGATGAGGGTGAGGTGGCCCACAGATGAAGTGACCATCATCAGGTTTTCCTTAACAGGCTGACTTATTCTAACAAACTCAGGCCCCAGGCAACCAAAGTTCCTAAGTGTATTCTTTGGATCCTGTTCTCTGTTTCCTGGGAACTGCATTTCTGCCCTTTGAAATGACGACAGCGCCCCTAAGCCAAGACGAGCGCTGCTAAGGACTCAGTTTTGTTTCGGAACGTTCTCAGGATGACGACCAGGATCATTCAGGGCAGCTAGCCCACGCAGGGGTGAAGGGGTCCACTGAGGATGGACTCAGCCCTCTCCGATTTTACTGTGTATAAGAGTCCACTGCTGAGTTTGTTAAAGTGCAGATTCTGATTCACTGGGTCTAGGGTGAGCCCCGCGATTCTGCACTTCCAGCAAGATCGCGCCTAGTGCCATGAGACTGACCACAACCACACTTCGAGAGGCAAAGTAGCCCATCTCTAAGAAATCTTCCATCTCCAGGAAATCACCTGTTTCTAGGATTCTATAATTTGGGTGACCAGAAACCAAGAGCTGACATAAGCAGGCATTGGTTCTCTTGAGAACCTCTGCTAGAATACTCCAGCAATCATAGTGCCAGTTGCAGAAATTCATCAAAGTAGGAGGATTTAGAAATTAAATGTGAGAGTCTATCACCAAACCACTTTAGAATCTTGCAGTGGATCAAGTTACTATCTAGCAGTTCTGTCAAGCGCATCTTTAGCTCCTGTGTTCCTAGAATATCTCTACAAGTGAGCCCCCTGACAGCTCAGCTGGATGGCTAGCAACATCAGGTGCAAAACACATCGAAGTTTACTCGGTGACTAGTTACATAAAACAGTTATCTTGAATCCTTATGCAAAGAAGAATTTTGCTAAATAAATATTTGCTCTTCAATTTATCTGTTCTGTAAATACAACACGCTCCCACGTAAGGTGTGCTTAAAGTGGAACACAATTCTCTTATTCCATATCTGATAAGGATGAAAAAGTAAATTATATTCATAACAGGATCAAGGATCCTTCCATCATACCCACTGCTTATCAATTCAAGTAAGTGCATGTACAGCCATGTATTTGATGCTGATAATCAATTCCTCAGGGTAGGGAAACTCTAAAAAAGAGACGGAGACTCAGCAAAAGTAAAAATGAAATGAATATGTGATTTCTTTTAATGTATGATTTTTCTGTCTCTTGACTGCAGGCAGATGAATTTACACTATATTAACTGAATAGTCACACACACCACCTGTGCCAAGTGCTGGGAGGGGGGAGAAAAGGAATTAATTTTAGCCTCAACTGAGTAGGGGGGGGCAGGGGATGGGCACCTAACTTGGTATTTACAACCTAAGACGCTTTTAACAGTGATATCTATAAAACACAGTGCAGGACAGAGGCATTCCCTGGATGGGAATGTTGGCCTCTGTGTCCCAAACAATATGCGTTCTTATGTAAAGTTTTAGGGGAAAAAATTAGTACGCATGTCTGCCTAACTAACTTTTCAGCAAGTTTTGGAATTTAAGCTATTCTACTGCCTGCAATGCAGGAGACCTAGGTTCGATCCCTGGGTTGGGAAGATCCCCTGGAGAAGGGAAAGGCTCCCCACTCCAGTATTCTGGCCTGGAGAATTCCATGGACTGTACAGTCCATGGGGTCGCAAAGAGTCAGACACAACTAAGTGACTTTCCCTTTCACTTCACACTTTCACTGCAAGGGTAGAAGGGAGTGGATGATTGGGGTCACGGAAGTGGGACTTGAACTCACCTTTGCCTCACATTCAAGTCCACACTCATGCTGTGGCAACAGACTGAGTCTTAAATTCTCACCTCTTTGTAGGATTGGTTTCATGTCCAAGTGAGTAAGTGAGGGAGTCTGGGCTGGACATGAACACACTGCGACATTTAACACGGGTAACCAACGAGGACCCACTGCTCAGCACAGGGGACTCTGCTCCAAGTTACGCGGCAGCCTGGATGGGAGGGGGTTCGGCCGAAGTGAACTCCAGCACAGCTCTTGAGCTGTCAGGCTCATGTCCAGGCGTTTTACATGTATTCACTCCTTTAATCTTCACAGCAACCCTCTGAGGCACTGCCTCCATGGTATGGTTGAGGAAATAGGCAGAAGCCACCCAATCATTTCCTCACAGTCACACGGCAAATACGCGGCAAAACTGGGATCTGAACCTGGGAAATCTGGTCCTGGAGCCGCTTCGCTCCTGCGAGTGTGGTGTGATGACCGGCATCACGGCCTTACCCCAGGAGTTTTGCCAGGAATCCAGCAGCTCAGGCCCTGCCCCGGGGGCCTTGATTCAGAACCAGCATTTTGAACAAGGCTCCCAGTTGATCACATGATCCTTAAACCTTGAGATGCACCCCTGTCACAGGCTACATCGGTTGATGAAAGACCAGGCCCCCGCCCTGCCACCTTCCCCCTTGGGCTGAACCCCTGTTCTGAAAGATTCCTACCATCTATCTGCCCCTCAGGCATTTGTGGGCACATGAGCTGCCTCAGTTTCACCCCAAGACCTGAGTCAAAAGTAGGTTCTATACAACACATCTAGAAGCACCAAACATTTCCCCTTCTTTACTGAGGATCTCAGGAGTCAGAGTGAAGGAGTCTCTTCACGACCTGTGTGTGTGTGTGTGTGTGTGTGTGTGCTATCGCTCACTCATTGTGACCCCATGGACTGTGGCTCGCCAGGCTCCCTGGTCCTTGGAATCACTCACTACCTTGGAGCCTCTATCATCTCTCTGATGCTCTGCCCACTATTGCTCGCTCATTCACTCACCTCCTCTCTCTCCCGCTGTCTCTCTGCCTCCCTCCACTTCCAGCTTCACCCCCAAGTCCACCTCTGACTCCCTCTCCATCTCCTTCTCTTCTCCAGAGTAATGGTGCAAACCTCCCTTCGCCTCCAGCAAAACAGTTTCACTCTCAGCCAGATTCCTTGCAGATTTATTTTTCCACCTCTAAGCACACTGGTCAAGTTTCCCAAGTAAATACGGTTCCTTTCCTTAGAGGAATTCTGTTGCTAGTTGTTACTAGGTATCATTTTCCCATCTTCTTATGGTTATTTCTTCTGCTCTACCTCTTTTTAAATCATGAAATATGATATGCATGGGTTTCTCAGGTGGCGCTGATGGTAAAGAATCTGCCTGCCAATAGAGGAGATGTAAGACATGCAGATTCGATCACTGGGTCAGGAAGATCCCCTGGAGGAGGGCATGGCAACCCACTCCAGTATTCTTGCCTGGAGAATCCCATGGACAGAGGAGCCTGGCAGGCTATAGTCCGTAGGGTTGCAAAGAGTTAGACATGACTGAAGCGACTTAACACGCACATGATATGCATACTACATATGCAGAAAACTGTACATCTTTGAACTCCTACTATCTTTGAATTTTCATGGAGAAAACAATTGCTTTTCACTAGCAATATATGAAATAAAAATATGAACCATATCATTTACTAAGATGGCTATAATGGGCAGCCCAGAGATCCAAGATTCAAACGAACTGAGGCCAAGCTTAACAAGAAAACTGAAGGTTTCTACTGGTTGCTAAGTGCAATACATCAGACTTTCTGTCTCTGACTCTCAGAAATTACCAGAAAATCAAGTAGGTTAGCACTCTTAGAATAAGCATATTCCAATGCTAACTCTACCTTGCTGCAGAATATGTCTTAAAGTATTTCTGACTAAATGAAAAATGCAATATATGTATAATAGTATTTTGTATTAAAGGAGGACATCTAGATAAGATGAATAAAATGAATAATTGCAGCAAGTTCTGATTTAGTCACCGTCTGTGTCTTCAGAGTGTGGAATAAACACCTGCTTCCAGTTTTTGCCTGTCTGCCTTTGATTTTCTTTCAGGCCATAATACGAAGCAGAAGAGAAAGAAGTCACATACTTAGTCAATCAGACGAATTCTGTTATTTATTCAGTTTTCAGTTCAGTCGCTCAGTCGTGTCCGACTCTTTGCGACTCCATGGACAGCAGCATGCCAGGCCTCCCTGTCCATCACCAGCTCCCCGAGCTTGCTCAAACTCATGTCCATTGAGTTGGTGATGCCATCCAACCATCTCATCCTCTGTTGTCCCCTTCTCCTCCCTCCTTCAATCTTTCCCAGCATCAGGGTCTTTTCAAACGAGTCAACTCTTTGCATCAGGTGGCCAAAGTATTGGAGTTTCAGCTTCAACATCAGTCCTTCCAGTGAATATTCAGGACTGATTTCTTTTAGGATGGACTGTTATTTATTAATTTACTAATCACTATCATAAAAGATTTCCTGAGAGAAAAAGGTTATGCTCCTTACTAAAGGAAGTTCTCTAGATTATGTGAAATAAACAGCTCACCACTGCTCCTTGTGACTGGTTATCAATGATAACTTAAACTTGGCATGATACCTACCTCATCAAGCACTTCCTCTCAAAGGAAAAACAACACTGAGAATCAAGGTGACCGGCCCATCCTCCATTAATTGCCAATGGTTTTAACGGAGCAGGGAGGATGCTTGGTGCTCTCTTTTGGTAACCAGCCTAAATATGACTGGCTTCCCGGGTGGCTCAGGGGTAAAGAATCTGCCTGCAATGCAGGAGACACGGACTCGATCCCTAGGTCTGGAAGATCCCCTGGAGAACGAAACAGCAACTCACTCCAGTATTCTTGCCTGGAAAATCCCACGGACAGAGGAGTCTAGCACACTACAGTCCATGGGGTTGCAAAAGAGTCGGATGTGACTGATCAGCAAAACAACAACTAAATATAACTGTCTTTACTAGATTTTCCCCATTGATTCAACTCCAATGTTAGGTGAGTAGATAAAGTGTTTGAAACAGAAGTGAAAAACTGTTCAGACACATATTAAAGCATAATAAAACAACTGTCTATAAATGAAAGCACAACATCAACGGAAACATGAAGAAAACAAAACAAAACCAACTGTTAAATGTTGGAAATAGAGCTTAGAGCTATGAAGCCTCCTCTCCCTTTCTCCTCTTTGGCAGAAGTCAGATTCTGCTTATTCTTCTGGGCCTGATTCAAACTCGAGTCCCTTCAGTAAAGGTTTCATAGGTCACTGCAACTACCATCAATTTCTTCCTCTTCTTTCATGAATTATGAATCATTTCACCAAAAGCATAAACAACGAATAACTAAAATTACCGTTTACCTTTTCTGGCGTATGTATGTTGACTTCCCAATTAATTTTAAGTTTCTTTGAGGAAGTATAGTTGGCAGTACTTTTTGTACCTTCCATTGGCATAGCGTGATGTTTTGCATAGAGAAAAGCTTAATAAATATTTTACAACATATTTTCCCAAAGGGTGGTGAAAACTAGCTGTTCCACCTATTATTAGCAGAAAGCACAGTTCCAAACCAGAAATTATTGTGTCTTGGTATGATCTCCAAACAGATCAAGAAAAAGCTGTCTAATCAACACGGTCTTAAGTGGTCTTCAGGGTATTCATGAAATAAGTGGACACCACACAGAAATCAACAATTGCAAAAACTGTGTTTAATACAAACGTAGGTCATTTGTACATTTTGGATGAACTTTTGTTCTTTCAAATAAATGTTGAAGAATCCTCTCATTTTCCCGATTCTAATGAATATATTTATGGATCAAGAAATTTGAATTTCGCACCTAGTTCAACCAAAAGCTTATTATAAAAACTGTTGGTAAATCCTAAATATAAAGCTTTAAAACATTCATCAATAGATAATGGAATGGTCTAACCCCCATCAAAGTATTCTAGGTTTTAATCCAATGCTATTGTATGAATTTAAAATAGAATTTTTAAAAGGTAGATGTATAAACTAATGACAGAGTGATGCTGTAGTTTAAAAAATGAGATAAAATTGATAGTTTGGGGAAACATAACGAGTCAGAGCTTCATCTCACACTGCATACTCTAGAGAATGCAGGATGGACTTAGAGAGTAATTCTTTTAAGGAAACTTAGAAAGTTCAAGGAAATATTAAATAAAATTTAATAAAATAAAAAATTCAAGCTGAATATTTAATGGATCCCTGTGTGGGAAAAATAATTAAACATGAAAATAATGAAAGAGACTGCAAGGGAAAGGATATTCATATAAAGATATATTCATATAAGGATAAACTTATATGAATTAAGTTTTGAAACCCTAGGGCAACAGATAAAAATATAAGAGCAACTCATACTCATTCAATAGGTATTTACTAAGCATCTACTATATTCCAGGCATTATTTAGGTTTAGGTAATTATCTGTCTATCTACCTGCCTACATATCCATCCATCCATCCATCTAACAGATAAAGGTCTGTACAGACTTGTTGTCAAGGAGTCTACATTCTAGTGGATAGAGACTGATGTTTAACAAAACAAACTGTTAACACTTTGCATGGGAAAAGATGGAGAGTGCTATGGGAAAAAGAAAAGTAGAAATGAGAGAGAGAATTAGAAGTGCCAAGGGTTGTGCCTGTTGGGTGCCTGAAGTATTAAATAGGGTAGCCAGACCTCAGTGAAGGAGAAGATTCAAACAAAGACTTTCGAGAGGTGCGGGAATGAGCCCAGTGAGTGTCCTGGGGGAAGGGTGAGGCATTCCAGGCAGGGGGAACAACCATCTGCTACTAAAGCAAAGGCAAAGGCAAAATGGGAAAAACATATTTGTGGCACACGAGATGAGCAGAGAGATATCCTTAACAGGGAAAAGCGTTTTTGGAAACTGGTTAAAAAGATCAGTATCTTACAGAAAATGGGCAAATGGCATGAACAGAAATCTTGGCATGAAAGTCAATAAAATGAAGACTGAAACATATCCAGTCTTACAAGGAATTGAAAAAGTATACATTAAAGTAACCTCACTCTAGGGAAATCCAATTTGTGAAGATTAAATAATGTCAGTAAAGATGTGATGAACTGGACTCTCTTCACGGAAGCATACAATTACACAACATTTTGTGAAATATTAAGACAAAATCTGTGGAAAGGTATATTTATGGCAGCGCTGCTTATAATGACATGTAAATGATTAATACCTAGGTAACATCCAACCTGGTTTCTGGCCCAGCATTTATCTGTGGGCGCTTGAAGCCTCCATATGAATGCTCCATAAACACCTCCAAGTCCAATCATTTCCTGCAGCCACAATACCAATCCCCAAAGATCCCCCTCTTTTGCTTCAGTGAATGGTACCAATGTATATCCATACCTAAAACACAAACCCATCCTCCACGTCTTCTTTCTTGCTTCCTGAATTCTGTCATTCCCATGTCTCATCAATTCTACTTTTGTAATGTTTTCTGAGTCCATCTCTTATTCTCCATTTTCACCAGAATGGCCTTCGTTCAGCTCTCATCATTTTACACCTAAGCCAAGTAACAGCTGCTTACCTGGCCCTCGATAGCCAATCTCAGTTCCACCTCGTCCGTCCCTTCATTGCCATAGGACTCTTTCTAAAATATTAAACTGGGTCAAATCACTACTCCGTTTAAATTTTCAAATGGCCCCCTACTGCTGTCAGGTTAAAATCCAAACACCGTAGAGGCAAACTTGTGTGAGCTGACCCCTGGCCATCAGCTGTCATGTCCTGCCAGTCTAAACTCTTCACTCCGTCCATCATAATCTACCTGTGAATTACAGGCCACGCCTCTCCGTCTTCATCTATGCCATTGTCGCTGCTTGTCCTCCCCACCCCACAACCTTTACTGCTCACTAGACAACATCTCTTTTCCTTTTCAGACTCAACTGACACAAGATAAAATCTTTACTTTTAGTGTTGATCAGTCTGAGTTAGTGTATCTCAAAGTTAAGCATGCATCAGCCACCTGAATGGCTTGTCTAAGTTTCCAGAGTTTCCACCGCCAGAGGTTTTGAGTTGGTCGGTCTGGGGTGGGGCCTGAGAATCTGTATTTTAACAAGTTTCCAGGTGACACAGATGCTGTCTGTCCAAGGCCCACACTCTGAGAACCACTTGTCTGGAGAAGTCTTCACTGAAGAAACTCAAGTTTGGCTGGCTGCTCGCTTTTTCATTCATTAAACAAGGGTTTGCTCTGTGAATATGTGTCTATTTCATCTCATGAATTAGGTCAGGTGTTCTGCATAGAGGTATAAAGAGAATCTCTCTCTCTAATGGGAAGGAGGCAGCCAGGGCCCCGCCAGACATGTACAGTTCTGCAGGTTGGACACTGTGTAAATGGTGCCTAGTGACATAGTGCAGTTCATCCAGAGGTGATGGTCCTGGCCCTCAGAGAAGCAAGCCTTTGGTTTACAGAGCAGTGTGATGTATGGCATTATACAAAGAGGCATGGTTTTCTTTAAGACACGAGCAGAACCTCCAAACCCAGATATGCACTCGGGCAAAGGAGTCAGGAGAAGCTTGCTAGAGGATGTCATACTTTCATTGAGTGTGGAGAGGTGAGGAGAAGTTATTAGAGGGGAGGGGACAGCAGGGCTGGAAGGAAGCCTCACATTAGAGACACAGAAGTGGTATACGCGATGGCAAGTAGACCGCTGTGGACGGAGAAAAGAAAGTCAAGGCCTCCACTCACTTTGTCTGACAGCAGGGGCATCTGCTTAATTTGAAGAAAATTTTTTAAATTATGAAATATCACATATATTCACACATGTGCACAATGAAATATTTCACATATATATACATATATATTGATATATATACACACAATGGAATATTATTCGGCCACGAAAAGAATGGAATAGTGCCATTTGCAGCCATGTGGATGGACTTGGAAATTATCATATGAAGTGAAGTAAGTCAGACAGAGAAAGACAAAGGTCATATGATATTGTATATATGTGGAATCTAAAATACCACGCAAAACAGAAACAGACTCACAAGCTTAGAGAACAGACCTATGATTACCAAAGGGGAAACCTGGGGAGGGGTGGAATAAATCGGGAATATGAGATTAACATATGCACACTACTATATGTAAAATAGATAACCAATAGGACCTACTGTATAGCGTAAGGAATCTGTTTAATATTCTATAATAATCTAAATGGGGAAGGAATTTGAAAAAGAACAGACATGTACGACTGAATCACTTCATTGTACACCTGAAATCAACACAACATTGTTAATCAGCTATGCTCTGACATAAAGGAAAAAGAGTTTTTAGAAGGGATACAAGACAATATTACAGACACACATGGGCCCACCATTCAGCTTTGCTCTACTGGCTTCACCTCTCTCTTTATAATAAATAAAATAAGGGAACACGGTGACCTGTCTCCCTTTCTCTCCCCCCTCCCCCGCCTCTTCACCAAGCTAGCCACTATTTTACAGTTGGCGTCTTTTTCCCATGCATGTTTTTGTACTTTTACTACGTAAGTGTACAGGCATTTACATCTTAATGAGAGACTCTGTCCAGGACATTACAGCAGAAATTCCAGCGCTTGCCTCGACAGGCTTCCTGCGAAGAGACGGGGAACAGCGGGCAGCCAGCGCCCCACCAGACCAGCTCCTCTCCACCGGGTGGTGGGAAAAAGCAGGCCTCGGACTAGCTTCACATGATGCCACTGGGCGGTGCAGCGCGGAGGTCAGGGGAGAGGGGTGGGAATCAGAAAATCATGTTCTGCTTGTTCAGCTGATTTTAAAAGCAAAAAGGAAAACGCATGTTGCCTTGCAGTCAAAGATGTCAAACATGCAGGACTAAGAAAGTGGTACTGACCAACTCGGTCACTGTGCCCAGCCTGTTGGGTTACCTACACGTGTGTATACGTGGGTGTCCCATGTACCATGGATGCAAAGAGTTCCAAAACGCCCGGACTGTGGGCCTGGCTACATCCTATCAGCACCGCAGACGGGCTTTGATTTCGTTATCGGCAAAACGGCAAGACATGACTTGCTGCCCCTGGCTTAACAAAAGGGATGTGGTGATGGCATGGAGCTGAACTTCCTTCTCACCGGGAGCTCGTCATGAAAACTCTTGGGGTGTCCCTGGGGCTCCTAGTGGTAAAGAACCCACCTGCCAATGCATGAGACGTAAGAGAGGTAAGAGATGAGGGTTCAGTCCCTGGGTCAGGAAGATCCCCTAGAGGAGGGCATGGCAGCCCACTCCAGTGTTCTTGCCTGGAGCATCCCATGGACAGAGGAGCCAGGCGGGCTACAGTCCACGGGGTCACAAAGAGTCAGACCCGACTAAAGCGACTTAGCACAGCAATGAAAAGTCTGTACGGTTACCAAATGCATCATCCTTCTCCTCCTAAAGTTAAAGAAAGAAGAGACAGTGAGAGGAGAGAGATGGAGACAGAAAAACTGGTTTCCTTTTCAACTTTCCCATTTCCCCCAGCTTGATTTCTTATGACCCCTTCTTAGTGATATTACAACGCCTTCACCTCTTAGTTCCTTTAAAAGTCTACAATTTAGTTCCTTTTTCTTTTTCTTTTTTCTTTGTTTAGGGATGCCAAAGTTAGAAAATTATTGCAATTGGTGGGAGGAGCCCTAGAAAAGTTTTATGTTGTTTGTGTTGTGTGTATGCATACACTATTCATCTGTGCATTATTTATCTATTGTCCATAGACTGCATCATTAAATTTCCAGCCAATGTTCTGTATATAAAAACACCATGAGATTTTTTTTGTTTGTTTATCCAGATCCTGTTTCCTGGAAATTCAGCTAAATGTCTTTCCTGGGTTTCCATTCATATATATATGTATGTGTGTGTGCATATAATATATATGCACACATATATATATTTATTCACATATATGCACATACATGGGCTTCCCTGGTGGCTCAGGGGTAAAGAATCTACCTGCAATGCAGGAGACCCGGGTTTGATCCCTGGGTCGGGAAGACCCCCTGAGGGAGGGCATGGCAACCCACCCCAACACTCTTGCCTGGAGAATCCCATGGACAGAGGAGCCTGGTGGGCTACAGTCCACGGGGTCGCAAAGAGTTGGACATGACTGAGCGACTCAGCAGCAGCAGTAACGTACACACACACATATTCATATATACACATGTTTATGAATATAATGTATTTTTACACACATCCACACATCCCACAAACGTGTGTGTGTGTGTGTTTGTTGAAATGCAGTTTTGAACTGCATGGCTAATAAAAGAATATAATCTCCTTGGTCAATGCATTCTTCACAAATTCCATCACATCCGTCTCTCCTGACCCTAATGCCTCCTCAGTAACACAAAGCTCTTCACTACAGACTGGAGGCCTCCACTGCTTCCAGTTGGTTGCAAAATCAGCTCCTCCAAAGCTCCACCCTGGCCGTGCCTCTCCAGAACGGAAAAGCCTTTAACAGCTGTCTGACTGTGACCAATCTTCTAGGTGCTTCCATCCCATTCCTTTACAACCAGATCTCACGTTACTTGCGGATGCAAAGTACATTTTCCAGCTACATTTTTCAGATTCTTTTGCAACCAGGAGTTAGTAGATGAGACTGCAGGCAGAAACAGTGAGGGGAAATTCAGAGAAAGTCTCCTAGAGGGGAAAACCAGCTAGTATTGGGTGCCTTTTGCCCCCCTCTTCCCATCTTTCCTGCTGCCTTGAATTTATGTGTGAGGGCTAGAGATCTAGCAGCCATGTTGATCCAGGAGGTAACCCTGAAGATAAAGTCCCATGCTTGAGAACAGAAATCCAGAAAGATAGAAGGTACCTGAGTCCCTGATCATAACAGAACCACCCCCAACTGCCCTAGAGAGAAAAATAAATTTTGTGTGTTTTCACTGTTTTTTAAGATTTTAGGTGATAGGCAGACCCAAAATAGTCGTTTATTCTCTCTCTAATTCTAGCTATTTCTCTGCTCTGGCCAGTGTAATATGCTGATCAGTTTTTTCTTCTTCTTTAAAAATTTTATTTATTTTTTAATTGGAGGATAATTGCTTTACAAGATGGTGTTGGTTTTTGCCACACATCAACACAAATCAGCCATGGGTATACATGTTTCCTTCCCTCTGCCATCCCTGTCATTTTCCAGTCCATTCTGCCCATCTGTTTTGTCACCGAGTACCAGATCTTCTTGAGACAAGAGCTTACAGAGAGAAAGGTCTGCATTTGAGCCCAGCCCTACCGCTCCGACATCCTCAGCATCGTTCCTTACGCCTCCCCCTGTTACCTTGTCTGGAAATTGAGAAGAAGAAGATGCGCGTTAAAGGCTTTCCTGTTTTTCTTTCACACAGTTTCTTAGTTGTTAATGGCCCCAAGGCATCAGCAAAGACAATAATTGAGAGAGGGAGAAGGAGATAAAATTCAAATCAGGTTGTGTTCCCACTTGTTCACAGCCCTCATCAGCCATTTAGGGGTTGAAAAGGTTCAGGTTGCTAATTTTCAAAAGTCAGAGGGAAAAAATATCAACCAACCTATCAACCAACCGGACTTCAGTTATTGACATTTTACTCTCATTCTTATGTATAACTGAAATCTGAGTAAACATATGTTGCATTTTCCAAACACCCCTGGCCCTGTAGATAAATGCACACATACATACATACACACAGAGATTTCAAGAACGTTGGCCCTCAGGGAATCACTTGTCCCAAGTCCCTGGAATGGAGAAGTCACACAATTCTTGGTATTTGCCATTTGGATAAATTGACTCATAATGAATGACTTGAAGAAACAGCTCCTTTTAAATGGCACTGAATTGCAAAAAAGCAAATTCTGCTCAGACTCTTCCATCCTGCAATTTCATTTCTGCTCTTATGCACATTAACCTAAATTGGCTGGATACAAATCTTGCTGAATTAAATTTGATTTGATGAGAACATTTGCGTGTCCGTGCAGGCAGAGTGCAGCATGTGTGGGTTTCTAGAATGTTATTTAAAATGTTCTTTGACGAATGATTCAGCTTTGCCATAGCTCCAAGAGTGAACTAAATTTTTGGTTCTGTGGATGCATCTTGTGAATGAACTAGATCATGGCCCTTTGCTGGGAAGTCACTGAAGGAGCAGTTTGTTTTTTCCTGAAGAAAAGCCACACAGCCTCGGAGGTGGGAACACGGGATACAATGAACCCCCTGGACCACTCTGAGATCGGCTGAACCCACGGATGCGGAGCCCAGGGATAAGGAGGGTCAACTCTACTGCATCATCGTGTCGACTTGAGGGCCTTGGGCATCTGTGGATTTGGGTGTACCGAGGGCCTGGAACTACATTGTGCCTTTAAATCCTCACTGCCTCAGCCTCCTGTGACCCTCTCTCACCATCTCCCGACACTGTTTAAAACCCCCTCCTGGCTCTTCTCAGTCTGGCTTCCTCATCAAGCTCTAATTGGCAGGCCTGGCCACTGGGTCTGATCTGCCTGGGCCCAGGACACCAGCAAGTGTTTCAACCCAAACGATAACCTTCCACGTTACTGCCGGACTTTCTAAAACACACAAACAGAAAAACTCAAATAGATTTGGCTCCAAGTATTTCTGGGGGAGAAATGTCCATTTTAAAGGATGCTTTATTCAGGTCACTAAAGGCCGGAATTCCAACCTGTCACCAGAAGTTCTACTCTGAAAAGATACAGAAGAAGGAATCTTACATTTCACAGGTCCCAAAAGAGTATTCAGATGAAAGAGCAGAGGTTAAAAAATTATGGACAATTTCCCGAGCATTATCCACAGTCCATGTCCAAGAAATGCATGAATCAAGTATTGTACTTGGGACCTCCACCCCAGAAATCCCCTACATTCTCCTTTAGCAGCATTACGGGCCAGAAGGTATTCAGGGGTTCTGTTGCCTGAAATACTCTGAGAATTTTTTTTTCCTAGTTTTGGAAATTATTGAACAAAGCAAGTGTTGGAAAAGCAGCGTGGCCTCTTGTCTTCTCCAACTTTGCATAATGACTATAAACCCCACTCAACAAAGAGAGCACACGGCTTAAAGAAAGACCATCAGTATTTTCAGTATTTCAGGAACTTCTCAGTAATTTTTTTGCTCTCAGCTAGTTTTTTTTTTTTTTGCTTTGTTTTCCTTTGTTGCTTTCATTTGTTAACAGAGGTAGAATTTATGTATAGCAAAAAGGAAGCGGGTTTTGACAAATGCCATGCAGCACACACGTCTATGAAGACAGACATTTCTATCACCCCAGAAAATTCCCTGTGCCCCTGCCTAGCCAAGCTGGTCTCTCCCCAAAGTAGCCACTATTTTGATTGCTATCACCGCAGAATAGCTGTGCCTTTTTCAGAACAAGGTAAAAATGGATGAACACAGTGTAGTTTTTAAGTGACTGATGTCTCATGTTTTAAGCATCTATAAAACACCTCTTGGCTTCCTTATCTGCAAATTGAGGGGTCTGCCCCGTGAAAACAGTGGGCAAGTCCTCTGAGGTTTCCCGGGGGCCTGAGAAGCCACCTTCATTGCAGGTGGGCGGCGTGCAGGCAGAAGCGTGGGCTTCCCGCCTCCCAGCGGAACTACTGTACTTTTCCGTATCTTACAAATTGCGTTTCACTGGAAGACTGCATTCAAGTGTTCTTTGTAAAAAAAAGAAAAATTTAAAAAGTTGGAGAAGTGCAGGTCTAGCCGATTCTTACTGATCCCTCTCCCTGGAACCTTCTATAAATCACAAATCGTGTTTCTGATATGAGAGCCGGGACTGGCCCCCTGGAGGGAAGGCTGCTAGACAGCGGCAGCCCGAGGAGGGGCCCCCGGGCGGCCAGGGCCCCGAGCTCTGTAATATTAGCACTGGCGACAATCAGATAGCGCCACCCCAACCCAGGCAGCCGGACAATAGGCCAGAGGCGCTGGCGATGGCAGGCACAAAGACAGCATTCAGAGGGCCCGGCTCCACTGCCAGCCACGGCTGTCCAGACGCCACAGACCCTGGCCCAGCCGGAATGTCACCTCGCCGCCAGAAAGCCATCTTTCCTGGTTAGCTTTTAAACTGCTAAAAATAATAAACACAGAAAGGAAAGTGCTGACACAATCTTAACTGCGGAGACAAACTGAAACCGTTGTTATAATAATGTCAACAAACTGGGTTCCAAATGACATCCTAGCATTCCAAATATTTCTCGACTTCGGGGGACCGAAGGGAGGCTGCGGGGCTTGTCTGTGTGGGAAATGGGTCTTCACTGCACCGTTGCTCTCGGCTACCTGACTTGCTCCAACCCAGGGTAGAGATGCGATCCTTCTGCCTTCATTAGCACTCAAGGAAGAGAGGTTGGAGGGAACTCTGGTTCTCCATTCAGCAATTTTTCACATAACAAATGACAAGTGGTCTCCTTTCTCTCTGTGCCCAATTATTACTTTTTCTCCCCAAATGAATTTGAAGCATCCTTTTCTCCATTATGTTTATTTTTAACCTGCTGAATGCTTTGCGTTTCTCCTTAATAACTACAGAGTTCAAAACTATCTTAAATAACAACACCAGCAATGCATAAACGAAAAGATCACTCCCAGAATGCTGCAAAGTGACAATCATAAAATCACAAATCTGGAAACAAGTGTAACATCTGACCTGCCGATCCATGAAACCCCGTGTGGAACTTGGCACCCAGGCAGGACGGCCAGTGGGAGGGAGACTGCAGATCTGGAAAAAGAGAAACACAAGAAGATAAATAAAAGTGTTTTTTTTTTTTAAAGTTCCCCAACATTTGCTTAATCCGCCACTGTTCTTCTTTCTATGTTTGAATAGGGTCTGGTTTCAGAGCTGTCTCTGATTTTGAATACATGCAAATAGACTTAGATAAAATCCCATTCCACAGAGGAGCCAGTTTCAGAGAAAAGGACTTTAACACAGGGATTCTAATAACACAGTATGGGATGGGACAGGGTTTCTGAGTCCCAAGGACCTACTTTCCTATGCACAGGATCCCCGGCCTTGGAAGAGGTCTAAAAGGCAAATGTGAATCTTAAACAATTTAGAACTTCTGTGCTAAACACTGCCCAGCTGGGTGTCAGAGGATGGTCCCCAGGGTAGGTCCTAACACGCTTCGGCCGTGCCCCTGTGAGTCAGCAGGGGGTGGGGCCGAGAGGACCCCATGGAGATGCTGGATGGTGTCAAGTGCAGTGATGCTGGGGATACTTCCCCTGGGTCTTCTAAACAGATGAAAGAGCAAGAGATGACGCCTCCAAGTGCCTGTCTGCACAGCAAGCGAGGGGCTGCTCTTTCAGTGACTGTAGTCCCATGACTGTGGCTGCTGTGAGGAGCTTAGAAATCAGGGGGACGCAGAGGTTGGTGAGGGCAAGACAAACATCTGGTTCCCCTCTACCCAGAACGGACCACGGACAGCATTTTGTTATTATCGGCTCTTTTTAAAAAAGCAAACAAAATGGAGCATAGGTATCATCTCCTTGACGACCTGCTCTAAGATCAGGTCACCAGTTTGTTTGTATCTTTCCAGTAGGCTTTTTTTTTTTCTTTAAACACTTACAATATAAGTACCCAGGACAAGGAACAGTGTTTGCATGTTCGTAACTCACGTGTACGATGTGCATATATGTACATGCATCTGTCATCCTGCAGTTGGACCCAGTGTTATGTGTGTGATCTGACCATGCTGAGAGCGCTAAGTCTGAGCTCAGTCTGAGCTCATTGCCCTTCCACCTGGTACCATCAAAGCCGCTGCCATGCTGTTAAAGTGTGTGCTGCTTAGGCGTGTGTGCATATGCGGGTGTGCGTGTGCAAGTTTTCTCGGCAACTCCACTCAGCTTCTCAAGATGCTGCTCTTTCTTCGATACTCTGGCTCCGTGCAGAGTGAACACTAGGTGTGCTAAAAGGCAAAACGTTTGCTAACAATTCATCTGCTTATTATAAATCTTCTTCCCCCTTCAAACAATATTAAAGAACGGCCAAGGCAGGAAGAAGTTTGTGTTTGTAACCCCTGTGGCTTTAAGTGTGAGTAGATATACCACGTTTCAACCACTACCTTCAACACTAACACCTAAAAACAAACTTTGCCTTTGTATGAAAATAATATTGAATCTCAACTTATTTTTTGAAGGTATAAATCTGACTTGGATTTTAAAGAATATGCATGAAACCTGAGTCAGTGAAAACAACCTAAACATTCTCAATACTTAATAATAATAATAATAAGCAGTTTAATGTATAAGGCTTCTTAAGCACATTTTGTGGGCTGGGTTCACTAATGTTCTCACCTAATTTCATTAATTTAATCCTGACAATGCTTGTATGAGGTAGGCATTATTAATAACCCTGTTGTTCCCATGAGGAAAAAAGAGGCAGAGAAAGGTTTAAAATTTTGTCCAAAGGCAAACTGTAAAAAAGAGACTAGCTGGGACTCTCACTCAGGCAGTAAGACGTCAGGGATCTCATTCTGAATTACCGAGAACAAGCTCAGGTTTAAAGATGAAAACATCAGCGAGGAAAACTGGAAAACAGTGTCACTGCGGCGGCTTCCAAGTTTTGCTATAATACAAACGGACAGCATCTCTCTCACGGTGTGGTTCAAACCAAGAACAAACCAAATTAGGGTTCTCCAAGCAGACAAATTCAAAGCAATTTCCTAGTGATGAAGGAAATTTAAAGTAGCAAGGTCAAGCCCCAGACCCTTCCAACGTAAACAGCCCCATCTTTAATTCTTCTTCTCTTCAGAAAACAGGGAGCTGTGGATTTGCTCATGGCTCAAAGAAGGCATCCCGGTTTGTTTATACAGATTCAAAGCAAAAATGAGAATCACTCCTTGGGACAACTTTAGCCTAGAACGTGTGTTCTTGACACACTTTCAATTGGGACACAAATATATTAGCAGTGTGGTTATTTTGTACTTCCAAAAGATTCCGTTTTATAACTGATTCATATTTATGTTTGGAAGACGTTTATTTCTGGGCATGAAACAGTTCATTTTGCTAAGCCATCTGACCTGAGGTAAGGTTGGCACCATTTCCCGTGACTGCTCCCAAATAATGCAAATTGAAGGTTAAAGGATAAATAAAGCTCCTTTAACTTGGTTTATTAATATGTTATTTATAAATGACTCTTTACTTGGTCTATTTTTTTTTAGCCTGTAACTATGTACAAATGAACTCTAAAGAGTGAACTAGGGAATACATAATGTGTATTTTATTGCAAAGTTTTCATTTAAAAAGGGTTCTTCTTAGAGCGAAAACTGAATGTCGTCTTCCTCCCTGCCTTTGGGTCTCAGGTCTCTGGTCTGAGCCCATAGAGCCTGATGCTGACCAAGTCCATTGCACTCACGGCACATCCTCAGCCCTCCCTGCCCCTTGCAGCTGCTCTTCCCAAGAGGCTCAGTCCTGCCTCCTTTAAGTGTGATTTCGGCATGCAACTTGCTTCAGCCAATGGCACGTTAGCAAGTATGCCGCATGGAGAAGTCTGGAAAAGTTCTTGCTACGTTTATGTCTTTTCTTTGCTCCTCTGTAACTGCCGTGAGAACGCACCGGGGCTAGCCTGTCATGCCTGAGAAACACAGAACGGAGCTGACTCATGCCTCATCCAAGACCATTCTAGACCAGCCTAGACTAGCCAAGCCCCCCTCCACAGGAGAGCACCCAAGATGCTCAGAACCACTCAGCCGGCCACAGATGTCTAGGAACGAGGACAGTCCTGCTTTTTTATTTGTTTGTTTGACATATAAATTCAAATTCCAACAATTCACTTCTCATATGCTTTATACCTTTCATTTGCATCTGTTAGTAAGCCTTCTCAGTTCCTTTCTTATCGCTTATCGCATTATTATAAAAAGGGAGTAAATGCATAAAGTCTAGCAAAAAATCAATTCCTTAGGCCTGTTATCCCTCTTGTCCCCCAGTGCAGGTCCTGCCCTCAGGGGGCAGCCTCTCAGTCACACCTGGGCCCCCTGTGATGGACAGGATACTACACAAGGCATTCACTGGTACAGACAGCTCCATCTGCAGGAATATCTGAGAGTCAGAACAGACACTGGGCTTGAAGGTTACAAAGGGCCTGAACAGACCGAAAAGGATGTTCAGGGAGCAGCAGCCGTGGGAGCAAAGTGCACCAACCGTGGAGGGAGGGAGCAAGTGTCCCGGTTACACGGAGAGGTTGCATACTTGGGAGGAGGACGCAGGGGAGGAGGACAGGCAAAAAAGCTGCAAAGGCGAGAACGTGAAAGAGCTGGGACCACTGAAAAGAAAGGATAATTATGTGATGCATGTGCATGCTGTTACTCGGTGTGACCCCATGGACTGTAGCCCGCCAGGCTCCTCTGTCCCTGAGATTTTCCAGGCAAGAACACTGGAGTGGGTTGCCATTTCCTTCTCCAATTATGTGATGTAACAGGTGCTAATTATCCCTACAATAGTAATCATCTTACTATATATAAATGTGTCAATGTATCATGTTACACACCTTAACACACAGTGTTATATGCCAAATACATTTTGATTAAAAAAAAGAGCTTGGAGCCCAATCCAAGCAGATTTGACTTCTTTTTGTTCTGAAGGCAGTGGGGAAATGAATTGGTTCTGAGCAGAGAGCAATATGACCCAAATCATGTGTTAGAAATATTACTCTGATAAAACCTTGTGGGGTAGATGAGAGGGAGAGAAACAGATGAGGGGTTTGTAAGTCAGCACAGACCTCGGGGAGCTCACAACCTTCCTGAACACACTGACAGGAGTCTACGTAGACATTGCGTTTTCCTAGAAATGGGACAGAGCTTTCACATGGTTTTCAGCAGCGCCCATGATGCTTGACCTTATCAAACACTGTAAACGCCAGAAGCAGGGCATGATCTCGACAGCAGGGTCAAAACTGCAACAGCGGCAATGGGAATGGAAAGGGGCAAACAGCATAAACATTCGTAAGGCATTATCTCAAATAATCTATTAACAGATGAACAGGAAGAGAAATGAAACAAGCGAGAGATACTAAAAGGTCTGATTCTGTAAATGAAGTATAATGTATAAAAATACTGAATCACTGTGCTGCACACCTGGAACAGATACAATATTGCAAATCAACTATAATTTTTTTTAAAAAGGGAACAGAGAAAGTAAATAAAAGGTTTAATTCTGGGCTATTTCCACCTGCTGTTCCTTTCTGCTCCCTATGAAATGGAGGAAGCAACTCATGTTTCCAAGATACCATAAAGAGTTCCTAAGTTAAAAATTTCCAAGATAAACACAAGGCATGGGCATCACTGTGGTCCCCTTCCCATGTCATCACAGATATTACTAATCAAATGCAAGCTTTCCATCCTGCTGAGTCCAAACACAATCTCCAAACCCCTCTCAACTAGCTCCCTTCCGAGGCAGCCACTGTCTTTTTTCTAGAGTGACCATCTTTATTTATAGCATTCACTTTCTTTGGTTTCATAAAGATGAAGCACCAATAAATGGATGTACTTAGCATAAGGTATTAATACAAATAGGATCAGTATATACATACTTATATGCATATTTCCCACATATGGGAAACTTACACAATCAGGTCACCTGCTAGATCTTATTCAAGTTTATGAGTTCACTTAATGTTAACTCAAAGCAATTAAATATAGATTTGAATGAAGCTGAATTAGGGGGAAATTTTTGGTATGCATGAAAACTTACTCTATTATTAAATAATCATAGTAAAAGTTGAAAATTAGCACATGTCATCATAATCAACCGCTAGTGATCCCACTGTGTGGTGAAGTCTTGGGCAAGTAGGTATGTAATGTTACCACAAGCCATCCTTATATCAAAGTGTGATGAGTTGGTTGGTATTTGAAAGTCACTAGAGCAGTTTTCTAATTTGGGGCCTTTTCCATATGACATTTGAGGTGTCATCATCAGTTGCCTTCTATATAGGACCATAATAAAGACAGATTCAGATAAGCCAAACTTTTTCTACTTGTACTTTTGACCAACAAGAAGGTAATTGCTATCTATATGGACATGAAGACTCCCTGCTCCCTTCAACCCCAAACCCCATAGTTTAATCTCTTCAATTCCAAAGACACATCTTTTAGAAACTTGTATATATATATAAATATTCCAAGAAAAAGAAAAGAAAAAAACTCTAATGGAAAAAATTCCCAGCAGTAATTATTTGACCATGACCCACAATAAGAAGTTTGTCTTAACCTATAACACATGCCCATATATTTAGATGTGTCCCAGGTGGCACTAGTGGTAAAGAACCTGCCTGCCAATGCAGGAAATGTAAGAGACGCGGGTTCAGTCCCTGGGTCATGAAGATCCCCTGGAGGAGGGCATGGCAGTCCACTCCAGTATTCTTGCCTGGAGAATCCCCATGGACAGAGGAGCCTGGTGGGCTACAGAACATCAGGCAGAAAAGAGTCAGGCACGACTGAAGCGACTTAGCATGCACACGCACATGCATATCCAACTAAAACAAAAGGTCCGTTAAGATCATGTTCTTGCTCATGTGATGTATTTGGATATTTTCTATTTCATTAACACTATCCTATTCTTCATAATATACTATTTTATTAAAGAAAAATTACTAATAACCTACTAAATTGATGTCCTCACCCACAAATAGGGCCCAACCCACAGTTTAAAAGGCACTACTGTAGCAAAGTAAAGTACCCCGACTTTGTTCACCAATGTAAACATATCCACAAAAGATCAATCCTGGGCAACTTAGCAGGAAAAAAAAAAAATCTCTTGGCTCTCTGTCTAGTATCCTGGATGAAACTAAGGTTTGCTGAGCCAATTTTTGTACTTGGTGGTTGACAATGAGTGAACACTGAAAGGCAGAGATCAAATCCCCACTCTCCTTCTCAACACATCTCTTCCGCTGGGTCATTTGTGCCGTGCAAGTATCAAGCTATTCAATTTTGCTGTCATTTACTGTTCTTTTTCCAACAGCAATGGAAACGCAGGATCAGCTTACTGTCTCCTCTCTCAGGTAGAATTCGATTATTCTCTCTCCTGCCCCTTTGAACAAAGATGGCATTCATCCATCTGGAAAACCACCCCCAGGGGATCTGCAAACAAAACCTGGCAGGAAAACCACTACCCACGAAGGAGCAACAGCAGAACTGGGTGTTGAGGATCTCTGTCCGGATTACAGACCAGAGCGAACTTTGTAATGATTCTTTTGACCAAGTATACACAGTTGGAATTGGAGCAATGTAATTAACTATAAAGACAAATAGTAAGAGGCTACATGCCTCCAAATTCAGAGGCAGCTACCCTCAAGAAATCTATTTCTTAAAAGATTAAAAACTATTTCCTCTTTCTAAAAGGAAAAAAGTGAACAAGGACTACAGAATCATCGTTTCAGAGAATCCTTAGAGGCTTTCTTGCCAGTCCTCCGGTGCCAGAATATTCTTTCTTACCTGTGACTTCTTTAACATTCACACACTTACTGTGTGCCCTTTCCCACTCATCCAACTAGTAAAATGTTAGTGAGGGCATCAAAAGCCTGAAGTTTTTCACTTCCACATTCTTTTATTCAACACGTCTTCTTCTTTGAATTTATCTTAAATAAATGATTATGGATATATACCCATAATCATTTATACACACACACACACACACACACATTCACACACATGAAGCCTCAGTGACAAAGATGCTTATGTAATGTTATCTATAATGGCAAAGGGCTCAAATAATATACAATTAATTGCTAAAGTGGCCATCTTTGAGTGGTGGGTTATTGGGATTCAAATGTTATTCTGTATGGTAAGTTACTTCACTCATGTCCAACTCTTTGCGACCCCATGGACTATAGCCCACCAGGCTCCTCTGTCCATGGATTCTCCAGGCCAGAATACTGGAGGGGGTTGCCATGACCTCCTCCAGGGGATCTTCCTGACCCAGGGATCGAACCTGCATCTTTTACATCTCCTGCGTTGGCAGGCAGATTCTTCACCACCAGCACCACCTGGGAAGCCCTTATTCTGTATGGTGGTGTGTGGTTTAGTTGCTAAGTAGTGTCCGACTCTTGTGACCCCATGGACTGCAACCTGCCAGGCTCCTCTGTCCATGGGATTCTCTGGGTAAGAACACTGGTGTGGGTATGGAGTGGGTACTGCTATTTCCTTCTCCAGGGGATCTTCCCGACTCAGGGATCAAATCTGTGTCTCCTGCATTGCAGGCAGATTCTTTACCAACTGAGCTATGAGGGAAGCCCATATATTCTGTATACTTAACCATATTTTCCAAATTTTCCAAAATAAAGACAAAGGAATTGAAAAGAACACAAAGCAAATGAAAAGTGCTTGTTCTTATTACTGAGACACTGGTGAATCTCCAGGCACATGTATGATCAGGCTCTGAGACACTATAATATTTCATAAAATTGAATATCTATCTATATATGTGTGTATGTATATACACATATATATTTATGAACAGAAATTTCATCCTCAGACTCAACAGAAATGCATGCACATGTTCACCAAAAGATCTATACAAAAATGTCTATAGCTGTACTTCTCATAGCCCAAACTGGAAACAATTAAAAATATTCATCACCCAGTAGAAAGGATATATGCCCACAATGAAATATAAATCTCAAATGATGGAATGCCTCACAAACATAATATTGAGCAAAAACAAGTCAGACATAAGGAGTACATGCTACATGAGCCCCTTACATAAAACTCAAAAAAAAGCGAAACTAATCCATAGTTTTAGAATTCAGGAAAATTCAGTCTTTGGGAGGAGAAACTGAGGGGGAAGAGGGACAGTTTATTCTTCCTGTCACTGTTCAATTTCACGATGTGAATGGTGGCTGGCTACATGGGTGCTTGTGCTTTGTGAGAATGTATCAGGCAGCATGCTGATAACTTGTATAATTAGTCGCAACACATTAAGAGTTCCCGGAACCATTTTCCGGAGTAACCCCCATTTTTAATGTAACGGATGCATTCATTTTACTGTATGTTTTAATGGAACGTATGCACATTTTGCTTCAAAAATAAGTTTATTTATGAGACTTTAACAAATAGCTCATGTTTCCCACTTAGCAGTCTTAAAAACATTGACATACATGGTAAAGAGCCGTGACAGGACCTAAAGTACAGATAGGATAAATTGCAGGCATCTTGTGGAGTGTAGAGCAATGCTGTCACTTATGTGAAGTGGAAAGAAACTGCCTTAAATTACCAGAGTCTTCTGTAAAGAGCTTGTTTAGCATGTTATTCATTTTTCCTCTTTGTAAAGAATAGCAAAAAAATTTTTGTGTGTGTGCATAGCTGCAGGAAATGACCAGCAAAATTTGTATAATGTTTTCCTCTTACAACTGGCTTCTAGAAAACTCAGCCCTAAATTTGTGCACACCCACAAGTCAGTGGTTTTCAAACTTTCCTTTTACTATGGCCACAGTAAGAAACACACTTGGTATCATGACCCAAGACACAAATACACACATACATTTGTTAACATGCAATTTGGCGAATAATACCCTTACTTTGTGCAATATCCTCTGATATTTTCTATCCTATCCCATTCTATTCTAACCCTTCATATCCTATTCCATTAAAAATTGTGGCCACTCACTTAAATGATTTCATGGACCAAGACTGCCACTAAATTTGAAAAATATTTTCCAGAGTTCCTGGCAAATATAAAAAGCTACTGAATTATATAATGGTATATATTTGCATATCAACCTAATCTGCAGCTCATTATTAGTGTCTATCTCTGGTTTCTTTTGCTTCTTGCTTTCTCCTATCCTTCATAGCTTATGTTAACTTATTCTAGTATATGGATCTTTCTAAGCTATCATCATCTTTTCCAGAACAAGCTCCCTGAACTGCTTTCAAAGTCACGTGACAGTCAGTCAAGACCGAACCGGGAGAGGAAGGTCCTCCCGAGGCGGCAGGGCCTGCGCCTCCGGGAACAGGAACCAGAACCCCTGTAGGGCAGACACTTCCGGAGGCCCCACCGCAGCACCCTCCGCAGCGGGGGCACTGGTGACGGGGACCACGTGGCATGCGCTCACCTCTCACTTTCCAGGGAACAATAGACACTCTTGCTTTCCATGAAGTTCTCCTGCATTTCCGACAGCTGGGAGGGAGAGAGCCAGCTCATTCCAAGAAACACAAAGACACTTTTGAAAGAGGAACAAAGGGTTCTACAGTTGACAATGAAGAATAGCATGAGCATCTCTGCATCTCTGTGATAAAGGAGTTCATGCTCTTGAGTTTCCTTTATCTCTCTTTTCAGGGTGTAAAGTCCTTCTCAGGTCATCGAAGTGGTGTGTCTACAGGAGAACGAGCAAACATGTTGGGAGGAGCCAGTCCAGGCATGTGAGAAGAAACTCTATCTTTCTAACCCAGGGAACACATTTTGCCTTAATAAAACTTTAAAAAAAAAAGTTCTCTCAGGTCCTATCAAAACTTTCCCTGCACAAGGTTCTTGGATCACTTTTGGGCAAGGTGCCATCTTGGCTTATCCTCCACACCCCAAAGAAAGAAAAATATGTTTGGGGCCAGAGCACCAAGGTTCACTCTGGTAGTGTGTTTTTCTGAGGACAAGACTGTGGGCTAAAGAGGGATGTGAATATGACTGGTCCTTTACCTTGAGCAGAAAAAGGACCCTGAGGAACCTAACGGGGCTGGGACGGCTTAGTTCTTTCCTAGGACATGGGGCTTAGGTTTTGTTTCTGCTTTCACTCCAAGAGAGCATGGACGTTCCCAAGGAAATAACCAAAAATGCAAACTAAGATTTACATGCACGGATATCTACACAAGTATTTGTCTTAGTGGCACGAAGTCAGAAGCACTCCATAAGCTCCAGGCTGGCAGGAAGACTTTCAAAAAGTAATTGTGCAATCATTGAAACTAATCCTTACAATGTGAGAAATAACCACAATAAAACGTTCAATGTAAAAAGCAAGATGAAAAACTACAGGTAACAAAATACGAATTCAACCATGTTAAAGCATGTATGCATTACATTTGCACAGAAAAAGACTTGGAAAAAACACTCCAAAATGTTAAGAGGAGCTACAAACACTGGCTAGTGAAATCAAGAGTGAACATGAAATGTGTTTTTTACTCTTATTTCTTAGTTATCATTTATATCTTTTTACTTATTCGTCTCTTATTTATTATTATCTCTCTTTTTTTTAATTATCTCTTTTTTTTCAAATTTTCCACTCTACACATGGACTGCTTTTACAACTAGATAAATGCTATTGTAAAAAATGTATTGATGCAATTCTTTATAAATTCTAAATTGTTCTTAAACAATTGTAAATTGTTCATTCACTGACTGGTAAATATCTGGAAACTTTGTTCCTTTTCTTTTGACTCATGACAACTTCAGGAGTTAAATTTCTAACTTAACACGGACAACAGAAAGACTGGATGCCTCAGTGAATCTTATGCAAAGAAAAGGAAAACTCTTATGTAAAGAGAAAAAAAGAGTGAAACATAGGTTCTTACCCTCTGAACATATCTGTATGAAGGAAAACCAACTTAAAACACCATTTTTTTTTCTAATGTATATCTTTTTCATATGGATTGTGTGGACCAACTTAATACTGTAGCTTATTAATAATAGTAAAGGTTTAGATGACCCATCTGCAAGCCCACCCAGTTAATGTAAATGTCACACACACGCATGAATTCCCTTGGCAGAGTTCCCCAGCCTTGCAGCAACTGATGTCGTCCAGCTGGCTAAGGCAAAAGCGAGCAACAGAGTAGTCTCTGTGTGTGCTCAGTCGCTCCGTTGTTTCCGACCCTCTGGACCCCGTGGACTGCAGCTCTCCAGGCTCCTCTGTCCATGAGATTTCCCAGGCAAGAATACTGGCGTGGGCTGCCATTTCCTCCTCCAGGGGATCTTCCCCACCCAGAGATCAAACCTGAGTCTCCTGCATTGACAGGCTGATGCTTTGCCATTGTGCCACCTGGTAAGCCCAGAGTAATCTCTACACTATTTGAAAAGGAAATGAAGGCAGTTCCAAAAGCTGAGGCTGCTGCTCTTGAGCCTGGGTCACGGGACAGTCACCATGAGTTCAGCCAGCTCACCAGCTCAGTAGGGAGACCATGTTGCACCGGCAGAGTCAGAGAGGAAAAAACACGTCAATCTGTTTTATCATTTCTCTGACTTTGTATATTTGATACATAATTCCATATGGCTAAAAAGAAAACTTCCATAAAACCTTCTTAGTACAAGCCACCTGACCAATTAAGAGATTTTCTCTTTCATTGCTTAATTGAGCTGAAACAAAACTGAATAAAGCAAGTGCATGAAGCAAACTGTAAGTACCGATGCTCTGGCAACAAAGCAACCCCAATCCCTCTCTAAACTCTGCTAAGATTTTAAAGCCAGTTTCTCAGTAACGTGGATGGGGCACCTCCTACAGCTTGGCAGCCGATGCCGTGCTCTCGATTAAAGTTCCTAAATAAAGAGTGTTCAAGAAATTTTCCAGTGCTATCACAGACTGGATAGAAACTTGTTTACTTTGGAAAAACAAGAGGCATAGAGAGTTACTAGGACCCATACATTCGGTTTTCTAGTTTATAATGGTAAGGTATACTTTTTTTTTTAAATGGTTTTTCCAGTAGTCATGTATGGATGTGAGAGTTGGACCAAAAAAGGCTGAGTGCCCAATAATTGATGCTTTTGAACTGAGGTGTTGGAGAAGACTCTTGAGAGTCCCTTGAACTGCAAGGAGATCCAACCAGTCCATCCTAAAGGAAATCAGTCCTGGGTGTTCATTGGAAGGACTAATGCTGAAGCTGAAACTCCAATACTTTGGCCACCTGTGGCCAAAGATGTGAAGAACTGATGTGAAGAACTGACTCACTGGAAAAGACCCTGATGCTGGGAAAGATTGAAGGTGGGAGGAGAACAGGATGACAGAGGATGAGATGGTTGGATGGCATCAGCGTCTTGATGGACATGGGTTTGGATAAACTCTAGGAGTTGGTGATGGCCAGGGAGGCCTGGCGTGCTGCAGTCCATGGGGTCGCAAATTCAGACACGACTGAGCGACTGAACAAGAACAAACTTTCTGACACCTTGAGGCCTTTTCCAGTCCTTGGTCAGAGGCATTCACTACTGACTTTGGAACAGACACCCGGGGTGGCTGGTGGAGGCTGCGGTGGGGATGGGGTGGGGAAGAGAAGGGCGTCTGAACGGAAGAGGAGGGTGAACGCGGTTGTGTTCTGTCTGTGTTCCTGCTCTCAGCGTAGGGGTTTCAGCGTCTGTGAGTACGTTGGAAGACATCCACACGTCCAGGCTGTCCGGAGACCTCACTTTGGAACCGAGATTATGACCCCCTGACTCTGTGAAGCCCCTCCTGGGCCCCCATCCCCCATGGCCCCACCCCAGCAGCTCCACACTCTGGGTGCTCCGGCTGGTTCTCGGTGACTCTGGACAGAGGAGACCAGAAAGGGCTCAGGACGTGAGGGGCAAGGGTTTCCTCATAGGTCCACACGGTACAAATAAACACGTGAACTCAGAGGAGAGACAAAAGCTCTTCCGCAGAGTAGAATGCCAGCTGACACATGCAGAAAGAGCAATGGGGTTAGAAAACCATCAGTGGGTGTTAAAACTAGTGGCAGAAAATTTGAGGAGGAAAATGGTATTTGTATTGTCTCAGGGTGCCTCCACCCAAATAATGTATTGATTCCGAAGAGGAGAGCAGTAACCTTGCATGGGCAAACCCAGCAGACAGCATTTCAGCTGAGCGGTGAAGACCAGCATCGCCGCTGGTGCAGTGAACTGACCTCACGTGTCCCGAGAAAGACACAAGGTCACCACTGTGGTCTCCCTTCCAAAAAGGCACCGCCTGAATCGAACATCAAGGAAACGTCAGAAACCCAATTCTGCAAAAGAATTTGTCTGTATCTTTCCAAAACATCAAGAAACACAAAGAAAGCCTGAGGAGCTGTTTCGGAGTAAGGAGACATGACAACTAAGTGTAACAGGAGATTGTGGAACAAATCTTCACCGAGAAAAACATCGCTACCAGGAAGACTACTGGACAATTGACAGAATTGGAATACGGAATGTTGATTAGATAACAGTATCATATCAACGCTGAACTTCCTGGGCTTGATAACTACACCGGGTTCTATGAGAGGCTGCCCTTGCTCAGAAAATACCACGAAGCAGTTAAGAGCGAGGGCATAAGAGACAGCAGGGTGGGGGACAGAGATCTGAGGACGGGAAGGCAGTCTTCTCTCCACCTCTCCACCCTGGAACTCCTCCCCGGGACTCGGAGACTGGGGCTGCTGCGGGCGGGGCGCCCATCTGGGAAGTGAAGCCCAGAACATTCCAGTAAGGGAGAAAGGGTGTGTCCAACAGGGTCACAGCAGCACGGAGACACCTAACACCCCCCCACATGTACACACCCCACATGTACACACCCCACATACACACCCCACATACACACCCACCCCACATGCACACACCCCACATACATACACACACACTCCGCATGTACACACCCCATATACACACCCCACATACACACACACTCCACATGTACACACCCCACATACACACACCACATACACACACACCCCCCACATGTACACACCCCACATACACACCCCACATACACACCCACCCTACATGTACATACCTCACATACACACCCCACATACACACACTACATACACAAACACCCTACATGTACACACCCCACATACACACACCACATACACACACACCCCCACATGTACACACCCCACATACACACCCACCCCACATGTACATACCTCACATACACACCCCACATACACACACTACATACACAAACACCCTACATGTACACACCCCACATACACACCCCAGGTACACACACCACATACACACACACACACCCCATATGTACATACCCCACATACACACACCACATACACACACACACCCCCCACATGTACACACCCCACATACACACCCCACATACACACCCACCCTACATGTACATACCTCACATACACACCCCACATACACACCCCACATACACACCCACCCTACATGTACATACCTCACATACACACCCCACATACACACACTACATACACAAACACCCTACATGTACACACCCCACATACACACACCACATACACACACACCCCCCACATGTACACACCCCACATACACACCCCACATACACACCCACCCCACATGTACATACCTCACATACACACCCCACATACACACACTACATACACAAACACCCTACATGTACACACCCCACATACACACCCCAGATACACACACCACATACACACACACACACCCCATATGTACATACCCCACATACACACACTATATACACACACCCCCCACACACCCCACATACATACACCACATACACACACACCCCACATACACACACCACACACACACACACACCACTCTCACACCCCCCACAGACATTACTGACACATCCTGCGTACACGCACATCCTTGAAATACACACACACCACACATACCCTGCATACAAATACCCTGAATATACACACCCCACGTATGCACACCTTGCATACACACACGACACACACACATATACACATACCTCACACTCACACCTCCCCCCACCATCGCTGACACACCCTGCACACACACACACATACCCCAAATACACACACACCATACACACCCTGTGTACACACACCCTGCATACACACACACCACACATCCTGCACACACACACACTCCAACCATCCCCCACAGCACACGGCACATGCGCACACAAACACAGACCCGGACGAGGCCAGTCTGGGGGTTTGGGAGCTTCTACGCCCTCAGCCACCGTAGCGTCTGCAGGAGTCTGGCTGACCCTGGAGCTCCGAAACGTCGGCTCTGGCCTGGCACTGTGCTGCTGCTGTCTGGGCTGCGGGTGATAGTCCTCATCAGTTCCTCTCCTCGCATCTTCTGCTTCTTTGCTCTGATAGCTGGCTTGGAGGTGCAGCTCTGGTGACGGCCATCCCAGGAACATGTGAGCACAGGGGTTTCACGAGCTGCCTCCCCGCCAGGCTCCCTGTCTGCCCGCTCTCGCCTCTCTCCCCGACTGCAGGGGAGGACACCCTGCCCCCTTGGGGAGACTGTGTGCGGGTCTGTTCAGACTAGGTTGTACGGGAATCCTTCTCTAGAGCACGCCCTGCGGAAATACAGACACCTCCAGGAGAAGCAGTCCGAGAAGAGGGTACATGGCAGAGATGAAAACCAGGGCCTGAAACTTCCTTCACTTCGAATTCCAGACACATCACCATAAGCCTTAATTTAGCCAATAATTTAAGTACCAGCAAATCTAGATTCCGGAGGGATCTTGTTAAAGTGCAGATTCTGACCCAGTAAGTCTAAGTGGAGTCTGAGATTCTGCATTTCTGACCAGGACCTGCTGACTCTGCCCATCTCCTTCTCAAAGACTGCAGTCCTCATCGCCGATGACATTAGCACCCGACACCAGGTCAGCGCAGCACGCTTAGGTCTGTTTCTTAAGACAAGAAACTGAAGCTCAGTGTGACCAAACCACTTTGCCAAGGTGACAAGGCAAGCAGACAAAAGCTAAAATTTACAGTCCAGCCTCTCCCACCAGATCACCCTGCTCCAGAGTCCTGTCCCCTATCCTCGCCCAGGTTCCCAGGAGAATAGCCACCTGCATGGGGCCAGGAGGAGGACTGCTGAGCTGACAGCAGTCTCAGCCACATGGGCAGCAAGTGAATCCCTGAGCTTTTTGACAGTAAAATAGTTTCTTCAGTGTTTAAAATAGGCCATCAGCAAGTTGTTGTTTAGTCCTGAGTCGTGTCCGACTCTTTGCGACCCCATGGACTGCAGCACGCCTGACTTCCCTGTCCTTCACTGTCTCCCTGAGTTCACTCAAACTCATATCCATTGAGTCGGCGATGCCATCCAACCATCTCATGCTCTGTTGTCCCCTTCTCCTCCTGCCTTCAATCTTTCCCCGCATCAGGGTCTTTTCCAATGAGTTGGCTCTTACCATCAGGTGGCCAAAGTATTGGAGCTTCAGCTTCAGCATCAGTCCTTCTGATAAATACTCAGGGTTGATTTCATTTAGGATTGCCTGGTTTGATCTCCTTGTTGTCCAAGGGACTCTCAAGAGTCTTCTCCAACACCACAATTTGAAAGCATCAATTCTTTAGCACTCAGCCTTCTTTATGACCCAACTCTCACATCCATACATGACTACAGCAAAACCCATAGCTTTGATTAGACAGACCTTTGTTGCAAAGTGACATCTCTGCTTTTTAATACTCTGTCGAGGTTTGTCAAAGCTTTTCTTCCAAGGAACACGCATCTTTTAATTTCATGGCAGCAGTCACCATCTGCAGTGATTTTGGAGGCCAAGAAAATAAAAACTGTCACTGTTTCCACATTCTCCCCCCATCTGTTTACAATGAAGTGATGGGACCAGATGCCATGATCTTAGTTTTTGAATGTTGGGTTTTAAGCCAGCTTTTTCACTCTCCCCTTTCACCCTTATAAAAAGGCTCTTTAGTTCCTGTTCACTTTCTGCATAAGGGTGGTATCATCTACATATCTGAGGTTGTTGATATTTCTCCTGGCAATCTTGATTCCAGCTTGTGAGTCATCCAGCCCAGCATTTTGCATGATGTACTCTGCACATAAGTTAAATAAGCAGGGTGACAAAAAAACCTTGACATACTCCTTTCTCAATTTTGAACCAGTCTGTTGCTTTGTGTCTGGTTCTAACTGTTGCTTCTTGATCTGCATATATGTTTCTCAGGAGACGGGTAAGGTGGTCTGGTATTCCCATCTCTTTAAGAATTTTCCAGTTTGTTGTGATCCATACAGTCAAAGGTTTTCACTCAGTCAATGAAGCAGATGTTTTTCTGGCATTCCTTGCTTTTTCTTGATCCAATGCATTTTGATCTCTGGTTACTCTGCCTTTTCTAAATCTAGTTTGTATATCTGGAAGTTCTCAGTTCATGTGTTGCTGAAGCCTAACTTGAAGGAATTTGAGCATACGCTTACTAGCATGTGAAATGAGCTCAACTGGGTCGTAGTTTGAACAGAACAAGTTATAAATACATAATTTTCAGAGAATAATATATAATTTAAAGCTAAACCTATTGAGAATGATCAATTTTCTGATTGTGTTATAGTATTACTGCGCTTTTTTTTAAAAGCACTCGTTTATTTGATAATTAGTGTTGTATATATTCTACCTTGTGTGAGCACATTTAAATTCAGTAGAATTTTGGAGAGAACCAGAGCTTTGGAGTGTCACCGGCTCCACCTCCCTCTCCATCCCTCCATATCCTAAAAGAATCCCGATTGATTACATCGCATACATTCTTGGTCTTTCCTGGGTCATGCATCCCTTGGGTCCCTTGGGGAATCTAAGATGGGCAATTCTGTGGTTGCTGTCGCTCTGCTTTGTTTCCGGAAGGTGCTCTTCCGGAAGGTGCTTTCCAGAAGGTGCACAGTTCTACAGACAGCCCTGGGAGGTTTATTGACCTCTTGAAATCCTCTGTGGGCTCCTATGGTAAGAACAGGTGCTGCTCAGTCTGTAGGAGGTCGCCTAAGATCCCATAAAACTTGTCCTCCAGAAATGTTAACCATGGGTCCACCCACACATTCTAGAGGAATGCATAAAGGAACAGTCCTTTCTTGCTTGCTTTTCAAACACTCAGAACTCCTACTACTGCTGAGGTAAGCAAATTCTTAAAGGCAGTTTTTGCAACTCAGCCAACACCCTGGAGTTCCCCTGGTCGCTCAGTGGTAAAAACAAAACAAACAAACAAACAAAAACCACCTGCCACTGCAGGAGACGTGGGTTTGATCCCTAGATTGGGAAGATCCCCCAAAGACGGGCATGGCAACCCACCCCAGTATTCTTGCCTGGAGAATCCCATGGACAGAAGAGCCTGGTGGGCTACAGTCCACGGGGGTCACAAGAGTTGGACACAGCTGAGCAACTAGGCAACAACACCTTGAATCCTAAAGCAACAAACAGCTCTGACCCTACCAGTTCAACAGTCCATAGGGGCGCAAAGAGTCGGACACGACTGGAGTGACCTGGCACTCACGCTAACACTTCATCAACCCGATGTGAATTCACGGTCAAAGTCACCAGAAGGGCTGTATCGGAAGGGCTGTGCCAGCTATGAGACGATGTCAACTGAACACGCACACAGAGGAAAACAGAGACGTGAGGCATTCTTCAGGAATCCCGAGAGAGCTCGAGGCCTCCCTGATTCTGAGCTCCCCTCAGACTAACACAGCAAAGATGGGCTCTGGTTACCACGGTCCTAAAACGTCTCTTGTTGGGAGCGGAGGAGGGGAATGAAATGACACGGGATAAATTACCCTTTAGCAATATTCGGCGGTTCACGTTTTTAAATACTTCAGCATTAGGGCTTCCCCAGTGGTGCGGTGCTAAAGAATTCGCCTTGCAAGGAAGGGGCCAGGGGTTCAATCCCTGCTCCTGGAGGAGGCCCACGTGCCACAGGACAGCTAAGCCCCCGCACCACAAGTCCTGGAGCCCGAGCCCCCTGGAGCCCGGGCTCTGCAACGGGAGAAGCCACCGCAGGGAGAAGCCCGCATCCCGCAACTAGAGAGCCGCTTCAGCCAGACAAAGCCCGCGTGCCGCAACGAAGCCACCACCGTCAAAAAATAAATAAATTAGTTAATTAAATGAATCCTAAAAGAAAATGTCATCACTAGCTACCATTCTCAGTGACCTGTGGTCAATAACATAACCAAAACATGAGGTTCTTTCTTGGTTTGGGGAACCTGGACTCAAGTTGAAAATAAAGACAAGGGGCTGGTAGCCTCGAATCAATTTTGTGGTCTGTTTTTCTCCTGCTTTTCGGTTCTCTTTTTATCTTAGTATAAAATAATATACAAGAGAATCCCAATATTTCAGGTTCGACATCTCCGGGCTTCCAGGAATGTTCAGAGATCATTTCACTCAAATTCCTCCACTGGGGAAAGGGAGGAACGCAAAGGGAAGAGCCTGTCTCAGTTCACACTCTGCTGGTGCTGGGAGCCCTGCTTCTTTTATTGTGAGAATATTAACAGATATACAATCTATGTGGAGAGAAAATAAATACCATGGGGAGGGAGTCTCCAGAGCTGCCTGTGTTGGAAGGGCCTGGATCATCCTCCCAGGAGTGTTCTTTGTACACACACACATAGATATCTGTGCATCCCTTTTTTTTCCCACAGAAGAAGGACCGTGATAAACCCTCTCTGGCTTACTTTGTTTGGCTCCTGGTTTGAATTCTTTCCTACTGGTATATTCAAATGTCCTTCCTTCTTCTAAACGGGCTACATTGTATTCTCTTGGCCTTCCGTTTATACTTTATTAAAAGCTCTTCGCTAATGAGGTTCTTTATGATATTTGCTGTTCTTTTGTACTACAAGCCACGCTGTGCCAATCAAATATACTTTAACTGGATGCATCATTTAATACAGTTCTCTCTCTCTTGTTCCACCACTTGTTTTTCTGGAAACTTCTCACATGAGCAACTGCTCTTCATCATTCTTATCTGCCACTTGGCTTTAGTTGCCTCCACAGGATTTATCACCACCTGAAACAGAACGTATTTGCTTGTTCACTTTTTGTCACTTGTAGCTGCTATTAGAATAGTAACTCCCTGGGTTTGCAAACTTACTTTTATTTGCTGCCGTGTTCTTAAAACAGAGAACAGTGATTGGCTTTTGGTAGGTGCTCAATAAATAAGGAATCAGTGAATGATGCTTCACACATTTTTCCTATTGGACTACTGGTCTTTCTCTTACTGATTCATAAAAGTTCTTTATATGGCAATTAAATCAGCCTGTGTCATTTGTCCTACTCACATAGTTTCCAGTGTGGTGTTTATCATTTCACTGTGTTGAGGGCATTTTCTGCCGTAAAGAATGGTTTAGTTTTTATAAACTTAAGCATAACATATTTGTCTTTTATAACTTTCAAGTTTTGTGTCTTGGTTTGAAAGGCTTTATGCACTCCAGAGTTATTTTTACAAACTTGTCTGGTACTTTCATGGTTTGTTTTCCTGTTGGAATCTTTGATTCATTTGGAATTTATTTTGGCAAAGGTAGTGGCTATGTAATCAGCTTTGTTATTTTTTCCCAAATAGTTGGCCAGTTGATTCAACATGAATTAAAAAACAATTCATCCTTTCCTCATTGCTCCGAATGCCATCTTTATCATATATCAAATTCCCATAAATATTTACATCATATCTCATCTCTAGTCTGCTCTGTTAACTTGCCTGTCCATTCCTGGGTTGGTACTAATCTATCTTAATTCGCCTTGCAATATAGTGATTTTCACATCTGGGTAGGGCTGGGCACTCCTTTTTGTTCTCTCTCTGCCCTAGATTTCTCGTCTATCCTCACATGCTTATTTTTTCATAAGAATATCAGAGGCTACGGAGCCAGTCGACCCTCCCTCCAAAAGATTACCTCATTATTTTATTGCAACCAGATTATTTTACAGATTCATTTAGAAAGAAATGACATCAACACAAGAACTGGCTCTCTTGACTCTTGGATGTTTCCTATGCTCTCCCAAGCTCCTGATACACCCGAATGAAACTCAGTTCTCTTCAATGAAAGGATGATGGCTTCATTTGTGTGCATATGACTTTGGCAGAGACAACCCAAAGGCGGAGCTCAGCTGGAATTATCCCACAGACACCCTCCGTGTAGCTTCTCTAGCGTTTGGCAGCTGCAGGGCTGTCCAACATCTTAGATGGTGGCTGGACTCAAGAGCGAGTGCTCGAGAACACAGGGGCAGCTGTGTGGCCTCAGAAGCCGCCTCCCCCATTTGCTCAAAGTGCTCACGTGCCACCACATTCAAAGGGAGGGCACAGAGACCTCCACCTCTTGCTAGGAGAGGGTCAAGGAATCTGTGGCCATGCTCTAAAACTATTGCAGCATCTATTAGTAGAAAATTGGGCAGTTTCCTTCTATTACTTCTGACTTTTCTACCATTTTCCTTCCATGTCTCCCATTTCTCACTCTGGAAACACCGACGTGGTTCAGAACTGGAAAGTAATCGATCTTTGAAATGAAGTTTTCTGTTGACTTGCATTACTAACCCGTGCTTAAGGGGGAAGCCATGTTTCCAGTGTGACTCTGGCTTTCTCTACCAGTGCCTTCTGCTCCCTCCCCCTATACCCACATTACAGCTGCTGGGATCCCCCTGCCAGAAGCGGGCAGGGGCAGAGACAGTCAACTCAAATTCATCAATTTTTACCAATTTGTTATTTGGCGTCAGGTTTGCATATGGTCATAAAGGGAACTAAAATGAAAAGTAAATGTTTTGAGAATTCATTGTGAAATGCAACCACTCATTTCAAAGACCCTCCCCGCTCCCAGGGCTGGCTGCTCTTTCGATTGATCCACGGACTTATTTTAAAGACCTTAAAGACATGCCCTGGTAATTCACTGGGTACCCTACTAGATCATCGTCTTTTCTTCTATATTCCAGGGATAGCAGCAACATTTACTGAACACCTACTGCATAGGTACTTTATATATGTTTATCATTTCATTTATTTTTATTTTAAAAATTTATTGGGGAATAGTTGATTCACAGTGTTGTGTTAATTTCAGGTGTATAGCACAGTACATAAGGTTATATATATAAAGTTTTCATTGCTCAGTCATGTCTGACTCTTTGAGGCCCCATGGACTGTAGCCCGTCAGGCTCCTCTGTCCATGGAATTCTCTAGGCAAGAATACTGGAGTGGGTTGCCATTACTTTCTCTAGGGGATCTTTCCAACCCAGGAATCCAACCCAGATCTCCCGCATTGCAGGCGGATTCTTTGCCATCTCAGATATATATGTGTGTGTGTGTGTGTGTATATACACACACACACACACACATATACAATCTTTTTCAGATTCTTTTCCTGTAAGGGTTATCACGGGACATTGAGTAGAGTTCCCTGTGCTCTATAGCAAATCCTTATTAGTTATCTATTTTATATACAGTAGTGTGTGCATATTACGGCATTTAACCCTAACTTCAAGGGTGGAAATTGCCCAGCCCATTTTAGAGCTGAGAGCACTGCTGCTCAGAATGATGAATTGTCTGAGTGTCTCGGAGCTCAAATGTAATGAGCTACTCCCACATCCTTGAGATACAAAACGCAGCCTTCTTATCAAGAGCATTGGCATCACCTGGGAACTTATTAGAAATGCAGAACCTGGGCCCCAACCCAGACCTACTGCATCACAAGCTGCATTGTAACAAGGCCCCCAAGTGAGGCAGACTTGCCTTAAAGTTGGAGGAGCGCCCCTCTGAGTCCCAGAGATCTTCTGGCTGGAGTTCCATGGAGAGCTGCTAAAATATACTAATGCCCAAGTTACCTTCCTGCTTCTCAATGCCAGTTTAATTGGACTAGGGTGTGACCTAAGCATTAGGATTTTTCAAAGCTTCCTGGGTGGTTCGAACATGCAGTTAAGTTAGAACCATGGCTAATACAGCTCACTCGCTACTCAGTGTATCCTGTATCTTGCCTGTTTCCTTTTTACCATTTTTATACATGGTCTATGTCCCCAGCACAAATATATTTTATATAACAGCTCTATTTTCAAGGTAGTTTCTTGCAGAAAATAAGCACTCAGTAAACACTGGCTGTTATTGCTCTTGTTGAAAACTGTGCCTTGATTGGTCTGCTGTGGGGCTTGGGCACCACTGCTTTTGGCAAGGTGCCTCACGTGACTATATTGTATCATCAAGGTTGAACACCACTGGAGCTCCTGCAGCTCCAGCTGACGGTTGCTATGGAGAAACTGGGGTGGAGGAATGCCAAATGTTCTGATTTCTGCAGAAGAGCCTCAAAATCCAGATTTTAGAATAAATGTTGTCAACAAATTTAGGTTTTTTAAAAAACTGCATGCAAGTAAAATAAAATGCATCTGTTTGTATGTATGTGTGCATCTGGTTAGGGATGCAGGAAAGTCAATACATTTAAAGTCATTCCCTGGGGGGGTCCCCGACCCCCTCAGAATCTGATGGTTATAAACGCCACTACTCCTGCTGCCTTGGAAAACACATTCCATGATCATCACACTTAACCATCCTCGCTTGAGTCACTATAGTGTTTCTGTCAATGGCGTAAGACAGCCCAAACGGGAGACTGTCAAACCTTGGAGAATCATTATCTGTGCCTGATTCTGTGTTGTGCGCAATGCCCAGATGTGCCAACAGAACCAGAGGGTGGGCGGTGATAGGGAGGGGGCAGGCGGCGCTCTGCAGTTCAGTAGAGAAAGTCATTGAGTATCAACAGGCGCTACTGTCACGATTTCCACCCGCTGCCTGAGCACCGCTTACTGACAAAGCAAAACCAAGGAGAAGAAACCCAAGATGAAAACCAGGACAGAAAATAAAGGCACGCAAAAGAAAGATGACGGTCAGAGAGGAAGTGTTCTGCCTGGTTTCTGCATCACCATGCCTCCCTCTGTCTGGGTCTGATTGCCTGGATAACGAACAGCAGGGCTTCTACTGGAGCTGCAGGGAGGGGGGGGGCACAGAGGAAGTACCCGGGGCTTGGACCACCTGCCCATGATGTTCACAGCGAAACGCTTCCAGGTGTTGAAGGCACCAGCACCTTCTGCAGATTTAACTGGGGCATGAGATGACAGGGGGCCCCAACTCCAACACTAATAACCCACATCCTGGCATTTGTCTCATGGTAGTTAAGGATGCAGAGGCAAGCCCAGCATCGACATCAGTAACAATAATAATGCCACCATTGACAATCAGTGTGTGTGCCCAGTTGCTCAGGCATGTCCGACTCTCTCCAGGCTCCTGTGTCTGTGGGATTTCTCCAGGCAAGAATACTGGCGTGGAAGTCTTTTGGACTCTGTGGGAGAAGGCGAGGGTGGGGTGATTTGAGACTATAGCATTGAAACACGTATATTATCATATGTGAAACAGATCGCCAGTCCGGGTTCGATGCATGAGACAGGGTGCTCAGGGCTGGTGCACTGGAATGACCCAGCGGGATGGGGTGGGGAGGGAGGTGGGAGGGAGGGTCAGGATGGAGAACACATGGACACCCATGGCTGATTCACGGCGATGTATGGCAAAAACCACCACAATTTTGTAAAGTAATTAGCCTCCAATTAAAATAAATAAATATATTTTTAAAATAAATAAAAAATAAAATAAAAATACACGGTATCTCCACTGGAAAAAAAATAAAGACTTTACTCTAAAAAAAAAAAAATGCTAATAATACTGGGGTGGGCTGTCATTTCCTTCTCCAGGGAATCTTCCCCACCCAGGGATCCAGCTCGCATCTCGTATGTCCCCCGCACTGGCAGGTGAGTTCTTTGCCACTAGCACCACTAAGCCCGTCCACCACACTACTGAGCCCGCACATCACAGCTCTCGGGCCTGAGCACTCGAGAGCCTGCGCTCCACACCAAGGGGAGCCACCGGAACGAGCAGCCCGCGCGCGCAACCGAGAGAGCCCCCGCTCGCCACGACTAGAGAAAGCCTGGGCGCAGCGGCAGAGACACAGCACAGCCAAAGGCAGATACAATTCTTATAAGGAAAATAAAAGACAAGTCAGACCTTGCTCTCCTCTCCATAGAACGCTTTACGGCTCCCATCCGACTCAGCGTCGGGACAAAGCCCCTTCCCCAGCCGGCCAAGTCCCACGGCCGTCGGCTGCCCACCTCCCTCTCCACCCATTCTTTCTCTGACCTCACCTCCCCCCTTCCCCCTCCAATGCCAACTCGAACGCCCAGGAACTCTGGCCATCCCTCAAACAGGAAGTCCCTGCCCTGCGTGCCCCGCGTGAGGACGCTCTTCTCCAGACGTCACAAGCGTCCTTCCTGACGTCGCAAGCGTCTTTCCTGCTGTCATCTTACTGAGTTCTTCTCAGACCACTCTTTAATGCGTCTCCGCCCTCCCCTCATCACGTTCTGACATCCAGTACTCTACTGATTTTTTTTTAAATTGTCTGTCATCCACCACACGGTAAGGTTCATAAAAGCAGAGGTTTCCTTCTGTTGTGTTCACTGCTGTCTTCCCAGTGCCTAGAAGAATGCTAGGCACATACCTGGTGCTCAGTAAATGCCTTTAGAATGAAGACGTGAATGAATTTAATCCCCACAACAGTCCTAAAAGATAGGCACTCTCATAATCCTGCTTTTACCAGTGTATGAAGTTTAAAGAGGCTGCAGTGACCCAAGATCACAGAAGAGAAACTCCTAGCGGGGAGAAGTGAACCTAGGACCATCTGACACCAAAGCTCAAAACACTTCATGACCTACTCTGCTGTTATTTTAACCATTCTGGGCCTTTCTTGGGAAATAGTAAATACAATCATTATAATCTAGAAATGGAGCTGTATTTGATGTAGTTGGAACTAGGGCAATTACTGGAAGCTAGTGAGAAAAGGAAAAACTATTTTTGTTCCCTTTGATTAGGGTAATTCTTAATTTTTAGAGCAGTTGATACCACTTCTTGAGTGATCATGTGTTGAGAAATTGGACCTTCTGAAGTATTACAGTGATGGGAAATAAATCAAGGTTTAGCAAGTCCTATTGCCTTGGGGTAAGTAAGTCAAGGGCCACTTTGAACCTTAAATTGCTTAAGAATTTCATCTCGTATGAGCCAGTGGCAGGAATTTGAATCCAAAGACATTGTAGAAAGTGACCACATGTAATGCAAACATGGCGGCGGGAGTCTTAAAGGATTCTGTAGAGAGTCCGTTAACTTAGCCTTGAAGACCACTCCAACACTGCCTGATCTAAGCATAAATTAGATAGAACTCATGCCCAACACAGGATGCCCGAGAAGGCTGAATGTGCCCGAAGCCTTGGGGGCACTTGGTGAATAGTAAGCCATCTACTTGAGACTGAGCTTTCAGCGGGTCAAAGTGCTTAGTCCAAAGGCATTCATTTACACAGTGTTTGGACAAACCAAAAAGCGAAGTTCCAAGAAGGGAAGACTGAGACATTTTCTCTGGGGAAAAAAAAAGCTTTCAAAGACCTTTTGAAAATTGTCTGAGAAAAGATACACAGCAGAAAACATCTTTTGGCAAATACGTGATGAATTAGATGAGATGTGTCTTAAGCTTCTAACATCATTTAAAGCCAAGAAATAAACTGGTGGCTTGACACTTTAAGCTCACTATTAATCCCCACGCCTGGCGTACACAGTCATGTGCGTGCATCGTCCTGTGCATGCCTTCTCTATGTGTGGTTATGCTTTTATGTCCTTTATAGTACAGTACCGTATGCATGCGTGCATGCCTTGTTGTTTCAGTCATGGCCGACTCTGTGCAACACCAGGGACTGTAGCCCGCCAGGCTCCCCTGTCCATGGAATTTTCCAGGCAAGAATACTGGAGTGAGTTGCCATGCCCTCCTCATAGTACTGTATGGAGAACAGTAATACAGTATCTTTCTTTCAAGCTAGATCTGCAAGAGGACGACGTCATTAAACTCCTTGCTGCATAGCACGAGGAGATTACTAATGAAGACCTGATGGAATTGGAGGCCCAGAGAAAGGGCAAAGAGAGTCAGGAGGAAGAAGTAACAGAAGAATCAAAGAGAAATAAACCAAGGAGACAGAAGTTTCTGGGATGGTAGCAGAGGAGCATGCGTAAAATGCGAACAGACACACACCAAAGACCAGCTACAGTGAAGGGTTTCCACGAGTGTCCTCAATCATCCGGTATGTCACGGGAGTGATGACTTGATCGAGGCAAACTGGGCAATAATGTAGCGCTTCAAGACAGAAGGAAATCACCTTTTCTAAACGCCTACTATCAGGCATTTCATATTTTAATAATAATGATAGCTAATATTCAGTGAAAGCCTTCAAGACTGAACTTCCCACAGATTATTTCCACTTCTTACAATGAGCAATCCTTGGAAGCAGAAGTTAGCGGCATTTTACAGATGAGAAACCTGAGATTTGAAAAGGTCCAATAACTTGTTCCACATTTCCTAGTTATAAGCAAATCAGAATCCAATACAGCCTCAAATCCTTCTGCTTTGCCACTTGTCTGAAATAAGACAAATAATGTGATTTACACTGCTCCCTAGGGAAAGGGCTACTGAGACTGTTCATAAGAAAAACTGCAAAGATAAAAAGAAGCAAACAAGAGGGGTCTACCACTGCAGCTTATGCCTTGGATGACAAACAACTGTAAAAGTAGGTCTTGGAAAAATCTGACGGACATAAATACTGAAAAAACTTTTGGTGTTGCTTCAGAGAAATAATAAATAAACATATTACATCACTTTGCAGTGAGATGAGAACGTATAGACGTGTATACATCTATGTCCATATCTTCCAAACCAGAAAGGGCATGTTTTTCTAATTTTACACGTGCTAGTATCTTATTTAGACATGCATAGGATATGCCAGAAGTGAAGGTTTGCCCATGTCTAGTATATTAGAGGTAAATGGCTCCATTCAGAAACATATTTCCAAGCCCTGTGTTTAAAAGGCAAATCATTTACCTGCCACCTGATTAGGCTGACCAATTTTTTTCATCTGGGAGTATTATTTCCTGCCTTTTCCACCAACAGTTACTGGAGAAGGTGCACCATTCCAGCAAAGAGCCATGGTTTCAAGGTCAGGTCTGCGAACCCGAGGTGCTCGGGGGGTGCAGGATCAGGCCGGGGTGCAGGGGGCTCTCCCCGACCACGCTGGAAACAGCCTGCAGAGAGGGAGCCTCGAGTGCTGCAGTTGCCAGCCAACTTTGTGTTGCTGGACTCGGCAAAAACACATGAGCCAAAGCCCCTCCACAGACTGTCGCTGCTGCTGTCCAGTCGCCCAGTCGTGTCCGGCTCTTCGCGACCCCGTGGCCTGCGGCACGCCAGGCCTCCCCGTCCCTCCCCACCTCCCGGAGTTTGTCCAAGTTCACGTCCAGTGAATCGGGGGCGCCATCCAGTCATCTCATTCTCTGTTGCCCTCTTCTCCTTCTGCCCTCAATTCGTCCACAGGCCAGAAGTGCTTAAACTGCTTTATTATTTTTTAATGAATTTGTTTGTAGTTGGGGGAGAATCGTTTGGCAACGATGTGTTGGTTGCTGCTGTACATCAGCATGCGTCAGCCACGGGCGCACAGGTCCCCGGCCTCTTGGGCCTCCCTCCCGCCTCCCACCCCTCCTGGCTGTCCCAGAGCACCAGACTGGGCTCCCTGCGTCCCACTGCAAGTCCCCGCTAGCTGCCCCCACTGTGTCCGTAAGTCTGTCCTCTATGTCCGAGTCTCACAGCCCCCAAATCAAAACACAAAAAACAGAAGCAGTGTCGTAACAAACTAAATATAGAACTTAAAAAAATAATAATAAAATAAACCTATTTGCAGGGCAGGAATATTTCATCATCATTTAAAAAAATTTTTATTGAACATTAAAATACGAAAATAATTTTTGTGTGGCTTCAGAAGTTCATGAGATAAACAGATTCATCTTGAGTATACTTTTCTCCTCACTAATAATCTGAATGTATTGGCAAAGCATTATAAAGAAACTTAAAGTACTTTTACCACATTGGGTAAACCTAGAAAGAAGAGAAGAACACAAGAACTTCTAATGAGGGTATTTTGACCTGAACACATTTATTAGCTAAAAGTGTATATAATGTAGTTGGAAGGACAGAATTATTTAACTGATTACTTCCAATATTAATCCATTGGGCTAGGCAGACATCTGCATGTTAAACCTATTATTACCTTTCCCAAACTGAAAATCAAAATGTGACTGACAAGTATAGGAATACTTAAATAAAATGGGAGGAGACATTTGAAATTAAAACTGTTCTTGGACTTAGAGAGTGTCATATAGAGTAAAGCAGATCAGAAAGAGAAAAACAAATATCACACATTAGAAAACCATATTCATAGGGACACATGTACCCCAATGTGCACCGCAGCACTATTTAGAATAGATAGGACATGGAGCTGGAGAAGGAAATGGCAACCCACTCCAGTGTTCTTGCCTGGGAAATCCCGCAGATGGAGGAGCCTGGCGGCTGCAGTCCATGAGATCACACAGAGCCGGACACGACCGAAGTGACTCAGCAGAAGCAGCAGGACACGAAGCCACCTGGATGTCCGTCACTAGATGAATGGATAAAGGAGATGTGGTGCATATATACAATGGAATCTTACTCAGACAGAAAAAGGAATGCACATGAGCCAGTTCTAAGGAGGTGGGTGAGCCTAGAGCTTGTTACAAAGAGTGAAGTAAGGCAGAAAGAGAAAAACAAATATCGTATATTCACACGTACATATGGAACCTAGAAAGATGGTACTGATGCTCCTATCTGCAGGGCAGCGAGGAGATACAGACAGAGAGGAGAGATTTGTGGACGCAGTGGGGAAGGAGAGGGCGGGATGAACTCAGAGAGCAGCACTGAGACATGCATCACCACGTGGAAAGGAGACGGCCCGCGGGGATGTGCTGTGTGACGCAGGGAGCTGAAATTAGGTGCTCCCTGACAACCCAGCAGGGCGGGAAGGCGTGGGAAGTGGGAGGGAGGTCCAAGAGGGAGCGGATGTGTGTATACCTGTGGCTGATTCATGCTGATGTACAGCCGAAACCGGTACAATATTGCAAGTAACTACCCTCCAATTAAAAATTAAATTTAAAAAGCCCCAGTACTGTATATTAACATATATATGTGGAATCTAAGGGGCTTCCCTGGTGCTCAGACTGTAAAGGGTCCGCCTGCCAATGCAGGAGGAACAGAGAAAAATGGTATACATGGTCTTATTTGCAAAGCAGAAAGAGAGACAGACGTAGCGAACAAATGTACAGACACCAAGGGGGGGGGGGGTGGTGGGATGAATGGGAGGTTGGGGTTGACACACTGATACTCGGTGTGAAATAGGTCACTAATGAGGACCCTCGGCACAGCACAGAGAACTCTACTTAATTCACGGTGGTGACCTGAGTCAGAAGGAAATCCAAGAAGGAGGAGACACAGGTATACATACAGCTGATTCACTTTGCTGTGGTAGAAACCAGTAAAGCAGTGTAAAGCAACTGTGCTCCAATAGAAATTAATTTAAAAAAAACCAACCCAAACCATTCTTGGAGAACCAGATCATGTAATTCTACCTACAGAGTTTCACTCTAATCTAAAGGTGTCAGTCAATGTAGAGATCAGCCCTGAAAAGACAGCTCTATCCACTTCTAGTTGATGGAATCAGAGATACACCCAATGAGTCAATGGGACACTCCACACGCAACCATGACTGAGTCATAGCTGACTCAATCCATATTGATCAAGCACCTTCCACTCATTCTAACTGTGGCCATTGTCACAGCTCCTGGGGACTCAGAAGCACCCATCTAGGGCAGACCTGAGTGACTTGCACGAGCCAGAGCTTCCCCTCCACGTCTCCTCCGCCCGCCTCTCCCCCAGGCCACCACCACCCTGAGCCTGGGGAAGGTCACGGCCAGGTGGGGGCCCTGCAGTGAGAGGCTGGGGCCCACCGTGTGGCTGGCTGTCATCACCGCCTCTGGCCCACCAACCTGTCAGCTTGTGCATGCCGATCGCTTTAAGGACCCGGAGTTACGGGATTTGCCCCGGCATTCCTCAGCTCTTGGGTTTCATGTCCAGTTTTCCTGTGACTATTCCACAGCTGCCCTTCCTAAACAATGCTTGCCAGCATTTACAGAACTGATGGCGCAGTCAAAATTCCTTCAGTGACTGTGTAGTGAGCCTCGGTTGTCCACTAGAAAGTGAGCGGGTGGGCGAGGATGTAAAGCTGACTCTGATGGTAGAATTCCTCACCTTTAGAGACTCCGCTGATTGGGAGGAACTTGCGCTGTTCCAGAACCACTGGGAAGGCCATGGGCAGAGCTCAGTCAGGAACTCGAGGAGGGAGGGAACGTTCACATGGGGAAGAGGTCAGGGCAGTGGTGACGTGGGCAAAGTGACAGTGTTGGTCGCTCAGTTGTGTCTGGCTCTTTGTGAGCCCATGGACTGTAGCCCACCAGGTTCCTCTGTCCATGGGATTCTCTAGGCCAGAACACTGGAGTGGGTTGCCATGTCCTCCTCCAGTGGATCTTCCTGACCCAGGCATTGAACTCTGGTCTCCTGCATTGCAGGTAGATACTTTACCATCTGAGCCAGACCTGGTCAACTCAGAAGAAGGGATGGGAAAACACTTCCATATATTTAAAAAAAAAAAAATCCACTGCAGTTTAGGCTGGAAACTGTAAAGGGGGGTGAAGACCCTGTGGTCTTTATCAACCACACTGGGATTAACAGGGACATGAAATAAGCTTCTTTCGGGAGCCCCAGCAGTCAGGCTTGCTAGAGCAGGGTGCTGTGGGCCATAGGAGGCCAGCCTTTGTGCTGGGCTCAGACTGGCTGGGTTCAAGTCCTGCTCTGCCAGGTAGGCTGAGAGACTCTGGGCCAAGTGCTCGAGGCTCCTGTTTTCTCGCCTGTGACAGGGGTACCAGGGCATGTAGCACGTTTGAAGTTTTCCCTTTGTGCTGTATTCGGAAAGACTCCTCACAGCAGACAGAGCACAGAGAGTCAAGTGTCTGCACTTGGACAGGACTTGCAGAAAATCTGGAAGGGGTGAGATGATAAATAAGTTGCAAATGCCTTGGGGCCAAATGTTGAACTAGCATCGGGAAACAGAAACATCAGCTTGGACTCAACACCAGGGAGAACTTAAACATGAGACCAACATGAAGCCAAAATCCTTAAAGGGACTTGAATATCCCTGAGCTGGCATAAAAACAGGTAGAGAGCTGGACCTGGTTTGTGGGTCACAGTTTACTGAACTCTGATATAAGATGATAATCATTATGCATAACCATTACAACTGCTTTATGATTTAGGAAAGCTTTCCTGTGTGTTATCTGGTTAGGTCTGTATAACAACTCCTATAAACTAAGTCAAAGGTGGGAAAACCTTTGTTCTGTTGGACAAGAGGTACCAACCAATAAAACAGGCGATACCAGAAAAATTAATGATAGGTATAAACCAGAGATTAGATACACTGTACACTGCTAGAGCGTCATAGAAGGAGGTGACAGAAAGGTGGAGGAAAAGTTGAAAGTGCTCCTTTTGGTGCCACTATGAGCATCAGTTGAACCACCCACAAAAATGAGGTCATCTATTTTGACCAAGTTGTGTCCTATTTCCTGTCTTCAAACATGGATGTCCTTTACTGCTGAAGCCAGTAAAAGCTGTGGTTCAACACACTGCTGGTGGCTCCCTTCCCTACACTGCTTCCCTGGCAATGGCCATGAGGAATAGAAAATTCACCTGAACTCACAGCGTCCAAGCATTTCCCCTCCCCACTTTGTATGTGCAAGGAAGACTTCCCTCATTTGGCTGGATTTACACAGTATATTGGTTTCTTGGTTTCCCACATGGTTCAGTGGTTAAAACATTCTGCCTGCCAATGCAGGAAACATGAATTCAATTCTTAGGTCGGGAAGATCCCCTGGAGAAGGGAATGGGTACCCACTCCAGCATTCTTGCCTGGAGAATCCCATGGTCAGAAGAGCCTGATGGGCTGTAGTTCATGGAGTTGAAAAAGAGTCAGACACAAGTGAGTGACTAAGCGCGCACACACAGCATGTTAGACCTGAACTGTAACTCAGAAACACCCGCGTTTAACTGTGGTATTTGTAAGTGGAGCCGAGAGAGGTTCAGAGGGACAGAGTGGACCATAAACAGTGGTCATGTATTAGTTGTTGAGTATATAAGGCATTGTAAGCATCATGTAGATATCACTGTCAGTGAATCATAATCCTAGATGCACTGTCCAACATGGATAACACCAGGGCGGGAAGTAGAGAAAGGACCTGGAGGTGGCGTCCTCGTATTTGCCGGGGTGGTACCAGTGGGGGGCTTTCCTGGGGCTCAGACAGTCAAGAATCCGCCTGCAAAGCGGGACCCTTTCCACACAGCATCTGATTCAATTATCTGTCTTGAGGTTGTACTTGGATTTTGCAAAAGAGAGTGAGGAGATCCAGCAATGCATTCCAGCCCTGCTAGCTGAGGTTTGAATTCAGGTCTCTACTGGCTTCAAGGCACCTTGTGTGCACAGCCTGTTTCCAACGCAGGAACTCTGCATTTGGGAAGAAGGGCAGAAAGGAAGCATAAAGAGAAAATAACTAGTAAAATCAACTTCCGTTGTAAGACATCAGATGATAAACGTCTATCCATTCATCTGAACTTAACAATGGGGACACTATTTTACCCCAGGCTGGGACATTTTTAACACTCTCCTCCTCTAAACAAAAATTTTTTCCAACAATAATCATAACATGTATGTTTCATGTCACTAAAAATCACACTAACCAAACAACAATATTGCAACTTGCAGTGTATGCCCTGTTTCACTATTTTACATTTAAAACAAAAATCAAAATTCCACATGGTCACATAGTATAATAGAACTGAAGTAACTCAGGTTCTGCTTCTTTGACTGTAGTCCTCAGGCTATCTTTGTTTATTCTGGAACTATTTAAATGCTAACTACATAATGCCCCAAGGGTTGGAGATAGAAATGGTGCTCAAGGCACTGAACATCCTTCAAACTGCTAAGGACTGACTCTCAAAACCTAGGTGTACAGCTGAGTCCTGTATGCTGGTACCAACTGGATACCAGGAGTTCTCCAAATTAACTTTCAAGTGAATTCATGTATATGAAAATATAAATCATAAAACATGCTACGTCGAAACTGAAATACATACTACTAAAACTCAACAGTAATGGCAGCAATTGTTTGGGCTTAGATCAACAAGATATATTTTTCAGGGGGAGTAATTTAATACCAGAGGGTTTCCCTGGAAGCTCAGCGGTAAAGAATCCACCTGCCAACGCAAGAGATGAGAGTTGAATCCCTGGGTCAGGAAGATCTTCTGGAGATGGAAATGGCAACCCACCCTAGAATTCTTGCCTGAGAAACCCCATGGACAGAGGAGTCTGGTGGGCTACAGTCCAAGGGGTCATACAAGCATTGGACATGACTTGGTGACTAAACAACAGCAATTTTAATTACTGAGATTCTTTAGGACAGGACATGAGGATGATCAGAGCCAACTGACATTTCATTGGCTTTATTATTTTTAGACTCTCTATACGCAGTGTGCCCCCCTGACTGCCTGCAGTGCCTGGGACAGGCCACATCCACCCCTTGCCCTTGGGATGCCTCTGTGCTGAGGTCTGCACTTCAGACAAAGGTGGGTGGATGACTCTTCTTTCTGGCAGGCTCCATTATTTCACACGCCCTGGACTCCACTGGCTTGACTGGCTCGGGATGTGTCAGGAGGATGACCAAGGCGGTCGTGTGTGGTGTGTGCACATCCATAGGCCCAAAGGAACAAGGAGGAGACCCTGTGGTGTGCAGCGCACGCCCAGCACGGCCAGTCAGCCCCAGAGGGGCCAGCGGGGGCAAACGCTCCCCTTCTGCTGCCGAGGGAGCCGTCGCCCGGGGAAAACCCCGTAAAACAAAGCAGATAAAGACGGGGAAGCTCGCCAGGCAGGAGCCTTGTTGCCACAGCTTGTCAATGCCAGCTTCACCTCTCACTCCGACGGACCCCAGGGCTCCCCTCACGGGGAAGTGGCTTAACTTTAGCTTTGGCACTCCAAGCTAAACTTGGAGTTTAGCTCCAAGTTCACTCCAGGATCGAGATCCTAACTGAAATCACCACTTGAATTCAGGCCATGTGACAATTAGGCTCATTCTTTAAGTTTTTTTTTTAATTGGAGGATAATTGGTTTACAGTGTCATGTTGGTTTCTGCCATAAAACGTGGATCAGCCATAAGTGTGTTTATATATATGTGTCTCCCCTCCCTCTCGAGTCTCACCTCTCTCGGTGGTCAGAGAGCACCCAGCTGAGCTCCCTGTGCTACTCAGCAGCTCCCCACTAGCTATCTGTCTTACGGCGATGCACATGTGCCAACGCTACGCTCTCCATTCATCCCACATCTCCTTCCCTGGCTGCGTCCACAAACTGGTTCTCTACATCTGTGTCTCTATTCCTGCCCTGCAAATAGGTTCATGAGTGCCATTTTCCCAGATTCCATACACACACACACACACAATATTTGTTTTTCTCTTTCTGACTTACTTCACTCTGTGTAATAGACTCTAGGTTCATCCACCTCAGTTCAACTGATTCAAATTCTTTCCTTTTTGTGACTGAGTAATATTCCGTTGTGTGTATGTACCACAACTTCCCCATCCATGCATCTGTTGAGGGACATCGAGGTTGCTTCCATGTCCTGGCTACTGTAAACAGTGCTGCCTGAAACACTACACTGAGGTCATGTGTCATTTATAAAGTCACAGGGTACAAAATTAATACACAGAAATCCCTTTCATTCCTATACACTAACAATAAAAAGATCAGAAAGAGAAATTAAGGAAAATCCTACTCACCATTGCATCAAAAAGAATAAAATATCTAGGAATAAACCTGCCCAAGAAGACAAAAGACCTGTATGCAGAAAACTGTAAGACATTGATGAAAGAAAGCAAAGATTTCTTTGGAGAGATAGATATATCATGTTCTTGGATTGGAAGAAGCAATATTGTGAAAATGACTAAATGACTATGCTACCCAAAGCAATCTACAGATTTAATGCAACTCCTATCAAATTACCAATGGCATTCCCCAAAGAACTAGAACAAAAAATTTTTATAAGACCCTGAGTAGCCAAAGCAATCTTGAAAAAGAAAAATGGACCTGGAGAAATCAACCTTCCTGACTTAAAATTATGTTACAAAGCTACAGTCATCAAGATAGATAGTCTGGTACTGATCAAAAAAATCAATATAGATCAATGGAACAAGATACAAGGCCCACAGATAAAACCAGGCACCCATGGATATCTTATCTTTGATAAAGAAGGCAAGAATATACAATGGTGAAAACACATCTTCTTCAATAACTGGTGCTGGGAAAACTGGAAAGTTATGTGTAGAAGAATGAAGTTAGAACACTTCCTAACACCATACACAATAATAAACTCAAAATCAATTAAAGGCCTAAGTGTACAGCCAGAAGCTATAAACTTTTAGAGGAAAACACAGGCAGAACAGTCTTTGACATAAATCAAAGAGGCAAGATCCTCTTTGACCCACCTACTAGAGTAATGGAAATAAAAACCAAAATAAACAAATGGGACCTAATTAAACTTAAAAGCTTTTACACAGCAAAGGAAACTAAAAACAAGATGAAAAGACAACCCTTAGAATGTGAGAAAATAATTGCAAATGAAGCGACTGACAAAGGAAATTAATCTCCAAAATATACAAGCAACTCATGTAACTCAATATAAAAAAAAAACCTAATAACCCCATCAAAAAATGGGTGGAACACCTAAACAGACATTTCTTCAAAGAAGACATATAGTTGGCCAATAAACACCTGAAAAGATGCTAAACATTGCTCATTATTAGACAAATGCAGATCAAAACTACAATAAGCTATCTCCTCACACCGGTCAGAATGGCCATCATCAAAAAATGTAAAACAATAAATGCTGGAGAGGGTGTGGAGAAAAGGGAACCCTCTTGCACTGTTGGTAGGAATGTAAATTGTACAGCCATTATGGCCAACAGTATGGAGATTCCTTTAAAAACTAGGAATAAAACTACCATATGACCCAGCAAATCCAGAATTGTGCATATACCCTGAGAAAATCATAATTCAGCTCATTGTTTAAGGCCTTTACATTAATTGAGCTCTGCTTTCACACAATTTTCAAAACAGCCTCAGGGAAGAAAGGCTATTCTTGGCCCCATTTGCTGGCTGATGAAACAGAAGCTTCGAAAGCATAAGAAACTTGAACAAGGTCAGGGAAACAGCAGGCATACGGCTGGAACACCAAGATAGTTCTAATGCTTAAGCCTGTTCTCTTAACCTTTACAGTATGTTTATGAGCCATAAAGAGGTTAAAAATACTAAGGCAAACACAGTTTCAAAGTGATAAATTTAGCTTATGATTAAAGTATAAAATAAAAGATACTTGTCTGCCTCTGCACCATTCATGAAAATATTTTGACTCAATAACTATAGAGGCCTAGGGTAACATCATCCACAGTTTTGGTCCACAAAAAAAAAAGAGAGAGAGAGAAAGGTTATAACTAAATGTGGGCTTCCCTGGTGGTTCAGTGATAAAGAATCCACCCGCCAATGCGGCAAACATGGCTTCAATCCCGGGTCCGAGAAGATCCCCTGGAGAAGGAAATGGCAGTCCACTCCAGTATTCTTGCCTGGAGAATCCACGGACAGAGAAGGGCTACAGTCGGGGGTAGCAAAAGAGTCAGAGAGAACTCAGTGACTAAACAGCAACAAAAACAAAAACAAAAAAAACCAGCTATGGAGCATGAGATAAGGTTCAAGACATGATTCCCATCCTATCTTCAATCAAGAGGTGAACAAGATCATTCTTTGACGTATGCTTGGTAGAGATGTTAGGCCATTATCTTGTTAATAATAATCATTTTTATCTACGTTGCTTTACCGTGGGGTTTACTTTTAGGTGTCACTGGAAAGCCCTTGGAGGAATTTCCAGCAGTGCTAGAATTATCCATGGGCACCTTTTCACGCAGATCCTCCACTGCCTGGGTCACGGTGACTCACAATGTCGGAGACCGTCTGACTTCCTGCACCTTCCTTAAGGAGAAAGCCTTTCCCAGCCCCTCAGCTGCACTGCGTTGTGGCAACTCCAGCAGCCAGTGGCATCCTCGGGGCTAGAATCAGGGCATCTCGGAGGCTGGTGCCCAACAGAGCCCCTTCAGCACCCAGGGGTTCCAGCCCTGGGAAGTGCCGCAGCTGTCTGTCCTTTGGGAGTCCGCAGTTGCATTTTAAGAGACTGGCTTTCAAAGCACTACCACCTATGCCTGATATTTATGATTCCTTAAAAGCAAGATCTACTTTTACATTTAGAAGATCTGCTCTGATGACACTCATTCTGTTTAATGAAGGAAAACAGGCTCAGTTCCTACTCATCATGGTCTCTCTCAGTCTTTCCAGTAAACGCTGGAAATGACAAGCGCTGCTGCTTCTGGAGCTGCTTTCATTTCCAAGGTTCCTTTGCAAACACTTGGGCTTCCACAACAAATCCGCAAGACAGACAGAGCAGGTATTGTCTTCCGAGGTTCACAGATGAGAACACGGAGGCGGAACGTGTCGAGGAGCAGCGCTGGGTCTGTAATTCGAATCCTTCCACTCTGTGCTGGTGAAACAGCTCTCAGGGAGAACAAAGGCCCAGTTTACAGCACTGGCTGATTTGCAAGTGTAAATAGGTCCCCCACAGCCATTTCAAGCTCCCAATATGGTGCTGCTGCATCCGTGGAGCTGGGAAGACACGTGGAAAGTTGGCAGCCAAGCTCCAGCACGTGGATCCCTCTGCTCCTAACCCAGGCTTCTTTACCTGCCACCGTGGTGTTAATTTATTGACACGCACCACACAAAGACCTACTGTACAGCCCAGGGAACACTGCTCAATACTCTGCAATAACCTAAATGGGAAAAGAATCTGAAAAAGAATGGATGTATGTATGTGTATAACTGAATCACTTCGCTGTACATCTGAAACCAACACAACATTGTTCATCAACTATGCTCCAGTATAAAATGGAAACTAAAAAAAATAAAAGAACTTAAAACCCCTCTCTAGCCCAAGGTACCGGAGAGGAAGCCTCCAGACTGTAAGTTCATAGGACGCAGACTTTGCTAATGGGAAACTTATCCACAGACATTTCTCCTGCAGACACTGGTGTGCGTACTACCAGGGCAGTGATGACCCTAGCCTGGCTACAACTGAATGGACCCGAGAAGCTGTTGGTGAAGCGATCCAGAGACACGTGTGTATTGGGATGTGTCAGATAGCTACAGCCCCTTTCGGTCCCATTCCATAGAGTTGGAGGGGCTTCCCTGGTGGCTCTGTGATAAAGAATCTGCTTGAAATGCAGAAGACCCAGGTTTGATCCCTGGGTAGGGAAGAACCTCTGGAGAAGGAAATGGCAACCCACTCCAGTATTCTCGCTTGGGAAATCCCAAAGACAGAGAAGCCTGGTGGGCTACAGTCCACGGGGTCGCACAAAGTCGGACACACCTGAGCACGCACGCATAGAGATGGAATCTTTCAGCCAAAGATCTCCACGACTGCCTGGCCATCCTCGTTTTACAGACGGCGGGGGACAAAGTCCTGGCAATCAGACCACATGCTCCTAGCCCCTCAGTACTGGGGGCTTCACTCCTGCACCAGAGTACCACCTCATCACCGTGAAAACAAGACTTCTAAAATGGTGGCAGGATGCTCAGGACTGCCATCAAACGCAATATAAGTGGGAATATTTGTGGCCAACAGACAACCTACAGGTCTGTTTGGGCTGTGGTTTTCAGACTGTGCTTCATGGAGCCTCAAGGGGGCTAGGGGGTCTTCTCTCAGGGCCAGGGAAGGGGTTAAGGCATAAGAAGGAAAGACCTTGGACCCTCCCATCCAGAGATGAATTAAAGCACTCAGCTGTTTTATATATTGGGAGTCAGATGAAGATTTCTTTTGAAGAAGGAATTCAGTGACTTTAGGGAAAAAAAAAGAGCTGGAAAACTCCAGCAAAGACCAAAGTCTAGACTGTTAATCTTCAAACAAAGCTCCTTGGTGTGTGGCTCTCGCAAAGCAAATGCAGCCTCCTGGCCACTCTTTCCCATGAAGCGGGGAGGTAATCTATGTGCAGACAACACTGTGGAGAAGTCAGCATGGGTCCTTTCACCTCCTTCTGATCAGTTCTGGAAGCAAGGGGATGCCATGTATCCACCGGAGATGCTTCTATCACATGACCTTCTGAACGGTCCAGGCACTCCGGGTCCTCAGCTAACAACCTGGAGCCCAGCCTCGACTCCTGGCCTGAGCACCTCGCAAAGGTAGCTGCCCCACCCACACGTGACACGTGCGCAGGCCACACAGGCCTGTGACAAGCCCCTGGGGAAGGCAGACAAGGCAGCTGGCATCACGGGAAACGGGTACCAGGTCGTCAGACCTACACCCCCGAAGCCACCTTCTGAGGCTCTGCCGACGGAAAACCTAAGGAGCAAAGAGAATCATTTTGGCTAATAATAAATCATTAGCCAAAGTCTGTCAACCATTTTAATTAGAAAAAAAGACAAATGGGATGTGCCTGATCAAATGGTGATCGATGCTGTGCAAATAGATTTAATTTGCACAACATCCTATTAACTTCGGGTCTGCTGAGAACAAATCTTAAACACTAAATATTTCCCAAGATAATATTATAAACTTATAGGTATAGACAGACCTAATACCAAAGCACATGCTTTTTAAGACAAATATTCATCCTGAAGCTACAAGGGAGAAGTATGTAGAAAGAGAATACGTATACATATATATATATATATATATATATATATAATTATTTGTTCCTCTTATGCCTTATAATATTTGAGCATGTGTATGGGAAGCCCCATAAATGAATGTGCAAAGTGTTTCAGTGTCTGTTTATGTGTGTATATATTTATAATGTTCTTTTTAAGATTAACAAAATGGTGTATAACTTCTTGCTGGAATAAAATGTCTTTAAGACTGATACTATGATTTAAAAAGAAATTTGTTACTGTTGTTTAGTCACTCAGCTGTGTCCGACTCTTTGGAACCCTGTGGATTCCAGTCCCCCAGGCCCCTGGGAAATCTACTGGAGTGGGTTGCCATTTCCTTCTCCAGATCTTCCTGACCCAGGGATTGAACTCATATCTCCAAGTCTCCTGCACTGCAGGTGGATTCTTGGCTGCTGAGCTATCTTGCTGAAGTTCAAAAAGAAATTAAGTAATTATAAAATTTTCAAGTCATATAAAATGATTGTGAATTAAAGCACTTGTGGAATCCAGGTTAAGATGAGGATTCTTAAATATTTTATCTTTCTTAATATTCACTTTTCTCAATATTTCTCAATATTTTATTTTATTTCAATGAGGATCTAAAATGAATACAAAGAGATAGGAAAAGTAAAGTCAGGATAAATGAAGTTTTTGTTTCTCAAGGCCCACTTATTTCACTTTTCTCTAGGAGTATATGCATTAAGACACAGTGTTTAAATCACATTGTTTGCAAAGAACATAACACACTCACTGAAGATGGGTGTTAGTGTGTTACTAAAAATCTAGAACACAGACAGTGATTGGAAATGTTCCTCTCTATTACCCTCAAAGTTCAAATTTGACCATACTTGCCAGGCATGTAAAAAGTTAATCTTTAGCAAAGCTAGTATGCTTAAAATAGTTAGTCTATTGTTCTCAACAAGTTATAAACCTAGATTATGAAACTGTTAAACACTTGAGATTCAAAAGTCAAATACACAAATTCTTTTGCACACATTTTCCCCCTCTGCTTTACTTTTCTTTTACAAAGGCTCAGATTTTATGACTCAGGGATTAATAAAGAAGCAAAGCAAAGCAAAGCAAACTTCTCTAAAGCAAAACCAAGCGCTAACAGACATATTTTAAAGAGGCATACACTGTCTTCCTTTTAAATCATCATTTTTTTGGTTGCTCTGAAATGCTTTATGTTCAAACACTCTATTAATATTACACTTAGCCCTACAGAAAAAAAAGAAAAAAGCTATTTCAAGAGTATGCTTGCATGTCACCTAATTCTAAATTTGCCTAGTCTTCTATACTACAATTGACAGAAAATAACAAGAATCTGGAAAACATTCTCAACATTATCATTACTGCTCTGAAAAGCTGGTAATTTTACCCCATTTTACAACCAAACTCAAGCCCAAGATGTTGAGGTCCACTGGGATTTGAACCAAGATGTTGTGATTCTACGTCCACTTCTCTTTCTCTTATTTCAAAGTTGTTTCAAAGGATGACCACATCCCCATTTAAAAGAAAGTAAAGAGATAACTAAATATGAGAATTTACATAAGTATAGATAAATTAGAAAGCAATTATTCTCTTTTCATTAAAGGACTGACTGCAGATTAAATTACCAGTTTCCATAACCCACTGGCCTCAGCGTTTCGAGGAAACCTTCTGTGAATATACAGTAGCCTTGCACACAGAGTTGAGCTTGGTGATGGATCAAATCTATGTGTGCTTCAGTTACAGCGTCACACTTGGCCCTAAAGGATGAATGGACGTAAGCAACGATAAACCTGGACCAAGTCTGGAGGCCACAGTTGCAGGCACTGGACCACAGACAGTGTAAGACCAATGGAGCTGGAACGTGAGCTCTCTTGACTTTCTGCCTGGGGGCACTTCTCAGGCTGCAGCTCAGGGAAGCGGAGTCCAAACAGAGAGAAGATGAGGAGAGGAAACTGAGATCTGGGTGCTGGATAAGGCAGGAACTTGTGTGGCATGGTATTGAAGAAGCTGCGTAACCAAAGAACTCCAGAAACATGCATAGAGGTCCGCTTGAGCTTTTAGCTGCACACTGAGCAAATCGTACCCAAGGCTTGGCCAAAATAGTTCTTCTGAGGAGTGAATTTCTGAAGGATGCACACTACTGGGAGGTTGGTTTCTAACCAACCAGAGGAAAGAGACCTTGTTCAACTCTCCTGAGACTCAGCTGAGACCCCAAAAGGGTAATTCCTTAGAAGGATGACTCTAGAGTGATGAGCACTCGAGACTGGCCCCAACAAAGCCTAAAGCCAAGACAAGCTCCAGCTCACTTGACAGAAGACTAAATGCCTGCCAGGTAGAGATTCACCCCTCTCTGAAAACGACAACAGCCATCGCTTTCACCTTGTCATATCCACGATGCTCACCATCAAATAAAAGCTTACTGCACATGCAGTCTGGCCGACACCTGAAGCAGATAGTTGTTTCTGCCTGCAGGACATGGCTTGCTCCTACTTCTAGGAACATGGATGTATCACAAGAGGACCTTTCTCCTATTAAGGAACATATTTCATTTGGTTTAGCCAGGGCCCTCCATGCTTACCAGTGGCCAAGTGAACAGGAAGCACAGACCTTTTGGATACAGGGCACTACACATGACCCAAGTTGGGCTAATGAGAGTCCCCTTGGGTACTTATCCCCTAAGACTGTGGGCATTCAACTAGTGTGATATGAAAGCAGGGACCTGATGGCACCCCAATCCCCCCAGCTACACAAAGTGAGCTTGGTCAACAGATGAGGAAGCAGAGATGTAGCCATGATGACCATTATAACTACTACTGTGGGCAAGAATCCCTTAGAAGAAATGGAGTAGCCCTTATACTCAACAAAAGAGTCTGAAATGCAGTACTTGGAGGCAATCTCAAAAATGACAGAATAATCTTGCTTTATTCCAAGCAAACCATTCAGTATCACAGTAATCAAAGTCTATGCCTTAACCACTAATGCTGAAGTTGAAGTTGAACAGTTCTATGAAGACATACAAGACCATCTAGAACTAACACCAAAAAAAAAAAAAAAAAAGATGTCCTTTTTATCACAGGGGACTGGAAAGCAAAAGTAGGAAGTCAAGAGATACCTGGAGTAACAGGCAAGTTTGGCCTTGGAGTACAAGATGAAACAGGGCAAAGGCTAACAGAGTTCTGCGAAGAGAACTCACTGGTCACAGCAAACACCCTCTTCCAACAACACAAGAGACAACTCTACACATGGACATCACCAGATAGTTAATACTGAAATCAGGTTGACTATATTCTTTGCAGTTGAAGAAGACGCTCTATACAGTCAGCAAAAACAAGACTGGGAGCTGCCTGTGGCTCAGATCATGAGCTCCTTATTGTCAAATCCATACTTAAATTGAAGAAAGTAGGGACAACCACTAGGCCATTCAGGTATCACCTAAATCAAATCCCTTACGATTATGCAGTGGAAGTGACAAATAGATTCAAGGGATCAGTTCTGATAGAGTGCCTGAAGAACTATGGATGAAGGTTTGTAACAGTGTATAGGAGGCAGTGATCAAAACCATTCCCAAGAAAAAGGAATGCAAAAAGGCAAAACGGTTGTCTGAGGAGGCCTTACAAATAGCTGAGAAAAGAAGAGAAGCTAAAGGCAAAGGAGAAAAGGACAGATAGACCCATTTGAATGCAGAGTTCCAAAGAACAGCAAGGAGAGATAAGAAAGCCTTCCCCAGAGATCAATGCAATGATACAGAGAAAAACAATAGAATGGGAAAGACTAGAGATCTCTTCAAGAAAATTAGAGATACCACGGGAACATTTCATGCAAAGATGGGCACAATAAACGACAGAAATGGTATGGGCCTAATGGAAGATATAAGAAGAGGTAGCAAGAATACACAAAAGAACTGTACAAAAAAGATCTTCAGGACCCAGATAATCATGAAGGTGTGATCACTGATTTATAGCCAGATATCCTGGAGTCCAAAGTCAAGTGAGCCTTAGGAAGAATTACTGCAAACAAAGCTAGTGGAAGTGATGGGATTCCAGTTGAGCTATTTCAAATCCTAAAAGATGATGCTGTGAAAGTGCTGCACTCAATACACCAGCCAATTTGGAAAACTCAGCAGTGGCCACAGGACTGGAAAAGGTCAGTTTTCATTTCAATCCCAAATAAAGACAATCCCAAAGAATGCTCAAACTACCGCACAATTGCACTCATCTCACACACTAGCAAATAATGCTCAAAATCCTCCAAGCCAGGCTTCAGCAGTATGTGAGCTGAGAACTCCCAGGTGTTCAAGTTGGAATTAGAAAAGGCAGAAGAACCAGAGATCAAATTGCCAACATCTGTTGTATTATAGAAAAAGCAAGACAGTTCCAGAAAAATGTCTACTTCTGCTTCATTGACTAAGCTAAAGCCTTTGACTGTGTGGCACAACAGACTGTGGAAAATTCTTAAAGAGACAGGAATACCAGACCCCCTTATCTATCTCCTGTGAAACTTGTTTGTAGGTCAAGAAGCAACAGTTAGAACTGGACATGAAACAACAGACTGGTTCCAAATTGGGAAAGGAGTACATCAAGGCTGTATATTGTCACCCTGCTTATTTAACTTCTATGCAGAGTACGTCATGAGAAACGCTGGGCTGGATGAAACACAAGCTGGAATCAAGATTGTCGGGAGAAATATCAATAACCTCAGATATGCAGATGACACTGCCCTTATGGCAGAAAGTGAAGAAGAACTAAACAGCCTCTTGATGAAAGTGGAAGAGGAAAGAGCTGGCTTAAAACTCAACATTCAAAAAACTAAGATCATGGTATCCAGTCCCATCACTTCATGGCAAATAGATGGGGAAACAATGGAAACAGTGACAGACTTTATTTTCTTGGGCTTCAAAATCACTGCAGATGGTGACTGCAGCCATGAAATTAAAGGATGCTTGCTTTTTGGAAGAAAAGCTATGACAAACCTAGACAGTGTGTTAAAAAAAAAAAAAAAAACAGAGACATCACCTTGCCAACAAAGGTCCGTCTAGTCAAAGCTATGGTTTTTCCAGTGGTCATGTATGGATGTGAGAGCTGGACCATAAAGAAGGGTGAGCTCTAAAGAATTGATGCTTTTGAACTGTGGTGTTGAAAAAGACTCTTGAGAGTCCCTTGGACTGCAAGGAGATCCAACCAGTCCATCCTAAAGGAAAGCAGTCCTTAATATTCATTGGAAGGACTGATGCTGAAGCTGAAACTCCAATACTTTGGCCACCTGATGCACAGAACTGATTCATTGGAAAAGACCCTGATGCTGGGAAAGATTGAAGGAAGGAGCAGAAGGAGGTGACAGAGGATGGGAGGGTTGGACGACATCATCGACTCAGTGGACATGAGTTTGAGCAAGCTCCAGGAAATGGTGAAGGACAGGGAGGCCTGGCGTGCTGCAGTCCATGGGGTCACAAGGAGTTGGACACGACTGACCGACTGAAGAACGACCACAGCTATGAAGACCTTCCACAGAAGACATCTGTGGAATTCCTAACCTAGGATTTAGCTGCATCAAAAGGACATTGCAGACTAGATAGGGTGGACTTCAGAAGTGGTCTCCTCCTAGATTATGAAGCAGTAACCATTCTGACAGGGCCAGAGAGGCTGAGGGTAGCATGGATGCTAGCCCACGCAGACTGAGACTCAGAGTGTGGCTCATTGGTGACAGTGTCACCATCTGATAGCTGAAAACGGATAGTCCTGGCTCCTTGTTAAAGAGCTGTATTATCTTGAGCAAATCTCTTACCTCCCGCTATTCCCCCTCAGCCTGTAAACTGAGAAGGGAGGCCTTCGAGGGCTCTTTCTAGCTACAACATTTCATGAGTCTATGAAATAAGGGACTTTCCAGAGTCAGCTAGATTACAGGCTAATGGTGATTTATAAAAGTGTCTTGTTCATGCCCACAAAGAAAGGGTGTAAGCTGAGAGATACAGGAATCCAGTAAGCAGGTGAAGAAAAAGCTCACATGCTCTCCTAACGCCCCTATTTGCCGATTGTTAGACCAAGTGTCCTCCTTTTGTTTACAAGGTTGAATTAAACCAGTTCTATCACCCAGAAGCACAAACTCAAGAGTAACTCAGTGTGAATGAGGCACAGACTGAACTGGGTAAGGGGGTTGTGGCTTCCCCTCAGTCCTGTTACCTCTTGAAGATTTTGAACCAATCCCCTAAAATCTCTCCACGTTTTAATAAGTAAAATTACCCCTGATGATTTAGGACTGATGGTATGGACAAAAAGAAAAAAGATTGTGCAAATATTTGGATAAATGTAGCAAAATTGTCCAAATAGTAACAGCCAATAGTAAATAATAGTCAAATGGTAAAAATATAATAGTAAAATTATGGCCATCTATGTCCTTGTTAGGATCTGAAAGTCTCACAGTGAATAAGCACTTGCTTTAGACCCAAAGGTAGTTTCTGATTTATTTTTAATGAAAACAAATGTTTAATGGGAGATGCCTACTGTATCTGAAAAGAGACAATGCTGTTCGCCTTTTAGCCTTGTGATCAGGGAAAGGCTGGTTCTTACAAAGTGAGAAAATGGAAAGATAAATGAAGATAAAGCCAAGCAGTCTATAAAATTGGTAATCTAGTTTCTGCCCCGATGGCCTGTCACCTCTTCAAGGCTGGGTGACAATGGTCCTAGGACACCACGTCTTTCTTCTTTCCAAGGGAAACAGTTGAAAAGGGCTTCAGAGAGACACCAGGGAGGTGATGGGTGTGGGAAATAGGTGAACTGAGAATGCTGAACTCAAGAACTCATTATCATGTCTGAATTTTAAGCACACTGCCTTGGATGCGAATGTGTATACATGTATATATATTCCACATGTACATTTATACAGATGTCTATGTGCTCATTTATACAATTCATGTGTGCAAATTTTCACAACTGTGCCCTATATGTTACAACTATAGGTAATATTCTGTAATTTATTTTTCTTACAACTTATCGAGCAAAGGTGGCCCATTAGGTCACAGAAAGTTACGAATGGAGAAATAAGAATAGTCAACTTGTATTCGTCAGGCGCTGAGCTCTCAGTTGGAAGGTCCAAGGGGACAAAAATCTTGAGAATGTTTTCTGACGTGAAAAGAGACCCAGTCTAAAGCCGAGAGAAACGCCTGACCCTGGATCCCTGATGTGTGCAGGGTTTTGAGCTATAAGAGAAGGTATCTGTGTGTTTGCTTACTTGTTCTGTGTAGGAGGAGAAAGTATGAGCAGGTGATCCCTATTTGGCACGAGGATTCTGGGACACACTCCGTAATTCACACCATCCCCACTCGGCCCCACAAGGCTGAGCAGAGTCTGTGAACGTCTTGTAAATACGATGAGTAACTATTCCGCCTCAGCACCCAATGCAGGAATGATAAATCAGCCTGTGTCCTCACCGACTCCTAAACTCAACAGTCCACAGCAAACTGATGCTTGTTCTCCTTGTCCATGGCATTTCTAATTTCCTGTCTATCTGTTTCTTAAAATCCCTGTCGCCACTATGACCCCAGTTTCCCTGGAAGAGAATTTGGACCCACCTCTCACACTCTCCTTTCTATTCCTCCATCCTACCCGAATGCATCACATTCTATAAATTCTTTTTTTTTTCCAATATCCTGTCACTGGCTCCTTCATGTACCCACTGGTATCCTGAGCCTTGGTCGAGGTCCTGACGATGCTTTCATTTGGGGCTGACACCGTCATTTCATCATAAGCAGCGTTAGGAGGGAAGGGGGCCGCTGGGGGCAACCACTCCCGACAGCAGGTTTACACTGGTGTAAACATTAGATACACATTCACCCTCATACAGAACGCCCTCATCCACAGCGTTTCACTGTTTCCTGCAGCCCACGGCCACAGAATCATCCCTAAACAGAGTGTGGGCTCCCTGCTAAGGTTTCCAGAGTCACACCCAGACTTTATGCTACATCCACACTAACTTCCTGTTCCTGGGTCAGGTCTGCAGCTTTTGACCCCTCCCTAAGTCTCAGGGTTTGTCTCCTCTTCCTCTTTTCCAGTTTCCTGTGATTTCAATGAAATCGTGATCCTCAGTGGTCTCTAAACATACTGGGGGCTCCCATCCACTCTTGCTTCATTTGTACCCCTGCTCCTGTCCGTCACAGAATTCCTACTCCTTTTGGGCCCGTTTCACTTTAAACACCAGGCCTAAACGCGTAACAGTATGAATACACATTCTATCACTTTGGTGCTCAGAATATACCATCTCGTTTTTACTTTTGTCTCTGTGTATCCTATCTAAGCAGATAATAGCAAGAATAATTACATCTTTTAAAAACTTAACAGCTCACAAAACATCTTTTTGTGCTATATTTTCCAGCTTTATGGAGATATAATTGACATTATGTAAATTTGAGTGTACAAATTATTACATATATATATTTATAAATATATATATACACTGTGCATGTGTTAGTTGTTTGGTAGTGTCCAGTTCTTTGTGATCCCATGGACTGTAGCCCACCAGGCTCCTCTGTCCTTGGGATTTCCCAAGCAAGAATACTGGAGTGGGTGGCCATTCCCTTCTACAGGGGATCTTCCCAATCCAAGAATCAAACCCAGGTCTCCTGCATTGCAGGCAGATTCTTTCCTGTCTGAGCCACCAGGTAAGATCCGTATATATACATGTAGTATGTGTATAGAGAAATGATTAGAGATCAGTTAACACATCCATCCTTCCACTGGTTACTTTTTTTGTGGTGAGAACATTAAGGATCCACTCTTAGCGATCTTCAAGTATGCAGAGTATTAACGACAGTCACAACACTGCATTAGGTCCCACAGTGACTGCTCACAACTGGAAGGCTATAAGCTTTCACCACCTTCACTCACTTCCTTTAACCCCTGCTCCTGGCAACCACCTGTCTATTCTTAGTTTCTACCAGTTTTGTTTGTTTTTTTCAGATTCCACATTATAAGTGAGGTCATACGGTATTTATCCTTCTCTGACTTATTTCACTTAGCACAAGTCCCTCAAGGTTCATCTACGATGTCACAAATGGAAGGAGTTTCTCCTTTCTTATGATTGAATAACATGTCAGTGTGTGTGTGTGTTCGTGTTTTATTGAAATCACAGGAAACTGGAAAAGAGTAGGAGGAGACAGAGAGTTAGGGAGGGGTCAAATTATATATCACGTTTCTTTATCCATCCATCTATCAATAGACACTGAGGCTGTTTCCACGTTCGGCTAATTGTAAACCATGAACATGAGGGTGCAGCTATCTCTTCAAGATAGTGATTTTATTTCCTTTAGCTATATACCCAGAAATGGAATTACTGGATCATATGGTAGTTCTATTTTTAGATTTTGAGGAAGCTCCAGACTGTTTTCTACAGTGACTGCAACAATTTACATTTCCACCAACAGTGCCTAAGAGTTCCTTTTTCCTCCACATCTTCATCAGCACTTACGTCTTGTGTTCTTGATAATAACCCTTATAACAGATGTGAAATGATATCTCTCAGGGGCTTTGATTTGTGTTTCCCTGATGATCAGAGTAACTGAGCACCTTCTCATGTACCTGTTGGCCATGTGTATACTTTCTTTGGAAAAATGTCTACAGACATACCTTGGAGATATTGTGGGTCCAGTTCCAGACAACCACAATAAAGCAGGTATCACAATAAAGTGAGTCATACAAATGTTTTGGTTTCCCAATTATGTTTACACTACTGTAGTCTATTAAGTATGCAATAGTATTACGTCTGAAAAGCAATGTACACACGTTAATTAAAAAGTAATGCTAGAACTTCCCTGGTGGTCCAGTGGCTAAGCCTCTGTGCTCCCAAGGCAGGAGGCTTGGGTTTGATCCTTGGTCAGGGAACTAAATCTCACATGCTGCAACTAAAGACCCATGTGCCACAACTAAATCCAGTGCAACCAAATGAAAAAAATGTAATGCTGTTGGAAAAATGGTGCCAGTAGACTTGCTCGATGCAGGCCTGCTACAAACACTCAATCTAAAAAATAACAAGCAGTATTTGTGAAGCACAATACAGCAAAGCATGATAAAAGTATCATGTATTCCGGTCCTTTGACCATTTTAAAATCAAATTTCTTTCAATTTTTTTTCTTTTGAGTTGTATGCATTTCTTGTATATTTAGGATATGAACCCTGTAGCTGATGTAAAATTTGCAAATATTTTCTCCCATTTCGTAGACTGCCTTTTCATTTTGTTGATCACTTATTTTGCCATGCAGAAGCTCTTTATTAATAGTTTGATATAGTCCCTCTTATTTATTTTTGCTTCTGTTTGCACTTTTGGTGTCATATCCAAAAAAATCATCATTAAGACCTAATATCGAGGAGTCTTTTCCCATGTCTTCTTCTAGGATTTGGATGGTTTCAGGTCTTACGTTTAAGTCTTTAAGCTATTTTTAGTTAATTTTGTACATGGTGTAAGATAGGGTATAGTTTCATTCTTTAGCATATAGATATCTAGTTTTCCCAGAATCATTTAATGAAGTCAAGTGCTAGTTGACCTTATATGTGTGGGTTTATTTCTAAACTTTCAATTCTGTTCCAGTGACCCTCACGTTTTTTTTTGTTTTGCTAATACCACAGTGCTCTGATTACTATAGCTTTATAGAATAGTTTGAAATCAGGAAGTGTGATGCTTCCAGCTTTGTTCTTTTTCTCAAGACTGCTTGCCCTATTTAGACTCTTGGGATTTCATGCCAATTTTAGAACTGTTTCTTCTACTTCTTTGAAAAATGTTACAGAGATTTTGATAGGAATTGCACTGAATCTATAGATGGCTTTTGGTAGTATGGATATGTCAACAATATTAATTCTTCTGATCTATGAACACAGACTATCATTCCATTTATTTATCTCCCATTTATTTTAGGTTTGTTTCATCAATATCTTTATAATTTTCAGTGTACAGATCTTTCATCTCCTTGGTTAAATTTATTCCTAAGTATTTATTATTTTTGATGCTATTTTGAATGGGATTGCTTTCTTTATTTCTTTCTCAGATAGTTTGTTGTTAGTGTATAGAAAAGTAATTGATTTTGTGTGGTGATTTTGTATGTTATCACTTTACTGAGTTTGTTTATTAATTATAACCATTTTTAAATGAAGTCTTTAGGGTTTTCTATATGTAAGGCCATATTTTACTTCTTCCTTTCCTATTTGAATGACTGTTATTTCTTTTTCTTGCCTGATGACTCTGTCTAGGTCTTCTAGTACTATGTTGAATAGGAGTGGTGAGAGTGGACACCCTTGCCTTGTTCCTGGTCTTAAAGGAAAAGTTCTCCATTCCTCTTCATTGAGTATGATGTCAGCCATGGGCCTACCATATATGGCCTTTATTGTATTGTGTTCCATTCCTTCTATACCTCATTTGTTGAGCTACTGTATCAGGAAAAGATGTTGAATTTTGTCAAATGCTTTTTCTGCATCTATTGAGATGATTGTATAATATCTACCTTTCATTCTATCAATATGGTATATCACATTCACCGGTTTGGCAATGTTGAACCATTCTTGCATTCTAGGATGAATCCCACTTATTATGGTCTATGACCCATTTATTGTGCTTTTAAATTCACTTTCCTAGTATTTTGCTGAGAACTTTTCAACTATATGAGTCAGGGATTATGGTCTGAAGTTTTCTTCTCTTGCAGTGTTCTTATCTGGCTTTGGTATCTGGATAATGTCTGCCTTGTAAAGTGAGTTTGGGAGTCTTCCTTCCCTTCAGTGTTTTGGATGAGATGACAAAGGATTGGCATTAATTCTTTAAATGCTTCACCAGTGAAACCATCTGGTCTTGTGATTTTCTTGGTTGGGAAGTTTTTTATTATTGAACTTAGTCTCCTTACTCATAATCTGTCTGTTTGAATGTTCTATTTCTTCATAATTTAGTCTCAGTAGGTTATATGTTTCTAGGAATGTATCCATTTTTCTAGGTGTCCACTATTTTTTTTTTTACTTATAATTGTTCATAGTAGTCTCTTATGATCCTTTGTGTTTCTGTAGAAGCTATGGTAATGTTTCTGCTTTCATTTATAATTTTTATTCATTTGAGTCCTCTTTTTTTCTCAGTCTAGCTAAAGTTTTGCCAGCTTTTAAAAATCTTTTCAAAGAAGCATCTCGTAGGTTTGTTAATATTTTCTATTGCTTTCCTGCTGTCTATTTTATTTAATCTTACTCTGATCTTTATTATTTCTTTCCTTCTTCTAACTTTGGGCATAATGTGTTTCCTTTTCAGTTCCTTGCAATGTAATGTTAGTCTGTTTATCACAAAGTGCATTCCAATAGATTATCCAATTTGACCCCCCAAAAAGCAGAAAGGGTAGCAACTACTTGTTCCCATTTTGCAGATAAACACATTGACCCTCAAAGGTCAAGAGAGGTAGTCATGGTCAAACCGCGAAAACCCTTCCTCCACATTATTAAAGTGAATGAAAATTTCAAGCATCAAAAACAACATTCAAACAAGAAAGAAATATAGCCTAGCAGAAGAACATTTTAAGGAAGGTGCTTAGGGAAAGAGTGATACAATATGTACAGACCCAAGAGTAATTCCTCTGTAACTCCAAAGCAATTCTAGGAGAAAAAAGCAGTTCTAGCAGAGCTGCACAAATTTGGGGGAAATTATCAATGAGGTCCCAGAATTCAGAAAGTAGCACCCCAAAGAGTCATGGGGCAATGTAGAAACAATATTTTTGCAGAAGAAGCTTTAAGAGAAGAAGTCTTGGTCCATGATACTGACTTAAAGTGGGAATGACTCTTTGGAAGAAGGAGCTGAAGGTAGGCAAGTAAGTGCATGGGACTGTCTCTGTCAAAATCAAAAGCTCTGAAAAACTCTTTCCAAATTAGAGCAAAGTCTGCACCGAAAGGTTCCCACTGACTGAACCAAATTATGTCCCTTCTTTAAAAATAATAGCAGCATTAAATGCTAAATAAAGCTGCAGAACAAAAAGTAGAGCCCAAATTCATTAACTATTACTGTTCATGTCTCCCAGTTGAATCCCTTACTCTGCCTTCAAGCAAAAGTAAAATTATAGTAATATCCAGTCTTCAAACATCTCTAAGAGAATATAAACAGATCTCAGAGAAGACGGGATGAGAAGTATGGTTCATGGACACAATATTTAGTTAGCAGGCCCCACATGAACATAAGAAACATAAAAACCAATGGCATAGCAACTATGAAAAAAAAATAGAAGAAATGCAGGAGGGAAGGAAAGAAGGAGGGAGAGAAGGATATCAAACAAATATTGACAAAAAATACATTCCAGAAAAAAAGCCTTGAGAAACAGAAGAAAAATTCCACAACAAAAGCTTTGCACAGAGGACTTAAAAAGTGATGAGTCTGATTCAAGAATGGAGCAAAGATGAGATGCAAGGACAGAGAAATATGGAGAAAAGATTGAGCTCAAAAAACAAAATAAAGACCAGAAGACCAGTCATAGAGAAATATGAAATAGGGGGAAATAGCTGATAAGTTTTTTTATATGTCTTTTTGGTATCTATGGCAACTATGGTTATGATTATATAGCCTCATATATTTTAATCTTTTTGCTAGACAAAGAATTTATGTCCTTAATAAAAATCATTTTTTTAAAAAAAGAAAAAAATCATTAGACAAATTCATGAATACTATGGGCTTCCCTGATAGCTCAGTTGGTAAAGAATCTGCCTGCAATGCAGGTGACCCCTGTTCAATTCCTGGGTCGGGAAGATCTGCTGGAGAAGGGATAGACTTACCCCCTCCAGTATTCTTGGGCTTCCCTTGTGGCTCAGCTGGTAAAGAATCCTCCTGCAATGCAGGAGACCTGGGTTTGATCCCTAGGTTGGGAAGATCCCCTGGAGAAGGAAAAGACTACCCACTTCAGTATTCTGGCCTGGAGAATTCCATGGACTGTATAGGACTGTATAGTCCCTGGGGTCACAAAGAGTCAGATATTACTGAGTGACTTTCACTTTTATGAATATTATGAACAAGCTGGTCACACTAAAAATAAGTACTAATGGCCAATAATATAAATACGCACATGCACATACACTTGAATTTATTTGAAAGGAAGACAAATCACACAAAGATTTAGTACTGATCAGACTGGCAAAAATTGGAAACTTTGTTAACGTTGTTGATGGTATGAGGAAGCAAGAAGTCTCACAAATTATTGGTGATAGTATAAAATGTTGTAAACTTATTTTAGAGCAATTAAAAAATATCAACTAAATATTAAGTGTATCGTGTTTTAACCCAGCAATTACCTTGGTGAGAATTTGCCATTGTTATTGTTTAGTCATTAAGTCATGTTCGACTCTTTTGCAACCCCGTGGACTGTAGCCTACCAGGCTTCTCTGTCCTTGGGGTTTCCCAGGCAAGAATACTGGAGTGGGTTGTCATTTCCTTCTCCAGGGGATCTTCCAAACCTAGGGATCAAACCCACATCTCTTATGTCTCCTGCATTGGCAGGTGAGTTCTTTACTATTGAGCTACTAGGGAAGGCTTGGTGGAAATTTAGTATGCTATATTTGTCTAAGTCTGCAAACACATATACAGTATAAGTGGTGGTGGTTTAGTTGCTAAGTCGCGTCTGACTCTTGTGACCCCACGGACTGTAGCCCTCCAGGCTCCTCTGTCCACGGGATGCTCCAGGCAAGAACACTGGAGCAGGCTGCTATTTCCTTCTCCAGGAGATCTTCCTGACCCAGGAAGTGAACGTGGGTTTCCTGCATTGCAGGCAGATTCTTTATCAACTGAGCTACGAGGGAAGCATGGAGTATGAGTGTGTCATTTTAAATTGTATATTGTTTGAAATACCTCTCCCCCAAATTAAAACAAAAAACAATCTATTTATGAATGAGTTACTTGTGAAAATAACTATGACACACCTGTATCATGAAATGTAGTAAGACTGTTAAAAAGATGTTATTGAAATTGGGGTGGACATGGTATCCTCAAAACATTATTAAGAGAAAAAAATGCAAAGTCGGAACAATGAAGGTAGGATAATTTCACATATATAAACCAACAAAGAGCATCTGTTTCTTTCTTCCTCACCACTGACATCCAATGCATCGCTAAATCATGTGGAATTTATTTTCCAAAATACAATGAAATGTCTCCGTTTTTCTTCAACCACGTGCTGGTCTGAGATGCCTTTGTTCCTTCCCTTACACTCTGCAGGAGCCTCCTACCTGGGGTCCAGCTAGGTGCTTCTCCTCACTTTTGCTCAGTCTGCACTTTAGCCACTCTGGGCACCTGGAACAGGCTATGGTCCTTCCAGCACACACAGAGACTTGCACACACCTTTGTCCCTCTCTGGAACATTCTCCTCTAATCCAACTTAGCTTTCCATTCTCCCTTCAGACTTCAGTACAACTATCAGTTTGTGACCGTGAAACTCACGTGTTCTTTTTTGGTTGCATTTAATTTATACACTTTAACATGCATTATACAGTTACCTATGTTGATTAATATTTATTTTCCCCTGCTAGACTATAATCTCTAGGAAAGTTGATCATATATCTATTTTGCTCATCAATGAATCCTCAACAAAGTAGGTGGCTTAGAAATGAAACAAGTATGTGTTTCAGTCTATATAGCCACCCATCCTTCAAACCATCCACACATCCATCCATCCAACCATCCTTCCATCCTTTCATTCATCCATCCACCCTGACATCCATCTATCCAGCCAGCCAGCCAGCCATACACCCTTCCATCCATCCATTCTATAGTTGCATTAACAATATCTGGAAGACACTATTATTATCTATGGATTGAGGCTGAGGGAATAGAAGAGAGTGAAAAGTAAAAAGATTCACTTTTTTCTTTTAAACATTTGCATTTGCTGACATTTTTACTAGGTACATGGAATAAAAATATTGTTGATGACATGAGATCAAGTTTATATTGAACATTTCTCCTTCAGTCAGTTCAGTTTAGTCCCTCAGTCATGTCTGACTCTTTGCGATCCCATGGACTGCAGCCAGGCTTCCCTGTCCATCACCAACTCCTGGAGCTTGCTCAAACTCACATCCATCAAGTCAGTGATGCCAGTTTCTTAATATCTTGTCACTAGGACTACAATAGAAACTTTAACAAACCTTCATATTAACACAATTCTTTCTTGCCAACTCAATTCAGGTCTATTATAAGCGTAGAGTAAATAGTTCTTCTCACAAGCATTCTTATGTGTGTTTGTATACTCATGCAAACACACAATTTTTCCCCATTAAAGGTGCTAGATAATTTGCCTGGAAAATTCAGTCACATTGTCATCGGTTTTTCACAGAAAGGAACAATGTGGAGGAAACAAGATTCTCTTGATTTTGAAAGGAATCTCTTGAACCCAAATCACCTTGGAGCATCTTCCCTTGATGGAACTATCAGCTCCTAAACAATAGTTTGAGAAGATAAACATCCAACAACTAGGGAAGAATTTTTGAGATTCATAACCAAAGAGATCTTTCTTGGTCTCTATTTCTACTGAGCTACCACTAGTCTCTCTCTGATGTTGGTTTAGTGTGGAAAGTTCTCTCAGGAGCAACAGCAATCTGGGCCACACCAAGTCTTGCCACCTTAATATGTGATCACCAATCATCTTTTCATCCATCAGATTTTGTTGAATAAATGAGCCTTTAAACCTTTCATTTTGGTTTCTAGACAGGGGCAAGTTTAGACTTACGACACAAACACAGAATAACCCTATGGAAGGAGCCGTAACAGAGCAGAAAGAAAACAAGACCATTCTGTGTTGTTTTCAGCTTTCCTGAATCGTTCAAAGAGAGGGATGATTTTATGAGATCACTGATCAAGTCCTGCATTCTTCTGTGTTGGAAACTGTAACAACTTTGAGAACTTCTGGAGTTGGACATAAGAATGATTGGGAGAATATGAAGTATTACAAGGTATTATTCATATAAAGGGCCTTCACATGTGGTGCAGTGGTGAAGAATCCACCTGCCAATGCAAGAGACCCAAGTTCGATCCCTGGGTCGGGAAGACCCCCTGGAGGAGGGAATAGCAACCCATTCCAGTGTTCTTGCCTGGAGAATCGCATGGACAGAGGAGCCTGGCGGGCTACAGTGCATGGGGTCACAGAGTTGGACACGACTGAGTGACTGAGCAGTCGCATTGATTCGTATAATATAAACTGATTAATATAATTATAAAGAAATCTCAATAGGATAACTCCCACTAGACAATGTAAGTTGGTGCAGCCACTGTGGAAAACAGTATGGAGGCTTTTCAGAAAACTAAAAGTAGAACTACCATATGATTCAGTGATCCTATTTCTGGGCATATACCCAGACAAAGCTGTAATTCAGAAAGATACATGCACCCCAACAATCATAGCAGTGCTATTCACAATAGCCAAGACATGAAAACAACCTAACTATTCACTGACAGATGAAAGGATAAGAAGATGTGGTACATTCACACAATGGAATATTACTCAGCCATTGAAAAGAATAAAACAATGTCATTTGCAGCAACAGGGATGGGTCTAGAGATGATCATACTAAGCGAAGGAAGTCAGACAGAGAAAGACAAACACCAGATGATATCACTTACATGTGGAATCTAAAATATGATACAAATGAACCTACCTATGAGACAGAAACAGAATCACAGGCTTAGAGAATAGACTTGCGGTGGTTGAGAGGGAGGGGGTTGGGGGAGGGATGGAGAGGGAGGTTGGGGTCAGCACATGTTAGCTTTCATGTACAGACTGGATAAACAACAAGGTCCGGCTGTACAGCGCAGAGAACAATATTCAATACTCTATGATAAACCATAAAGGAAAAGAATGCAAAATAACAGAAATAGACATGTATAGCTGAATCACTTTGCTGTGAAGCAGAAGGTAACACAAGGTTGTAAATCAACTATACTTCAATTTAAAAAAAGAAAAGGGAGAAAACAATATCCACTAGAACCCTTGGGGGTGCAAGATGGTGAGAGGAAGGGAAAATTGAGGAGAGATTTGATTCTGTGAAAATGGTGAAAACCTACGACCTTGCTTAGAGGGCAGAAATCCCTACAGTTATTCACCCTTAGTATAACTTCCACCCTTGGTATGATGAGAGTGTGCCACTGTGGACTGCAGAAGCCCGAGGATTAGTCACTCGACTAGAAAGGGTTCCTCTTATACAGTGACCTCTGGAAAGAAGTTAAGAGTATTTCCTAGTACTTTAGCACATGCCAAAAAACACATTGCAGAGTTCATCGACATGTAAGCACTGCACTTAAAACGCATGCCTTCCCTGCTCAGTGTCATAGGGGTCAGAACAGAGGTCATCTTTAAGGAGTGCATGGGCGGGGGTGTTCTGGCTGGTATATACATGGTAAAAAGTCATCAGCCACTCATTTCATGATTTGTGTACTACATAAATGTAACACCTTTATCAAAACAGAATGCAAGTAAAGGCACAACTGTTTTCTGAAAGGCTAGGGGAGAGTAATCTTTTGCAAGAAAAATGACACACCCTGATTGTCATTTCTAAGGTCCAATAAGAATTTTATGGTCTAATAAGAATTTTATCATAAACGATTTCTTACAGATGTCCTAAAGATGGGGCATCATCTGCTGGAGAGTGATAACTTAATTTGAAATGCTGAATTTTTATTAATAGTCAGAAAAAGATGGCTGACCACCAGCATGCTATTTGGAAGAATCAAATAAGTTGAAAATTTCTGCAACAGAAATTTCTATTTAGTCTTGGTTTTGACATTCCCACTTATATCTAGTGGAGCACACATATTATTAAAGAATTCCCAGAAAACAATCAAATGCACTACAGTTTGCACGTGCACACATTTACACACACACACACACACACACACACACTCATTCGTGTGCACTGGAGGGGCTGGAGGTGTTGCCACACTCTAAATATTGGGAATTGCTTCCTACTTTTATATCCAGCATAACCTGCCTTTAAATCCTTAGGATTTTGACCTATACATAGGAAAAATGAATCCTGCAGTTATAACTATATTAGAATAAAAGTTATAACCCACACTTTAAGCAAGTTGGAACTAAATAACAGACTATGATGGTTTAACAGAAAGATGTATGAACCAAGTAACCGACAAACAACAGAGAAAACTGGCTTCCCGAGTTCATCGAGGCCATGAAGTCCGGCTGCGCTCCCATGTGGAAATCACCTACCGGGCTTCGGAAAGATCTGAGACAAATTGTGTGTCAACCCTTCCCTTTTCCTGAAACACTGTACACAGCCTTAAACATTAATTCTCATCTTACAGTTGAAAGGTCACATACTTTTGGTACAGCCTGTGGGCACGGCCGCAGTTCATTTGATGTACCATATGACTTTTAAAAAATCATCTTCTTGTCCCCTCTCTTTAAATGTCTACTTTCAGACTTCATAGCTTGGATGCCTTTTGATTTTCAATAACCTCAAACCCACACCATCCAAACTCTAGGGCCCATCGATCTCTCCAGGTGGAGGTTCCTGAGATTTCTAGACAGAGCCTCTCCCGAGGCCCAGACCTCCGTGTTCACGTCCTGAAGCTGCACGCGCGGTCTCTCCGCACCCAGCTTTACAGTCATCCCCCGGCCTCAGCAACATAACCGCAAAGCCTGCGCTGATGCAATGACCAGATCCTCCTTTCCCTCCTCCAGGAAGGCTTTCCTTCCGTTTCCTTCTACGGGCGCTGTTCCCATCCCAGCGCCGGCCCTCGCCTCCTTCCCCGAGTCTACCCACCCCCACGGTCTCCGTGCACCCATCCGCCCCCCGGATCAGAGTCACTGGTAAAGCGCAGCTCTGACCACGGCCTTGCTCACAAACCTCTTCGGTTCCCCATTTCACACAGAACAAAACCCTAACTCAGGACCTAAAGCCATCTACAAACAGACCGTAATCTAATTTTGCAGATTTACCCTCCAAGCCATGCCCAACTTCCGCACCTCACATTCAGTCAAACTTTCTGCGTGCTCAGTTGCTTAGTCACGTCTGACTCTGCGACCCCATGGACTGCAGACTGCCAGGCTTCAAATCCCTCTTGCTGGGATTTCCCAGGCAAGAACACTGGAGTTGTTGCCCTTTCCTTCTCCAGGGAATCATCCTGACCCAGGGATCGAACCTGAGTATCCTGCACTGGCAGGCGGATTCTTGATCACTGAGTCACCTGGGAAACCCAACACCTCCTCCATCTCCTCCCAAACTCAAACTATTATCCTCTCTTTGAAAAATAGTTCCTTCAGTTTGAATGCTCCCCTCTGCCAAGTTTATGTCCAGGTCAGTTTCAAAGAGGAGATCAAATGGTTTTGTGATAAGATACCAGACTTTGGCTTCATGCAAGCTGGATTCAAATTCCAGGGCCACGACTTTCTCATCATCAACTGTTAGGCAAATTGCTTAATGTTTCTGGTAGCCTCACCTTCCTCTTCTGTATGCAGAGAGGATGATGATACAGGATCTATATTGAAGGACTGTGGAGAGGACAAATGGAGTTTTTAATTGAGAAAGCACTTAACATAGCTCTCAATATGCATCCATAGAAGCTATCATTCTTGATCCCCATTGATCCCCATTGATCTTATCATCATCATTATTATTGACTTCAAGAAGTTGTTCCTGTGTCATCAACTGAAATGAAAACCGCCCTCTCCTTTGTCCTTCCACAGGACACTGGCCATGCCTCTAATTACATTTATCAAAGTATGATGTATCTGAGAGTTGCTAACAACTGCCTGCCTTATTTCACAGGAAGAAATTCCATAAACATTTATGAAGTACTAAACAGTATCTTAATTATTAGTAGTGTATACTTAGGGCTTCATTTACTCCTCAGTTATTCCATCACTTCTGGATGTAAGAAGACGTTTCCTGGACACACAGAAAGAGGTTGGGCTTTCTTTTTCAGGAGACATGGCCATTAGCGTGCTTCCAAGTCACAGAGATGAATCCAGGTAATCAGAGTGGTTAAAGAAGCACTAAGGAAGACGCGCTGATCACAGGACTCATTTGCCTGACTGAAGTCCCCAAGAGCCAAGGCCCGGAGGAGCCAGCAGTGCCGAACAGGTTCTGGCTTTGCTGCCCAAGTGCAGGTCAAGGGCTTAAGTAATTGCTGTCCTTGGGCAGCCAGTCAAAATGCAGACTTGAAACTATACAACGGCAAGCGCTCCTACGGAGGAGAAATTATCAACTATTGTTAGAGAAAATCATACGTGACTATTGACATTTCTTTTCTTTTTTTTTTATTGTTAGACCGGGGCTTTAAGAAAGCAGGGTAGTTAAGGTTGTCAGAATTTCACTTTATCCTCCTCTTGGAGGCTGTTAAAAATTCACTCATGCTGAAACTTGCCTTTTAGGCTCTCAGCCAGATTTCTGCGTGTCTCTACTCCGCGGTTCTCTAGTGGCATGCAAGTCGAAGCTCAGGGACCAGGGTTTGTTCAAGGTGTTTTCTACGCACGGCTTCCTTCCTAGATTCCCTTTTCCTGACTCGCTCTACTCTCTGCCAAAGGTGGGTTTTAACAACCAAAACAACCCCAAAGATACACTCAACAGAGAGAAGATTAAAGGCTTTTGGTGGTGTTTACACAACTAGCCACAGCAATAAGCGATACTCCACAAGTAGAAATCCATTCAGCAGCACTTACTAAAGGGGATCACCATCTTGGAGTGTTCATTAGAGATGCAGTTGAATCGGCACATGCTTTTGCGGCTCTCACTGAATGAAACGTAACCAGTGACAGTTCCACAATGTCTTTGTAGCTATGCCAGAGAGGCGACAACCTGGTAGGAGGGATGAGCTAGAGATATCCCTGGGCTGCATTTCTCTACTAAACCCACTGATTCTCTTTAGGCTGTGAACCCTTGGCACTCAAAGCTCCCCAAGGACCCCCACCCAACCATTTCCCACTGAAGACAAAATGCTAGGGGGAGGAGTGAGAACTGATCATTTCCTGGTCAGTTACTATGTACCAGGCAGAATGCCAGTCACTTTTATAATCATAAGATGCCACAGAGACACTAAGATGCATGAGGCACTCTCCCTAGTCTCCAGGGGAAACCTATTTTAGGTGTATATGTTGTTGTTGTTCAGTTATTAAGTCATGTCCGACTTTTGTGACCCCGTGGGCTGTAGCCCGCCAGGCTCCTCTGTCCATGGGATTCTCCAGGCAAGAATACTGAAGTGGGTTGCCATTTCCTCCTCCAGGGGATCTTACCAACCCAGAGGTCAAACACGTGTCTTCTGCATCTCCTGAATTGGCAGGTGGATTCTTTACCAGTGAGCCACTTGGGAAGCCCACTCATGCATATATGGCTTTAGAATATTCCCAGGCTTGCTTTGTTTATCTTAAAGCAGTTGTCCAGTGAGACTTATCATGTTGATCAGCAGAAGAGCTATCACACAAACAAGAGTGCACTGACTCTGCTGGACACATCACGAGCTTCCCGATCGACATGTCAGGTCGTGTACAGGCTGTGCTCCCCATTACCGAAGTTCCAGAACCGGGGAAAGTGCTATCCTTAGCCTTTTATTATTGTAAGCATTTCTGCAGTACTCTTTCCACTTGCAAACCACTTAACAATCAATTCTACCCTTGTTGTCTCCCAAGAAATCAGAGAGCTTGACATTTGATGAGTGAAGTAGCTCAGTTGTGTCTGACTCTGCGACCCCATGGACTGTATAGCCCACCAGGCTCCTCCGTCCATGGAATTTTCCAGGCAAGACCACTGGCGTGTGTTGCCATTTCTTTCCCCAGGGGATCTTCCCAACCCAGGGTTTGAACCCAGGTCTCCCGCGCTGCAGGCAGACACTTTACTGCCTGAACCACCCTGGAAGCCTGACGTTTGTTAGCTCTGTTTAATGGCCCCGAATCCCCGGGCCTAGAGTTGAAAGAAATCGAGGGGTACACAGCCAGCCAGGGCTTAAGACCCTCACAGCTGCTGTGTTTCCATTCAGCCTCTCGGCAGCCCAGCTGCTTCCCGAGCCTCTCCCTGAATATATATGTAATGTATACATGCATTATTTTTAAACGCTTGGAGTTAAGACAATCCCAGGAAGAATATTGGCCCCGATTCTCCATTTTTAGCGTGAAACGCTCAGAGCCTGGGCTCTGGGCCAGCCAGGACAACTCTGGCAGGTCTGAGAGCCCTGCAGACCACGTGCCTCAGCAGGCGGGGAGCCGCGCTGAGCCCGTCCAGGGCTGATCCCCAGCCTGTGTCCGCGGCAGGAGGAGGGCCGGGCGCCCCGCATGGGGCTCAGGTGTGTGGAGCTCAGGTGTGTGCCAGCTGGGCGGGGCCCGCGAGACGCGGGGCAGGCCCTGTGAGATGCGGGGCGGGGCCCACAAGATGCAGGGTGGGGCCTGTGAGATGCGGGGCGGGGCCCGTGAGATGCGGGGCGGAGCCCGCGAGACGCGGGGCGGGGCCTGTGAGATGCAGGGCGGGGCCCGCGAGACGCGGGGCGGGGCACCGAGTGGGCAGAGCTGCGGGGCTCGGGAAGCTCCACTGCGGGCTGACGGAGGTCCTGTTCAGGCTGCGTGTCTGCTACCACATGCATCCCAGCCACGGGAAGATGAAGACCCGGAGACTCTGGCTTTCCCGTGGGGAGGGTTTAGCCACTGTCTTAGAAAACGGTGGCAAGCTGTGGTCAGAGGCATAAGGAATAACTGTAGGTCAGCTTTGACAAACTTGGGGAGAGAGGTCTCTCTCTCCTTGGAGTCGGTCTGTTTTTGGTCTACCGTTCTTGAATAAGGTCGTCAGCCCATAACTGTGACATAATTGTTTACGATCCAAAGTCATCATCTCATAATGGACAGTGATTTCTTATTATGTTTTTCTTTTTTTTTTTTTTTTGAAAACTGAAGATTTTTGACTGTATTTAAAGGGACCCCTTGAATGCTGTATTATCCCTAACTAATTCTGAAAGATGCAATTCCTACCCAAGTCCAGAGGACTCTGACAAACTCAGTGTTTGATATAGTCAACTTTTTTCACTTTTTGGTCTTTTTTTGATTGCTCTACAGTGTTGTATTGTTTCTGCCATATAACAGCCTGAATCAGCTATGGGCTTAGTTGCTTAGTCAAGTCCAGTTCTTTGTGACTATAGCCTGCCTGGCTCCTCTGTCCATGGGAATTCTCCAGGTAAGAATACTGGAGTGGGTTACCATGCCCTCCTCCAGTGGATCTTCCCAACCCAGGGATCGAACCCAGGTCTCCCTCATTGCAGGCGGATTCTTTACCATCTGAGCCACCAGGGAAGCCCAAGAATACTGGAGTGGGTAGCCTATCCCTTTCTTCTCCAGGAGAACTTCCTGACCCAGGAATTGAACCTGGGTCTCCTGCATCGCAGGCAGATTCTTAACCAACTGAGCCACCAGGGAAGCCCCAGATCAGCTACAGGTACACATATACCCCCTCCCTCCTCAACCTCCCTCCCCCGTTTCAACCCCTCCCCTCTCGGGCATCACAGAGCGCTGAGCCAAGCAACCTGTGTCACACGGCAGCTTCCCACCAGCCATCTGTTTACACAGGGCAGTGTCTGTATGCGGAGAAGGCAGTGGCCCCCCACTCCAGGACTCTTGCCTGGAAAATCCCATGGACGGAGGAGCCTGGTGGGCTGCAGTCCTTGGGGTCACTAAGAGTCGGCACGACTGAGCGACTTCACTTTCACGCATTGGAGAAGGACATGGCAGCCCACTCCAGTGTTCTTGCCTGGAGAATCCCAGGGACGGCGGAGCCTGGTGGGCTGCCGTCTGTGTGGTCGCACAGAGTCGGACACGACTGAAGAGACTTAGCAGCAGCAGTGTATATATGGCAATACTACTCTCTCAATTCATCCCAGCCATTCCCCTTCCTCACTCACATCCACAAGTCCATCCTCGACTTCTGCAGCTCCATTCCTGCTCTGCAAACAGGCTCATCTGAACTATTTTTCTAGATTCCACATACATGCATTGATATATGATACCTGTTTTCATCTTTCTGATTTACTTCACTCTGACAGACTCTAGGTTCATCCACATCAACACAAATGGCCCAATTTTCTTCCTTCTTATGGCTGAGTATTATCACATTGTGTGTGTGTGTGTGTGTGTGTGTGTGTGTGTATACCACATCTTCTGCAACTTCATGACTTTGTAGTAAATGTGCAATGATTGCTCAAAGACGTCTTTCATTTTTAAACTATGTTGTTGTTCAGTCACTGAATCATGTCAGACTCTTTGTGACCCCATGGATGGCAGCACGCCAGGCTTCCCTGTCCTTCACCATCTCCTGGAGTTTCTGCAAATTCATGTCCATTCAGTCAGTGATGCCAGCCAACCATCTCATCCTCTGTCATCCCCTTCTCCTCCTTCCTTCAGTCTTTCCCAGCATCAGGGTCTTTTCCAATGAATTGGCTCTTCACATCAGGTGGCCAAAGTACTGGAGCTTCAGCTTCAGCATCAGTCCTTCCAATGAATATTCAGGATTGATCTCCTTTAGGATGGACTGACTGAATCTCCTTGCAGTCCAAGGGACTCTCACGAGTCTTCTCAACACCACAGTTCAAAAGCATCAGTTCTTTGGCACTAATATTTCCACCAATATCAAAAAAGACAATTGTCTCAACTTAGAAATTATGTATGAACAAGGTACCCCTTTGCATTCCAATTCCAAATCTAATTTGTTTCTAGTATTCTGTTTACTTCTTTTTAAACAGTTAGGGTCAGCTGGTCTGTCCCCCATCATCATTTCATCATCAGCATCATTTTCATCACCTATTTCCTATAAGCCAGGCATCATCCCGAAAATTGTACATGTGTTGATGAGAACTACTGCGATCCTTATTTTAACAGATGTGGAGACTGGGACACAGAGACTGAGTAATTCACACATGAGCAGTCATGCTGGAACTGAGACATAAGGAATGTAGTCACAAAGCCAGACTCCTTAGCACTAGGCTCTCAGCGGAACCCTCCTGCTATCCTGCTTGAGTATGTTGCCATTTCCAAAGCATTTTTTTGGTGAATCTTTTTATTTGATTCTTACAACCACACATTAGATTTTATTTAACCTGGAAACCTCCATTTTATTTCTTCCAAGTCTTAGAAAAATATGTAGTATTTTTTATTTTCTTGAATTATTAAGGATTTGGCTAATTTTTTTTCCAGATGAAAATTCTGAATTGAACCTAAAGTAACATGATGGACTTCTCCACCTAAAAATGTTAAAATTATATTCAATTATAAATCATCCTCAAATAACTCTCTATGGCCTTTTTCTCCTATTATGAAGCAAAGTCCTTCATTTTTCAGGGGGATGCTCTGTACTCCAGTAGAAATAGGGAGTGTATTTAAATGTTGTAAGTTATAACTGACTGCACTGCAAAATCAAATAGTTTAGGTTTGACATATTTATAGTTATATGAGCAACGTTTGTACTTATATGTCTACATTTATATATACCAGGCCAAATTCCAGAAAGGATTTTCAGAAGTTTGGAACATGTACAGCTGGGAATTTATGTATACCCCTGTTCTTTCTTCATGGGAAAAATAAGTAGTTTATTCTACTTTTCTAATATCTCTACTTATATACACAAAGTTTTAAGAAAAGACATATGTGATAATGTAGCCTAATGAAAACAAATGCTGAATTTGTTATTGAATTACTGTTTCTTTAAATGCGCACTCATTCTGAATTCTTAAATACATTGTTCCCCATTTCTGAGACACTGTCACTAGGGAAACACCAGTGTTTTGCGGAGAACAACTGGATGGAATTACGTAGGAATACAAATGCTAGAGATACCACTGCTTGAATGTCTACATTGTTCCTGGAATGAAATCCTTCACATCTGGTATCTTACAGATGACCTTTAGGACATTACAGGGTGGCAATGGAACAAGAGACCAGGACCTCCAGATCATGCAGAAACAGGGGAAGCACTTGGGAGGATTAAACACCCAAGGTCACTTGAAGAACCAGATCCCATGCCTGTTTAGAACAACCTCCCCTGTGCCAGACCTGACATCCTTGTCGTGAGAAATGTTCCCTCCCACTGACAGTCAAACAAATATTCCTGCTGAACAATGAACCCACCCCCCTCCACCAAAAAAAAAAAAGAAAAGAAAAGAAAAACAGGGAAACTTGGGCTTGGTTTCAGCTTTGTGGCCAACAAATACCTGCATAAACAAGCTCTGGGTCACCAGTTGAAAGTTAGTACTCATCAAGGTCATAATACATCTCAGTGCGTAACCTAACCAAATACCTTAGGCCCAAAAAGCTTTTCTGAAAAGAGCCAGTTGCATTTCACCTTTGCATATTCAGACCAAAGAAAACACATCTGTTATTTTAAATCATTGGGTAGTTCTCTGGAATGCTGATAGATCACCAAAGTTATGGATAGTAGTGATGTTTTTCTTAGGATGTCAGGAAGACCCCGTGAAGCAAGGTCCTGTAGGCTTTGAGATCACCGAAGGAAAAGAAGGATACAGGAGAGAGATCTGATGTGTCCACACACAAACCCAACTTCCATTTTGGCCGACAGTCCTTTTAATTCTTTGGATTGAAAGCCCAAAATATGAGTTTTGAAATGGAAGGCCCACTTTATCTTTGGTATTGAAAGGGAGAAAGGAATAAAATATATAACTCACAATGTGGGCCGGAGATTTTACATGTTACCTCAGTTTATCCAACAGTGACCATGAATAAAGATTTTTATATCCCTATAATTTAAAGAGGAGGATGAGGCTCAAAGAATTTAAATACTTCGCTGCAAATTACTCTGACTGTATAATGTGGACCCAGCTCTATGTGAATCTTTGCTGCCTTCTTGGGATAAAATGGGATTTGCCTGGGAGGATTTACGGGAAGCGATGGAAGTTTTAACACAGTCCCCCAAAGCACGCACGAACGTGCCCGCCTAAAGCTGAGGATGCAGTAAGACCCTTGCCAGGTATGTTCCCTTCCTAAACAAGCATGTAGAGGCTGTTTGGGGAAGATGAACCTCTGTGCATGAGCATCAGTACCTGTCAAGCTGAAGGGAAGGAAGGAACGTGACTCCTAAACGCGGTGGCCTGACTGCGGGCCATTTCCCTACCTGTTGGTGGGGCCGTTCTCCGTCCTGCCTGCCGCCCACGGAGCAGCACAGAACTCTGGGGGTGGGTGACACGCCCCTCTACTTTAGACACGATTTGACTCGAGGGCCTTCCAGAGAGATGATTTGCCTACTCTTTTTCTTTTTTTCTGGTGACTCAGCTTGCAGGGTCTTAGTTCCCCAACCAGGGACTGAACCTGAAAGCTCTGAGTCCTACCCACTGGACCACCAGGGACCTATCTACTCTTTTCTTAGAGCGTTTCTAGATAACGTGTTTTCATAACCGCCCAGGAATCCACGGCTGACTCACAGCTGTCAGGAAGGGGCCTTCTTTCACTCACACAGGAAGGAGCACAAGGCAATGAAACGTCCTCGGATGGTAGCACATCCTTTCCTGACCGACGGGCACACCTGCTCCTGAAGTGTGTTTGTGCGGGTCAGTGTGCAAAATGAACTCAGCTCCTTCAGAGGCCTTTTGTGATGGACGGATATCATGCTTCCCCTAAGTTCTAAGTGCCCCCCAGCAGGGAAACCTCAGACCAGAACAGAGACTGTGTAACGCTGTTCTCTGGGGGCCCCAGCTGTGTGTTTAGGCTTTCAGCCAGTATATGGGTTCACTGGGGTGGAGCAGAAAGAAGCTGCAATTCTCTGGTGATTCTTTTCCAGAATTAGCTGCCCCATATGCCAAGCCCCGTGAAGTTCATCACAAACAGCTGATTTTCAGCAAGACGGTCCCCGACCACCAGTGAGGAGGCTATTTCAAAACTCATTTAGCATATCCACATCCAAAGAATGAAGTTGGACTCTTCCCTCACACCGTGTAGAAAAACTGTAACTCAAAGTGGATTACAGACCTAAATGGAAAAGCTAAAACTCTAAAAGTCTTAGAAGAAACTAGAGAACATTTTAATCACCTGGGGGTATGCAAAGCTTTTTTTTTTTTTTTGGATAAAACACCAAAAGCCCAAGCAACAGATCAAAAATAAATTAACTTCATCAAAATGATTTATCTCGGACTGATTCAGTACATTGAATACAAGGGACCCAAAAATGCAAGCTGGGACTACTGCTTTGCTGGTTATCAATACCAAATAGAAAAATGTTGAGTGACTAATTGTGTTCCCTTTAGAAACTGACCAATTCTTTCTACCCTGTTTTTTAAGTACAGTTGTGCCTCACAATACTGGTTTATGTGATTTAAAGAATAAAAATGACACATTTTCCAATATCTAACTCAAAAGTCAGACAGCAGTTAGAACTCACCATAGAGACTGTCACTTAAATTTAGTTTTATGAAGGGAAAAGACTAAATACTTTAAAACATTCAGATATTGTTAATATAATTGAAAGTCTGCTACTATCAAGTTTTAAGTAAATAGAAGAAAACTTTATGAACTGAGGGAAAAAAGACAGCCCCTTGGAAGTTTATGAGCACTGCATTTGTAAGAGAAAAAAGGAGTGTTCGAAGACTGGTTTGGTATTTTCAATGCTTTGAATGAACACACTCTGGAGTGGACCATCAAAGAAGGGTATTATCAGGGCTGTAATATGTCCATTGCCTGTCTAGTTGCTTGGAGACCTCCTCTGAGCTTCTGAAAGTAGACTCCTAATGTAAAACCATCCAGTGCTCAGTGAGTACCTAGAAGCATTCCCTTTGTCTCCTTTGCTCTTTCATCTCTGGCATGTAATGATGAGTAAACAAAGAATGTGCATTTTCTCTTCAATAACAGAGTCATTTTTATCAGTGTTAACATGTACAATCAAGGTGGCCCTGTGTGCACGCATACTTCACCACATACAGGGGCCCCTTTGCACCCAGAACTGACCTCTTCCACTGTGAGGTGGCTATCCTAGCCTCAAAGCAGAGAGAAGCTCACTTGATCAGGTAAAGCCACTGCTGGTGGAAAAGAAGCCTCCTCCCTAGTTT